>NC_082707.1:152022645-153222645 GCF_030144855.1 Hypanus sabinus | reverse complement strand
CTTATTTAGATTGTACAAGAACACCATAATCTTCAAATTTAGAATTACATTTCAAAAACTAACAAACTAACATAAAATACATTTTAATTAAATACTGACCATGTAGCGGTGTGCTACACGCAGCGCTAAAATTACGACACGGAGTTGGTAACTGCAGTCGAAGGAAAAAACATTATTCGAAATCTTCAGCCTCACTTTTAAGCCTCCCTCAACCTGCCCCCCATGGCGCAGAGGCTCCAAAGCTCTGTGCTCGCAAACCCCCGTAGGCTATCTAATTGTGAGTCGGTTCGGATGTGCCAGGAAAAGGGTCGCCACAACCAATTATTTCCCAAAGCAACAGGGAGCCGCAGCACAGACGTAAAAGAGCCACATGTGGCTCCGGAGCCGCGGGTTGCCAACCCCCGGTCTAAGGAATCAAAGTAAAAACAATTTATATGTAATAGCCCATGACGTATTCATGAGGAGATCAGAGATACCTTTGAGACAACGCAACTGATCTAAAACTCTTTCTGGCACAATAGTGCAGGCAGCATATCTACGCTTTCAGTCCTGATGAATGGTCTCATCTGGAAACATCGACTGTTTATTTAATTCCATAGATACTACCTGATCTGCTGAGTTCCTCCAGCATTTTGTGTGTGTTGCTTTGGATTTCCAGTATCTGCTGAATCTATTGTGTTTAAAATCTTTACCTTAACACCTGGAGAGGAACTATTTTTCCCATGGAGGTGATATGTGTTTACCAAATGAATTAATAAGTACTTGTAATAAGCTGTTTGTTTAGGTCTTGGGAGCCATTCGAGGAGAAGGTGCTTGGAAAGTTGAAAGATCTGAAGGTAGCTAAGTTATCCGGACTGGGGACTGCACCCCAGGGTTCTGAAAGAGGTGGCTGAATAGAATATGGATGCAGTAGTAATGACCTTTTAATTTTCACTGGATCCTGGAATGGTTATGGAGGACTGGAAAATTGCAAAAGTCAGTCTACTCTTTAAGTAGGGAGAGATGAAGAAAGGAAGTTATAGGCCAATTAGCCCAACTTCAGTGGTTGGAAAGATGTTGGAGTTCATTATTAAGAATGAGGTTTCATGGTGCTTAGAGGTGCATGATGAAGTAGGCCAAAGTCAGCATGGTTTCCTTGAGAGGAAATCTTGCCTGACAAATCTGTTGCAATTCTTTGAAGAAGTAACACAGAAGATGGACAAAGTAGAGTCAGTGGATATTGTCTACATGTATTTTCAGAAGTCTCTTGACAAGGTGCTGGATATGAGTCTGCTTAATAAAATAAGAGCGCATGGTATTACAGGAAAGATACCAGCATGGATAGAAGTTTGGCTGAATAGCTGGAGGCAATAAGTGGAATAAAGGGGGCCCATTCTGGTTGGCTGCCAGTGACTAGTGGTGGTCTGTACAGGTCTGCACTGGATTGCTTCTTTTCATGTTATATTTAATGCATGTTAGTATTCATCTTGAGAGGACTAGAATATAAAAGCAAGAACGTGCTGCTGAGGCTTTATAAGCATTGGTCAGATAGCATTTGGAGTATTGAGAGTAGTTTTGGGCTCCTTATTCAAGACGACGTTTGCTGGCATTGGGGAGGATCCAGAGGAGGTTCATGAGAATGATCCTGAGAATGAAAGAGTTCAAGTACAAGGAGAATTTAATGGGTCTGGCCCTGTACTCACTGGAGTTTCGAAGAACGAGGAGGGATCTCATTAAAACCTATTGAATATAATATTGAAAAGCCTAGATAGAGAGAATGTGGAGAGTATGTTTCCTGTAGTAGGTGAGCCTAGGACCAGAGTGCACAGGCTCAGAATAGAGTGATCTTCATTTAGAAGAGAGATGAGGAGAAATATTTTTAGTGAGAGGGTGGTGAATCTGTGGAATTCCTCACCATGGATGGCAGTGGACAAGTTATTGAGTATATTTATAGTGGAGGCTGATCGGTTCTTGCTTAGCCTGGGCTTCAAATCAGCCATGATGGAATGGTGGAGCAGACTGGATGGGCCACGTGACCTAAGTCTGCTCCTATGTCCTATTGATCGATTTTTAACACAGAGTGGTTACTGCATGGAATACATTGTCAGGGGTGGTGGGAGAGGGAGACATGTTACAGACATTTTATAAACACTTATACAGGATGAAAGAAAAGTGAAGGGCTATGTGGCAGGGAAAGATTAGACTGATCCTGGTGTAGGTTAAAAGGTCAGCACAACATCATGGGTTGAAAGGCCTGTGCTTAAAGCTACTGTCCTATGTTAGAGAATATCAGAGAGATTTATTCCACATGCTAACAGACCCTAGCCCACCAAGTCTGCAGCAAACGTCAAGCCCCAACTTATATCAGTACCAATTTATTCCCTCCTCAGTTCCGCAGACTGTACCACTGACCTACACACGAAGGTATGTTCTACTGCAGACTTACACTACAATTAATTCACATCTCAATGATAACTTCCTGTCCACCCACCTCCAAACAAGTTTTAAAGGCCTCATGACATCATGATCAGTGGGTCTGAACATTTACAAAGCACTGCTCTGTTACCTGACTCCACCCAGTCAAACTGTTGAAAACTATTAGAAATAGTAACATGACTGTTGTCTATGACATTTAACATCAATTTTTGTCTGTTTGTTGTCCATGTTGTAAGAAAGGAAATAGGCAGAAGTTTCATCTGGACAGCTTCATATATAGACAGTTTCTTCACAGAGTGTCATGAGAGAGTGGTGCATGTGAGCTTGATTTCAATGTTGAGGAGAAATTTGGAAAGGTACATGGATAGAGGGGATATGGAGGGCTAAGGTCCTGGTGCAGGTTGATGGGAGTGGGCAATACAAATACTTCCAGCATAGGCTAGATGGGCCAATGGGCCTATTTCTATGAGGTACTTCTCTATGACGCTATTAAAATATTCCTGATCTTCATACAAAGGCACGGAAGTACAGTGGTGTCAGAAAGTTTGTGAACCCTGTAGAACTTTCTCTATTTCTGCATAAAAATGACTTAAAAGTGATTAGGTCTTCACATAAGTCCAAAAACTAGATAAAAAGAACCCACCTAAATAAATAATATAAAAACATTATACTTATTCATTTATTTATTGAGAAAAATGATTTAATATTACATAGATTTGTTGGAAAAAGTATGTGAACCTCTGGGGTAATGCCTTCTACAAAAGCTATATGGAATCCGTTGTTCTACTTAATGAGATGAGATTGGAGGTGTGGGTTGTAGAGGTGCCCTGCTCCATAAAAAAGACACACAAAGTCAGGTTACTGACAGAACTGATCTTTTCAAGAAAGATCTGTTTATGTGCACCATGCCTCAATCAAAACAACTTTGAGAGGAAGTTAGAAGAATTATAGAGATGCATGAAGCTGGAAAAGGCTACAAAAGAATTTCTAAAGACCTGAGTGTTCATCAGTCCACGGTAAGAGAAATTGTCTGCAAATGGAGGAAACTCAGTACTCCCTGGGAGTGGGCATCCTGCAAAGATCATACCAATGTGTAATGCTGAAGGAGGTGAAAAAGAAACTAAGGGTAAGAGCAAAAGACCTGCAGAAATCTCTAGAACTTGCTGGAGTCTCTGTTTCTTGTGAACACATGAAAAATACTGAAAATGAATGGTGTACATGGAAGGACACCACTGCTGTCCAAAAAAAAAACCATTGCCACATGTCTCAAGTTTGCAATGCTCCTGGGACAACGTTCTGGACAGAGGAAATGTAAGTTGAACTTTGAACAGTGAAGCATAGCATCACACACAAAATGCTGGAGGATCCCAGCAGGCCAGGCAGCATCTGTGGAAAAGTATATTCATGACGTTTTAGGCTGAAACCCTTCAGCAGAACCAGAGAAAAATAGCAGAGGAGTAAATTTAAAAGGTGGGGGGAGGGGAGAGAGAAACACCAGGTGATAAGTGAAACCTAAAAGGGAAGTTGATAGGTGAAAGAGACAGAAGGTCATGGAAGAAAGAAAAAGGGGGGGAAGCACCAGAGGGAGTCGATAGGAGGGCAAGGAGATAGGGAGGGAGAAGGAAAAGGGGATGGGAAATGGTGAAGGGGGGGGACATTACCAGAATTTCGAGAAATTGATGTTCATGCCATCAGGTTGGAGGCTACTCAAACAGAATATAAGGAATACCTCCAACCTAAGTGTGGCCTCATCACGACAGAGGAGGAGGCCATGGATAGACATGGTAAGTGTAATTGAAAAGGATGGTAGCTGGGATATCTCACATTTTCTGGCAGGTGGTGCCCAGGTGCTTGGCAAAGCGGTCTCCCAATCTATATCGGGTCTCATTGATATTTACGGGAGGCCACACTGGAAATACTGGATACAGTATATTACCCCAACAGGCTCACAGGTGAAGTGTCGCCTCAACTGGAAGGATTGTTTAGGAACCTGAATGTTAGTGAGAGATGAGGTGTTGGGACAGGAGTATCACTTGTTCCAAAGTGCCAGGAGGGAGGTCAGTGGGGAGTGATGAAAGGACTAGAGAGTCATATAGAAAGTGATCCCTGCAGGAAGCAGAAAGTGAGGAGGAAGGAAAAATATGTTTGGTGGTGGGATCCCACTAGAGATTGCAGAAATTTTGGAGAAATTTTGGAGAATTTTGGACGTGGAGGCTGGTGGGATGCTAAGTGAGGACAAGAGGAACCCTATCCCTGGTAGTGTGGTGGGCAGATGGGGTAAGCTTTATGGTTTGGGGCTACTTTGATACCTCAGGGCCTGGACAGTTTGCAATCATTGAGGGTAGAATGAATTTGAAATTGTATCAAGACATTTTACAGGAGAATATCATGGTAGAAGTCCATCACCTGAAGCTTAATACAAGTTGGATAATGCAACAAGACAATGATCTGAAAGACAAGAGTAAATCAACAACAGAAGAAGAAAATTTGTGTTTTGGAATGGCTGATTCAAAGTCCTGACTTTAATCCTATAGAAATGTTGTGGAAGGATCTGAAGCAAGCAGTTCATGCAAGAACACCCACCAATGGCCCAGAGTTCAAGCAGTTTTGTAAAGAGCAATGGTTCTAAACTCCTTCAAGCTGATGTGCAGAACTATTCAACAGTTAGCAGAAATATTTGGTTGAAGTTATTGCTGTACAAGGGGGTCACACCAGTTACTGTAAGGAAAAGCTCACATACTTTTTCCAAAAAATATATGTAATACTGGATAATTTTTCTCTATAAATAAATGAACAAGTATAATGTTTTGTGCTATTTATTTAATTGGCTTCTCTTTATCCATTTTTAGGACTCACATGATGATCTGATCACATTTTATGTCATATTTATGCAGAAACAGAGAAAACACTGCGGGGTTCGCAAACATACTAGTACCACTGTATTTGAAACATGGAGTGAGAGAAGAGCAGTTCACCACATGCAATCCACCCCTCTGAGGTTCATTTACACTAATCCCAGTTTTCATTCTTTTCATATTGTCATCAATTTCTCCAACTGTTCACCTACAAATTCGGGATAAATTACAGTGGTTAATTAACCTACCAACACACATCTCAATGACACAAGAGGCAACCCGGGCCCCCAGAGATAACTCAGTCACAAGAGAGCACTCAGACTTAACGCACTATCCCAAAAGTCTGTTTTGCACCAAGACCTCTAACATTGAGGCAGCAACTTTACCAGCTGCCCCTCCCAGCAGTCTTATCTTTCACCTCCATTACTCCTGAGCAGCTCGTACCACATTTATTAATACAGCAACTGTTATTCTCTTCCACATTTGAAATGGAGCTTCTAATGCATTCTTTTCATTTATAACATCTTTCCAACTTGATTTATAGTCCTCTCGATTTTCTGGAAAGGTTATTTCCAGTAATCAATGCACACTAGCACGGAGCTTTTTCTACATCTCAAGACAGTCTCCAGGCAGCTTAATTTTTAAGTCAATTACTGAGCAACAAGATGATACTCATCAAGTAGCATTCACTCCCACTACTCCTCTTGGAGGCCATTTCCTCTTCCACATATTGGCATTAGCTTGTCAGTCAAAGCTCTAAGTACATTTATTATCAAAGTATGTAGATGAAACTCTGCTAGTTTATTTGGCATGCTCAAGTCTACGGAAGACACACTCAGGTCCTGCCAATCCTGTGAGATTGAGATGACTCTCCCACCCCAAACCCCGGTTTGAGTGGAGTGCTGTGTAGTTTGCAACCCTGTTACAAGCCAGTGGCAAGAAACAACTGATAGCACACTGTTGTACTGCACACTACATATGATTTATGAATCTTAACTAAAGGGTTAGTAAAGAAATGTTAAAAACATACAAAAATGGTCCATTATAATTAGATAGTCAAATGTGCACCAGTTGGATCTCACTTCACCGTTTCTACATTGATCTCACCGGCTGGCTCCATCGAATCACGATCTCCCCACCAGGTCATATCCAATTACCAGCTCTCTCCAGCATCTCCTCTCTTCATCTCACACCGAACAAAAGACTTTAGCTCTCATTCTAAAGCATCTGTTGTCTCTAACCATAACCCAAATGCTGCTTCTACAGAAAGACCATTATGTTAGCAGTGAAACCTTTACGGGGGTGTTATACATACATTATGCAACCTTGAGATTCATCTCTTACAGGCAGCCACAAAACAAAGAAACCTAAATGAACACATTAAAAAAATCACCAAACACCCAAAGAAAACAAATTGAGCAAACAATAGGAGTAAGCACAGGTTCCCCCATTATCCAAAAGTAGAGCGTTCCTATGAAGCCTTTTGTAAGCCGAAATGGCATAAAGTGAAGAAGCAATTGCCATTAATTTATATGGGAAAAAATTCTGAGCATTCCCAGACCCAAAAAATAACCTACTAAATAGCAAATAAAACCTTAAAAAATGGCACGTACACGCGTGTGCACACACCTGCCCACGCAAGGCTTCACGGTCATGGTAGTCTTTCTCAGGGTAAACACAAGTTTAAAGCGGGCACCTTTTTGTCATAAAAGTGAAAACCCTCTTTGGATTTCTTTTGGTTAGTGAAAACAGGTACTAATGTAGGTCTTTCATAAAAGCAAAGTGGCATAAAGCGAATTTTTGCAAAGTGGGGTCACTGTAAATAGCATTCAGAACTAAAGTCAGTCCACAGACCCGAAGCCTGGCATCACTGTAGCGAGAACAGGCCAGGGCCCCAACCTCAGTTCAGCACACAGCTGAGTAAATATGCATGGAACAGCGAGCAGAAATGGCTCAACTCTGGCCTCTGGTCCCAACATCTTATCTTTCCAATTTGGCTCGCTGTTTAAATTGTCTATTGGGTTATTCCTTGCTCTAGAACCTAGGCCCTGTCATTTCAGTATGCTCTGGGTCTGGAGCCCACCGCCACGTTGCAACCTGGACCCCACCTTTCCAAATCGATATGGTGTTTAGATCAATCAAGCCTCATTCTTGATTTAGCTGGATGGCCTTGACTCTTCCTCGCCTCTCTCACCCTGACTTTGCCTCACCTCCACTTCTCCCGAATCTGCCTCAACCACATCTCGCACCCACTTAATTCAATTCTTGACTTAGCCTCACCACTGCTCATTTCAACCTTGACTCATCCTCTCCTCATCGCCTCTCCACTGTTTACAATGATCATTTACCATTAGTATTACCAGGAAAAGTTTTATTAATAAGGTATTTAGTGGTATTCTTTCACAAGCAACAGAAAATTTGCAGATGCTGGAAATCCAAGCAACACACAGAACATGCTGGAGGAACTCAGCAGACCAGGAGGTGTTAACATTAATGTTGACTGTACCTTTTCCATAGATGCTGTCTGGCCTGCTGAGTTCCTCTGGCATTTTGTGTGTGTTAGTTGTATTCTTTGTTTTGTTTGGTGCCAGTAAGTAGTTGCTGGGTATCACCATGATGACAAAATTGTCACACCATTAATTTATTACAATTTGGCTCAAGTCAGTTATGTTCAAGAACACATTAGCAAATAAAAACTTACATTATTAAAGCAAATGCAACATGCTGTAAGGTTTCACTGCTAATGTAATGGCCTCTCTGTAATGTTTCACTGCTAAGGCAATGGTTTCTCTGTAACAGCAATATTTGGGTTATGACAAGAGATAACAGGGCTTGTTAGCCAATGAGCAGGATGTTGTTCTTTCTTGTGTGTCTGGGAGCAGTGATTTTGTGGTCTTTTGCCAGGGGCCAATGAGGAGAGAAGACGCGAATGGAGAGAGTTGGTAGACTGTTGGATAGATTGGACTTAGAGCGAGGGTCTGAAGGTCAGCAACGATCAGATGAAGAAGATGGTGGATGAGCAGCCTTATCAGTGAGCTCCGATGTTTGCGCATTAGACTGTTTCATGAGAATGGGCCCTTTACTTTTTTTTGTTTCTTCACTTCACTATATAGTCAAATTAAGAATTATAAAGCTCAATCATTTAATCGCATAATGTGTACTGTTTATTAATTCACGGTACTCATTTGTACCATGGGACGCATTGCACAGCACCCACCCAAATGAGATTCCTTAAGTTTGGCCAGGATAGGGGCCTATCATCCCCTAGATTAAGCACTAGCCAAACTGAGAGTTAGATAAACAATTTTCACATCCCTTCAATGATTACCTGTAAAATAGGAAGTCCGTTCAACTAATCTAAGAAACAATATTTCTCAAAAGAAAGCAAACACTGGGAAAAATGTTTCACTCCATGCCTTGGGGTACATCAGGTGGCAACCTTGTCATTTTATCAGCATTTACCTGTTTTTGTTTACGAGATCGAGTTACTGACTCGATGCTCAACCCAGCCGGGATAGAAAGCATGCAAGGAGCTGGCCGAATTTCAACTCAAGGCTGTTTACCTCAAAGTCTGGTTCAGAAGCCACTACACCACTGGCTGGCTAGGAAAAAAATACTTTCTCTATTTGTGCCTTTAACTCTAATCACAATCTCTAGTTGAAACTGCTTCATTGGGCAGAGAATTCCATAGATTCACCACCCTCTGGGAAAAGCAGTTCTTCCTCATCTCCATCCTAAGTCTACTCCCCTGAATCTGGAGGCAATGTCTGCAGATGCATAGGATTCCAACTCAGAGAATGTATTATTTCTCTTTATCTTACGCTGTAAAAACATTTCACGTGAATTATTTTGGAATACTTTCCCTTCTTTCTCTGATCCATTTACATCATTCAGGTCCATATTATTACGATGGAAGATAGTCATGTCCAAAAAAGATGAAATCCCAAAAGCCTTACATATGCATTTCAACAAAAGAAGGGAATACAAAAAAGTTCCATACAATATGACATGAAATTTAAATCACCTCCTCTTTTCAGTATTAAGTTGGATATGTGAAAGAGCCATGATTGTCTCACATAGCTGTATTCTTGGATAATTAACTACATGAAAGACACCTACAGGAAGCAATTTTAACCCTTGTTCCCAATAAGAATTGAGTGTGGATGGAGTAGAAATGAAGGTTGAGTTCTCCTCAAGTCTGTGCTGCTTATGTCAGCTATGAGGAAGATCTCTGTCATATCAACCCAGGCTTTCATACAAATCAAAGGAGAGAATGATTCATCATATTGAGAACCCGGACACAATTTAATTGCACGGTCGGGTAAACTGAGTGACATCTCCTAAGTTAATTTACGTATTTTATCATGCATGTATGAGGTCCTCCCGTAAAGGTATGTTAGGGTATCAGGTGTGTTATTAAATTAGAGGTGGACACCTCTCTGGCAATGCAAGGTGATATTTAATCTTGCAACTCATCACCATTTTCAGTCATAATAACTGTGATGTTGTAGGTTTCTGCAATTAAAACAAAGTAAGGTGTTTTATGTTTAATAAAACCTGTAACACGTTTCATTGAACTCCAAACCTACACAAGAAAAGCATGCTAAAAACCTTTTAGTCAATAATGTCTTCATGTCTAACCAGCCTCTTAAAGCGCAACCCCAAGTCAATATTGGTAGTTGTGGATTATGTACATTTCTCCAAATTGCATTACCCTACAAGGCAAATAATGATTTCTATGTGCAAATGGTACAGCAATATTAGACACGAGGTTGATGTGTATTTAAAGGTAAATAACTAAGTTGTGCTACTCTGTTAGTCACACAGAATAGTAACCTGTTCCCTTAGCATTGAAACATCCTATTTTCCTTTCTGCTCCATTATCAGCTGACGGCTCCAACAACTTCAATAACTTTACATAAATATTACACCCTAATTAGGCATATCATCAAAAATCAGTATCAAACAACAATGTATGCATAATTCAATGATTAGCTTTCCAGGCAGTGAGGCGTCCCACTTAAGGGAGCATATTTTTCACATTTTTTAGAGTGTAGCTTTTTGAAAGAGACCTCATTACCTGAAATATTGCAACTGCGTGAAATTAGGAGGCCAAATATCACTCACCTTTCATGAAATGCTTGTTAGATGTGGTGAATGCTGGCAATTCTGTTCAGACATTTACTAAAGAAAGACATCCCTAGGTTTATTGCTTGAGGGTGGAGAAGGTAGAACCTTCAACAGTAAAGAATGGCTGGCACAAGTTGTGGCCTGTGTTGGGTTCTTTATATTTATATGTACTGTGGGTAACTAATAAAGAACCATATTCTGGAAGAAATAGAATTTTATTTATCAGCAACAACCACATGTGTCTTCCAGTGCCATGCATCCAGATCTTTCTATCATTTCTGTGGATGCTCAGAACTCTCTCCAATCATGTTCTTACACATGATATCACCACCTCTTCCTTTCCTTAAAAAGAAAAACAATTAGCAACATTGACCAGAGCAAAAGCATAATTTACCAAGTCTCTATCAGTCTCTCTGGGGGTTTATGAACACAAGTAGACCTTGTAAGTGGTTCACACATCTCTTGTGTTTCGTTGTTATTTCCATGTTTTGTCTGGTCCGCATCAATTAACTGAAACTCTGAAGTTGGCTCTTTCTTGAGGTCTTTGCAATTTCTTCTTAACACTGCTCCTTCTTCTGTTTGGACCTTGTTTGATCTGGGTCATACTTCTTCAAGTACTGTAGCTTTCTGTGTCCATGTGTTCATTTTGTCTTGTATCCTCACTTCATCTCCTTGGTGCAGTTCAGGTAATGGATGAGAACATCTGTCAAAGTATATTTTCTGCTTTGCTTTGTGTTCATCTTTCCATCTTTTCACTTGCTCACCTCCCTCTGTTCTCAGAAGGCTCTCATCTATTGGCAGATTGGATCTCAAACAGCGTCCCATCAAGAGCTGAGCAGGTGAAAATCCAGATTCAAGTGGAGTACTGTGATAGGCTAACAAAGCTTTATAAAAATCACCTCCACTATCTTTTGCTTTGTGCTTCAGTTTCTTGATAATTCCTACCGACTTCTCAGCTAATCCATTGGAATGAGGGAAAATGGACTGGATGTTGTATGAACAAAGTCCCATTCATGAGCAAAAGGGAACGCTGCATCCGCAAAGGAAACAGCATTATGAAGGACCTCATGCACACATCATACAATCAATTCTCCCTCCTGCCATCTGGGAAAAGGCTCCAAAGCATTCCGGCTCTCACGACCAGACTATGTAATGGTTTCTTCCCCCAAGTTATCAGACTCCTCAATGCCCGAAGCCTGGATTGACACCTTCCCCTACTGTCCTGTTTATTATGTTTGTATTTATTATAATGCCTGCACTGTTTTTGTGCACTTTATGCAGTCCATTATAGATCTGTAGTCTAGTGTAGCTTTCTCTGTGTTTCTTTTTATTATGTAGTTCAGTCTAGTTTTTTATACGGTGTTATGTAACACTATGGTCCAGAAAAACATTGTCTCATGTTTACTATGCACTGTACTAGCAGTTATGGTTGAAATGACAATAAAAGTTGCCTTGACTTGAAAATGTCTCATGCATTCACCTTTGAATTGTGAACCATTGTCTGTGGAAACTTCATCAAGTACACCATGTCTTCAAAAAACTGATTTCATGCATGTAATTATATTTTCTGCAGTTGTTCTGTTCAGACCACACACTTCAGGATACAATGAGTAGTAATCTCATAGATTAATAGATAATCTAATAGATAATCTTTGTTGTCAGTGACAAAAATATCAACAGCTACCTTCTGATAAGGTCTCTGAGGACCAGGATGTGGGTGCAGTGGCTCCCTAGGGTTGCTAGGTTGGTATTTGAGGCATATTTGACAAGAAGACACCAATTCTGCAATTCCTTGATGAATTCCTTCATGAAATTTCCCAAGCATTTCTTTTTGGAGACTTGTAGGAATCACAATTTTGCTACCTTTGTACAATATCCCATCAACAACAGAAAGTTCTGATCTATGGATCCAATATTCTTGTACTTCTGAGGTGCAGTCATGCCTATTATCTGGCCATCACCACTTGTATCACCTGACTGAGAGTTTTGTCCTTCTCTGTCTCAAGATGCAGCAGTTCCAACTTTTTAGAAGCAATGGGTACAGTCTCTATGATCCTATCAACAAATCCCACTTCTAACACCATGTTGTGTTCTTTATTTTTATACGTACCGTGGGTTACTAATAAAGAACCATATTCTGGAAGAAATAGAATTTTTATTTGACAGCAACGACCACACATGTCTTACAGCGCCGTGCTTCTAGATCCTTCTATCATTTCTACGCATGCTCAGAACTCTCTCCAATCACGTTCTTACACATGATATCACCACAGCCTGCCTTGATGTTTGATAATGCACCTGAAGAAAAGCTTGAAGATGATTTTAAAGGATTTTTTTGCATCAAAGGAGAAAGCAGTTGTTCATGATTTGCTTGCGTATGGAAAAGTGTTACAAGACCTGCTTTCAAAGATATAGTAAATAATCTTAATGAAGGAAATCTGTGTGAGTAGATGATTGTTGATGCTGAAACACCTGTTGTGCATCACCTTATGGACTCAGAAATTATAGATAGTGTTCTGAATGCTGCTAAAAACATTGCAAGTGATGAAAATGGCAATGATGATGATGAAACGGATGAAACTGAAGCATTTACTATTGATGAATTAATTGAGTTGCTGGGTGGTTTAATTAAAGCATTAGAGAAATGCACCTTCATGACAGAACAAAAGCTAATGAATTTGTATTTGATGCAAGAAAAATGACACAGGGAAAGATCAAAACACATGAAGCAATTTCGCCTGGATGAAATGTTTAAAAACATAACCAAGAAGCAACAGTAATTAATACATTTACATTTAATCTTTGTTTAATTAATAATCCTTATTAAGCTTCTAAATTCCATTTTTGCCATTATTATTGAGTGACCTCTTTTAATCTGGCAAGGCTCAGGAACCAAGGGAACTGGAAAATTAGAGGGAAACCTGCATCATATTTAACGTCTATGTTTTCTTAGTTCTTATAAAAAGTTGTCAAAGTGAGATATTAGCTCTGTTTCTCATTTTGCAGATAATGGTTGATAAGCTGTGAAATTCAAGCATTGTCAGAAATTACACATTCGTTTATGCCTGAGATTAAGTGTTATTTAGGAAAGAGTGCTCACAATTTCATTGCTACCATCAAGGAGGAAGTACAGGAGCCTGAAGACACACACTCAACATTTCAGAAACAGTTTCTACTTCTCAACCATTAATTTCTGAATGGACAATGAACCATTTAACATGTATTTTTTTCTCTTTTTGCACTACTCATTTAATTTATATATAGTAATTTATAGTTTTTATGACATGTATTTCAATGTACTGCTGCCACAAAACAACACATTTCATGACATAGCCAGTTATCTAAAACCTGATTCTGATTCTGAGTGAAGTATGAATGTACAAGGCCTAAACTAGCTAAAGTAGATTGGAAAACTACATCACATGTCATGATGGAAGGCAAGCATTGACTAAAAATCAACGAGCAATATGACACAAAACTCCATTAGTGTCTAGAGTTCTGCAAAAATGGACCAAAATATTGATAAGGAAAAGGAATGTGGAGAATGAGACCAGTGAGAATATAATGGATAAATAACAAAAATAGGGAAAAGGTGAGAAATAGTTGATTTAGGCCCCTAACAGACTTAACAAATTATATCACTAAATAAGGAGATAATAAAATTTAAATCTTACGTTTACACCTGTCTCCTAAGACTTTGATCACTGTTGCTATGGATGTGGTGTATTCATTTGATATTATCATCCAAAATTTCCTGGATTCTAAAGAGGTTGTCACATTTGGGAAGATAAAAAATATAACACAAAATCCTTGAAAGAAAGCAGAAGCAAATAAGAGGTTACAGTTTGGTGTCAGTAGTTGGGAAATGCTTGAAACCAATATTGAGACATACTAACAGGACAATTTGAAAATTAATAATATGAATGGCAAAAGCCAATAAAGAGTTATGAGAGAGAAATCATGTTTAATAAATTTGTTAAATGTTATTTGAAAAACTAGGAAAGAAAAATATACAAACGTAAAGAACTGATGTGTTTCATTTGGATTTTTATGTCGTCTTCAAAAGGACCCCAGAAGAGGTTCTTAAAAAAAAAGAAAACATATCCTTTGTTTTAATACTTCAGAATGTGCTATTTTCTTGTCCAGGATTGGAAAAATTGTATTGTAAAATTTGAAAGCTAGAGATAATTTAACAATTATGTTTAAGTATTCAGTGCATTCTGAAATCTCACTACTCAGAAGAACAGCCATTAAACTTCTGATGCTGTTAAACTATCACAGATGTAAATAATAACATCTTAATTATTTTTAAAAAAAATCTGCCCTTAGTGATGTTAAGTGACCATTTAGAAATACTTTTTTTACTGCTTCACTGCATCAAATAGCATTATTGAATTCTATGAAAATGGAGACTGGAAGTGAAACAAATGCATTGTAAAAGGACATACTTAATGGGTGACTAGTTTGCAATTATTACACCAATCAAAAGCACTTTGCATTGAACTCTAAAGTACAATACAATGATGCAAGTTATTTTGCATATGAAAAAATAATGTGTAATAATTTATCCTCATTAAATTTAAGTTTATAGCAGCAGTCAGGAATCTTGGGAACCATTAAAGGAATATGCATTTTCATAGTGAACTATTATGTAAAAAAAAAACTGAGAGACAGAACTGAAGAAAGTAAAATGTACACCTAGAGATTTTGTGGCACTTCTCAAAAACAAAAGATTACACTCAGTGGCCACTTTATTAAGTATACCTATACACCTGCTCGTTCATGTAAATATTTAATCAGCCAATAATGTGGCAGCAACTTAATGCATAAAAACATGCAGACATGTTCAAGAGGTTCAGTTGTTGTTCATACCAAACATTGGAATAGGGAAGCAATGTGATCTAAGTGACTTTAATCATGGAATAACCATGGTGCCAGATGGCATGGCTTGAATATCTCAGAAACTGCTGATGTCCTGGGATTTCCACATGCAACAGTCTACAGAGAGTGAAAAAACAAGCATTAAAAAATATCCAGTGAGCCGCAGTTGTGGGAATGAAAATTTGTTAATGCAAGAGATCAGAGGGGAATAGCCAGAATGTTTCAAGCTGACAGGAAGGTGACACACATTACAACAGTGTTGTGCAAAAGAGCATCTCTGAAAGCACAACACGTCGAACCTTGAAGTGGATGGAATACAACCGAAGAAGACCACAACTATACACTCAGTGGCCTCTTTATCAGGAGATACCCAATAAAGTGGCTACTGAGAGTATGTGTGCCAGTTGGAGCTAAATAAATATGAAAGCTCATTGTACATCAATCTTTCCAAGATAGCAATAATTTTGAACATGATTTTTAAGGCAAACAGCTATTAAGTTATAGCATTGGATCAGTGTAGCAAAGACAATTTACCTGTAGCCTTATCACCTAAAATAAGTAATGTCATCAGTATTCATATATCCTGTCAGTCCATTCGAATTTTGCAGTATGTTATACCCATGCAGAATATGCAATCAAAATAAACAACAATTTTCTACCTTGCTATAGACAAACTCTTCCCCTGCACAAACCAAAAGTCAGTAACTGAATTTATCATCTTCCATCAGATGACTCTGGAAACTAACCATTGAAAGAAATGACTTACCTTTGCATCCTTTGTGGGTAATGAATAGAGCAGGGAAAAGACATTTCATTCATTTCTCACATAAAGGGTATGTATTAAATACATTATTCAACAAGCAATGTCCATCAGTTTTTTTTTAGGAAATATAAGCTCAGATTAATGCACATTTTTCTTAAAGTGTCAGATGGATTGATAGAAATCCTTAATCAAATAACAGCAACATATCTGAGTGCCACTGCTGGAATAACAGACACATTTTCATCACGTCCTAGTTAAAGTAAGGAGGCATGTTTCAAAATTAAGCTCATATTCAGCTCTTTGTTTTCTGTCAAATTTCAATTTCTTGGCAAGAAAGCTCAAGGGAGTTTCCTACTAGTAGTTGTTTTGCTCTTCAGGAATAAAAATAGCATTAACTCGAAAGTCACATACAATTCACTGTGCTGTGATGCTAGGGATTGGGGAAGGGAGATAAATTATTAACTATTTATACTTGTCTTCATTCAAAATTCTGTGAAGAATTATTAATGTTACATACATTTTAATGGAACAACCATTGATCAATAGATAAAAAGCTCGGAGTGCAAAAAGAAGAAATCTCTCTTTTCCAATAACTGAGCAGCACTTACAGAGCAGTACTGCCGGCACTTAAACCTCGGCATACTTGGATATCCCGGCACAGGTACTGGTTTCCCCACTGGTCAGAGCCTCAGTGGACATCTAAATTCCTGGCCCTGCTACTGCCACAGAGGGTGCCATGTGGAGTCCAAAGATGCTACACAAACTTATACAGTCTTTCCAGCTCAAACAAAATCACAGTTCCCAATAAAATTACAAAAAGACATCAGCTACCAAGAAAGTGTTCAGACAATTATTTAGTAATTACTTTCAATGTGTAATTGATTGCTGTTACTGATTGTGTTATGCAAATTCTAAGCATTAAAACATTCAGTGGTCCTGCCCTAGTCCCTAATCACAAGTCTGGGGATGGATCCTCACTATTAAAACTAAATGAGAGCCTCATTGCTGCACTGGGTGTGGCAAAAAGTTGAAAACTAGGCCCCCTGTGACACACTTCAACAACACCTGGGGCAAACAAACAACAATTTTGGAGAAATGTCAGATTTATTCTCTATTGGTAATGATTTTAAATTCTGAACAATTGTGTTATATTTCCATTTCCATTTGTGCCAAACAACAATATATGTCACAGAAATGCTGCTGAAATACTTTCAGAGAAGTAAGTACAAAGGACTAGAGACATGTTCTGTTCCCCTTGTCCGTTCATATAGTCTGTTATAGAAAAAAGAACAAAGTAAAATGTAGGTATTATAGCAATATGCTTCTTGCTGATGTCTATTTTCTTGGGAATGTTCAAATCATATCATTGACTAAATAAAGCAGTTATCATAGAGTGCCAGTTCCTATGTTTCCCAGTCCAGCCATCAGCTGTTGCAGGGCTACATACTATAACGGGTTGCAAAATAAAGCTGGGCAGCATCGGCAACAACAGCAGATTTCTTCCCAATGAGATGAACACACTCTATGCATGTTTTGAACCAACCCACCCTGAGAGTATCCAGCACAACTAAATCTACAGTCACCATTGAGAACACCAGATTGGTCATCTGGTGGGTGAACCCACAGAAAGTATTGGTCCCTGACCATGCTCTTAGATCCTGTGTGGATCCACTGGTAGAGGCATTTGCAAGCATTTTCAAACTGTTCCTGCTTCAGATTGTGAATCCCTCCCTCATCCTGATAACCAAGGAATAAGTAATTAACATGTCTTAATGACTACTGCCCCTTCCCTCTGAACTCTATCACCATGAAGTGCTTTGAGAGTCTAGTCAAGGCTCACATTAATTCCAGTCTCCTAGACAATTTCAACCCCTGCAATTTGTCTACCATTGAAACAGGTCTGTGGTGGACACTATCTCCCTAAATCTGCATTCTGGAGCATCTGGACAGTAAAGACAACTATGTCAAACTATATATTATTGACCACAGCCATGCCTTTAATGCTATTATTACAAAGAAACTCATCAGCAAGTTCCAGACCATGGCAATCAATGTCCCCTTTTGCAACTGGATCCTTAACCAACAGACTGCAATCAGTAAAGATAGGTAGCAACACCGTCGCCAGGATTATTCTAAACACTGCTCTCCACAAGACCTCAGTACCCTACTTTACTCTTCGTGAAAACACCTAACTATACGGCCAGATTCTGTTCTACCTCCATCTACAAGTTTGCTGATGACTCCACCATAGTGAGCTGTATCTCAAATAATGAAGAGTCAGAGTACAGGAAGGAGCTAGAAAGCTTAGTGATGTGATGTGATGACAATTTGCCTTTCAATGTCAACAAAAGTTGGTCATTGGTGTTAGTAAGGGGGCTGTGCGCATGTTCTTTTTTACATCAAAATTGCTGAGTTTGAAAGTATTGAAAGCTTCAAATTTCTAAGAGTAAACATCACTTGTCTTGGTCCAACCATGTTGATCTCCCTGCTGATCTCCCACCAGCACTTAACTTTATAAGTGGAACATCTGCCCCTGTACCTCCTGCTTCACTACCATTCAACTCCCAAACTCCTTTCAGGTGAGGTGACACTTCACCTGTGAGTCTGTTGGAGTCACTTACTATATAGTGCTCCAGGTGTGGCCACCCATTTTAAACCTACTTCCCTTTCCCATTCCAACATGTCAACCCACGGCTTCCTCAGTTGCCGCGATGAGGCCACACTCAGGTTGGAGAAACAACACCTACATTCCATCCAGGTAGCCTCTAACCTGTGACATGAACATCAATTTCTCCAACTTTTGGTAATTGCCCTCCTCCCTTCACCATTCCCCCTTCCCTTATCTCTTTACTTGCCCATCACCTCTCTGTGGTCTACTTTTCCTTTCTTCCATGGCCTCCTGTCCTTTCCTATCAGATTTCCCCTTTATCTCTTTCACCAATCCACTTCCCAGCTCTTTACTTCACTCCTCCCCCTCGTGTGGTTTCACCTATCACTTACTACATTATATTTCGTCTGCCCCTCCCCCTAGCTTCTTACTCTGACCTCATCTTTTTTTCTCCAGTCCTGATGAAAAGTCTTGGACTGAAACATCGACCGTTTACTCTTTTCCATAGATACTGCCTGGCCTGCTGTGTTCCTCATTTTGTGTGTGTTACTTCGATTTCCGGCATCTGCAGATTTTCTCTTGAATGTGACTGACCTCAATGGTCATTTCTTTACTTCTCATTCCCTCAGTAATGCAGCCTGCATAATCAAAGACCCCTCCCACTGCAAAAATTCTCTCTTCTCTCCTCTCCTATTGGTCAGAGGTACAAAAGCCTAAAAGAATATACCACCAGGTTCAAGCACAGCTTGAATCCCACTGTTAACAGTCACTTGAATGGATATCTTGTACGATAAGATGGACTCGACCTCACAGTCTACCTCCTCTTGCACTTTATTGTTTACCTGCGCTGTACTGTCTCTGTTACTTTAATACTTTCTTTTGCATTGTTATCGTTTTACCTCAACGCACAATGTAATGCTTTGATCTGTATGAGCTGGATACAAAACAAGTTTTTCCCTGTACCTTTGTACAAGTGACAATAATAAACCATTACTAATACCAATACTCTAGACAATGAGATCAAATATTGATTGCAGTATTGATGACCAGATTCCAGGTATTTTGTTATAATTGAAGTCTAGTCTGTGTCGTTGTATAGATAATTTTTGTTAGCTTAGACTTTCAATGTCTTCTTCATCAGGCACTGCTTGTAGAAGTGGTTTTTTCATTGAATATGACACATATTCTCTCTCTCTTCCTGTTAGTCACTAGAATAATCATTTAGAAACATAGAAAAATAGAAAACCTACAGCACAATACAGGCGCTTCGGCCCAAAAAGTTCTGCCTAACATGTCCCTACCTTAGAAATTACTAAGCTACCTATAGCTCTCTATTTTGCTAAGCTCCATGTACCTATCCAAAAGCCTCTTAAAATACCCTATCATACCCACCTCCACCACCGTTGCTGGCAGCCCATTCCATGCATTCACCACTCTCTGAGTAAAAAACTTACCCCTGACATCTCCTCTGTATCTACTCTCCAGCATCTTAAACCTGTGTCCTCTTGTACAACTATTTCCACATGAGTAAGGGTCCCAGAACAGATCCCTGAGGTACTCCTCTGGTAACTGACCTAGATGCAGAATATGATCTGTCTACAATCACTCTTTGCCTTCTGTGGGCAAGCCAGTTCTGGATCCACGAAGCAATATCTCCTTGGATCCCATGCCTCCTTACTTTCTCAATAAGCCTTGCATGGGGTACTTTATCAAATGCCTTGCTATAATCCATATACACTACATCTACTGCTCTTCCTTCATCAATGTATTTAGTCACATCCTCAAAAAAATCAATCAGGCTTCTAAGGCATGACCTGCCCTTGACAAAGCCATGCTGACTACTCCTAATCAAATTATACCTCTCCAAATGTACATAAATCCTGCCTTTCAGTATCTTCCCCATCAACTTACCAACCACTGAGGTAAGATTCACTGGTCAAAAATTTCCTGGGCTATCTCTACTCCCTTTCTTGAATAAAGGAACAATATCCACAACCCTCCAATCCCCTGGAACCTCTCCCGTACCATTGATGATGTGAAGATCATCGCCAGAAGCTCAGCAATCTCCTCCTTCACCTCCCAAATTGAGTACATTTCGTCTGTCCTGGTGACATATCCAACTTGATGCTTTCCAAAAGCTCCAGCACATCCTCTTTCTTAATGTAAGGGGGGTTTCTTCTTTTTTCTTTGTTACTGTGTATGTAATCAAAATGGCTTCTTTGTTTTGTTAAAAGTAGGAATGCTTCTTTGTTGCGAGAGACTGCTGGAAGCTTGTTTGGGTTAAAATTTACTGATAACGAGAATTGTATTCCTTTGTAAACCGATTGGGATTAATGTTGTTCTTTCTTCTGACTCTGTAAGCTATTGTTGGCGGGCTTTTGGGGAGATCGGCATGAGGAGTTGAGAGAGAGGACGCGATGTTGTAAGCTGGGCGAGGAACGGACCCCAGGCGGGGGTCCGAGGCCAGGAGGTACCCCGAGGAGAGGAGATGAAGCTGGATGTGCTTGGTTGACCACTTCGGATGGTCCTAAGCTGCAAGTCGAGGAGTTCGGAGGGGATCAAATGGTGGCCAGAAGACTTTGGTGATTGAGCTTCAATGGTTGTGCACGAAGTGGTTTGGACTTTGATAAGTTTAGCACCTTTTCTTTATTTTTTTCTTCGTATATACTGTATCGTTATTAATCACTTAGTTATAGTAACTTTTATAAATTGTACTCATTTAATCGCATATGGTGTACAGTCTGTTTTTGGGCGAGGTGGGGACATCACACAGCATCCACACCAGCTGATTACCCAGTTTGGCGGGGCTGAAGGCTGCTCCCCCTAGACGAGAACGAGCTGAGCGAGCCTGAGGTGTCCCAGGGGGTTACATTAATATCTACATGCTTAAGCATTTCAGTCTGCTGCAAATCATCACTACAATCACTAAGATCCATTTCCATAGTGAATACTGAAGTAAAATATTCATTAAGTACCTCTGCTATTTCCTCCTGTTCCATACACGTTTTCCCACTGTCACACTTGATAGGTCCTAATCTTTCATGTCTTATGTTCTTGTTCTTTACATACTTGTAGAATGCCTTGGATTTTCCTGAATCCTGCCTGCCAGGGCCTTCTCATGGCCTCTTATGGCTCTCCTAATTTCCTTTTTAAGCTCCTTTTGTTAGCCTTCTAGTCTAGTCTAACATTACCTAGCTCTCTGAACCTTTTGTAAGCTTTTCTTTTCCTCTTGACTAGATTTATTACAGTCTTTGTACACTACGGTTCCTGTACCCTACCATAACTTCCCTGTCTCATTAGAATGTACCTATACAAAACTCTACACAAATATCCCCTGAATATTTGCCGCATTTCTTCCGTACATTTCCCTGAGAATGTCTTTTTCCAATTTAAGCTTCCAATTTCCTCCCTGATAGCTTCATAATTCCCCTTACTCCAATTAAACATTTTTCTAACTTGTCTGTTCCTATTTCTCTCCAATGTTATTGTAAAGGAGATAGAATTATGATCACTATCTCCAAAATGCTCTCCCACTGAGAGATCTGACACCTGACCAGGTTCATTTCACCAATACCAAATCAAGTGCAGCATCTCCTCTTATAGGTTTATCTACATACTGTGTCAAGAAACCTTTCTGAACACACCTATCTGACACCACCCCTTCTAAACCTCTTGCTCTTGGGAGATGCCAACCGATATTTGGGAAATTAAAACTTCCCATCATGACAACTCTGTTATTATTACACCTTTCCAGGATCTGTTTCCCTATCTGCTCCTCGATATCCCTGTTACTATTGGGCAGCCTATAAAAAACACTCAGTAGTTATTGACCCCGTCCTATTCCTAACATCCACCCACAGAGACTCCGCAGACAATCCCTCCTGCCCTTTTGCAGCTGTGACACTATCACTGATCAACAGCGCCACGCCTCCACCTCTTTTGCCTCCCACCCTGTCCTTCCTGAAACATCTAAAACCCAGCCCATGAAGTAACCATTCCTGCCCCTGAGCTATCTAAGTCTCTGTAATTACCACCACATCATATCTCCAAGTACTAAGCTCATCCACTTTGTTCACAACACTCCTTGTGTTAAAATAGACACATCTCAAGCCTTCGGTCTGAACACATCCCTTCTCTATCACCTCCTATCCTCACTCTAGCACTTTTTACAAGCTTTCTGCATTTGTGAGCCAACCTCCTCTTCCCCAGTCTCTTCAGTTTGGTTCCCACCCCCAACAATTCTAGGTTAAACTCTCCCCAGTAGCCTTAGTATCCTCCCTGGCAGGATATTGGCCCACTGGGATTCAAGTGCAAATCATCCCTTTTGTACCTATTTGTTTCAAGATGTCTTGTAATGTCCTTGTAATGCACAAATGTATTGTGCAATGTATTATTTGAGAGCCTTACATAATAGACAATAGACAATAGATGCAGAAGTAAACCATTTGGCCCTTCGAGCCTGCACCGCTATTTTGAGATCATGGCTACTATCAATACCCGGTTCCTGCCTTGTCCCCATATCCCTTGATTCCCCTATCCATAAGATACCTATCTAGCTCCTTCTTGAAAGCATCCAGAGAACTGGCCTCCACTACCTTCCGAGGCAGTACATTCCACACCCCCACAACTCTCTGGGAGAAGTTTTTCCTTAACTCTGTCCTAAATGACCTATCCTTTATTCTCAAGCCATGCCCTCTGGGACTGGACTCTCCCAGCATCTGGAACATATTTCCTGTCTCTATCTTGTCCAATCCCTTAATAATCTTATATGTTTCAATCAGATCCCCTCTCAATCTCCTTAATTCTAGTGTGTACAAGCCCAGTCTCTCTAACCTCTCTGCGTAAGACAGTCCAGACATCCCAGGAATTAGCCTCGTGAATCTACGCTGCACTTCCTCTACAGCCAGGATGTCCTTCCTTAACCCTGGAGACAAAAACTGTACACAATACTACAGGTATGGTCTCACCAGGACTCTGTACAAATACAAGAGGACTTCCTTGCTCTTGTACTCAATTCCCTTTGTAATAAAGGCCAACATTCCATTAGCCTTCTGCTCTGCCTGCTACACTTGCTCATTCACCTTCAGTGACTGATGAACAAGGACTCCTAGATCTCTTTGTATTTCTCCCTTACCTAACTCTACACTGTTCAGATAATAATCTGCCTTCCTGTTCTTACTCCCAAAGTGGATAACTTATTCACAATAAACGTCTTCTGCCAAGTATCTGCCCACTCACCCAGCCTATCCAAGTCACCCTGAATTCTCCTAACATCCTCATCACATGTCACACTGCCACCCAGCTTAGTAACATCAGCAAATTTGCTGATGTTATTCTCAATGCCTTCATCTAAATCGTTGATGTAAATTGTAAACAGCTGTGGTCCCAATACCGAGCCTTGTGGAACCCCACTAGTCATCACCTGCCATTCCGAGAAACACCCATTCACCGTTACCCTTTGCTTTCTATCTGTCAACCAGTTTTCTATCCATGTCAATGTCTTCCCCCCGATGCCCTGAGCTTTGATTTTACCCACCAATCACCTATGTGGGACCTTATCAAATGCCTTCTGAAAATCAAGGTACACCACATCCACTGGATCTCACCCGTCTAACTAATGTTCCAATTATCTTCCCTTTTTACCAATGGAACTCAAAAACATTTGAACTTTCATCTTATCTGGTTTATCTGCTACAGTCAGCTCAATGTAGAGTAAAAACACTTCCAACCGTTGTCTCCGTCCGTGCTTTAGATGTGTTAATCATCTAGAAATGCAGCGGCTTGGCAGCTTTATTTGTTCCAATCATGCACTATTTCAATTGAATCACTCAGTTCTTTGTGCTGTGTTATCTCAGCTGTCAGGAAATCTGCCCAGTGCTCAGTATCTGGATTGAGGCATGCAATAATTTAATAGTTTCATTAACTAGTGCTTCTGACACAACATCTCAGTTTCTTTCTCTCAGTTCACTCAGCAAGTTACTGAATTATATCTATTTATTTAAACTAACATTATTAAAGAGAAGCAGGAGACGAGCAGCACTTCTACAGTGCTTACTTTACATAACCTCACTGATTCTGCCAGTTCTGCACTGAACCATTTTAAGTTAAGAGAGAGAGAGAGAGAGAGAAGTTGATCATATTCTACATTTATCCAGTGTTACTTTAGGCACGTGTTACAGCAGCAGCAATAAGTCCTTTTTGACTGGTTGTCATAGTTACATTTTCTGAATAAATGCAAAAGTGTTTGAGATTTAGAACCATATGGACCTGCCTATTTTATCTTTAAATAGATTATTGGACAATTCCAATCACAGATATGGAATCCTCTTCCTTAAATGTTATCCTTTTGACTTCTCACACTTACTCCAAATTGAAGGTGTAAGCATCGGCATAGCCCCCAGTTTTGCTTGACTTTTCATTGGCTTTGTCAAGCAGTGCATATTCCAACCATTCTTCAGAACTACTCACCAACTCTCTATGTCACATTGATGATTAGATTGGTGCTGCCTCCTGCACCCATGTGGAACACATCATTTTCATTAATTTTGCGACCAACTTCTTCCCAGCCATCAATTTTACTCAGACCATTTATGATACCTATCTTTGTTCTTTCTGTCTCAGATAAAACTCACTGGTTGCCACTGATACCTTGACTACACCTCCTCCCAGCCTATCAGTTATAAGGATGCTATTATAGAAACATAGAAAACCTATAGAAGGAGATGAGTTATACAGCTCTCTTTACATGCATGTGCAGTTCAACTCTTTGAGTGATTATGCAGAAAGCTTGAAATTAAAAACTCATCTCCTTCTACCTTAGGCCACAAACTTATCAATCACCCCTCATACTTTCTTACCTTTTTCATCATACACACTCACTTCTGCCAAGCTGAGAAGTTGCACTGCATTGCAAATTTATACACAATGGAACATGCATTGTTTTTCAGGTTAATCAGTCAATATTGCAGATATTTCAACAGGATATTGAAAATCAAAGCTGGAATCTGCATTTGAAAGTACATTTCCATGCCAACTTCAAAATAAACAAGTTGTTTTCTTATATGTTTTTCAAAGCCTTTGATGATGGATCTTCAAGGATTCTATGATTTCTTTCCAGAAAATAAAAGAATCATAATCAGGTTATCATTGATTTATCTTTTCCATTTTCCCATTGGAGCTATTAATTACAAAAGAATAATGTTAGAATAAGCAACAGGATAGATGGAATACAGGCCACAAAAACCTAATTATTGGCAGAATTTGAAATTCATTCTGACAGCATCTGCATATGCAATAGGTGCTTTGAAGTTTGCATCTTACATATACTAAAGCTGTCTTTGAACTGTGAATCAGACCATGGGTAAATTGGCAAAAATGTAGATACCTGGTGTACTTGGTAAATATATTGAGGTTGACATTACTCATTTTATCAAGAATTGTTACAGACTTGCTATGGAGCTTGCTGTCCAAGCCTCATCTTACTCTAGGAATGGTTAAATTGGCAAGCAGCAATGAGTCATGAGAACAAGCATCTGCAGCGGTTCATTTAATGTGTTTTTGAAGGGGACATTGAAGGGATGACAAGAACTGGAAAAATGAAATAACCAAGCTGATGGTCTCAATGCCACTCAGTTTTGGAGCCATCTTCTCAGTGATGAGCGTGGAACTGGTTGAATATCATATCTTTCCAAAAGCGCTGTGGAAACAGCAGTTCCTGCAGTGAGGAGAAAAGCGCCAATGATAGGCTGGAAATACAATTTTACCCATTATGTGAACTAAATACAATTACTTACTTAAATATCAGCTATTGCAAGATCTCACTGCAAAGACCGCTGAGGGGATAATTCCTTTGACTCATCGGCTGCAAGGAAAAGCAAAGGCATATTTAAGTGAATTTTTGAATAGATAATTAATTATGTTGATTAGGCTAGTGTGGTAAATGTGGTTTACATAGATTTCAGTAAAGACTGACAAGATCCCACATAGAAGGTTGGTTCAAAAGATTAGACCCCCTTGTATCCAAGGAATTTGGATTTAGATTTGATTTTATAATAGGAAACAAAGGCATTTGGTGGTGGATTGTTTTTGCGGTTGGAAATCTGTGACCAGAGTGTGCCACAGGGTTTGGTGTTGGGACACTTGTTGTTCATTATGTACATTGATGACCTAGATGTGAATGTAGGGGGTATGATTATGAAGCTTGCAGATTTCTTGAAAATTGGTGTTACTGTTGATCATGAGGAGGGAGGTCGGTCTGCTCTACAGAATGATAATGATCAACTGGGACATCTCAGATAATATACTTGCAAATCTAATGAGGGTCGGACATCTACTATACATGTTAGAGCCCTAGGTGGTTTTGAGAAACAAAATATGTTGGTGTTCAAGTCCAAAGACCTGTTAGATTTGGAGATGATGTTATCTAAAAGATTATTCAGAAGCCAAGAATGAGGTGTGAGGGTTGATCAAACTCAAACTATTGAAGTGTCCAGGAATTATGGTAATAATAAAGTCACTTACAGTTGAAGTCAGAAGTTTACATACACCTTAGCCAAATACATTTAAACTTAGTTTTTCACAATTCCTGACATTTAATCCTAGAAAACATTCCCTGTCATAGGTCAGTTAGGATCACTACTTTAGTTTGAGAATGTGAAAAGTCAGGATAATAGTAGAGTGAATGATATGTTTCAGCTTTTATTTCTTTCATGACTTTCCCAGTGGGTCAGAAGTTTACATGCTCTTTGTTAGTATTTGGTAGCATTGCCTTTAAATTGCTTAACTTGGGCCAAACGTTTTGGGTAGCCTTCCACAAGCTTCTCACAGCAAGTTACTGGAATCTTGTTCCATCCCTCCAGACAGAACTGGTGTAACTGAGTCAGGGGCCTCCTTGCTCACACATGCTTTTTCAGTTCTGCCCACAAATTTTCTATCACATTGAGATCAGGGCTTTGTGATGGCCACTCCAGTACTTCGAGTTTGTTGTCCTTATGCAATTTTGCCACAATGTTGAAGGTATGCTTAGGGCATTGTCCATTTGGAAGACCCATTTGCGACCAAGCTTTAACTTCCTGGCTAATGTCTTGTGATGTTGCTTCAATATATCCACATAATTTTTCATCCTCATGATGCCATCTATTTTGTGAAGTGCACCAGTCCCTCTTGCAGCAAAGCACCTCCACAACAGGATGCTGCCACCCCCATGCATCACAGTTGGGATGGTGTTCTTTGGGTTGCAAACCTTACCCCTTTTCCCCCAAACATAATGAAGGGCATTATGGCCAAACAGTTTGATGTTTGTTTCATTGGACCAGAGGACATTTCTCCAAAGAGTAAGATCTTTGTCTCCATGTGTACTCGCAAACTGTAGTCTGGCTTTTTTATGGTGATTTTGGAGCAGTGGCTTCTTCCTCACTGAGCAACCTTTTAGATTATGCTGATATAGGACTCGTTTTACTGTGGATATAGATACTTGTCTATCTGTTTCCTCCAGCATCTTTACAAGGTTCTTTGCTATTGTTCTGGGATTGATTTGCAGTTTTTGCGCCAAAGTACATTCATCTCTAGGAGACAGAATGCACCCCGTTCCCAAGCGTTATGACAGCTGCATGGTCCCATGCTGTTTATACTTGGGTACTATTGTTTGTACAGATGAACGTGGTACCTTCAGGCATTTGGAAAAAGCTCCCAAGGATGAACCAGACTTGACATCATTTTCTGACCTCAATTCAATAGAAAATTTGTGGGCAGAACTGAAAAAGCATGTACGAGCAAGGAGGCCTACAAACCTGACTCAGTTACATCAGTTCTGTCTGGAGGAATGGAATAAAATTCCAGAAACTTACTGTGAGAAGCTTGGGCAAGGCTTCCCAAAACGTTTGGCCCAAGTTAAACAATTTAAAGGCAACGCTACCAAATACTAACAAAGTGCATGTAAACTTCTGACCCACTGGGAAAGTCATGAAAGAAATAAAAGCTGAAATGAATCATTCTCTGAATTATTATTCTGACATTTCACATTCTTAAAATAAAGTAGTGATCCTAACTGACCTAAGACAGGAAATGTTTTCTAGGATTAAATGTCAGGAATTGTGAAAAACTGAGTTTAAATGTATTTGGCTAAGGTGTATGTAAACTTCTGACTTCAACTGTAAGTCTACTTTATCATCATAAAATAGAAAGCACAAATACACCACACAAAATACTATGTAGCAAGTCACAAAGGTTTCCACAAAGATTTCGGGGCTCACCATTCGTAGTCACCACATGATTGTTGCTGTTATTGGGGTATCTCCGAATTTTGACTCACTCAAGAAACCACCCTAGTCCTAAGCACCAATAGCAATTTCTGGCCATTGGATGAAGTGCAGAAACCAAGAAGTGCACCCAGAAAAATACAAGTTTCACATGCTTAGAGCAATCACAAGAGAGATGAACTGTTAGATCTTTTGTTCTCATGCCCTTAACTTGGCCTGGTTTCTTTCAACCAGGCTCTACCTGTTCATTAACAGTTTTCAGCAGGCCCTCATAAATCACCTTAATGGTAACACCCCATATCACACAACATTCCTTGGACTTACCAAAGGACATTAGTATTACATACAAGTGATAAGCCTGAATCCGAAAAAGAACCCATCAAGCCAACTTGGCAGACTTTTACATTTTAATTGTGGCCCTAAGGTTCTGTTGGCTGTGTAAGCCTAGGGAAGACAATCTCTGGCCCCGTCAAACGTGCGAAATTGAGGTGCAAACCTCCTATGTTTGCATGGATGCTGCGTGATTTGTTCCCCTGTTGCAAATCAGTACCAGGAAATAACAGACAGTACACCATATGCAATTAAGTGATTTAGCTTTATAATTTTTAATTTGACTAAAAAGGGTTAGTAAAGAAAAAACAGAAAGGAAAGGGCAAAAGGCAGCATGTACCACACCCCCATTTCCTCATCCTCCAAATCAGTATCTCATTCGGGGGCAGGGGCCAGTCTAATCTCTCCTGCTGTTGGTCCTGCAGTCACTCCGCCTCACCGCAGAGCCCTCTTACTAGGTGTAGACTCCGGGTCAGGCTCTGGGTCAACCTGCACCTCTTGTCCCAGAAGCAGAAGGTGGTTCTGATGAAGAATATTGACAGGCCCATTCCCATCCTCTGATTTCACCTGGAAAACTGGTACATTTGCATCTGACTCTCCATTACATAGGGTGTAGCCACCCAGCGGTCAGCCAATTTATGCTTCCCAGGTATCCCCAAATTCCTTATCAGGACTCGGTCTCCCAGCATGAATTGGGAGAATCTAACCTATTGATCATACTTCCTCTTATTTCCTTGATTCTGCTTGGCAGCCGAGACCTCAATGAATTCTTAAGCCTTTTCAGCTTCCCTCTCATATCAGACGCATATTTCAGATAAGTCTTCGGTGGTAGGTCTTCCTCGCCAATCCCAAAACAAAGGTCAATGGGCAACCTCACCTCACGCCCAAACATCAGATAATCCAGCGAGTAATGTTTGCAGTGATACCTTTCCTGGGGTGTTATATAATCGTGTCCATGACTGAGAAAGAAACCAGCAGCTATCAGCAAACATTATACACTAACCGACCTAAAGTGTTTATTCTGCAAACATTACTCACAGACATACAGATCCCACATGCTAAGGGTTCAAAAGGTGTTAAATTGTCTTTTTGAACTGTTCATTTCATTCACTATTCTACAAAATTTAATATAATACATGAGGTTCAAATCTTATAGTTACAGCTGCTTTATCAGATGTTCATTTAAGTATAGGTCATAAAGTATCAGCTTGCACTAGCCATTGAGAGAAGTAAACAAAACAACAAGAAACTTGTCTTTTGCTCTCCATTTACACTTTAAACTACAAATTAGATAAGGAAGTTTGATAACAGTCCATGAATTGTATTGTGGTAAACATTTGGTCCATAATGACAGACAAAGAAGTTTGTTAAACTCAACAACAGTTTTATTGTAATAAGCACTAAACGGTCTCGTACAGATAGGGAAGATGACCATCTCACACCGCAGTTACAGTTAGCGTGACCCACAAATACACAAGCAAATAACTGTGTAACCCAATCTAAAATGTAACAATAAATGAACTGGAACTTCCCACCATAATCCTACAAAAGCATTTCAACACAAGAACAATAAACACTGCTGGTCATTAGAAATGCAGGGGTGGGCTGTCGATCACGCCCCCTCCTACACAAAGTATCACACTGCCCCCACCCGAGGACAGCCACCCTCAGCAACCCTAGAGTCCATAAAGAAGTTCAGAAGTCCTGGTGGTGGTTGACAGTGCCGCCTGGGGTGCATGGGAATTTCTGGTGCACCCCACCCCCCAACACCAGGGAGGCCCTATTTGTTTTGAGACAAGAGACAGGGCACCCAGAGTGTCACCTGTACCCAGACCAGCAGAATCCTTTACGCAGCCTGCCTAACAACTTTGCAAGTCCAAAATGGACGGCCCCCACCAGGCTGTGCACTGACTGCAGCACTGTGGCACCGTGGTGTGGAGACCCTGGGAACTTCCAGCTGCAAGAGGTGTCTGTCACCATCGGACAATGACCACCATCTGTCACGCACCTTCAGTGTTCCCCGCTGCAAGTATAGGGCTTTGGTCTCTGAATCCAGGGCAGGGACCTCTGCCCTACTCTGGCCACCGTCCCATGCTCAGCCATTCCCTTACCCAGGCCAGCATGGGATTGCTCACCTGTTCACCGTGCAACTGCTGGTCCATGGTGGGGAGGTTGTCGCTGGCTGTCACCCGAAGTGCAGTCACCGCCGTTTGCTCGTGGTTCAGCGGTGTTGTGTTAGGCCGCTGTGAAATGGGCGGTGGCTGCTGCCCCTGGTAGGACCCCATCCTGGAGATGCCCTGCTGGAGAGCACCAAGGTAGAGCGATGTTCCCGACACACCCAGTGGGGCAGCAGGTCCAGGTCAAGGATGCAGGACTCTCGGATGTCGATGAGCCACACTTCACACTCCACTGTGTTTTTCCCCACTGTGATGTGCAGCCTCCTCTTCCCTCACATCACCACACAGTTGTTGGTGGCTGCAGCCAGTTGGACCACCATTGTTTTCCACCCAGACGATAATGGCTGGTCGGTGTTGGGGAGAACACCAGGACGGATGATCGTAATGGTTAACCCTGTGGCCACCAATGCACAGTGTCTGATGCCCTCCACCAAGCAGTCCATGTATAAGCCTTGCTCTTCACCCAAATGGCCTACCCGGAGGGGTGACAATGGAGGGATTCTGCTTGAGCATTCGGGCAGCACTGCCCACTCAGTGTTTCCTGACGACTGTGCTGATATCGGTGCTGGGCAGTCCTGGACCAAGCGGCTGGCCTCACCGCACTGGTAGCATGATCACTTCGTGCCCGCGACGGGTTCAGCGCGGCACTGGTCAGACCTACTCCTCGTCAGTTTCCTCCTCAGCCTTAGTAACACATGTCTGGTCTCGCAGCATGCAACGTGATGCTGGAACACCTTGGGGGAGCTAAGATTCCTTCTGCCCCCTCCACATCGGCCAGTGATGGTGCTTTGGCATCAGTTCTTCCCTCATTGCTTCCGCCTACAGCCTTTGCTCAAAACGCTACTCCAGCACCACCACGAGGTCCCTGTAGTCACTGCTCCACCAGTGCTAGGCCGAGGAGGGCCCACAGGGCATCTCGCTCCAGTGCCAGAGCAAGATGCACTGCCGTCATGGTGGGCCTCCACCTGCTGTGCCATGTGATAAGTTTGACTTGCCCCGGGTAAGGCTTCAGGCGGCTGATACCGTTGTATCTGCGGAGCTTCAGGATGGACCCCGAGGCTTTTTGATTTTCCTCTTGCTCCACCATCACAGTATTGTCTGAGTTACACTTCAGTTTTGTAGATAAAGAATTACAGAAGGAACTAAAAGACAAATAGATGATTATGCAAATATATAAGCAAGCATAAAGAAAGTTAAATCCAAGGGGAAAAAACACTCACAAGAAAACCAACAATCTAGGCCACAACAGACCTAAACATGACCATACTGTAGATAAGGTGCTGAAGAACAGATATAGGATGATTGCTTCATTAGCCAGGGCACTGAATACAACAGGAGGGATGCATTGATACAACTTTATAATACCTTTGTTAGATCACACATGGAGTATTGTGTGATCTAGGTATGTGATTGCACATGAGAAGATGTAGGCATCATTTTCTAGGATGTGCCTGGGATAGAACGTCTCAGTTACAGTTGAGACTGGAGCAGAGCAGACTGTGGGCAACTTGTTAGGTGTAACCAAAATTCTTGATAGGATGGATAACGGGAGAACAGGAAGAGGTTTGGAGGGGATCTAAGTAGGAAATATTTTTCTCCAGATCAGGGATGCAATCCGGAACACACTACCTGAGAAAGTGGCGGTACCAGTTACTCTCCTAACTCTCCAGAAGCATTTGGACCAGCAGTTGAATGATTACAGCATAAAGGGCTAAATGCCACGTTGTGGTAAATGGAATTTGTATTAATGTGTGTAAATTTGTAGATATGCTAACCATTATTTGTAATTAATGTTTAGTACAGACAAGGTGGGCTGGAGTGTCTGTTTCCATGCTGAGTGACTCTTTTCTATCTATTCTACTCCTGGGATCCTATAATCAACATTGTCCTTTATCGTCAAGTAGGTTGGTGCTTATTCGCTTCTGTTCTTTATCATCGTTATCATGATCATATTACTCCTCCCATTAGTACTGTGCCAAAGAAGGACTGTAGATTTTATGAATGGGTGAACATTCATAAATTAAGGAGAGAAAGCAGGGGGTGAAAGCTTGTATCATCTCACTCTTCACAAGCATGGGATAAAAAAGTAATGAATGTCACAAATGTGATGGCAAAGCAATTTTGACTTCCAGCCTTCATTCCCATTTCCCATCACATCGGCTGGCTATAAGCTTATAATTTCCAGCTGCCCACCCAAGTCCCTTTAAAATGGGGATGTATCCAATCTGCATTTGTTCAGCTGAGCTGCAGAGATGAATCACTGCTTGATTTGTGATGCATTCTTGGAGGTTCTGCAAAATAAAATATTATTAGACTATTCAACGAAGTGTCTGCTAATTACTGGTGAAGTTTCCATTCTCTGCATTTAACATGCAGCAAAACTCACATCTGAGCCACATTCTCAAGACGTTTGACAACTGATAGAAAGTGACATTGAACCTTCCAGCCACTTCTTAGTTGTCTGTGAATTATCCAAAGCAGCAGTAGAAGCTGATAATTTTCACTTCAGCGAAGAACAAAGATTCTACATAGAATTACTAGAAAACTTCTGTAATTTTAGCTGAAGTTTTATCACACAGATGAACAATTTATGATATTCAGTTATACAATAGCAGAAATGTGTCCTGTAGCAAGCAAGCATACTGATAGAGTGAGACACACAGAAGGGCTTGGGGACTGTTTTCACTTTGCTATTTTTCTGCCTTTTTCACCTTGACCAGCCTGTGACATTATCTGTCAGAAAAATGACAAAATTCTTTCTGCAGACACTTAGTTACCTAAGAACACTTTTTTTTTCCTGTTCAACCTAGTTTTAAAATCACTTACAATGATAGCTTTAGTGTCAGCATATTGCCTGATGAAGGGTCTCAGCTAAAAACTTTGGATTTGTTCATTCTTCTGCATGATTTGCTGAGTTCTGTAAGCATTTTGTGTGTGTTACTCTAATATATTCAAGCCATCTCTCCTCATCTAATTAAAGAAATCTTCCATTAATTGTCTCTGACTTACAACTTTTCATTTTATGGTTGCTGTGAGACAACTTAGGGTGGGTTGTCCTCTCATGATACACTACCTTTCCACAATTTATGGATTTATATCTGAGCTAGCCTGACCACTTATGGAAGCTGTTCCGTGAATCATGTGACTGTGGCAGTTCAGACCCTCTTCAGGGTTTTCTACCTAATGACACAGATTTTGCATGCAGTAACAATAAACTCTATTTTGAGCTGACAGACAATGGTCATCAGAATGTGGCCAAACAAACAGAATATTTTGCATAAACACTTTCCACAATTATACATGTGTTATAACCATTCTATCCAACATAAACCCTTAGTTTCTAATACATTCTTAGCCTTCTCTGTTTACCACTGTTAATGTTGGATGTGTATGATAAGTTAACATATTAACTTCCAATTCAAAACCCTAACAAGATCTGAGAATACTTCATATAGATGGTCAAAATCATGAAGGCCATGCATAGAATTGAGATGGAAGCTGTTCTAATAAGCGAATAAGTTTGTGAATTTGAGGCTTTTGGCAAAAGAATAAGAGCCAATATGATTGAATGGGTGGTATAAACTGTTTCCTTTCACAATGGAATTGGATATATATTTGAAGTATACAACGCTATGAGGAAAGAATAAGTATGTAGGAATAATTGGATAATTATTTCAAAATTAACAAAAGCATTATCACCAAAATAGCATTTGCCCTTCTCAGGAAGGAGAGGTACTGAAGGTGGCAACATAGAGATGAAGCATTTTTCTGAAGATACACAACCTCAGGACACCATCTCGAGCTGCATGGATTAGATATGGAGACAATGACTCTGTACAAGTGGAAAATCCTAAATGAATGAACAACAGTTACTGGTAACAGCCTGCTCTGGAGAAAGAAGAGAACATCTGGTGAAACATGATCTTTTTTGTGTGTTTCGAGTCTAGATCAGATCCATACTGAGAGGTGCCCAATCAACCTTCGTGAGAGATTCAAATGACCATGGAATAAGTAAATATAGCATAAATACGATCTGTGATTAGAAATTCAAAAACTTGCATTCATCCTGACTTCTTGTCCAACAGAATAGTTTTCAGATTATTCACACCAAGAATCAATCCATCCTTACCTTACTCCAGCAAATAATCTCACTATTGTTGTCTTCCTCTATGAGATTCTGCATCTAAAGAGAATCTTTATAGCTTATCTTCCTAAAGTCCAAAACATTTCCTCGACTGGCTGCAACAGCATTCTTTTCCCATTCACCATGTACAAATAACAACGGAAGGATTTTTAACCTATCCAAACATCAACTAACATTAAAACAGTGACTGTTTGTCTCCCATCTCCATGAGACCTTAAGACATAGGAGTAGAATTAGACCATTCAGCTCATCGAGTCCATTCTGCCATTTCCTCATGGTTGACCCCATTCAACCCCATACACCTACCCTCTCACGATATCCCTTGAAACATAGAAAACCTACAGTACAATACAGGCCATTCGGCCCACAAAGCTGTGCCAACCATATCTTTATGTTAGAACTACCCAGGCTTACCCATAGCCCTCTATTTTTCTAAGAGCCATGCATCCACCCAGCAGATTCTTAAAATACCCTATCGTTTCTGCCTCCACCACCATCACTGGCAGCCCATTCCCAGCACTCACCACTGTGATCAAAAAAACTTACTACTGACATCTCCTCTGTACTTACTCTCAGCACCTTAAACCTGTGTCCTCTTGTGGCAACCATTTCAGCACTGGAAAGAATCCTCTGACTATCCACATGATCAATGCCTCTCTGTCAAATGCCTTCTCTTTGGTTTCATGTTGGGTTTGAATTATCTTGTGTTTTTAGAATACTTCTTCCTTGGGATGTATCTATTATGCACCTTCCGAATTGTTCCTAGAATCTCCTGCCATTGCTGCTGTGCTCTCAACCCGTCTAGTATTTACTTCCAATCAATTTTAGCTAGCTTCCCTTTCATGGCTCTGTAATTCCTTTCACTCCCCTGTAGTACTAATATAAATTACTTTAGCTTCTCCTTCTCAAATTGCAGGGTGAATTCTATCCTAATATGAGCTTTGTACTCCTAAGGGTTTCTTTACCTTAAGCTCTCTAATAATTTCCAAATCATTTTCTAATTCATTTCACAACACCCAATCCAGAATAGCTGATACCCTGGTTGGCTCTACCATGACCTGCTCTAAAAAAGCCATCTCTTAGGCACTCTACAAGTTTCCCTTTGGGGATCCAGCAACAAGCTGTTTTTCACAGTCTACTGTGGGATATTGGAATCTCCAATTGTCATTGTATAATTCCTCTTTTGACATGCATTTTCTATCACCATGGTAATTTGTAGACCAGATATTTGCTACTCTTTGGAAATTTATATTCAGGGTCTTTTTACTTTTGCATTTTCTACCCACAATGGCACTACACCTTACCATTCTATGTCACCTCCTTCTAATGATTTGATTTCACATTTCACCAACAGAGCCACCCCACCCACTCTGTCTAGCTGTCAGTCCTTTTGAAACAATGTGAATCCATGGACATTATGCTCCCAGCTATCATCTTTTTTCAGCCCACAATTTCATGCATGCCAATTTGTAACTGTGCTACAAGTTCATCTACCTTATTCTATACACTGTGTGCTTCAAATATAACAAATTCAGTCTGTATTAGAAACAGAAAAACATAGAAAACTTACAGCACAATACAGGCCCTTTGGCCCACAAAGTTGTGCTAAACATGTCCCTACCTTAGAAATTACTAGGCTTACCCATACCCTCTATTTTTCTATGCTCCATGTACCTATCAAAATGTCTCTTAAAATACCCTATCGTATCCACCTCCACCCCTGTTGCTGGCAGCCCATTCCACGCACTCACCATTCTCTGAGTAAAAAACTTCCCCCTGACATCTCCTATTGTATGCCTTGTACCTACTCCCCAGCACCTTATACCTGTATCCTCTTGTTGCAACCATTTCAACCCTGGGAAAAAGCCTCAGACTATCCACACGATCAATGCCTCTCATCATCTTATACACCTCAATCAGGTCACTTCTCATGCTCTGTCGCTCCAAGGAGAAAAGGCTGAGTTCACTCATCCTATTCTCATAAGGCTTGCTCCCCAACCCAGACAACATCCTTGTAAATCTCCTCTACACCCTTTCTATGGCTTCCACATCCTTCCTGTAGTGAGGCAACTAGAACTCCAAGTGGAGTCTGACTAGGGTGCTATAAAGCTGCAACATTACCTCTTGGCTCCTAAATTCAATTCCACAATTGATGAAGGCCAATATACCGTATGACTTCTTAACCATAGAGTCAACCTGCACAGCTGCTTTGAGCGTCCTATGGACTCTGACCCCAAGATCCCTCTGATCCTCCACACTACCAAGAGTCTGATCATTAATACCATAATCTGCCATCATATTTCATCTACCAAAATGAACCACTTCACATTTATTTGGGTTGAATGCCATTTGCCACTTCTCAGCTCAGTTTTGCATCCTATCAATGTCCCACTGTAACCTCTGACAACCCTCCACACTAGATCTACTGCTCTTCCTTCATCAATGTGTTTAGTCACATCCTCAAAAAATTCAATCAGGTTCTTAAAGCATGACCTGCCCTTGACACAGCCATGCTGACTATTCCTAATCATAATATACTGTACCTCTCCAAATGTTCATAAATCCTGCCTCTCAGGATCTTCTCAATCAACTTACCAACCACTGAACTAAGACTCACTGGTCTATAATTTCCTGGGCTAACTCTACTCACTTTCTTGAATAAAGGAATAACATCTGCAACCCTCGAATCCTCTGGAACCTCTCCCATCCTCATTGATGATGCAAAGATCATTGCCAGAGGCTCAGCAATCTCCTCCCTTGCCTCCCACAGTAGCCTGGGGTCCATCTCATCTGGTCCCGCGATCTATCCAGCTTGATGTTTTCCAAAAGCTCCAGCACATCTTCTTTCTTAATACCTACATGCTCAAGCTATTCAGTCTGCTGCAAGTCATCTCTACAATCACCAAGATCCTTTTTCCATTGCGAATACTGAAGTAAAGTATTCATTCAGTACCTCTTCTATTTCCTCTGACTCCATACACACTTCCTGATTGTCACACTTGATAGGTCCTATTCTTTCATGTCTTATCCACTTGCTCTTCCCTTACTTGTAGAATGCTTTGGGGTGTTCCTTAATCTTGCCTGCTAAGGCCTTCTCATAGCCCCTTCTGGCTTTCCTAATTTCCTTCTTAAGCTCCTTCCTATTAGCCTTATAATCTTCTAGATCTCTAACATTACCCTTTTGTAAGCTTTTCTTTTCTTCTTGACTAGTTTTATTACAGCCTTTGTACACAACTGTTCCTGTACCCTACCATAAATTCTGTACTTCTCCCTGAGAACATCTGTTTCCAATTTAAGCCTCCAATTTCCTGTGTGATAGCCTCATTATTCCCCTTACTCCAATCAAATACTTTTCTAACTTGTCTGTTCCTATATCTCTCCAATGCTATTGTAAAGAAGACAGAATCACTATCTCCAAAATGCTCTCCCACTGAGATCTGACACCTGACCAGGTTCATTTCCCAATACCAAATCAAGTGCAGCATCTTGTCTTGTAGGCTTATCTACATATTGTGTCATGAAACCTTCCTGAACACACCTAACAAACTGCACCCCATCTAAACCCCTTGCTCTAGGGAGATGCCAATCAATATTTGGGAAATTAAAATCTCCCATCACGACAGCTCTGTTATTATTACACCTTTCTAGGATCTGTTTCCTTATCTGCTCCTCAAAATCCCTGTTACTATTGGGCAGCCTATAAAAAACACCCAGCAAAATTATTGACCCCTTCCTGTTCCTAACCTCCACCCACAGAGACTCCACAGACAATCTCTCCATGGTGTCCACTTTATCTGTAGCCGTGACACTATCTCTGATCGACAGTGCCATGCCCCCACCTCTTTTGCCTCCCTCCCTGTCCTTTCTTAAACTTCTAAAACCCGGCACTTGAAGAAACCAATCCTGTCCCTGAGCCATCCAAGTTCCTGTAATGGCCACCACATCATAGCTCCATGTACTGATCCATGCTCTAAGCTCGTGTGCTTTGTTCACAATACTCCTTGAGTTAAAATAGACACATCTCAAACCTTCAGCCTGAGCACGTCCCTTCTCTATCACTTGCCTAATCTCCCTCTCGCACTGTTTACAAGTTTTCTGTATTTGTGAACCAACCTCCTCTTCCCCAGTCTCTTCAGTTCAGTTCCTCCCAACAATTATAGTTTAAACTCTCCCCAGTAGCCTTAGTAAACCTTCCTGCAAGGATATTGGTTCCTCTGAGATTCAAGTGCAATCCGTCCTTTTTGTATGGGTCACACCTGCCCCAAAAGAGGTCCCAATGATCCAGAATCTCAGAGTTCTATGTTCTATGTTCTATGTAATTTGAATCCCTGCTCTTTGCTCCAATCCCTCAGTCATGCATTTATCCTCCACCTCATCCTATTCCTATACTCACTGTCGTGACACACAGGCAGTAATCACGAGATTACCACTTTTGCAGTCCTGCTTCTCAACTTCCTTCCTAATTCCTTGTAGTCTTTTTTCAGGACCTCTCCCCTTTTCCTACCTATGTCATTGTTATGAATATGTACCATGACCTCTGGCTGTTCTACCTCCCACTGCAGGATATCTTGGATGCGATCTGAAACATCCCAGACCCTGGCACCTGGGAGGCAAACTACCATCTGTGTTTCTTTCCTGCATGCACAGAATCGCCTGTCTGACCCCCTTACTATAGAGTCCCCTATCTCTACTTCCTTCCTCTTCCTTTCCCTACCCTTCTGAGCCACAGGGCCAGACTCTGTGCCAGAGGCACGGCCACTGTTGCTTCCCCCAGGTAGGCTGGTAGGCTGTCCCCTCCCAACAGTACTCAGAAAGGAGTACTTATTGTCAAGGGGTACAGCCACAGGGGTACTCTCGAATACCTGACTCTTCCCCTTCCCCCTCCTGACTGTGACCCGCTTGTCTGTCTCCCATGGCCCCGGTGTGACCACCTGCCTATAACTCCTTTCTATCACCTCCTCACTCTCCCTGACCAGGCGAAGGTCATCAAGCTGCATCTCCAGTTCCTTAACTCGGTCCCTTAGGAGCTGCAGCTCGACACAGCGGATGTAAATATAGCCGTCCGGGATTATTTTGACAGAGATGATCCAAAGGGAAACCAGTAAAGACTCCACACTGTCTCAGGTCTCCATGGCCACCCAAAGTGGCTGGAAAGTGCAGCAGGAATTCCAGTTCCCCCATTTTACCAGTGCTGGAATGAACTTGTTCTTGACAGGGGTTGCGTTATGTGAAGATTGAAAGTTGTTGTACCATCAAAGCTTGGAGCTGATGTGTTGGAGGAGCTACATGCCGGTCAGCTATATGTGGTTAAAATAAATGCATTGGCTTGAAGTTTTGTTCAGAGGCCTGGGATAGACCAGCAGGTCGAGCAGCTTATCACGCACTGTTTGTGATGCTAGCACATCCAGAAGAAAGATGCCAGAACCGTCAGAACCAGCTACTGCGTTCCCAACTCAACTCAACTCCTGCTACCACCACAGAGGAGGCCCCAGAACCTGACATTGTTTGGCAGCCACAAGACTCACCTGCTAAGCAGGAAAGACTTTATCCCACAGGAGTAAGAAATCCTCCACAGCTTTGGGCTTGAAAGGAACAATTTAAAATTTGCTGTGCTTTGCATGTCTATATAGTAGCTGCATTATATATAGTGGCACTGTGTATTTATATATATATATACATACATGTATATAAGTTGAGATGTATTTTATATTGGGTTGGAGTTTATAGCTAAGTAGGGAGGAGTGTTGTGCAATTAATATTTCATTAATACTTGAGTAATATTGAAATATATTGTTGGATTCAGTATTCTTTGTTATTTTTGGGTTATATGTAGAACTACGTAAATGGCATATGTCATTACACCACTTCATTATAAGTGCACACTTTACCAAAGTAAGAACAAAGCAGACATGCTATTCTCAGTTCTAAGTTTTTCTTTCAAATAGTTTCACACTTTGGAGTTCAAGAACATAACAGTGATGATCTGAAGGGTCTTTCTGTAAGACATTTGTCAACTCAGAGGGCCAAAGTGATGAGTCTTTCGCGGTCGATGGGCATCTCCTGGGTCTTTCAGGCACTCCAAAGGATTGTGATGGTAATGTGCCAGCAATGCTTCTACATTCCAGCTGCACTGTACAGCAAGAGTCCAAACTTCTACTGTATAATCCGTCACTAAATGCCAGACATGGTGCGGGTGAAATAACTGATCTGCTGTCGACTTCGTGTTCCTGAATAGATGTTTTCTTGTTTTCTGCCTGCCGGGTCAATTTCTGGTTCACTCATCCTGTCAGGAAATGCAGAGGAGGCATGGCCCAAATGCAGGTGAGTGATAACTTTAATAATAAACTGCAAAATAACATGCCACAAGGGGCCGCAAAACAAGAGAAAACAGATACTTAACACAGCTGGAGGGTAGGAGCAACTGGTTGAGGCTGTGTTGCTCATATGAGGGAACAAGGATTGAGAGCTGGGTTTAAATTGACTGCAGGTGATGAGTTGGAAATAAGTGGAAGGTATCTCTTGTCAGCTGTGTGAAGACTGGGAGGAACCTACTTGTGAGGGCCTGACATTGTCATCTCCTTTCTCCATCTCATTCTCTTAGTGTTTGGTAAGGAGACACATTCTCCGAAAAGTAAGAAAAAAAATGGGTGCAAGGCAATGCTTTTGTGGAATCTGTCCAGGAGTCATGCAGATTCTTTCAGGTAGAACAGTTATTTAAAAGAGGGAAGGAATATAACATAGTAATGACACATAGTGGTCGTCCCCTATTATGGGCAATTTATACTGGAAAGACTAAGGGAAGTGGATAATTACAGAATTGCTTCTGTTGAACTCTGTGTTTAGAGATGTATTTAAATATGTGTGTGTAGTCATAGAGTAATCGAGCATGCAGCACCGAAACGAGACCTTCCGCCCATCTAATCCATACTGAACTATTATTGTGGCCAGTCCCATTGACCCAGAACTGGACCATAGCCACCCATACTCTGCCAATCCATGTACTTATCTACATTTCTCCTAAATTTTGCAATCAAACCTGCATCTACCATATCTATTGGCAGCTCTTTCCACCTTCACACCACCCTCTGATTGAATAAGTTCCTCTTCAGATTCCTCTTACATATTTCACTTTTAAGCCTTAACCTATGACCTCTGGTTGTTCTCTCACCCGACCGCAATGGAAGGAGCCAGCATGCATTTACCCTATCTATATCCCCCATATTTTTGTAGGAGGTGTGCATTCATATAGTGTGGAACAGATCAAAATAGCACTAACTCTCTTTGAATGTGTGAGAATGTTTTTATCCATGCGTATGTTTGTGTGCGTGAATGCGTGTGTGTCTGTGTATGTGCACGTGTGCACTAATCTTTGCACATCTGTTTGCCCGTATATTGTGAGTGTGTGTGAAAGCTCTGAGGTAGTGATTTGATGGGATGACAGTTGAAAAGTGCTGGAATATAATAAAAGCAACAATATTTTAACTTTCCTACTGAGGAGCTAATAAACATTTAGGTCTTCATTTCTTTTGTGGTATGCATTTTTTATTGAACCTAGTGACAAGCCAGTGATAAGTGTTGAGAGACTTTATTTCAGGCAAAGATAGACAGAGATCGTAAATAAAATTTAACTAAATTACACACTCTTGGCATTGTGAGAAGATGCTTTGGAAACTAGACGTGAATTCTGCCTGTATATCATCGATACAAATATAAATTTGAATCCAGTCAATGTACAAAGTAAACAACTTAATCCATAATTGATATCAGCTGCAGGAAAAGTCAACTTCACTGGAAAAGAGAAGCATCAATTGGCGGTATATTTTTAAAACAGTATTAAAAGCCTTTAAACCTTTATTTCAGTTAGGTTATTTTAATTAATCTTACACCTTCAGGCTTTCAGCTTGGAAGTAAGCACTCAGCTGACAGGCTTGGGCTAATCTTTCCTATCCAAAGTGATGTTACACATTTTTATAAGCTGAATACAATAATAAATTCTAATGCTTAGTCACATACAGCATGTTGATTCATCTGGAATAGCCTAGCTGACTCTTGCAAATAAGATTACTATTTCTCTTCTGGCAGGAAAATGTGAAAAATGGCAGGTGATGTGAGGTGGTGGGGAGGAGTAATTGAAGGAACCATTCCATGGAAGAAGGAACCATTCTGAAAGACCCTAATATCAAACTGAATCCATTTTCTCTACTGGAATATTTATTGACTCTTTAGAGTTGCTGGGATATTAAAAAATAACAAATGAAATGTGTATAGACTGAATGCTTGACATGAAGCTCACAGAGAGAACTGATATATACCAGTGGGAGATGAGAAAACAGGAAGGACATATGTACACTGAGAAAAGAAGCTGAGACACTGACTCAGACACCCAGATGCCAAGAAAGAAATCTAGACAAATCTAGCCCTGTCACACATTGCCTCCAGTTAATGTGACATCCTCCTACCTGCACACACACGGGTTATACGAGGAGGACGGATGTTACTGGTTGAGAACTGTCATTAATGCAAAGGCACCAACACTGACTGTCTCTGGCAAATATTTACAAAAGGCAATGGTTGGGTAGTTTCAGTTTTCTGTCAAAGCTTGAAGGCTTTTAAATAGGTTGAAACACTTTTAGTGTTAGCTGTCATTTAAAAACTATTCAACAACATATAATAGAAAGCAAAACCTATTAAAATACTCAGAAATCTTTGAAAATGAAGCCATTAGGTATTAAAATACTCATTAAAGATTAATTCAACAAAATATAATTTAAAAAATATTGTCCCATTCTACAGGCTGAGGATTTAATTGACATGAATGGGATGTCTGACCTTCCACTGATCAGATGGGATATCGGTCAGAGACCTGTTCTCCTCAGCTTGTAGTGAGGGGATTCCAGCAAGGAGCAGCTCCATCTCTCGACTCCATGTCCAGTCCTGCAGCATAACAGCAGTACAGATGTAGTGGCAGCTGTACTCAGCAAGTCACAGATTTACAACACATCTGCTGAACTCTAGGGCTTACTGGATAGAATGTAGAACACAGAATACTACAACACAGTACAGGCACTTCAGCCCACAATATTGTGCTGCCCTTTTAGCAAGAAAACGCTGGAAACACTCAGCAGGTTGGTGTGGCAAAGTGCATTTTCTAGAGGAGCTGCTGCCTCACCTCTCCATGGACTTGGTCTTAATCACAACCTTAGATGCTGTCAGGGTGGATCTTACACGTTCTCTCTGAGACTGCATGGACTTCTACTGGGTGCTTTAGCTTTCCACTACTTTCCAATGATGTGGAGGTTGGTATTAATAGGCCATTGTTAATTGCCTTTAGTATGGTAATAGTAGAACCAGCCAGAAATTATGGGGACTCTGGGCGAATGGTGCAAATGGCTGCCTGATGGTCAATGTGACTCACTGGGCTCAAGGCCCTGTTTCCCCATTCTGGCTGACTCCATGAACTTATGCATTCTAAGCAGGCTAAGAAACATGAAACTGTCAGAAAGAAGCAGGTCCAATGCAAATAAGATTTAATAAAGGTCTAAGTCTTCATCTTCAGTCTTATAGTTTTTTTTATATTCTATGTTTTTTGCCTAATTTTTCTATTTTTCTGAGTGGGGAGGGTGATTTGGGGGTCAATGTGTCGGTTCTGCTCTGTTCATTTTTGTGTGGGAGGAGGGTCTTGGTGGTTGATGTGCCTGTTCCATTTTGTTTGTTTTTTTGTGCAGAGAAGGGGGATTTGCAGGTTGGTGATTGTGCTGCCTTTATTTTCTTTCTTGATTTTATGGCTACCTGGAGAAGAATTTCAGAGCTGTATACTTTGATAATAAATGAACCTTTGAAGGTTTGAAGCCCTATTAATATAGGTACATTTTTAACTGAAGTTCACTGTGCTGACCACCCAAGACCCTTACGACAAGACCTCCAGTTTGCAGGACACTGCTGATTTTTAATGGAGAGAAAACTAGAACTTAAATTGAAGTTAATTGTAAAAAGTAGAGACAGAAACACAAAAGATTGGATGGAATAAGACAAGTAGAGTTAGTTACATAATGAGAACCAAATGTTGACAATTTTATTTTGGGCTGTGAACTACATCACTGTGTTGAATAGAAGACGTGTTGTCTCAGTCAGTGCTGCTCCAATTATAAGCCTTAATTTAAATACACACAGTGATGCCAAAGCTCCCAAAGTCATAGTCACATTGATGAGCTTATACATGCAAAATCTACAGTCTCTGGGGACTGACTTCCAAAAGACCAAACGTGGCTGAGGCAGATATGACAAACTCTCAACTATCCATGAAATAAATTAGTTTTCAAATTCTTTTTAAAAATTGCTGAGGCACTAAACAAAATATCAAACACTAACTATTGGCATTTGTGTTTCTGGATTAGCTTTTTGATAATCATGAAACAAGGAAACTTATTGTGGCTGAAAACCATTTGTTATTCAGATCACATTTTGAAATATGCCTTCTACGTTCTGTTTTGCCTTTCCTCAAATAGATAACAGTGCACAATTGCTTAAGACAAAATTGAAGACGTTAGTTGATCTCACCACTAGAAATAACTTACCCTGACACTTTAAAATTAACATACAGTATATCCAGCAATTTTCAATATTTATCATAACAAGCACAAATTATTTTCAGCAGCTTAATTATGATAAATAAAACAGCACTAAACTTACCCATTAGATGCAGCACAGTGATTACAGAAAATTAAGTAGCTTGACAGTTATATAACACATGGAAATCAAACTAGGTCATTTACAGTCCTCTCCTGGAATGCCTCTTTTGTACAAGAATTTATAACTGTATTCATGAACCATCATCATTATTATGTTTATAAATCCATTCTATTTGAGTTATCCTTTCACATTTGCTTTATTCTCTTTCACACTTTATACTCTGGAGGACTTTATTAACATAATCATAATCAGCATCAAGATAGCACAATGACCATTTCTACACAGCCAGAGCAAGCCGTTAACATTTGCAGGACAATGTTCGTGGAAGGTCATGGAATCGCAGATCCTAATGAAGTTCTATTCTGAACTATCCCATTAAGCTCAGTTTTGTTACCAAACACCTGGTACCAAGCTGGTGCTCCTGGCATGAAGATATTTGTGTGATGAACACCTCTTCCAAGAGTGAAAATGAGATCTACCAATTTTGTTGTTTGTGGACAACACTCACTAATTGCTGGAGGAACTCAGCAGGACAGACAGCATCCACAAAGATGAATAAACAGTTGACATTTCATACCGTGACCCTTCATCAGGATTGGAAAGGAAGGAAGAGGATACCAGAATAAAAAGGAGAGAGGAAGGGAAGGAGTACAAACTGGTGATAAGTGAAGGTGGGTGGGGGAAGGGGGATGAAGTAAAAGCTGAGAGGTTATAGGTGGAAAAGATCAATGGTTGAAGAAGAAGGAATCTGAAAGGAGAAGAGAGTGCATCATGGGAGAAAGAGAAGTAGGAGGGGCACCAGGGCAAAGTGATAGGTAGGTGATGAGAAGAGGGAAGTGGATAGGGAAGGGAAAGAGGAAGGGGGAACATTGCTGTAGGCTGCAGAAATTGATGTTTAGGCCATCCGGTTGGAGACTACCAAAATAGAATATAAGGTGTTGCTCATCTAACCTGAGAATGGCCTCATTATGGCAGAAGAGGATGCCATGGACTGACATGTGGAATGGGAGTGAGGAATGGAATTGAAATGGCTGGCCACCAGGAATTCCTGCTTTGTTGCTGATGGTGCTCAACAAAGTGGTCCTCCAATCTATGATGAGTCCCACAAATGTAGAAGAGGCCGTGTCAGGAGCACTGGATACAGTGGACTACCTCAGCGGATTCACAGGTGCAGTGTTGCCTCATTTGGAAGGGCTGGTTGGTGCTCGGTATGGAGGTGAGGGAGGAGGTGAATGGGCAGGTGTAGCATCTCAGCCATTTGCAGGGATAAATGCCAGGAGGTAGGTTAGTGGGAAGGGATGAATGGACGAGGAATCATAAGGGATCCCTGTGGAAAGGAGAGAGTGGGAGTGGGGGGATCCAAAGAGGTGTTTGGTGGTAGGGTCCTTTTGAAGATGGTGGAGTATGCGGAGAATAATGTTGGATGTGGAGGCTCGTGGAGTGGTAGGTGAGGACAAGATAAACTCAACTCCTGTTAAGGCAGAGGAAAGTTGGGGTGAGTGCATATGTTCGGGGAATGGAGGAGGTGTGGGTGAGGGCTGGGAAACCCCATTCCTTTTTAAGAAGGAGGATATCTCTGATATCTTGGAAGTAAAAGCATCATCCTAGGAACAGATATGGCGGAGATGAAGGAACTGAGAAAAGGGAATGGCTTTTTTCCAGGAGATAGGGTGGAGAGAGGTATAGTAAAGATTTGTTGTTTTTCATTGTTCACTTACAAGTTACTGTGAGCCAGTATGACAGTTATGTCCTTCAGGATTCAGCTAGCTGAAACAGACATTGAAATTCCTCATGAATTATGTGCCCCATGTCCTTGCCACCTTCAGGTGCCTATTCCAAATGGTGTTTGGCATGGAGAATTAGCCCAGGAAGAGGAGGCTGGAGTGGATACAGACATCGCACTCAGCTTTCTATTACACCACATCCAAATAATGAACAATTAAGCAGTTACAAGTCGAAAAAGAATTGTGCAAAAACATGCCGTTATGTATCTGTGATGAGTACAGGGTATTTCCTTAAATGAGCATGCATTGATGTGGCTGAAATCTTTTCACCAAATGATCAGTGGTACGAAAATATTTGACTTAACTGGCACTGTAATACATTCTGACAGTTCATTTTGGCTGAAGCAGAATAATGTACTTGCAGAGAAATGCTGTGCTGTTCATGAGTCTTCAGCAGGCAATTACTCTGCCCATTGCTCATGCAGACAAAAACAGACAGGGTGGTGGTAAGGTGCAAATAGCTGAGGTGCTGAATTTCAAATACATCACAAAGTAAACAATGATGTCCCAGTGTCAGGTTTTAATAGCAAACAGGCTCTTCTGTAATGAAGAGGAACAGATATGCCTGACTATTTTAATTCTAGCAGTCCTGTTCAGACGCTGGGTAGACATTATGATTGATGTCATGAGGAAAATGCATCATCATTTGTTGAGATCCTAACAAGATTAGTGCACATAGAGAGCATTAATTTGTCCTCCAGGTAGTTCTCCATGTATGCTGGTCTATAGGTGGAATGTAGACCAAGTTTTTGATGCAGGGACTGTTACAGGTACTACTAATTGCTTTACTCCTTTGACACTGTTGTATGCACCTGAAGTAAAATAATACTGTGAGAATTTGTGGTCACCATAAAGTTATCTTTATAGGTTTTCAATGTTATTTTTCATTATGATGTGATAAGAATTGGTTTACCAAACTCGAGAGACATCCACAAGGTCTATTTTCACATTTCTAGCTTCATTCCAGCTCTGACATAACTCGTTATCCTATAATAATCCATGCATTTATTAAGTGCCTCTCTCCATGCTTATAATGAAATATAATTTCAAGTCCCAGAAGAGATAGATCAGGCAATTTAAGCTCCTGCTGTATTTATTATTTCAAAATTCAAAGTTCAAAGTAAAATGATTATTAAATAACATATATGTCATCATATATAACTCTACAATTCTCTTTCGTGCAGGCATTAACAATAGATACAAAGAAACACCAAAGAATCAATGAAAAACCTCAACCCTGAACTCAGCAGGTTAGGCAGCAGCAATAGAAATGACCAAATTGTCGATGTTTCAGGCTAAGAACCTTCTCCAGGATCTGAGGTGGAGAGGGTCAGCAACTTTAAATTCCTTGGTGAAAATCCTCATTTCGGAGGATCTGTCCTGCATCCAGCACATAAGTGCCATGACAAAGAAAACACGGCAGCACTTCTACTTTCTTAGAAGTTTGCAAAATTCGGCATGTCATCTAAACTTTAGGATCCATTATTTTTAGTAGGCTTTTCTGTTCAAGGATATTGGTGTTACCTCACCAGGTCATGATGCAACCAGTCAGTGTACTCTCCATTACACATCTGTAGAAGTTTATCAAAGTTTTAGATGACATACAACATCTCTGCAAACTTCTAACAAAGCAGAGGTGATAGGTCGGATTAATGCTGTTAAGATGGTTATTTTACCTAAGTTTTTATATATATTTCAAACGGTACCAATTTTTATTCCAAAATCTTTTTTTGCTAATGTTGATTCAAAAATTTCCTCATATATATGGCAGAATAAAAATCCTAGATTAGGTAAAATATATTTACAGAAGGCAAGGAAGGAAGGTGGATTGGCATTGCCTAATTTTAGATTTTATTATTGGGCAGTCAATATCCGATATTTGATATGTTGGTTAAAGGATTGGGATTTATCTTTTAGCCCTCATTGGGTGAACCTGGAAATTAAATCTGTACAAGGATTTGCACTGGGTTCTATTTTAGGGTCTTCTGTTCCCTTTGCTCTTTCTAAATTGCTGAAATGAATTGACAATCCGATAGTTAAACATACTTTATGTATATGGTTTCAATTTCGGAATTTTTTTGGAAAGACTCAGTTTGTTTTAAATATTCCTATTGTATCCAATTGCTTTTTTTTATCCTTCTATTATAGATCACGCTTATTCAGCTTGGAAGACTAAAGGATTACTACAATTTTCTGATTTATTTTTGGATAATTGTTTTATGTCTTTTGAACAATTATCTAATAAATATAATTTGCCTAGATTTCATTTTTTTAGATATTTACTGATTAGGAATTTCTTAAATACTGTACTTTCTACTTTTCCAAATTTTGCGTCTTCAGGTATTTTGGAGAATTTGTTTGAACTAAATCCTTCTCAGAAAGGGCTAATATCAAAACTTTACAATATAATTATGAAGATACATTCAGAGCCCTTCTATAAGATTAAAAATGATTGGGAAAGCGAACTTAACCTTACTACCCCTATTGAGAATTGGGATAAAATTCTTCAATTAGTTAATACATCATCTATATGTGCTAAACATTCATTAATACAGTTTAAGCTTGTGCATAGGGCTCATATGTCCAAGGATAAATTGGCTCATTTTTATTCCTATATAAATCCTATTTGTGACAGATGTCATTCTGAGATAGCGTCTTTAACTCATATGTTCTGGTCGTGTCTGTTTTTAAAAAAATATTGGAAAGACATTTTTGATATTATTTCCACGGTATTGAACATTGATTTACAACCTCATCCTATCACTGCAATTTTTGGTCTACCATTGATGGACTCACTCTTCTGCTTGTCGAATGATTGCATTTCTTACATTAATGGCTAGAAGATCTATTTTGTTGAATTGGAAAGAAATTAATCCTCCTACTGTATTTCATTGGTTTTCTCAAACTATGTTATGTCTAAATTTAGAAAAAATTAGAAGTGTTGTATTTGATACCTATTAAATTTGAAAAGATATGGAGACCATTCATTTAATATTTTCATATGATGTAATATGACCCTGTTCCAGGCCTATTTGATTTTCCAGTTTTGATTTTATATATGTTGAGAGGATTGGAGTTGACGACACTGATGATTTTGTATTTTTGTGAGATATTATAAACAGCCCTTTTTTTCCATTTTTTCTTTTTCTCTTTTTTCTTTTTTCATTTTTTTCCTTATTAGTTATTAGATTATTAGATTAGGTTTTTTTTCTGCATAATTTTTTTTTCTTTTTCTTTTTTCTGTTTTTTTAATATATATTATGATATACCTAGGTTTGCCTTGTTTATTTGTTACTTGCATCGTCCATGATTTGGGAATACTCAGTTATACTGTAACTATTGCTTATGTATTCTTTTATGTTCAGTTGTAATGTGTATGTTTGTAATCCCATTATCTATGTATCAATTTTATTTTGTTGATATTAATAATAATAATAATAATAATAAAAAGATTGAAAAAGAAAGAAAAGAAAGCAGAGGTACCGCTGTACTTTTTTTGCAATTTCACTTAAGTACGGGACCCAGGACAGGTTCACTGAAATGATAATACTGAGGAATTTGAAGTGGCTGACCCCCTCCAACTCTGATTCCCCCCATTGAGGATTTGCTCATGAACCTCCAGTTTCTTCCTTCTGTTGTCAATAATCAGCTCCTTGGCTTCGCCGACATTGAGTAAGAAGTTGTTTTTCTAGTACCACTCAGCCAGATTTTCAAGCTCGCCCCTCTATGCTGATTCATCACCACCTTTGGCCACCTTTGGCATAGCCAATGACAGTGGTGTCACAGCAAACTTAAATCTGGCATTGCAGCTGTGCTTAGCTTCATTGTCATAAGTAAAATGCAAGTAGAACAGCGCACTAAGCACATAGCCTTGCAATGCATCTGGTTTAATGGTGACTATGGAGGAGATGTTGTTGCCAAATCTAAGTGAACATGGTCTACAAGAGAAGAAATCAAGGATCCATTTGCACAAGGAGGTATTGAGCTCTTGGAGCTAGTTGATTAGTTTTGAGGGGATGACAGTATTGACGGCCAAGTTGTAGTCAATGAAAAGCCTCCTGATGCATACATCTTCACTGTATAGATGTTCCAGGGTTGAGTGAGAAGCACCTGCTGATGACCTGTTGTGACAGTAGGCAAACTGGAGCAGATCAAAGTCTCTCCTCTGAAGGGAGTTATTAATTACGTATATCCTGATAGGGTTATGAACAGGAACACATGCAAGTGGGATGAGTTCTACCGTGTTTATATTTGCTGATGCACTGTAACTGCAGAAACAAGCTTCTCCGGACTATATTTCTAGAAATAATAAGATCAGATCCCCAAATGTTGTAGTACATATTAAAACATAGAAAAGTACAGCACAGTACAGGTGCTTTGGCCTACAATGTTGTGCCAACCCTTTTAACCTACTTGTGGTAAACTATGTGTCCCTGTTTGGACATGCCCCTCTGCTGACTGCTCCTGTGGCTCCTCCCACAGACCCCTGTATAAAGGCGATTGGAGGCACTGCTCCCCCCTCAGTCTCCAAGATGCTGTGCTCCGTTTTGCTGCTAATAAAAGCCTATCATTCGCCTCCCGTCTCTGAGAGTTATTGATGGTGCATCACTACTCCAATGTCAATATAACCCTTCCCTCCTGCATAGCTTTCCATTTTTCTACCATCCATATGCCTGAGAGTCTCTTAAATGTTCCTAATTTTTCTGCCTCTACCATCACTCCAGTCGTGCTATCAATGCACTCACCAAATTTGGTGTGAGAGCCTGTCGGTCATCGAGAAAGGGGGCTTGGAGAAACGACATGGAAGATTGAAACATCGGAATGTCGAGTTGCTGATCTCCACTCTAGTGGCTGCAGAAGAAACCACTCCCTCCCTCACTGGGAGAGAGTACCTGTGTGAGGTACAGAAGCAAACACGAGGAAATCTGCAGATGCTGGAAATTCAAGCAACACACGCAAAATGCTGGTGGAACGTAGCAGGCCAGGCAGCATCTATAGGAAGAAGCACTGTCGACGTTTTGGGCTGAGACCCTTCGTCAGGATTAACTGAAAGGAAAGATAGTAAGAGATTTGAAAGTAGGAGGGGGAGGGAGAAATATGAAATGATAGAAGACCGGAGGGGGTGGGGTGAAGCGGAGAGCTGGAAAGGTGATTGGCAAAAGGGATACACAGCTGGAGAAGAGAAAGGATCATGGGATGGGAGGCCTAGGAAGAAAGAAAGGGTGAGGGGAACACCAGAGGGAGATGGAGTACAGGCAGAGTGATGGGCAGATAGAGAGGAAAAAAAGCGGGTGGGGAACTAAATATGTCAAGGATGGGGTAAGAAGGGGAGTGGGGGCATTAACGGAAGTTAGAGAAGTCAATGTTTATGCCATCAAGTTGGAGGCCTCCCAGCCAGTATATAAGGTGTTGTTCCTCCAACCTGAGTGTGGCTTCATCTTGACAGTAGAGAAGGCCATTAATAGACATATCAGAATGGGAATATGACGTGGAATTAAAATGTTAGGTACAGAAGTACTGGTTTGAAGACTGTATTTTTGATGGACTCTGGATCAAGAGCTCTTTGGAGCTTCTGCTGTTGCTTGCATGGGGCGGGTTGGTGCTTCTGCTGGTGGGTATGGTGGGGCGGGATCAACCTTTTTGCTGCTGCTTGGGTGTAGAGAGGGGAACAGGGGACTTTGGTGTTTCGATGCTTCTATCATTCATTTGATAGGGTTTCTTGCTTCATACATGTCTGTGAAGAGTAAAAATTTCAGGTTGTATACTGTGTACATACTCCATTATTAAATGAACCCTTGAACCTATATTTCTTTCCAATTACCTTAATAGTATGCATTGCTGCCCTGAGAAAAAGTAGTGTCTCTCCACACAATCAATGCTTTTTATCATCTTACATACATCTATCAAGTTACCTCTCACTCACCTCAGTTCCAAAGAGAAAACATAGAACATAGTACAGTATAGGGCCTTCAGCCTAAGATGTTGTGCCAACTCTTTAACCTACTCCAAGCTCAATCTAACTCTTCCCTACCTTGCTCAAAATTTCCTCATAAAATATACTCTCAAATCCAGGCAGCATCCTGGCAAATCTTTGCACCCTCTCACATCCTTCCTATAATAAGGCAACCAGAAATGAGCAAGATATTGCAAGTGTGGTCTAACCAGCATTTTAAAGATCGGCAACGTTATCTCACAAATTCAATCCCCTGACTAATAAAGGCCATCACTCCATATACTTTCTTAATCACCTTATCAATTTTGTGCAGCAACTTTGAAGGATCTGTAGATGTGGATCCCAAAATCTCTCTGTTATTCAACATATGAAGCTCCTTAAGTTGGAAGGTCAAATTAAAGGGCTTTAAGTTTGACCTTCCAAAGTGTGTCAATTCACCCTTTTCCAGGCTGAATTCTATCTGCCAGTTCTTAGTCCAGTTCTGTATCCTACCAATACACCATTGTAACTTATAATAGGTTTCTATACTCTCCATAACACCACCAACCTTTATGTCATCTGCAAACTTACTAACTTATTCTTCTACTTTCTCATCTGTTATTTATAATAATCACAAATATCAAGGTCCCTGTCGAAGACCACTAGTTACCTACCTCCAGTCTGAATATACTCCATCTACTACCAGCCTCTGCCCTCCGTGAGCAAATCAATTCTGAATCGAGGCAGCCATGTTTCCTTGGATCCCAAGCCTCTAGGAGAATCTTGATGACCTCATTACAAAAATCCATATACACCACTTCCACCACTCTAGCTTCATCAAATTGTTTTGACACTTCCTCGAAAAAGTTATTCAAGCTTGTGAGACATGACCTACCCCTTAAAAAGTCATGATGACCAACCCTTAATCCGACTATGTTGCTCTAAATGCTCATCAACCCTATCTCTAAGAATCCTCTCTAATATTTTGCCTGCAGCTGATGTAAAACAGTATGCAAGTTATGAACATTTCTATCAAGCTAACTTCCCATGAATAGATTTCTTGGAATAAAAATATTTTGTAGCATTGCAAATATGAATCTGCTTTTGTATTATCACTTGCAATGTCAGTCTATTATCAAGCACTTGTCTAGTTATATATTCGTTAGCTGCTGTCATTTCTACCATGATGAAAATGCTAATTTTCTCTCTTAATTGAACATTAAACAGGTAAAAGAATACACCATAAATGAATTATTACATATTGTATTAGGGACAATGTTAGATTTCATGCTTCTTGAAGAAATAAATAATCAAAATTCAGGACCAGGCTGCAGTCTTTTCTTACCCAAAAGCTGCAGCTGGCTGAGTCATCGGAAATTATTCCTGTTGTTTTTCCTTTTACTGAAAGTCCAATTCTTTGATGTTGGACTTGAAGAACAGACTTTCAACTCGTCCCTATGCCTCAGAATTGAAAGAGTGGCCTTAGGATGTGAAGAACAAACTTCCAATAGGGTTTAATCGAAAATATTCCTTGCTTTGAAATCCATCTATAAGCATGCAATGGCACGAGAACTGGAAGCATTGTAATTCTACAATTAATTTTTGACTCTTCTGTAGTGATGATTCAAAAGCCTTTTACTTATTCAACCAAACAAATAAGGTTGCATGACATTTTCACAATTGATTGTTAATCTGAAATGTGATTTGTATACAACTTGTTCTGCTACAATGCAGTAACTATGTTCTTAAGGAACCTTGTGGTATTGAAAATTGCAGTATAAAGACAAATGGGATTGGAGGCTAGAGATAACCAAGTAATTTTCCTGCAGGACTTTTCAATAATTAAAGTGATTTTTTTTTTACAAGTTTACGTATATTTTGTTACTGCAGGCTAACGGATACTAAATTGTTTGATCATAGCCAAAAAAAAACAAGTCCAAACATCACTAAGCAAACACTGAACATGTAAGACCAGACAAAATTCAATGAGGTCAAGGCCATCTCTAACATTATTTTTCTACTTTAAATCAAGACATGATCAACAAGGTAAGAATGACATAATGAATAAATATTTCTGACATAAAATTTTTGAAATAAATTAAAATTTAGCTTGTGCAGTTATGATGAAAGCTTGATGAAGGAAGTGAGGAAGGAAGTAGAGGTTCTTGAGTATTGGTATGTAGGATGGAGTGTCATCAATGACAAATGAAGCACTAGCTAGTGGTGCTGTAGGTCTGGAAATAACGAATGAACACTGGATGTAGGTGACCGCTGTTTTCTTTTGTATTTTAGCAACACCAGCAAATCTTCAACATCCTCCTCCTCCATCTCGTTAATTTGTCTTCTTTTTATATAGAGATACAGTACAGAATAAGATCCTCCAGCCCTTTGAGCTGTGCTGCCCCAGCAAGCCCTGATTCAATCCTAGCCTAATCATGAAACAGTTTATAATTTCCACTTAACTTACCAACCTGTACTTCCTTAGATTGTGCGAGGAAACTGGAGCTCCTGGAGAAAACTCACACAACTGGATAATATCATACATATGTGATGTTTTCCAGATACCTTTGCTGGGACAAAGTAACTCACACAGATGGTCTTAAAAGCTTCCGGTGACATTTATGTTGTGAGGGCTCACCATCTGAGCACACACACATTCTAACTTATAACCATGTTTGGTGTGCTATGTTTCATAACCCCATTGTCATTTGTTTAGCAAATATGGACAAGAAGAATCCTGGTCACTTTGCTTTGCAAACCGCATCTCTTGGCAACCAGCCCCTGCCTTCCATTGCACCCCCCCCCATTGTTGGCTAGCAGCCTGTCTTCTGAAACACTGCTCAGAATCAGAATCAGACTTAATAGCACCAGCACATATCAGATCTGAAACCGCCATGTGACATGAAATTTGATAGCATAGCAGCAGCAGTTCAATGCAATACATAATCAAGAGGTGAAAAAAGTAATAATAAATAAAATTAAAATAATAATAATTAAAAATAAACAAGTAAATCAATTACATATATTGAATAGATTAAAAGAAACATGCAAAACCAGAAATACTGTATATTAAAACAGAAGTGAGGTAGTGTCCAAAGGTTCAATGTCCATTTAAAAATTGGATGGCAGAGAGGAAGAACCTGTTCCTGAGTCACCGAGTGTGTGCCTTCAAGATTCTGTACCTCCTTCCCAATGGTAACAGTGTGGAGTGGGCATATCCTGTGTGGTGGGGATCATTAAAGATCCGAAGACACCATTCCTTGAAGATGTCTTGGATGCTATGGAGGCTGGTACCCATGACAGAGCTGATTAGTTTTACAAGTTTCTGCAACTTAGTTCAATCTTGTGCAGTAGCATACACCAACCCCCCCCCCCCCCCCCATACCAGGTGGTGATGCAGCCAGTCAGAAAGGTCTCCACGGTATATTTGTTGAGGTTTTCGAGTGCTTTAGTTGACAGAGTTCCATCACCCAGGACATGCCCTCTTCTCTGTGTTACCCTCAGAAAGGAGGCACACACTCAGTGATTCAGGAGCAGCTTCTTCCCCTCTGCCATAGGATTCCTAAATTTACATTAAACCCCTGAATACTATCTCACTTTTTAAATATATATTACTTCTGATTTTGCATTATCTGTTACCTATTCAATATACATAAATTATTTACTATAATTGATTGTTTTTGCTTTCTATATTATCGTGTATTGGATTGCTGCTAAGATAACAAATTTCACAACACATGCTGGTGATAATAATTCTGATTCTGAGCACATTGGGAACTTGAAGATGCTTACCCTTTCCACTATTGACCCCTCAGTGAAGACTGATGTGTGTATTATCCCAACTAACCCTTTCTGAAGTGCACAATTAATTCCATGGTGTTGCTGACAGAGACTGCAAGGTTGTTGTTGCAACACCATTCAACCATCTGATCTGTCTCACTCCTATGCACCACCTTGTTGCCAGCTGAAATTCTGCCAGTGGTGTCACTGGTGAATTTATAGATAGTGTTTGAGCTGCGCTCAGTCACACATTAGTGGGTGCAGAGAGTTGAGCAGTGGGTCTATAAGATATCCCTTTTACATATTCATCTTCCACTACCCCTTCCCTGTATATAAATTCTAACTTCTTTTTGGCCACTCACAGTACTGATGGAGGGCTTTTGACTGAAATATCAACTGTGTCTTTTGCCATGTGCTGTTTGATCTGCTGATTATTTACAACAGTTTCTGTTTTTATTGAATGCTCAGTTTCTGAAGAAGAATAAAAGCCTCCAGTCTCTTATGTGCTTTCAGCAAAAAACAGTTAGTAAACTTTGTTGAGATTCAGTAGATTATACACATCAAAGCCTGATCATGATAGATTTTGTACAGAGGAAAGCAATTTTACAAGTATGGACAATTACATGATGAGCTCCATACTGTGTTAAGATACTGTCATCGTTACAGTGACCAGATGTGGTAACCTTTTATTTTAGAATAGAATAGAGTGGTGCATATGCTCCTGTTTACATCAATGGTACTTAAGTGGAGATGGTTAGAGATTGAAATTTCTACGTATGAATAATTCTTCATTCAAATACATAGATGCCATGGCCAGGGAAGTGCACTAGTGCCTCTATTTCCTCAGAAGTTAAATTCAGCATGACCTCATTGACCCTCACCTATTTTTATAGATACACCATAGAAAAAACATCCTGTCTTGAAATGTCCCAAGACTGCAAGAAATGCATAGATCTGTGGAGACAGGTCAACACATCAAGGACTCTGTCAATACTTTGATCACCTTAGTAAAACAACCATCATAATCAAAGACCCCTCCCATTCTGGTCCTTCTCTCTTTCCCTCCCTCCTATGAGGCATTCCAGTTTAATATATGTTAATTATGGGTTTAAGCAACAACTTGTTGGTAGCCAGTGAAACAAAGAAAGCCACTAAATACTCATTATTCACTGCGCATCTATAGTTGTGAACTTCCCGTGATTCAGGACATTTACAAGGACAGGTGTGTAAAAAGGGTCCAAAGGTCATTAGGGACCCAAGTCACCCCTAGCGCAATCGATTCCAGCTGCTACCATCCAGGAAATGGTGCCACAGCGCCAGGACCAACAGGCTCCAGGACAGCTTCTTCCGCCAGGCCATCAGATTGATTAACACACGTTGATTTGATTGTATTTCTATGTTACATTGACTGTTCTATTTATTATAAATTACTATGATTGCTCATTTAGATGGAAACGTAAAGATTTTTACTCCTCATATATGTGAAGGATGTAAGAAATAAAGTCAATACAATTCACACTTTTTCTGCTAAATGATCACTGCAAACAAGTGACCTGTGGCTTCCTTGTCAGAGCTGAGCTGCATCGCCTGTAAGATTTGGCACTTTTATGGTGTGGCTGGAATCTCGCTGGGCAGGACGGCTGCAGCATGCCCGGGCTGGAGTTGCTGAAGCGGACGTAGAAGAAATTCAAAGAAGTACAGCCAAGGCGAGGAGAGAAAAGATCCAAGGTTTGATTGATTTAAGAGCGGGGCTGAATTGGAAAAGTTGGGTACTGGCTGTATGGCAGAGTCTGAGTCAGAGAACAAACAATGACCCGAGGTTTGGATGATTTAAGCACTGGGTCAGATTGCAATGGCTGGGGTGTCAGGTCAAAGGCAAGAGTCAGGCTGATACGGCTTGCTGCTCCTTGGGGTTTGCGGGAATCTGTGCTGGACTGAGGCTGCGGCCTGTAACTAGTGGATGTCTAGATCAACTGCAGTAATGCCTGGCTTTGTGAACATCAGTTTTGAATGTGCTTTTATTATTTGCATGGTTTGTTTTTTTTTCCTCTCTCACTGCACAGTGGGTGTTCAGCAGTCTTCTTTTGTTCCTAATTGGTTCTCTTGGGCTTCTTTGCCTCATGTCTGCCTCTAAGGGGTCATTTCTCTCAGTTGTATAAGATACATACTTAGATAATAAAATGAACTTTGAACTTTGAAAATATAAAAGCCCAAGAGAATGCCCAAGGAAAAGTTCTATCCCACTCTTTTAAGACTATCAAACAGATGGACAGGTTCAAGAAGATAGATTCTTGACCTCACAATCTACTTTATGATGATCTTGCACCTTACTGTCTGTCTGCACTGTACTTTCTCTTTAACCGTATCAATATAGTCTGCACTCTGTTATTGATTTTTTTCATTCTACCTCGATGTATGGATATGCTGAAATGGTATGTATGGGTGATACATAATGCAATGTTCTTCACTCTACCTTAGTGCATGTGACAATAATAAAACCAACTTACCATTACTAATTAGACTGTAAGACATGTTGTGATCCACACTGCAATTACGTAGTCAACGAGCTTAGAGTGAGAACTAATTTCTTTTATTTTTTTTACCCCTCACCACACTTTGAAAAGCTTCTGCATTTCATATAATTCAGAAGTCATTGACGTAAGAATGAAATTTGTTGTAAAATATCACTTGAACAGGTTATTCACAAGAAAAGTTTGAACAATTCAATAGTATCTCTAATTCAAATTGTAAATTTTTGTGGTATCTGCTTGCCCATGCATTTCTTCTGTGCCACTGTTTTATCTGGAGAGTAGATTACTAGAAATCTTTAATGTTCTGCACACAGTTTAAGAGAGTGTAGTGATTATTGCACAAAAGGAGAAGACTCTCTAAGATGTTGGTGTAGTGGGCTAGATTAAATCAGGTTCTGTTTTCCTCATTTCAAAAATCTATAAATGACAATTGAATTAAGTGTACTTCTGCAAGGCAGTCGATGCAAGATTTCTACTTTATCAGTTTAGCTTTATATTGAAGTGCTTATGGCGTGCAGTACCAGTGTGAAATCTGATACACAGAGATTTATAAGACATTTGTGAACTGCTGCCCCTGACATTTCAATGATGGCCACATTGATTTTGACATTTTTATTCAAAGCCATCACAGATTTCACTTCCACATGATTCATCTCACTAATTTTAATGAATAGTCTGCCTTGCAAAAAGAAATTATGACTTCAAATTAGGTTTTCAACAGCTTTTGAATATCATGGAATCTGAGAGGTGTATAGCTCAGAAATGAGCCTTTGGCACATCATATCCTTCCTGGCATTTTTTTTTTGTCTATTTGCACAAAGTACTGTATGCCCACACTTGGGGCATATCCTTTTGTGCCTCAGCTATTTAAATATCAGTCTAAATGTCTCATTAATTGATAGTTTCCAGCAACTCCTTTAGTAGCATGTCCTAGATATGAACTGCCCTCAGTGTAAAAACCTATTCGCCCAGATTCCCTTTAAAATCCTCCTTCTCACTTTAAAACTATTATCTATAGAAAAGAAAAGATCGTAACTATCTACCCATTTATACCTCTCATAATCTTATATAATTCTGTCAGGTCACCCCTCTGCACCTTGACTGACTGTGACTTTATTTTCGAAAGCTATAAGGTGTTTTGAGATTCCAGCGGTAATTTAAGATAATCAGCACTTTTACGTGTCACATGTCTGTGATCTGTAGTTCAGTGTATATACAATTTTGCTGGAGCCATTGCTGCATCTGTAAGTTGTTTGCCACAGACTAGGCACAATGGATCAGGACACCAGTCCGTGCAAAACCCACTGATAAACAGCATTCATTGTAACAATAGACTTCTTGTGTCCATTGTTGCACAAGTGCTGTGAATGACTCAGAAGATCATAATTCTTATTGGGATTGTCTGTAGGCCTGGACTGAGAATTTTCCTCCTCCGTCTCACAAATCTTCTTCAACAATTGCCATACTGGACAGTCTTTAGAAAGAAAATTTATCTCCAATTTCCTACTACACTGGTAGTTTGTTTGCTCCCATAAGTTAGCTGATGCATGCATCAGGGAATGCATGTAAAGGGAAATTGGGGGAGGTAATTCAAGAGGGAGAGGCTGGTGTCACAACCCAAGCTGAGAGAGTCCATCCAATGTTCAAAAAATGCACTTCTGCTCCTCAACAGCCTACCATCCTCTCCTCCGTGCAATACAACACCCACCAATTATCAACGGCCTTCCCTATCTCTTGTTCAAAACTGAGAATGGACCCAACCAAATAAATATGGTCCTACTGCCTACTGCCATACTGGGCTGAGAGATTGCTAATGGGGCTGCATGGTCATTAGCCATCACTGCGAGCACCAGCATCACCTGTTGTGTAAAGTTCAAAAAATGATCTGATTTTTAATCAGGATCTCTCACAGAGCCCCTAGCGACTTCTCACGACACCCTAGGGTTCTGTGGAACTCTGACTGAGAAACTCTGGTATAAAGAGTAGTCTAAGCATGCATGGTTGACATGTAGAATGCATGGTTATCAGTGAGAAGAAGATGCTAATTCCGATCCACACTCTGATTCCCTAATGAAGAAGTTAAGGTTCAGCTGCAGAGGGAGGTAGAGAGGCCCAGGTTTTGGAGTTTACTGTTTTGCACACAAGGTATGAGGGTGTTGAATGCTGAGCTTTAATCAATAAACAGCAGCCTGATGTAGGTGTTGCTATTGTCTAAGTGGTCCAAAGCCATGTGGGGACCCAATGAGATTGCATCTGCTGTAGACCTATCGTGGCAATGGGTCCAGGTTCTTCCTTGCTATCCTGGTCTCTTTTCCAATATGAATCAAAGAACAAATTTTTACTTAGGGCATTGGAAGCTTTAAGCTTGGATTCAGGAATATTTACAAACTAATTTAAAGACTTCCAACTGTGAGCCGATTAAGAAATCTAAACATTGCTGTTGAGTGAACATTAGTCGAATAATGTGATTTGCTACTTAGAGCTTCATCAACCCCAGAACCATCAATTGTAGTATATAAACAATAAACAATTACATCAATTAGACCGCCTAAAAAAAATCTCCATCTGCTCGTGTTCGAAGACTAACCATGCTCTTTGAATCAGGATAGTCAGGAATATCACAAATTAATGTATATGATTAATCCTTTATAAAAATATGTATATAATTTACAATATTAAAACTAAATTCTTACTTCATTGTTATTTACATTGCTAGTAAATTATAGGATATTTCAGATTTAAGATCCATAAAAATGACTGAAATTGATGAATAATGGACATAAAAATATTCTATTCATAAAATATTTCTTAAGATTACAAGAGAAAAATGAAAATTAAAGATATTGAATATAAGTTATGACAGTGAATAAATGGAAACTCTTTCAAGCCCAATTTTTTAACAACTCTTTTCTGAAAAATAGTTTTACCGATATGCAACACTTCAGTGTGAACAACTTCTGAAACTCTACGTCTTTTCTGTCAATGTTTTCAATGCTTTTTCAGAGACTTATTTAAATGCTCCAGTGGATATGTTTTTCTTAACAGTCATTGAGAAGACAGAAGATTTAGTTGCCTGGAATACTTCTGATCCCCAGATGAGATGAGATAAAATATTTTTTTTTTGTGTTTTTTATCTTTAGTTTTGTTTTTTTGTTGCTTCTCCCCGTAGAACTTATATACTCATATTCAGCAGTAAAGCCCAATACCATTAATTGATGGGAGGCAGATAGATCCTCCAGGGTTCTTCAGCAATCAATGATTGTATTTGAACTTCCACACAATTGCATGCCCTCTCTCCTTATCTTTTGGCTCTCTCAATGCTCCAAAATTGATTTCAGTCTTTGAATATATTGATCATCTCAATATCCACAGTTCTAGGGTACAGAGTACCAAGATTTAGAACTCTCTGAATGAAAATATTTCTCTTCATCCGAGTCCTAAAGGGACCATTCCTTGTGCTGAGATAGTAACTGGAAACTTTAGATGGGCATTCAGGGAAACAGCCTTTTAGGATATACTTTGTAAAGCCAGCTAAGAAGTTTATACTTCTCAGTGAGATTTCATCTTATTCATCCAAAATCTGGGAAATATAAGAAATGGTGCACTTACTGGATAATAAGTTTTTATTACTTTTTTTACTCTTATACTCCAATCTCTTTGCAATAAAGATTGAAATAATATTTACATTCTCTGCTTGCCACCACTGTCTACTTATATGTTAATCTTTTGCTATCCACATTAAGAGCACTCAAATTTCATTCAAAGATCAATATGTAATACCTCCTCAATTTTTTAAATCTCTTTCCCATCTTCCTCACAAAGTGACTAAATCTCTATTTGTATTGTCAGCTCTGCAGGAAGAACACATTTCATTCAAATTAGCATTAAGGGAGACAGACAACCGTAATATGAATACATGCTTGTGGTCTTTATCTGTACAAATTGATCAAGCTTCATATTCTAGCAACTATACAAGTAAGAAGGATTTTGATGAACTTTTACACCAAGCTATACACCGTAAGAAGTGTTAGAGGATTTATGTGTGTAGAGGCGCAAACAGGATGCAAAGAAATTGGATTTCACGGTTCTGTCAATTTGTTGAAGATTAGCAATATATGTTTGTACTTCCTGCTTTGGCTGACTATTTACAAGATCTACAAATTCAAGAGGAAGTTATGAGCTTTGATCCATAAGGTTTGGATTCATCCCCAAAAGCCTTTAGGAATATTAATAATCAGACTGTTCCATTCTTCAGCCCTTCGATATCCTGATCAGCCCAGAATATTTCCCAGTTAAATTCTTCTGTGAGAGAATGATCAGACTTCACCAGCATAATTGCTATAGAATAAATATTGAAGACCCTTCCAAATTTCCCTGTAATTATATTCCTTATTCCAAAAATAAGCCTTTATTTTAATTTTTTTGATGTTTACCTATTACATGTGAATCAAGAATATTTAGTAAACAAGACTGCCTTTCATAAAACAATATTGGCAAAACCAGATTCAGGGACCCAACATGCTGAGCATCCATTTGCCTCTGTGGAGCTCCTTCTGTTCCTCTTTTAGAGTGGTATTTTTGCATTGTCTAAGCCTAATCATGCCACAGTTTTGCAAGTTTCCTCCCACTCCATCTCAGTATTATATACCAGTATTCCTAAGCTGATGCAATGCTTTCTCTGTAGTTTCTGTTTATTTTTCTCTCTCCTACTATCCTCAATAACCAGGGTTCCTTGTGATATTTTTCTATATCGTAGCAGGTTCGGGAAAATCAAAATCAATAAAATCTCTTATATCTACAGCACATTATCTGTTTGAATTTCTTTGGTTGTAGTCTATTATGCTTTGGAAATTTATGGATGTTACTCCCATTAATACCTCCTATGTTTTTTGTCATAGCATTATGGAAATTTTCAATGCAGGTTTGGACCACTGTCCATTACAGCCATGAGGAAAATCTAAATGTGAGGTTAATCCCAGTTTCCAGTTCTTGTTTTATAATGCTGCAACTTATATTTGTTTAAATGTTAACATTTAACAAATTATGGAGCAATTAGTGTGATATTTCAAGAGTCACTAAATTCTGGAATAGCTCTGGAGGAATTTCTTTATCAAGAGGAAGGAGTATCTGTGGATTTCATTGCCACAGATGGGTGTGGAGACCAAGTCATTGGGTATATTTGAAGCAGACATTGATTTTCAGGGCTTCAAAGGTTATGCTGAGAAGGCAGGAGAATGGGGTTGAGAGAAAAATTAGATCAGCCACAATGGAATAGTAGAACAGACTCAATGAGCGGAATGCTTCTATGTCTTATGGTCTTATCTCAATTTAAGTGTCCATTTAAGCCAGCTAAAAGGCCTTCCAAGCCTCAAGCATCTAGTTCCTAATGCTCTGTAGTCTTGTTCCATGAGCTACCTCAGCAAAGTCATTATGCAGCCAAACTCAGGTGTGTCTCATTGTGTGGTCAGATGGCCCCTAGCCTATACTTTATAAAGATATTCGTGACCATGCAAATCCTATTTCTAATCTGAGCTCAAAATCATAGACAATGCTTGTTTCTGATCTTGTGACCAGGAGTATTCAGTACTTTGTGCCTTCACCTGCACAGGGACTCATAACTGACTTCTTCAGAAACTCATGCGATTTAGGGGGTGGTATTCCTCTGGGATTATTTTGGCCAAGGAAGTGGTGTCAGAGAGCAGTGGCAATCAGACTTCATCACGGACATGATTGAAATTATGACATTTTTATTTCTGTGAATAGTTGATGTGGGAATGAACTGGCAGGGAAACCAAATTTGTTTGTTGCATTCATGAGAGGAATGATTGAATGACCTCCTGTGCAGTAACCTTACACTTACTTGTGTTATGCTATCACACGTTCAGCACTTCTTGGCCGTCTAAGAACAAAGCAAAAGACAAAGCTAATGTTACAGTAAATGGAAGGGGAGTGAATAATGTGTGCAAGCGTTCTTCTATTTTATCAGAATTTCCTTTGCATTAATCGTAGGAAGTTGGTAAATTTTGAACAATGCAACCAAAGACTTAAATACCACAAAAGGAGAATATTTTTAAATTGTGAACTTCACAACCTGTGGTCAACCTAATTTTAAATAATTGAAATTCACCTTTCAAAAATACAGAAGACTGCTTTCTGCTAAGTTTAAACATTTAAACCACCTATCTAGAAGATGCATCTTATTACTTGTAACCTCTACCTAGCATTGTCAATGAGCACCCTGAGTGCAATTCATCCTTGTTGTGCAGTCCTGTTGTGAGCAGAGCCTGGAATTAACACTTAAACTACCATGGAAGATTGTGATTACAACAATTTTGCTTGCTTTTAAGACCAACTTCAATGTCATTCTTGACCCTTTCTATTGCTACAAAGGATCTCTAAATGATAGCCAAACATAATGGGATAGATCACATTGATGCCGACCCATTGGGTCTGTAGAGAGCTGCGTTCAGCTGAAAAGCTCATGTGCGGGACTGACAGTACATCTGTGCACTGAAGGCATTGAGTCCAGAAAAAAATCTGTTTTACACTGAAACCAGGGTTCAAATGCACTTGGTGTCTGCTTGGCTGGCATATTTAGTGCAACCCCATCTACTTGAATGTGTTTGGCAACCTTCACAAAAGGGTGAGTAAATATAACATTTTTGTATTTTACTTCAATGATGATAGTAACATTTAATTTATTTACATAAGTTTAGTATGGTGTTAAATGAATTTATTCTGTTCTATCAGGTTCTTTGATCTACAGCAGCACTCAAAACTATGGTTCTGCACAGTGGCATGTTTCCATTTGTGGAGCTCACCAATCATCTGTGTTTCAGTTCTATCAGATTTGGCCTAAGGCTGACTGACTATGGGGCCTGCGTGGCCCTGTGGACGTGAATTCTTGCCAGTGTCATGAACTGCAGCATAGTGGAGGCTGGAACTTTGATGTCAATGGGTGTAGCTGTTGGAGAGCTCTACACTTGGTAATTGATTGATCTCTCCCTGCCTCTCTTCCAATTGTGAGGGAGAGTGCGCTGCCGATTCTCGAGTTGGGGAACTCAAAATAAAAAGCAATGTTTCAGACTGACTGTAACATCAAAATAGCGATTGTTGTCTCCCCTGTTGATGCGAGTGGAGAGATATCTGTCTCTCCCTTGTTAGTGAGAGAGAGTTTCTGGGATGTCAAAAATGCTGAAGTGAACAGTTAGTTTTTGATGTACTCTAGACCATGGTCCCTCTTTGGGGCATTGCTGTGATTAACATGGTGGGCGGTGGGAATGCCATTGCTTTTTGCTGGAATAAGTGGAAGAGGTTGATGCTGCTTGCGCATGGGAGGGGGGCAGGGAGCTTTGGGGTTCTTACATATTTTCTCATTCATTCTTGGGGGGTTTTCTTCTGTTTTGAAGATATCTGCAGAGAATTAGAATTTCAGGTTGTATATTGTATACATTCTCTGATATTAAAGGGAACTATTGAACCATTGAGATGAAGGACTGGTAAAGGGTGGAATCTGATAGGAGAGGGTAGAAGACCATGGAAGGGGGAGTAGCACCAGAGCGACATGAAGGGCAGGTAGGGAGATGAGATGAGCGAGGGAAACAGGAATGGGAATAGTGAAGGTGGGGGGGAGGGCAAGGGCAGTTACCTAAAGTTTGAGAAATCAATATTTATTCCATCAGGTTGGAGGCTACCCAGATGGAATATAAAGTGTTGCTCCTTCAACCTGAGTGTGGCCTCATCATAGAGACAGTGGACGCCATGGATTGACATGTCAGAATGAGAATGGAAAGTGGAATTGGGAGATCCCACTTTTTCTGGAGAGAGGAACGTTGGTGCTTGGTGAAGCAGTCTCCCAATCTACATCAGGTCTCACTGATATACAGGAGGCCACAATGGAAGTCCTGGATACAGTAGATAAACCCAACAGAATCACGGGTGAAGTGTTGCCTCACCTGGAAGGACTGTTTGGGATCCTGAATGGTAGTGAGGGAGGAGGCCTAGCACTTGTTTTGCTTACAAGGGTAAGTACCAGGAGGGAGGTCAGTGTGCAGAGACGAATGGATAAGGCAATTATATATGGAGCGAAAGCAGAAAGTGGAGGGGGGGGGGAGAAGGAAAGAAGTGCTTGGTAGTGGGATTCCATTCAGCGATGTAATAGAATCAGTACTAAATTCAGTAAAGAAGGTTAAGAAAATTATATGCTTGCATTTCTTGTAGTAAGTCCATGGCTTTCTTCCCTTTGTTACTGTGTAGCTCTCAGCCTCCTGATGGCATCCCAACAGCAGCAGTCCACAAGGCAGAATGGACCACGAGCAAAGACCAGGCTGCTGAGGATCTGCTGGTAAACAACGCCATGGTCTTCTGAACTGGCACTGTGTCAAAACCGCTCTACTGAAAGCATTTAAATAATTGTAAATAATTAAAAATATTCACAAGCAACTGAACATTTAAAACAGAATAAATTAGATTATAGAGATTATAGTAGGAAGAATTTAACTGTTTTGCTGATGAGCAGGGAGAAGTTATCCTTTGGCATTATCTTTGAACTGAATATTCTCCAAACAGCTTCCCAACTCTTTACTTCACCCCACCTCCTCTCCCAGTTTCACCCATCACCTTGCTCTTCTTCCTCCCCTTCCCCCACCATCTTACTCTGACTTCTCATCTTTTTTTTCCCAGTCCTGATGAAGAAACTTGGCCCACAACATCAACTGTTTACTCTTTTTCACAGATGCTGCCTGTCCAGCTGAGTTCCACCAGCACGTGGTATGTATTGCCTTGATTTTCCAGCACCTGCAGATATTCTCCTGTTTGTATATTTAATTGGTCCATAGTATCCTCACTTGAAACTGCCTCCTGCTTCATGGTTAGCTTTCCAGCAGTCTCTCCCTTAATATAACCTCTGCTGTAAACTAATTGAATTATAGACCCTCTGAAACTTAGTCAGTCCTTGATCACCAACATAAAGCAGTTTCTTCAAAGATCAACATAAATTTTAAACTTCTTAAATTTTGATACAGTCACATTGATCAAGAGCAAAACACTTAATAAAATGTGGCTGAAAAACTGCCAACTCTGACAAATGGAATAGGTGAGATTGATCAAATCATCTTGGAATTGATAAGATAACTGCGGGAACAGGTAAGTGATTTTATGGAATTTTTTAAATTAGATTTTCCAGCTGCTTACTCCCCAGAGAAGCTTTCACATGACAATCTGTACGATTTGTTTTCAGTATTTTAAAATGGCCCAGCGGTGGGGCAATTAGTGCTGTTGCCTCTCAGCTCCAGGATCTCCAGTTCCAAACTGTCCTTGGGAGCCATCTGTGCAGAGTTTGCACATTCTCTCCGTGACAATGGTGTGCACTGGATATTTTGGAATCTCCCCTACATCCCATTGATATTTGTGAAGTTCAACTCATTCCTATAAATATCCCACTGTGTAGGTTAATAGCAAAAGAGTTAACATGTTAAAAAGCATAAATTATGGACCTACAATAATCAGGAGGGGGGAATGAATTAATCAAATATCTCCCCTGAATCTATCCCCAGAAGAGGTCCAATAGCCTCTTTCTCTCTAGGTTTACAAGATAAAGAATGGCTAAAGAGCTGATGAAGTATAATGTAATATAACTCCCTGCAAAGGAATGACTGGATAATCTCATCCTTGAGTAGAAATAGCTATTGTGGCCTACACATTTTAGATAAACTACAAAATATTTCAGAATGCCGATCCCCTTGCCCTGCTATGTTACTGTTTGCTATGTTCTATAGACAGGATACCTGTTCTAGCTGGATTTAAATGATGACATTTTGTGTTCATCAGTGGCGAATAAGCTTTTAAATACTGCTATAGAAAACTTAAGGATGTACAACTTCTCAAAAGTAATCTGTAGTAACATTGCAGCATCCAGTAATGCAACCCTGAATAGGCCAGTCATTGTTAAAATATTAAAGTTAGAATATGCATAATTTTATAAGTTCCCAGAATCAATTAACGTGAATGAAAGAGAAAAGTTCTGCAACATTGAAAAGAAGGAAAATCAGCCATCGGCTGTTTATGCTCAAATGGAATGTGGCTGATCCAGATATTGTCTATATGTCACCGAGTCTCCATTTGGGGATTTTCAGTTTGAGTGTGGGATCTTCAGATTTTCTACCATGTAACTAGTCAGAGGAAGAGAGAATGAATAATCATGTTAATTGGTCCTCACTGAAAATCTCAGTGGAAAATGCTAAGCAATCATCTCCCATATTACTACATTATAAAAGACATATCCCCGCTTCTTTATTCTCAGCTGAGGACATGACTGTTCAGTTATTTAATACTCTGACTATACATTCAGCGAGTTATTCCTCAACACTGTAAGAAGGGAGGTATATCTTCGGTGTCTGATATTTCTTACCCAGAACTCCTCAGAACAGAAACAAGTTTTTGAATATTCATAGCACAACACACCAGACTCTCAATCCACATGTTGTTCTGAAAAAGTTACCAATCTACACGCAAAACTTTGAAGTTAAGTGGGAATTATCACCATTGAAACTACAGTCAATGGTTTATTGCGTTCTTTATGTTTGAAAAGTATAAAACACTACTCTAGATTAAGCATGAGGAAAGGGAGAAGTGCATTCTCCAAAAGACCATGAGACAAAGGAGACATTTTGCTCATCGAGTCTGCTCTGCCATTGCACCATGGCTGATTTATTATCCTGCACATTCCCATTCTCCTGCCTCCTCTCCACCACCTTTGGTGCTCTGATTAATCAACGACCTATCAACCTCTTCCTTAAATATACTCAATGATTTGGCCACCACAACTATCTGTGACAGTAAATTTTGCAGATTCACCACCTCTGGCTAAAGAAGTTACCCCTCATCTCTTTTCTAAAGGGATATCCTTCTATTCTGATGCTGTGACCTTTACTATGAGACTTCTGGACTATAGGAAACATCCTCTCCATGTCTACAAAAGGTTTATTTGTGATGAATAAAGACCTTTTGTATCCACCAATTTGCAGTCTCCAGTAACTCAAACACAGTCACAATTTCAAATATCTCCTATCCCACTTGCATTAGAGTCTAATGGCTTTACGATGGCCTCAAAAACCACCAGAGCTTCTACAAAACACAAACTGAACTCTCCTGATGAAGGGTTTCAGCCCCGAAACGTCGTCACTACCTCCTTCCATAGATGCTGTCTGGTCTGCTGAGTTCTGCCAGCATTTTGTGTTTTTATTTATTTCCAGCATCGGCAGATCCACTCATGTTGCCTTTGAGCTTCTACAAAACTGGAACAAGATGTCTTAATTGGTGCACAAGATCAACTACGTATACATGATATCTTTTGATTTCAATCAGTCATCTTCTGATGCACCACACTTTAATATGCACCCACAATGTTTAAGAATGCTAATCTTCACCTAACCAAATTGATTTAGCGCACAAGCATCTTAAAAGGAATGCTTTAGCAGGATTATCACCAGGACAAAATCACTGACCAAACTGAAGAAAGTCAAAATGGATTTCAATGGTTTAAAAATAGAACATGAAGGAAGTAATTTAGCCTTGAAATATGTTGCTTTTTCTCTTTCCACAATGTTGCTTGACCAGCTAAGGGTCGACCTGACCCAGCACACCACTGCATGCTTATTTCACCGCAATGCTGTGCTCACTCTTTCTCTTTGTGGCTCAAGCTTGAAACCTCAGCGTACAGCTGCCCAGTGATGCCTGGCTCTCAAAGGCATGTTGGAATGTTTCCCATCGGAAAAAAAATCCAAACAATTTAAAAGATAATTATTTTTTAATATCTAATACATTTTTAAAAACATCCTAAGCTACACACACAAAATGCTGGTGGAAAGCAGCAGGCCAGGCAGCATCTATAGGGAGAAGTACTGTCAACGTTTCGGGCCGAGACCCTTCATCAGGACTAACGGAAAAAAGAGATAGTAAGAGATTTGAAAGTGGGAGAGAGAGGGGGAGGCCTGAAATGATAGGATAGGAGAGGACAGGAGGGGGAGGGATGAAGCCAAGAGCTGGGAAGTTGCTCGACAAAAGGGATACAAGGCTGGAGAAGGGGGAGTATCATAGGACGGAAGGCCTTAGAAGAATGAAAGGGGGAGGGGAGCACCAGAGGAAGATGGAGATCAGGCAAAGATTTATTCTGAGAGGGAAAGAGAGGAAAAATATATATATATATATATATCTATATATATATAAAGTACAAATACGAGGTAATCTGCAGATGCTGGAAATTCAAACAAGTAGATAAATAGATAGATGAATGAATGAATGAATCAATCAATCAATAAATAAATAAATAAATAAATACATAAACAAATAAATAAATCAGGGATGGGGTAAGAAGGCAGTAACGGAAGTTAGAGAAGTCAATGTTCATGCCATCAGGTTGGAGGCTATAAGGTGTTGTTCCTCCAACCTGAGTGTGGCTTCATCTTGACAGTAGAGGAGGCCATGGATAGACATATCAGAATGGGAATGGGACGTGGAATTAAAATGTGTGGTCACTGGGAGATCCTGCTTTCTCTGGCAGACCGAGCGTAGGTGTTCAGTGAAACGGTCTCCCAGTCTGCGTCGGATCTCACCAATATATAAAAGGCCACACTGGGAGCACCGGACACAGTATATCACACCAGCCGACTCACAGGTGAAGCGTCAATAAATATTTATCTATATATATCTCCCCTTCCCCTTTCTTTCTTCCAAGGCCTTTTGTCCTTTGATACTCCCCCTTCTCTTGCCTTGTATCCCTTTTGCCAATCAACTCCCAGTTCTTAGCTTCATCCCTCCCCCTCCCACTTTCAAATCTCTTTTTTCCATTAGTCCTGACGAAGGTTCTCGACCAGAAATGTTGACAGTACTTCTTCCTGTAGGTGCTGCCTGGCCTGCTGTATTCCACCAGCATTTTGTGTGTGTTGCTTGAATTTCCAGCATCTGCAGATTTCCTTGTGTTTGCCTTTTTAAACATTTTAAGCTGGTTGTTTAATTAACAATGTATTGTAAGTCTACTGTGAGATAACAAATAATAAACAAAATCTTAGCCAGATATCTGAAGAGGTGCTGAGCACGTTCAAAAGACACTTCAGATGTGCAGTTGTGGTTGACACAAAGCTGATGATCCCAACATGAAGTGTGCTTGGCCATCCACAATAGGACTTCCTGGTACCACTCTGGACTCAATGGTGAATCATTGGAAGATGTGGAAGGTCAGACATGAGTCTGTCTGATTTCTATAAAAAGATAAGAACATAATTCATACAAGCATAGTTTTAATATTCAGCCCTTATGCGGACTCCACTGTCCAGTAACAGATAGGTGATCCTTTCAGTATTATTTTCCTGCATTTGATCCATATTCTTTGATTATCTTAATACTTAAAATCCAATGATCTGTCTTAAGTGAGGCCTAGATACAACTGCGAACAAGGCCTCAGGCATCAGCCAGCCCAACTTACTGCTTAGCAGGGCCTTGGACAGTTGTAAGAAGGCACAGGCGCTTCACTCCTCCACCTACATGACAAGAAATCCAATTATATAATAGATTCAACGCCCTGGACGACCAAGAGTTTTCCCTGCTGAACGGTTCTGCTTGTCCTAAATTGTCTGGGGCATCAGGGACTCAGTTGTGAGTGGCGGGGTACATTCACCACCAGCAGCTACATGCTGTGGTGAACTACATATACCTGTCTGGACACGCCCCCTGCTGACTGCTCCTGTGGCTCCTCCCATAGACCCCTGTATAAAGGCGATTGAGGTCTGAGCCCGGTCTCTCTGTCTCCAGGATGTAGTATGGTGGTCACTCACTGCTTGTTCCTTCTTCCAGTCAATAAAAGCCGATATCTCACCTTTACGTCTCAGAGTGAGTTATTGATGGTGCATCACATGCTATTCTACACCACCCCACCTCTACTGTGTGCTAAATTGGGTAGCTTTTGGGCTACTTCCCGGGCTGCACTGCCACCACAGATTTCACAGACTGTCTCCCGCCCCCAACACTGATCATCTGCAAGTCCATAATCAGGAATATCAAGTCAAAGCTGAGTGTAATGTGTTTCCTGGCACTAAAGCCTCTGATATAATATGTGAGATTCCTTGCCTGCTAACTGAAGCATTCTGAATGTTGGTACAAATGACATTGTTCAGCAACAATCTGAGCTGTTCAAATGCAACTTTTAGAGGTCCTTCTGAATTTCTAAAAATCTGTGGCAAGGACATTTTTATCTCTGGACCATTTCCCATGCTGGTTCATGGCTCTGGGCATTTAAGCAATTTTCTCATCAACATGTTTGGCTTCAGACACAATGTAGAGCACTGAACTTTGATTTCATTGAGAAATTTAATCCATTTTGGGAATGCATCGCATTTTTCAAACCTGTCGGCTTTCATGAATCACAAAAATTTGGCTTGCATGTACAACAGGTTATTAAGAAGGCAAACATAATGTTGGCCTTCATTGCTAGAGGGATAAAATTCAAGAGCAGGGAGGTCATGCTCCAACTGAACAGGGTACTGCTGAGGCTGCACCTGGAGTACTGTGTGCAGTTCTGGTCTCCATACTTGAGGAAGGATATACTGGCTTTGGAGGCAGTGCAGAGGAAGTTCACCAGGTTGATTCCAGGGATGAAGGGGTTAACCTATGAGGAGAAATTGAGTCGCCTGGGACTTTCCTCTCTGGAGTTCAGAAGAATGAGCGGGGATCTTATAGAAACATACACAATTTTAAAAGGGATAGATAAGATAGAAGTTGGAAAGTTGTTTCCATTGATAGGTGAAATTAGAACTAGGGGACATTGCCTCAAGATTCAGGGGAGAAGGTTTAGGATGGAGATGAGGAGAAACTGTTTTTCCCAAAGAGTGGTGAATCTGTGGAAGTCTCTGCCCAGGGAAGCAGCTGAGGCTTCCTCATTAAATATATTTAAGATACAGTTAGATAGGTTTTTACATAGTAAGGGAATTACAGGTTATGGGGGAAAAGGCAAGTAGATGGAGCTGAGTTTATAGATAGATCAGCCATGATCTTTTGAATGGCGGGGCAGGCTCGATGGGCCACATGGCCTACTTCTGCTCCTATTTCTTATGTTCTTATGTTTACCCAAGACTCACGGATGCTGCCTGCAAACATATTCTACTGACCCTCTTGCAAATCCACATGTAGGACTATTTATAATAAATGGCATATGTGAACCTTCTCAAACTACTTCCTTGTAGCTGCACAGCAATTCTGTAAATATTACCTATCCTATTCACACCATTGTCACAGCACAGGAAAGACTCCCAGGTTGAACTATCCTATTAAAGGCGTTAACAGAAATAACATTCTATTCTTAAATAAATCTACCTCCCCCGTTGCACCTCTCCAAGCTACTCTGCCTAAGCTAGCTCTTCAAAAATCTGAGATGCCTATTAATTTCAAATAGGATTTTTATCTTAAATTATTTTATTACATCTACAGATTTCGATTTTATGTGCTTAACTGAGACTTGGTTAAACTCAAGAAGTCACTAAGCAATTACCATCACCAGATCACTTGCAATACTAGAGGAAACAAAACACTAGACGATTGCTACCTTGCTATTCCACGCCCTCACTTCGGGAAGTCTGATCACTGGGCTGTATTTCTACACCCTGAGTATAGGCAAAGACGGAAGACTGCAACACCAGCAGTGAGGACCAAGAAGATTTGGACAAGGGAAGCTCAGGAGTGCCTACAGGACTGCTCTGAATTGGTGGACAGGACTGTATTCAGGGAATTATCTTCAAATCTGAATGAGTATGCTGCAGTTGTTACTGACTTCATTAAAACCTGTGTGGATAAGTGTGTGATTGCAAAAAACTTGCTGTACATTCCCAAATCAAAAGCAATGGATGAACCAGGAGATATATCATTTGCTGAAGGCTAGATCTGTGGCATTCAAGGCTGGCAACACAGATTGGTACCAGAAAACCAGGTATGATATGCAGAGGGACATTTCAAGGATGAAGAGACACATTTGAATGAGGTTGGAGGCAACATCGGATGTACGACAACTCTGGCAGGGTCCGCAGGATATTACTTCCTACAAAGCAAAACCCAATAGCATGAATAGTGGCAATGCTTCACTACCAGATGAACTCAACGCCTTCTATGATTGTTTTGAAAAGGATAATATAACTACAGCTGTGAAGATTGACCTGGACCATACTGTGAAGATATAGAATATGAACAGTATGTAACAGTTAAATCAGTGCCTCAGAAGAATAATGTGAGCTGCTTTAATGAATATCGCCTGGTAGCACTCCCATCTACAGCGATGAAATGCTTCAAGAGGTTGGTCATGACTAGACAGAACTCCTGCCTCAGCAAGGACCTGGACCCATTGCACTTTGCCTATTGCCACAATAGGTCAATGGCAGATGCAATCCCAATGGCTCTTCACACAGCCTTAGACTACCTGAACAATACCAATACCTATGTCAGGATGCTGTTCATCGATTATAGCTCAGCATTTAACACCATCATTCCCACAATCCTGATTGAGAAGTTACAGAACCTGGGCTTCTGTACCTCCCTCTGCAACTGGATACTCAACATCCTAACCGGAACTTCCTAACCATAATTTGTATAGATTGGTGATAATATCTCCTCCTCGCTGATGGTCAACACTGGCGAACCTCAGGGGTGTGTTCTTAGTCCACTGTTCTGCTCTCTCTATACCCATGACTGTGTGATTAGGCATAGCTCAAATACCATCTTTAAATTTGCTGTTGTTGGTAGAATCTCAGATGGGTACCAGAGAGCATACAGGAGAGAGATATGCCAACTAGTGGAGTGGTGTCACAGCAACAACTATGCACTCAGCATCAGTAAGACAGAAGAGCTGATTATGGACTTCAGGAAGGATAAGATGAAGGAACATATACCAATCCTCATAGACGGATCAGAAGTGGAGAGAGTGAGCAGTTTCAAGTTCCTGGATGTCAAGATCTCTGAGGACCTAACCTGGTCCCAACATATCAATGTAGTTATAAGGAAGTCAGGACAGCCCCTGTACTTCATTCGGAGTTTTAAGAGATTTGGTATGTCAACAAGTACACTCAGAAACTTCTATAGATGTACCATGGAGAGCATTCTGACAGGCTGCATCACTGTCTGGTATGGGGATCTATTGCACAGGACCGAAAAAAGCTGCAGAGGGTTATAAATTTAGTCCGCTCCATCTTGGGTACTAGCCTACAAAGTACCCAGGACACCGTCAAGGAGTGGTGTCTCAGAAAGGCATGATTTTCTGTTTTTGCACAATTTTTTTGTCTATTTATTATACATATACTGTAATTGATTGATTAATTATATTTTTTTCTTCTTTTATATTATGTATTGCATTGAACTGCTGCTGCTAAGTTAACAAATTTCACGACACATGCCAGTGATAGTAAACCTCTTTTTGATTCTGATTCAAATGAACACAGCTAGTTACTTGAACTATGTCCCCCTGACTGAGATAGTTTCAGCGTACCAAGGCCCAGTGGTCCAGGAGGTGAGCTTGCCACTGTGTTCAAAAAGCATTTTAGATGCAATCTACTGTCTGTCAACTGTTTTTCAAGTTTTGTAGTACGTATGTTTGAAATTTGTGGGATGGATCTGCGTAATCATTTATCATCCTACTAAATCCAATGCCTGCAATGTTCTTAGAATGCTTATCTTCTATTATATTGAACTAAGACAGGATTGTTATCACTGGTGATTTCAATATTCATATTAATGAGCTCTCAATTGTAAACTCCATGGCATTTGAATTTATGAGGTTATAGTCTAGATCTTACCCAGGATGTTACTGAGCCCATCCTTCAATTTGGAATACACTTGATTTAGCAATTATTAATGTCTGCCAGTCTGATATCACTATCTCTGATCATTTGTCTGTAATTTATGATGCTCTCATGTCGTAACCAAGACCACAAAGGAAATTACATTTAAAAAATGGTTTCTTGATGCTGCAACACAACTTAAGAGAGAGAGAACAATTCCATATTCACAGTTCATCCACAATGTTTCCTTTGAACTACACAGAAACTTCACACCTCCTGCTTTGCACCCACACCACAAACTCCCAAATAATGAATTTAAATCAACATGGTCTGGTCTTCCACTTAACTGAGGTATCTTCCGATTAATTTGGGTTCACGGTTCTAAGGAACCCATTCTTCAGAGCTGCATTTTAGATTTAATCCACAATGCGTATTTGAATCTGAAGACTAATGGCTGAAGTCACTTGTTGAAGTTATTTGCTGTATATGTTAACCCGGAAAAACAGTTTAACAGTCCCCTGCTCTTTTCCTTATACATTCTCCCCTTAGGAAATATCTTAGAGAGTAGAAACCTGATTTCCACAGTTCTGCAGATGACACACAATTGCATATCTCAGTTAAACCTGATGATGATAACACCCTATCTTCTCTGACTTCTGGTATGGCTGTAATAAACAAACAGATGAACAATAATTTCCTGAAACTAAATGAAAATAAAACTGAAATACATTTAGTTGATTCAAAGCCAAAGAAAACTTAGGATCTTGGCTCCCTTTATAATATCAGAAGTAACTGACCTGGGTGTTATCCTTGATTCATATTTGAGTTTTAAATTCCACATAAAGAAAGTAACCAGAGCAATATTTCTACACTTAAGAAATATTTCAAAGTTATGTTGGTGTCTGTCACGTAATGATGCTAAAAAACTAATTCACACCTTTATATTGAATAGACTAGATTACTGACCTTTCAAAGCAATCTATTGACAAACTTCAAATCATTCCGAATGTCACTGCGAGAATCTTAACTAAAACCAGGACAAGGAAGCATGTCACTCCTGTCCTAGCTATACTGTATGCACTTCCTGTATCTTTAGAATTGATTTTAATGTTCTATTACTTGTTTTCAAAACTCTTAAAGGCCTCGGATTGCAGAACATCACAGAATCATTTTTGTTTTATAACCCTGCTCAATCTCTCAGGTCTTCTTTTGCCAATCTCTTAAATTTAAAAAATCTCCCTCAAAAGATAATTGGCAGATAATTGACAGATCAGTTTCTTTGAAAAGTGTTCCTAAACAGTGGAATTTAACACCTAAAACTATAAGGATTGCAGTCTCAGTTGTCACATTTAAAAGCCAGCTCAAAATCTATTCATTTAACTTTGCTTTTTACTAATATTATTTTGTCTTTTGTGTTCATGTTTATATTTATTATTTTATTTTATTTTCATGTTTGCACTTTTATCCCATTGTAAAGCACTTTGAATGACATTGTCTGTAAGAAGAGTTCTCTATGAATGAAGTTATTATTATTATATTTTCCACAGCTCTCTGGTGCAGAGAATGCCAAGGACTCACTGCTCACTAGCTATGGAAATGTTTTCTCACCTCATTCCTTATTGCCTGACTCCTTGTTTTGAGACGGTGAATCCTGGTTATGGAAACCACCATGAGCTCCACGTCTGCAGCCCTCTCTGCTTTTTCACACTGTTGTGCATAGGTGTGGAAGGCCAAGCGGACACTGCAGCTGGCTGATGATTCCCTACTAAACCACAGACATGCCCTTCAACCCAACCCCATTGTAACCTGAGACTCAAGTCAAAAGTATGCTTGAGCTGAAGCTTAAATATCATTCATTTCAGTAATCAATTCATTAAATTGGACTTCATTAGAGATCCAGTTAATCAATGTGTTTGTCAATGACATATGACAAATTTAGCTTGAGGTGATATGAATTACTGCTGGTTTAGAACAAATTGAGAGGTAGATTATAGTTAAGAATGTTTATGATCTTGTAAATTCTGTTACTTGAAAAGGCGGCTAATAACAAGTTCAAATGAAATTGTTTAAAAGGGATTATGGAGCCTGGCAGTTAGATTGATAAAAGAAAAGAATGCACATTAATTCTGACTGCTTTAGGGAAGGTGTCTTTCAAATGTCAATGTTTCTTAATTTTTTTCTGCAGTAACAGACTCAGAAACCTTCCCAAATCAATTCTTTAAATTGTGTCAGAAACACTCATCTTCAGAGCATAAATATTTATTAATCCAGTAAAAGTATATAATTTTTAATTGATTTTTAGAAGATGTATGTCTCTCCAGGAGGTTCCTCATATGCTTCAGAGTACACCAGCATAACTTATAAATAAAATCAATTTTATACATGAGATGAGGCCAAAATTTGTGGCAATATATAATTTCAAAACAATACTTGCTGAATGTGTGATGAACCAATTATTCTTCCTCATCATCCTATATGAATCTATCTGGAGGTAACATGGGACTGGTTTGATGACTGATACAATAATGGAAGATCAAAGTATTTATTACACAATGTCTGACATTAAAGATATTTCATTTTGCCACAATCTTTCAAAATGAGATCTATGTAACTATAGTTATCAATCAATGATATTATAAGTATTATTGCATTTGTCTGCCAAAACTGCTGCTTATCAGTTTGTCTCCTCCGTTTAATCTAGTTTAAATGGAATAGAAGGAGCAAAGATCAATTCATTTTAAGAATGTAGTGATTGGAGCTGAAGTACTATTGTTTATTGATTGTCTGTTTGCTTGTACCTCAAGTAAAAACATAAAACTGAATAAAACATGAGTGAAAAGGCCTACACAATATTTGGCTGCATTCTGGCCATTGTATTGCCCACTCTGCACCAGAATATGTGGAATCCAGATCACAGCCACTAGAGGACCCATTGACAAACAACTCCTCCCGAGAGATTACACTACTGGAACGATCACACTACTACTCTTAATGCTGGTACAGTATTGGAATCAGATCCAAATTATTGCCCAGCGTACATACACAATCTGTGCCTAGTGTGGCATCAGATGCTACGTTGCTGAGAGGGTAAGAGTATGTCTAGCCAAAGTCCATCAAAAGTATACAGGGGAAGTAAATCATGGCCTCTTTAACGATGTCATGATGACTTGACACCAGTGCTGTTTTCATAGAACTCAATGCTTCATGTAAACTCTTATCTTAATGTGCATCCTGGAAATGCTTCCCTCTGTACAGAGGATCACACATCAGAAGTATTTGAATAGATCATTAACTACTCAGAGGGAAGTTATTTGTTGGCTTTATTTGACTGTTGCTACTGTTATGCGATAGCTTAAGAGCTTTCTAAATATTTTTCTAAAGTATGCATTCATAATATCTAGATCCAAAGGCCTTTATCCTATGTTTGTACCACTTGCTCTCGGACATTGATACATCATTAGTCAGCACCTTTGGTAGAAGGAAGAAAGCAGAGAGAGAAGCAAAGGATGAGATCTTTTACCTGAACTGGATAAATGAGAAAATGACTGGCATGTTGTTAATAATTGACACAACATTCATTATTGATGTGAACTGGATGGTTGGATCTGTTACTAGGTGTTGCCATTTGCCTTAATTCATAGAATAACAGCTAGGCAATAGGATGCTTGAATTAACCATGTGTTTAAATATCATAATGATTTAACTGGGATAACTACCAACACACACAAATGTAAGAGGAATTCAGCAGGTCAGAAAACATCTATGGAAATGAATAAAAAGTCAACATTTCAGGCTGAAAGCCTTCATCAAGACTGGAAAAGAAGGGGGAGGATGCCAGAAGATATCTGACCTGTTGATTTCCTGTTGAGCACTTTTTGTGAGTTGTTCTTGATTTCCAGCATCTGTAGAATCTCATGTGTTCATGATTAATCACCAACACAATTTTGAATCTCTCAACTCTGATTTTAGTCAAGTGTCACTGAAGCTTTTGGTTCTACTTGCAAATGGGCATTCATTGGTGCAGCAAATGTTCAGTGCACAAAGTTCAATTAAGAAAACTAAATATACTTACCATTAATATGCTAGTAATTAAGAAATAATGAAGGATTATATTTGGCTGCCAAAAAAAATTCATCACAGAACAATAGGAATGCCTGCACCAGTTCAGAAGAGCGTAATGAAAATAATCCATATCGTTGGGACTATCATTGACTTACTAAAACAAGTAAATTTCAGTCAGGTGTGAAGTACAGGCACTATCACCAATAGTAATAATAATATTATTATTATTGTTATGAATGTACCACAGCTCGGAGGGGCCAAAGGAACGGGAGCAGCCCCCTCCTTCCGGAGAATCGCAAGATCACCATTAATTCGGGTCTCGGACCCAGGAAATGAGAGACAATGCAATGGTTTTGACAATTATTCTTAGAGACACCTGTGTGAATTGCATATCCCTGCTACGTGACAGCTACCAGGGACCTGGACACCCTCAGGCAATGTGGGGGTGGGGATTGCATCAACCTACTTTGATGGACATCTACAACTCTGCAAGTCAAGATAAAAGGAGACTGCAGGAGGCGGTACCCCAGCGACGCACCAGAAGGACACACCATCGCTCAGCGCTCCCGTGCTAGCGGGAAGCCATTCAAAGCCACGTGCGGTCCGTTTCCCCTTTGCCTGGGGAGTGGGTGGCTGATAACACTGAAAAGGACTTCGAACTAACAACGGGGAACCAATGCTCCTCTGATTCAACGGAGGTACTGCATAAAGACCCGGGCAAGTTTTCCTTTTCTCACCAATCTCTCTCAAACACGTGAAACCCAGCGATTCCCAAAAAGGCTGAAGCCTGCAGACTTCTGAGTGACTTTTATATTTCCAACGGACAAAATATTATCCCCTAGACAACAGTAGAGCTTATTTCTTAATGATGATTATTACTATAGCTGCGCTTTAGATTGAGTATTGATGACATATATTATCTGAATGTTTGTATTAACCTTACTTTTGTGCCCCCTTTATAAATAAAAACATTTGAAAATAGTGCCATCAGACTTCAACGGACCTCTCTATCTTTGGTGGTAAGTGATCCAGTTACGGGATACATAACATTATAAACATTATATCATATAATATTATTATATTGGAGACCTCTTCCCAGAAACAGAAGAATTTCTTGTGGTAATATAGGACTAAGTGGTCAACACAAAACTATCAAAAATGCATAATAAAAAGACCAACAAATTCAAGATGATAAATGTAGAAAATGCCAAGGAAAACCAGAAACAATGCAACACATTACAGGATCCTGTAGCAGTTTAACTCAATCTGATCACTTACACAGGCTCAATCAAGTGGTAAACATCATTCACCAAAATCTTGCTTTAAAATACAAACTCATAAAATAGGCCAACTATTACTTAGATGGGGAGAGAATTCAAAATCAGAGGTGCAAAGGGACTTGGGAGTCCTTGTGTAAGATACCCTAAAGGTTAACTTCCAGGTTGAGTCAGTTGTGAAGAAAGTGAATGCAATGTTGGAATTCATTTCTAGGGGTATAGAATATAAGTGCAGGGATGTGATGTTGAGGCTCTGTAAGGCACTCGTGAGACCACCCTTGGAGCGTTGTGTGCAGTTTTGGGATCCTTATTTTAGGAAGGATATACTGACATTGGAGAGGGTTCAGAGAAGATTCACAGGAATGATTTCAGGAATGAAAGAGTTGTCATGTGAAGAACATCTGGCAGCTCTTGGGCTGTATTCGCTGGAGTTCAGGAGAATGAGAGGGGATCTCATTGAAACATTCTGAATGTTAAAAGGCCTGGACAGATTAGATATGGCAAAGTTATTTCCCATGGTAGGGGATTCCAGGACAAGAGGGCACAACTTCAGGATTGAAGGATGTCCTTTTAGAACTGAGACACAGAGAAATTACTTTAGTCAGAGGGTGGCAAATCTGTAGAATTTGTTGCCACAGGTGGCTGTGGAGGCCAAGTCATTAAGTTTATTTAAGGCAGAGATAGATAGGTTCTTGATTAGCCAGGGCATCAAAGGGTATGAGTGAAGGCAAGTGAGTGGGAATAACCAGAAGAACTGGATCAGCCCATGACTGAATGGTGAAGCAGACTCGAAGGCCGAATGGCCTACTTCTGCTCCTAAAACTTATAGTCTTACTAAAAGAAATCATATTTTACTATAAATATGAGCCTGACCCAGTTTTAGAGTCAGAATACCACAAAATTTATTAGATCCATTATTGCAGATAGGACAATCCATAATAACCGTCCGGATATAATAATACAGGATAAACAGGGAAGAACAATTTACTTAATAGACATAACCATTCCAAGCACACGTTACATACAAAAACCAAGGTGTAAAACACTGAAAATATGCTGAATTTAAAGAGAAAATTGAAAGACTTCGGAACATGAACAGGGTATACATTTTCCTGATAATAATATCTACAACTGGTATCATTCCAAAGGCACTACACAACAGCATTAAAAACTTCAGGCTACAGAGCAATATCTATGTAAATCTCCAGAAAGCCACAATACTAAACACTACTAGAATAGTCCAAAAGTTCCCAGCAATTGAGAAATGACTGTTGTTGGCTATGCCTTTACCTTAGGTTTTACTAGCTTGAGCTGAAAAAATACAATAATAATAATAATAATAGAATTAATCCCACTTAAAGCCAAAGTGCATTGAAATGGATTGTGTGTCAGGCAAATGAAAGATGGAACAAATTTCCCATCCAGGTGTGGCAGGTCAGCTACTTAAACTTTTCAGGGGACTGCAGATGTTGGTTTGAACTGGTTTTCAATTTTTAAATGCTAGTAATCAGGTCTGCCTGAGTCATGGTATGGTGTTCTTTATATTCATACCTACTGTGAGTTACTAATAAAGAACCATCTTCTGGAAGAAATAGAACTTTTATTTAACAATAACCATGACGTTTTTACAATACCATGTTTCTCAACTTTTCTGTCATCCCTGCGCATGCTCAAAACTCTCTTTCCCTAGCTGACATTTGTCTTTATTCCACTTCAGGTTTGCTTTGTGTGTTGCCTTAAAGTCTTGTCTGAGTCTGGCATCATGCTCTTGTTTAGATGATCCCCAAACAATAATATCGTCCATGGAAGTACCCATGGTGAATGTGAATGGTTTTATGGTACACTTCAGCAGAGGATGCAATTCCAAATGGAAGCCGAAGAAAAGTGAATGTTCTCGCCCATTACCTGAACTGTACCAAGGAGATGAAGTAAGGATACAAGACAATATGAACACATGGACACAGAAAGCTACAGTAGTTGAAGAAGTACAACCCAGACCAAACATGGTCCAAACAGAAGAAGGAGCAGTGTTAAGAAGAAATCTCAAAGACCTCAAGAAAGACCCAACTTCAGAGTTTCAGTTGTTATGAACCCCATTACTGGGTCACTTACCAGCAAAGATAGAGAGGTCCGTTGAAGTCTGATGATACTATTTTTAACAATATTTATTGGTAAAAATACACAAAAATAATATCAATGCAACTATACAGATAATATATGTCGTCAATACTAAATCTAAAAGTGCGGGTACAATAATCAATAAGAAATAGCTCTATCATTGTCTAGGGGATAATGTATTGTCCAATGGAAATATAAAAGACACTCAGTTCATGCAGGCTGCAGCCTTTTGTTGGAAAGAGAGAGAGATTTTTGGGAGAAAAATTTATTATTTTGATTTTTGGGAGAAAAATTTATGATTTTGATCCGTCCGGAGTCCCGTTGGTGTGGCCGTTCACTCGTGGCCTCTCCTTTAGCTAAAGCTGTTTTTCCATGGTGAGGCCGCCAATCCCAGGCAAGGGAAGGACGCACGTGAGCCCCCCACCGGCTGTCGCTATTAAATGCTGTCACGGGATTTCTAGCGTTTCTCCTGGTGCGTCTAAAGGGGTTGTTCCCCAGACCCTCTTTTATCCTTACTCACGGGGTCTCAGATGTCAATCAGGTTGGGATGATGCAATTCCTCAACCAGCCCACTCTGGTCGTCCCCTGAGGGGTTTCAATGAATGGTAAAGTACTCAATACACAATTTCATCTCCAAGAGACAATGGCCGTTATCAGGGGTTTTTGTTTCACTGAGGCCAGAACACATTACAAACCTTGAGGATTCTGTGTGTGTCTCTCTCTCTCTCATTTCCTGGGTCCCAGACCCGAATTAATAGTGATCTTGTGATTCTCAAAAAGGAGGGGGTGCCTTTGTACCCTTCGGCCCCTCAGAGTTTTTGCACATTCGTAACACAGTTAACTGATGCAGACCAGACAAAACATGGAAATAACAACGGAACACAGGAACCTCCAGAGAGACGGCTAGAGACATGTTAAATTATGCATTTGCTCTGGTTAATGTTGCTAATTGTTTTTCTCTAGTTCTCAGCTACATTCCCAGACAATTGAAGTGTTGATGGAGGCTGTAAAACTTCCATTTGTAAAATTGTTAGCAAACAACAAAACAGTTCAAAATCTTTTTTCAGAAAATTATCTTTGATTCTCCCATGTTAGGAAACATATTATTCTTCCAGACCAACTTCTGACACCATGTTGTGTCCTTTATATTCATATGTACCATGGGTTACTAATAAAGAACCATCGTCTGGAAGAAATAGAACTTCTACTTAACAACACCCACAATTTTTTTTACAATACCATGCTTCTCAATCTTTCTATTGTGACGACCCATTTCCTGGCACATCCGAACCGGCTCACAATTAGATAGCCTACGGGGGTTTGCGAGCACAGAGCTTTGGAGCCTCTGCGCCAAGGGGGGCAGGTTGAGGGAGGCTTAAAAGTGAGGCTGAGGATTTTGAATAAAGATTTTTCCTGCGACTGTAGTTACCGACTCCGTGTCGTAATTTTAGCGCTGCGTGTAGCACACCGCTACACTATCATCCCTATGCATGCTCGGAGCTCTCTCCACTTACGTTCTTATACGTCATATCAGCACACATAGAGTCATAGAGAAATTCAGTACAGAAGCATGCTCTTCAGCCTATCTAATCTATGTTGAACTATTTAAACTGCTTACTCCCATCGACCTGCACATCTTTCCCATCTATGTAGCTATCCATATTTCTCTTATACATTGAAATCACGCTCACATGCATCAATTCCACCGGTAGCCCGTTCCACACTCTCATAGCCCCTCTTCATGTCCCCTTTAAACCTTTCACCTTTCACCCTTAACCCATGGCTGCTAGTTGTAGTCCCACACATCCTCAACAGAAATAATCTTCTTGCATTTACCCTATCTGTACCCCTCATAATTTTGTGCACTTCTCTTCAATCTTTTAGATTCCAAGAAATTAATTTTCAAGTTCCAAAGTTTCAGAAGTTTCCAATTACGCTTTTTATCAAAGTATATATACATTACATAATTTTGAGATTCATTTCCTAACAAGCAGACGCAAAACAAAGAAACCATAATTAACCCACATATACTTAAAAAAGGACTGTCGACCACCCAATATACAGAGAATAAAGACACATTATGCCCATCAAAAAAGAACACATTAAAAAAAAGACCATCGAACACCCAATGTAGAGAGAGAAAAAAACATCCTGCTAACAATAGCATAAGCAAATAGCACTCTAAGCTCAAATTGGCAAAGAGAGTCTTACGGTTCAATGTAGTGCAATGCAGAGCCAAGTCGTGTAGCAGCAAGCTGACCTGACCCATTCTTCACCTCAGGCCTCGACACCCTGACATTTTCAATGTGGCCTGGCGCCTGACTCTCCATCCAAACCTCAAGTACACTTGCCTCTTTATGCTCTGGGCACTGAACATTGCTGCTTCAGTTTGGCCAGTAACTGAGTTCTCCGATTTGGCCCTGCATTTAAGTCTCCATTCAACATCAAGTTCAGTTGCCTTAACCCAAGCAACCTGTTCATGTTCTATACCTTTACAGTATGGTCTTGGTCAATTTTGATGTGGCCCAAGAATCCCCTCACAACAAGTGTCTATACCAAATTTTGAACCACAGATCTATTTAGAATGTATAAATAGCCTATCTGACATTAATAAATGGGTAATTAATCCTTAATTAATGCTTAAGAGATCTAAACTCCATTTCAATAGATACGGGTCAAATTTGACCCGGAACAGCCTCAATGTACAAAAATTTGTAGCACCTGTACAAAAGTATAACATTTTGAAATATTTTCATCATTGCGCATTTTGGGTCACTTTAGGAAAAGTAATCACATTTCAGCTAAAAAAAATGGCATTTAAGGTGTTTTTACTGCTGTCAAATGTCAAAACGGGTCAAATTTGACCCGAACAGTATGTAAGGGTTAAAATACCCTAGCCTATTCAATCTTTCCTTATAAAGCAGATCTTCTGGTCCCAGCAACATCCTTGTAAATTTTCTTATACTCTATAAACCTTATTTGCATCTTTCCCATAGACAGTTGACCAAAACTGCAAAGAACACTCAAAATTAGGCCTCATCAACATCTTACACAATTTTAACATAATGTCATATCTCCTGTTCTTAATATTTTGATTTACGAAAGCCTATGTGCCAAAAGCTTTCTTTATGACCCTATCTACCTGTGACACCATTTAATGTGAATTATTAACCTGTGTTCTCAGATCCTTTTTTTCTACAACACTCCTCAGTGCCTTACCGTTCACTGTGTAAAACCTACTGAAGTGCAACACCTTGCATTTGTCTGCATTAATTTCCATCTGCCATTTTCCAGCCCATTTTCCCAGCTGGTCAAGATCCTGCTGCAGGCTCTGACAATGTTCCTTGCTGTCCAGTAGACCTCCAATCTTGGTGTCATCCACTAGTTAGCTGATCCAGTTCACCACATTATTATGCGGATCATTGTTGTAGACGGTAAACAACCATAGACTCAGCACAGATCCCTGTGGCACTTCACTAGTCACAGGCCTCCAGTTAGAGAGGCAACTATCTGCTACCACTGGGTTATCCTGCAAAGCCAAAGTCTAACCCAATTTACTACCTCATCTAGAATGCCAAGTGACTGAAGCTACTTGACAAACCTCTCATGCAGGACCTTGTTAGGTGTTTTGCTAAAGTCCATGCAGACAACATCCACCACCTTTCCCTCATCAACTTTCCTGGTGACTTCTTTGATAAACTATATAAGCTGAGTTAGACACAACTTACCACACAGGAAGCCATGCTGACTATCCCAAATCTGACCATGTCTATCCAAATGCTCATATATCTGATCCCTTAGGATACCTTTCAATAACTAGCTAATTTTAGAAAATGCAACAGTTCAGAGAAGGAGAAAAGAACTGGTATTACACATCTATATACACATCAGAGAAAATGAAATAGTAGGATAATTTTTTTTCATAAACCCAACAAAACTACCCTGTGATCCAACACTCATTTGATGCACATCCATGTCTTTGTTGCGCCATGCAGTGCCTATGTCTCATTCCCATCGTGTTCCATTCAGTATCCCAGAATGATTAGCATTACCAACACACTGCTCTGCCACCAACTCTCATGACCTCACTGCCCTACCCCACCCTTCCTATATCTGTTTCTGGGACCACATTGCTGTGCCATGGTTCACCAGCTTGAATGAGATGCTAAGCTTGTCATTGTTGATTTTAGAGAGGGATCCTGAAAAATAGATGCATGTACAGCCAGAGATTAAATTCCATATACACTGCCATCAAGACTTCCTGTGCAAACAACTCTTACCCCCAGGCTTCTTCTGCAAGTCCATCCCGATGACTATTGGAGCACATGTAATACTTTTCTTGGCATAATAATCTAAACAAGGATTCTCTTCAAATTCAACAAACCTTTTTGGAATGGCAGTGTTCATGTCATTTTTCAAAGACTTCATGTCATTTTTCAACCAATATTGTTTTTCTTGTGTTGTAACTTTTGGGGGGCAACCCAGGGCATCCTTAAAATATCTATACCTTAAAAGTTCAAACCTCAGCTGCTGAAAACTTATATAAATCTTTGGCCATTTTTGGAGAACATAGATTGTACTGTTTTTGAATTTTAATCTGGTCAAATGTGAGGTGTTGCTCTTTGAGAGATCAAATGTAAAGGGACAGTACATGGCAACATTCTTAATAGTGCAGGTGTACAGAGGGATGTTGGAGACCAAGTATATAGCTTCCTGAAAATGACTGCATAGGTTCATAGAATAGTAAAGAAGGCATATATCATGATTAGTCATTGCATTAAGTTTAAGAGTTTGGAAGTTATGTTACAATTTTATAAAACTCCGGTTAGGCGTTCCTGGAATATTGCTTTTATTTCTGGTTGCTCCATTATGAGAAGAATGTGAAGGCTTTGGAGAGATTGCAGAAGAGGTTTACCAGGATGTTATCCAGATTAGAGGGCATCAGCTGTGATGAGAGGTTGGGTTGCAGTGGAGGTTTAGAGGAGGCCTATGACATTTATAAGATTATGAGAGGCATAGCTAGAGAGATGGTCAGTTTCTTTTTCTCTCCAGAGTCAAAAGGTCTAAAACTAGAGGGTATGCTTTTCACTTGAGCAAGTATAAGTAAGCCGGGTATGAGTTGAGTAGGGCAAATTTTTGAAAACAGAGATTTGTGGGTGCTCAGAATGCTTTACCAGGGTGGTAACAGGGGCAAGTATGATAGAAGAGTTTAAAAGGCTCTTAGATAAGCATCTGAATACTCTGGGAATGGAAGGTTATAGACGTTGTTGAGGTTTAAGAGATTAGTGCAATTAAGCATTTAATTACTAGTTTAATTCGTCTGGCACAGCATGGTAGGCCAAAAGGCCTACCTTGTGCTGTACAGTTCCATGCTCTAGAGGGCAAGGTGAGAGGGGAGAAGTTTAAAGGGAATGCACAGGCCAAGCTCCTTTACACAAATGTCACATGTGCCTAGGCTATGATGCCAGGGGTGGTAGTGGAAGCCGTTATGATTGTAATATTGAAGAGGCTTAAAAATAGGCACATGAGAAAGTGGAGATTATGGATCATATACAGGTAAAAGGCAGTTGTTTGATTTGACATATTGCTTGGCACAAACATTTTGAGTCTAACAACCTGATCTTGCATTGTACTGCTCTGTGTTCTAACAGTGTATAAAAGAAGACAATAGAACAGTCATATATGAAAGGCAATTAAAAAGAACAGCGGAGGGATTTATAATAGGCAGTATTTCAAAGTCAAAATGATCCCTATGGTGTGCAATAATGACAGATCTGTTAATAGGAAAACATTGTAAGTGTGTTTCACTTAAATGTCAACAAATAGGGAGGGAGTGTTAGGATTCTGGGGGATGTTTCTTTTCCCTAAAGCTGAAAAGGTTAACGAGTGACTTAATTGACATCTGCAAGATTTTGAATGTCTATGCTACAGTAAAATATGATGGATTATTTTCACTGATGTAGAAGAAGTCAGTTATTAAGAGTTCACAAACACAATTATCATTAAAATAAACATGATAAAATCTGAAGATGTTGGAAATCCATAGCAACACACATAAAATAGTGAAGGAACTCAGCAGGCCAGGCAGCATCTATGGAAAAGAAAGATAAACAATCGACATTTTGGGCCAAGACCCGTCATCAGGACTGTCATTAAAATAATTATGTAGGTTAGAATTCTTTTTCAGAGAGGAAAATTAGAAAGTGAAATTTTCTAAACTGCTGTTGAAAATCAAAAAAGCCTTTTAAACAGCCAATAAATGCTTTTTTTCTTGAATAAATGAATATGAAAGTAAGTGTGAAGTGAGCAGGAAAACATGTATGAATTAGATTGCTGATATAGAAGAGATATCAAAGTTGGATTAAATTTTCTACCTCTGTGCAGTAAAATTCAATGGTGAGGTGATCCTGATGTCCCTTTTAAATGAATGCACGTTCTCTATGTAACTTCACAGAACAGTGTTACTATCGATCTAACTTCTAAATTGTGACTGTCTATGGCTCAGTATTGCAATGTGATGAATGTATACAATTTTGTTTTCCTTTCACAGCAACTTCTGTAACTGGCTTAGTCAGATATATCAGAAGGTGAATTAAACATCATTTTTTGCTAAAATCAGATTTAGGAAAAGGTCAGGCCATTAGTGCCACCTGTGACACTTTCTATGTGATTCCGTTGAGAAAGCGGACTGACATTAGGGCAAGTTTGACCTACTACAACGTTCAAAAGCAGAAAATGTCACTTAATACAAAGATGCAGCTGGAGGTGGCTTGCCATCAGTGTGAGGGAAGTTACTGATATAATTGAGCTCTCAAGAGGAGGTGGCTTGACTTTGTTCATGCTTAAGGCACCATTGATTTGCACATGCAATTTAATAGCATAGAAGTTTAGTTGGATTGTTTGTTTAGCAGATTCTAGAGTCCCCCTGCCAGCTGCCAGGCCTTTGTTCTATTTTTAGGAACAGAGTGCTTAAGATAAATGTCTTAATGTCAGCTATTATACAAGGTTTGGCTGGTTCCTTTGGAGTATAGAACATTTTTCTTTAAATAAAGGGCATCAAAGATGTTGAATGCTTAATGGAGCTTTTTTACAGATGCCATTATAAACGTTTTGTAGAAATCTGAGCAGAGTTTCCCTGAAAATTGCAATCATTGTGGATCCAAAATTCCAAGAGATTAGGAAATGTGTTTCTTATGCTGAAGTCCTTTCCAAATCATGGATAACTCCAATCATTTTATCAAAACCAAAATTCAAGTCAAGTCAAGTCAAGTCATTTTTAATGTCATTTTGACCATAACTGCTGGTACAGTACATAGTAAAAACGAGACAACGTTTTTCAGGACCATGGTGTTACATGACACAGTACAAAAAACTAGACTGAACTGCGTAAAAAAAACAACACAGAGAAAGCTACACTAGACTACAGACCTACACAGGACTGCGTAAAGTACACAAAACAGTGCAGGCATTATAATAAATAATAAACAGGACAGTAGGGCAAGGTGTCAGTCCAGGCTCTAGGTATTGAGGAGTCTGATAGCTTGGGGGAAGAAACTGTAACATGGACTGGTCGTGAGAGCCCAAATGCTTTGGAGCCTTTTCCCAGATGGCAGGAGGGAGAAGAGTTTGTATGAGGGGTGCATGGGGTCCTTCATAATGCTGTTTCCTTTGCGGATGCAGCGTATAGTGTATATGTCCGCGATGGCGGGAAAAGAGACCCTGATGATCTTCTCAGCTGGCCTCACTATCCGCTGCAGGGACTTGCGATACAAGATGGTGCAATTTCCGAACCAGGCAGTGATGCAGCTGCTCAGGATGCTCTCAATACAACCCCTGTAGAATGTGATGAGGATGGGGGGTGGGAGATGGACTTTCCTCAGCCTTCGCTGAAAGTAAAGGTGCTGCTGGGCTTTCTTTGCTATGGAGCTGGTGTTGAGCGACCAGGTGAGATTCTCCATCAGGTGAACACCAAGAAATTTGGTGCTCTTTACGATCTCTACCAAGGAGCCATCGATGTTCAGTGGGGAGTGGTCTCTCTGTGCCCTCTTGAAGTCTACAACCATCTTTTTTGTTTTGTTCACATTAAGAGACAGGTTGTTGGCTCTGCACCTGTCCATTAGCTGCTGCACCTCCTCTCTGTAAGCTGACTCGTCGTTGTTGCTGATGAGACCCACCACGGTCGTGTCATCGGCGAACTTGATGATATGGTTCGAGCTGTGTGTTGCCGCACAGTCGTGGGTCAGCACAATGGTGAACAATGGTGGACTGAGCACACAGCCCTGGGGGGGCCCCATACTCAGTGTGATGGTGTTGGAGATACTGAAAGTAATTTTCAGAATCAACAATGTGCTTGATTCTCAGTGAAGAAGATGACCAGGCTACACTATGCTCAATGTAATGCCTGAGATGGTTACAAGTCAGAAAATGATTGAAAATTAAGACAGGACATCATTTTATGTGTTGGAAAAAAGGCATAATTTGAATTTAAGAAAAAGGTGTCAATTTTATTGTAATTTTCTTCGAGAAACACCAGTAAACTTTTAGGTCTCAATTAAAGTAATAAACTAAGAGGTATAAGCTTTCTAAAAAATAGGATTAACTTTCACCATCTGATTGTAATATAGGTTGCTAAATTTTAACTGCCAGTTTATTTAATGAATTCTATGTCCAGTTGAAGGCCAGTATTTTAAGTGACAATCTGAACTGCAATTAAAGTTGGTCTGCACATTTTAAAGGCAACGCCATTGTGTTGTTGATGGTAATGTTGGAAGTGATTTTGTTCTGAAGTTATGGCACAATACGAAATAGTGTCTGAGATGTGAGTGGTCATGCACTTTGGTAGAAGGAATAAAGGAATAGACTATTTTCTAAATGGGGAGCTAATTCAGGAATCAGAGGTGCAAAGGGACTAGGAGTCCTAGTGTCAGATTTCCCAAAGGATTGATATGTAGTAAAGAAGGGAAAAGCAATGTTAGCATTCACTTCATGAGGACTACAATAAAACGCAAGGATGTAATGTTGAGGCTTTATCAGGCATTGGTCATGCAACATTGGGAAATCTAAGAAAGGATGTGTTGGCATTGAGAAGGTCCAGAGGAGGTTCACAAGAATGAATCCTGGAACGACAGGGTTAATGTATGATGAGAGCTTGATGGCTGTGAACCTATACTCGCTGGAGTTTGAGAATATCAAAAGACCTAGATAGAGTGGACACGGAAAAGATGATTCCAATAGTGTGAGGATCTAGGATCAGAGGCGCAGTCTCAGAATATAAGAATTTTGTTTCAGAACAGAGATCAGAGGGAATTTATTTCACTAGAGGCTGGTGAATCTGTGGAATATATTGCCAGAGATAGCTGTGGAGGCCAAGAAATTGGGTATATTTAAAGCAGGAGATGATAGGTTCTTAATTAGTGAGGGTGTTCAGGGCTATGGAGAAAAGGCAAGAGAATAGGTTTGAGAAGGAAAATAATAAAGTCATAATTGAATGGAGGAATAGACCTGATGGGTCAGATGGTCTAATTCGGATCCTACATCTTGTGGTCTTATAGGTCTTCCGAATTCCCCACCTTCCAGGCCGTGCTCTCTGCTCACTGCTGCCATCAGGAGCCTCAGGACCCACACCACCAGGGTGAGGAACAGTTATTATCCCTCAACCATCAGGCTCTTGAACCAGAGGGGTTAACTTTACATGCCTCCATCTCTGAACTCTTCCCCCAACATATGGATTCACTTTCAAGGACTCTTCAACTCATGTTCTCAATATTTTTTGCTTATTTAGTATTAGTAGTATTATTTCTTTTTTGTGTTGCAAAGATTGTTGTCTTTTGTGTTTCTTGTATTTATTGTGAATGCATGCAAGAAAATAAATCTCAGCATTGTATATAGTGACATATATGTACTTTGATAATAAATTTACTTAGAACTTTGAAATTCCTTATATAGACATAGCAATATTGTAAGCCTTGTAGTGACATGGAATATGTTTCACAGATTGCTGTCTGTTCAATCAAGACAGTACATCATTGAAATGCTGGCATGCTTCCTTCTTTCTTAAAGAACAAGGGTTGTCACAGCAGCAGCAGACAGAGGAGTTATGTGGACTAACAAACCTTCAGGAATGCACTATAAAGTATGAGGGGTGATTGATAAGTTTGTGGCCTAAGGTAGAGAGTTGATTTTAGAAAACCTAGCACATTTATTTTTCAACATAGTCCCCTCCTACATTTACACACTTAGTCCAGCAGTTGTGGAGCATACGGATCTTAGACCTCCAAAAAGGATCCACAGCAGGGGTGATTGATAAGTTTGTGACCTAAGATAGAAGGAGATGAGTTATACAGCTCTCATTACACACACATGCAGTACAACTCTTTAAGTAATTATGCAGAAAGTTTGTTAATAACTCATCAGGGGTGATTAATAAGTTTGTGGCCTAAGGTAGAAGGAGATGAGTTATTGACTTCAAATTTACTGTATCATCACTCAAGGAGTTGCACTGCATGTGCACATAATAAGAGATGTATAACTCATTTCCTTTTACCTTAGGCCACAAACTTATCAATCACCCCTGCTGTGGACACTTTCTGGAGGTCCAAGATCTGTGTGCTCGACGACCGCTGAACTATGTGTGTAAATGTAGGAGGGGACTATGTTGAAAAATAAATTTGCTAGTTTTCTAAAATTGACTCCTTCTACCTTAGGTCACAAACTTATCAATCACCCCTCGAAGAAAATACATAGTGGAGTGCATTCTAAGAACTTACGATTTCCCCAATAGACCCTTCAGCCTCTCAGGACCCACAATGCTGGGGTAGAACTAAGTTAAGCTAAACTTCAAGCTGTATTCAACAAATTACATGAGATTGTTGATTGAAGGGAAAAGAAAAATAATTAACATGGATAAAGAGATTAACTTGCAGATGGATGCTACTGAAGGCCTACTGACTGTGAGAATAGATGTGATGGAGTAAACTGGAGATACAGATTGATGGGTCCAGGATGTTGATGAATAGACAAATGTGTTCATCTTGTATGCCCTATCCAGCATTAAGTTACTTCCTACCTAGAAAGGGGTTCTAAATTCTTACTGTGCATCTAGTCCTCTATTTCAAGCTTTGATCAAAAATGTTTTCTTCTTCCTGTGTCTGTGGGAACATCTGTTTTACCTTCTCTCTACACCACTAAATCTGGATGGTGCCTTTATACTTTGTGTAGTCATCCTGAACATCCATTGATTCCTCCAGCTACTAGGGTTACATTGTCTTTTGCAGCAGATTTGACATCTTCTCATATGAGTGAGCATCACACCTGCTGAGTAACGGCACATATGCATCCTGGAAATCCAGATGAAATTGCTTCACTTTTATCTGTTGACAAGGTTTCTCCTGACGATCCTGCTCCTAACATCATCCACCAGTGCCTCCCACATGGCCCCCCATGTCTGAAGATTGACATCAGGACCACAATATTATATAGTTGGTTATAGTGGTGAACTTAATATCTACTTTCTCTACTTTTGAGATAATTGCCTGTCATAGATTATTATGTCAAAATAGTTCACGCTTAATCATTCTGCTTTTCAATGGGGCTTGAAATCTATTATTTCAAGCTGATTAGTTGGAACTTCAGAAATCAGAACGTATACCTAAACGCAAAGAGTATCATTCTCATTCAAAAATGCTGTTAAGGAAAAGATTGTTGGCATTACACCCATGAATGGAAAATGCCAAGCACTACCTCCAGAACTATTGTCCAGATATAATGTCCAGCTTTGACTAAAATCATTAAGTGTTAAAATATAGAAATAGGAGATACTCAAGAACCAAGAAAGATTTGCTAAGTCTTGCACTCTATCTGCATGTGGAACATATGTTGTGCAGCTATTTCTTCTTTACTCAGGTATGAGAACTAATTGGTAATCTGTAAAATCTCTACAGCCCTATATCAGAATTAGAATCGGGTTTATTATTGTGAGATACTGTATGTTGTTTTGTGGTAGTGGTACAGTACAAGGCCATAAAAAAGACAAAAGTTACAGAAAATAAACCAATTATACAAAAGGGAAATAACAAAGTAGCGTTCATGGATTCATGGTCCATTCAAAACTCTGAAGGTAGAGGAGAAGAAGCTGTTCTTAAAATGTTGAGCATGGGTCTTCAAGTTCCTGTACCTCTTCTCCAATGATAATGAGAAGAAGCCAAGTCCTGGGTCACTGTCTTTTGAAGATGTCCTTGATGGTATGTAGCGTTACACCCATAATGGTGCTGGCTAAGCTTACAACACTGTGCAGCTTCTTTCTATCCAACTCATTGAAGGTGACATAACAGGTAATGATAGAACCAGTCAAAATGCTCTCCACCATGCATCTGTAAAAAACTGCTAGAGTCCCTGGTGACATAGTAAATCTCATTAAACTCCTAATGAGATTAGAGTATAGCTAATAATGTGCCTTTCTGTGATTGCATCAACCCGTTGGGCCTAGAATAAATCCTCTGAGATGTTGATGCCCAGGAAGTAGTAGCTGCTCATTCCTTCCACTGCTAACCTTTCAATGAGGTTTGTTGTCCTCATTGACTTCCTCTTGACTTTCTCTTCCCTAAGTCCACAGTCAAATCCTTGGTCTTGCTGATGCTATGTGGAAGATTGTTGCTATGACAACATTCCATCATCTGTTCTATCTCGATGTATGCCTCTTTGTTGCAGTTGAGATTCTGCCAACAACAGTGTTGTCACCATCAACTTATAGACAGTGTCTGGGCTGTACCAAACCACACACATGAGCATAGAAAGAGTAGAGCAGTGAGCTAAGCACACACTCTAATAATTAATCACACTCAGTTCATGTAATGAACATGAGTCATATGTTTTTGTATTCTGATAAAGAGGGATTAAGATCAATTCCAAATTTTTATTTTTATTTTCACAAACATCTTCCTGGGATTTATTTTATTTAGGATGTTGAAAGGACTAGTTTGTATTTCAACAAAATATATTTGGCGATATATTTGGAGCAGGATGAGGGTTAAGCTGGTAGCTTTATTGAATTTGATAGCAGGTCAGGATCCTCAATTACTTTGGACTAATATTTTCATTGCTTGTGGAATTTTTTTTTAAATTATTAAAAAATTATATCATTGACCTTGAATATTCTAGATCACCCTTTCTTAATTTACAGTCCACAATTTGAAGTCTTGTATCATTGACTGGACCATTATAGATATTTTTCAACTTGCATTTCCTTTTGGAAATGAAAATCAGGATATATATATACATTGGGTTGTTGAATCACTGTCACTTTCTTTACATCTAAGACCAAAATTGATGTTGAGTAGCTGTACTCCAATGTCAACACTAAGCTCCTGCACTGTAATAGAAGTCTGGTCATTACTTAGGTAAATTTAGATGCATTCAGCCGATGACTGTCACCCAATCTGCTAGAGTACTGATATCTTTAAGATTATAGAACTCCATTAGGGAGGAAATACAGCAAGATGATCAACAGTCCATGCAAGTAAGAAAAACATAATAGCAATATTAATGAAGTATCTCTTGAAAACAACTTTTGGATTGGTAGACATTAAAAATGATCACTTCTGAGGACAGTTGCAGATTTCCAAAAGTAAATGCAGATTACTTGGTTGGATAATTTGAACCATGGTATTTTATAAATAAGAAAAGGAACAGCTAAATCAAATCATTAGAAAGAAGAGACACAGGGTTGAAAGGTGTTGAATCATTGCTGATAGATCTCAGGAATAGCAAAGGTAAAAAGAACTTGGTGACACAGACCCGAAATAGTGGTAAAAATGTAGTCCACAAATCTCAAAGGAGCTGGAAAATGCATGCCAGAAGAGTAATGTTACAATAGACATGGAGTATTTCAATATGCAGGGGGAACCTCAAGAGTGTCTTTGAGATGTCTTTATAAAGCAGTTTGCGGTTGAACCCAGTAGTGGATCAGCTATTCTGGATTGTGCATTGTGCAGTGAACCAGAATTCATTAGAAAGCTTAAGGCAAAGAACCCTTAAGGGTAAGTTATCATAATATGATCAAATTCACACTGAAATTTGAGAAGAAGAAGCTAAAGCAGATGTATCAGTATTGCAGTGGAGTAAAGGGAATTACAGAGGCATGAGAGAGAAGCTGGCCAGAATTGATTGGAAAAGAACACTGCAGGGATGATGGCTGAGCAGCAATGGCATGAATCGCTGGAAGCAATTAGAAAAGCTCAGGATATATATATATCCCAAAAAGGAAGAAGTATGCTAAAGGAAATATATCACAACCATGGTGAACAGGAGAAGTCAACGCCAGCATAAAAGCCAAAGAGAGGGGATATAATAGAGCAAAAATTAGTGGGAAGTTAGAGGATTGGAAAACTTTTAAAAACCAACAGAAGGCAACTAAAATGTCATTAAGAAGGTGAAGATGGAATACAAAAGTAAACTAGCCAATAATATTAAAAATGATACCAAAAGTTTTTTTTCAGACACATTAAGTGTAAAAGAGAGTCTGGAGTGGGTATTGGACCACTGAAAAATGATGCTGAAGAGATAGTAATGGGGGACGATGAAATGGGAGATGAACTGAATAAGTATTTTGCATCATTCTTCACAGTAGAAGACACTAGCAGAATGATGGAAGTTCCAGGTGTCAAAGGTCATGAAGTGTGTGGAGTTACCATAACTAGAGAGAAGGTTCTTGGGAAACTGATAGGTCTGAAGGTAGATGTCACCCAGACCAGATGTTGTACACCCCAGGGTTCTTGAAAGGATTAGCTGATAGGATTGTGGAGGCATTAATAATGATCTTACAAGAATTACCAGATTCTGGAATGGTTCCAGAAGACTGGAAAATTACAAATGTCACTCCACTCTTCAAGCAGGGAGAGAGGCAGAAGAAAGGAAACTATGGGCCAAATAGCTTGACCTCAGTGGGTGAGAAGATATTGGTGTCAATTATTAAAGATGAGGTCTCAATGTACTTGGATGCACATGATAAAATATGTCATGGTTTCCTCAAAGGACGATCTTGCTTGACAAATCTGTTGGAATTATTTGAAGAAATACCAAGCAGGATGGACAAAGGTTGATGTTATGTAATTGGATTTTCACAAGGCCTTTGACAAGGTGCCACACATGAGACTGCTTGATAAAATATGAGCCCATAGTATTACAGGAAAGATCTGGAATGGATAAAGCAGTAGCGGATCGGCAGAAAGCAAAGAGTGGGAATAAAGGGAGCCTTTTCTGGCTGGCTAACAATGACTAATATTATTCCAAAGGGGTCTGTGTTGGGACTGATTCTTTTTACATTATATGTCAAAGATTTGGATAATGGAAATGATAGTGTTGTTGCAAAGTTTGCAGACAATATGAAGATAGATGGAAGGACAGGTAAGCTTGAGGAAATAGAGAGGCTACATAAGGACTTAGACAGTTTAGGAGAATGGGCAAAGAAATAGCAGATAGAATAGAGTTTTGGGAAGTGTATGGCTATCCTTTTTGATAGAAGAAATGAAAGGTTAAATATTTTCTTAATGGAGAGGAAATGTAAAGAAAACAATGAGGTACAAAAGGACTTGGGAGTCTTTGTCCAGGTTTCCCTAAAAGTTAATTTGCAAGTTCAGTCTGTGGTGAGAAAGGCAAATGCAATGTTAGCATTCAATTCAAGAGGGCTAGAAAGTACTAGCAAGGATGTAATGTTGACATTTTAATAAGTACTGGTGAGGTCTCACTTGAAGTATTATAAGCAGTTTTGAACCCCTTATCTTAGAAAGGATGTGCTGAAACTGGAGAGGGTTCAAAGGAGGTTCACAAAAATTATTCCAGGATTGAATGGATTTTCATATGAAGAGCACTTGATAGCTCTTGGCCTGTATTCACTGGAATTCAGAAGAATGAAGGGTAACCTCATTGAAACCTGTGGAATGGTGAGAGGTCTTGAGAGAGTTAAATTAGAGAACATGCTTTCAATGGTGGGAAGTCTAAGACCAGAGGACACAGCCTCAGAATAGAGGGGCAAGCTTTTAGAATGGAGATATGGTGGAACTTCTTGAGACAAAGAGTGGTGAATCTGTCAAATTTTTTGCCACAGGGAGCTGTGGAGGCCAGGTCATTGTGTTTATTTAAGGCAGAAGTTGGTAGATTCTTAATAGGTCATGGCAGAAAGGGATATGGAAAGACTTCTGGGTCTGAAGAGGGAAAATAGATCAGCCATGATGAAATGCTGGAGCAGACTCAATGGGCAAAATGGCCTAATTGTGTTCCTGTATCTTATGGTCTTATAAATATAAATACTCTGGCTCTGCCAAGTAAAAGAGTAACAAGCCAACTTTTTCAAAGATTGTCTGGGAAAATCTTTCAGTTACAAAGTTTTTAAATTGCATTTTGTTTACTGTGTTTTTACTCCCAGAGATGGTAGAGAGATTGCAATTGATTGGAAATGGGCAAAATATGATATATAAAAAGACTATTAATATAAACTGGATTCATTGATTTATAGTCACAAGATCCAATTAAAATTAGAGAGTAATGTCTGTATATCAGTCACTGATAGCAAATTTGGTTACTATTTCGATATCAGACAACACTTAGCAGATTGGAGTTCCTATTTTCCAGTGAAGTGCTGTTTGCGATGAGCAATTACGATAGTAGCTTTTGCTTTGATCTGAGCCTCTGCTTTGCACTCCCTCTCCCTATGTTGCCTGAATAAGGAAACTTCAGCTCTTTTCTCTTTGTTGACTCTTTGTTCTCTGTGATAGATAATCAATACAAAGTCATAATGTCTGAATTATATTTCAGGTGGCTAAACAGAATTTCCAATAGATACTACTAGTTACATTTCACTTCAAAAGAATTTTCAGGGAGACCAAGGTTTCAAGGAAATTGCATGTTTACAATGAAGTACAAGTGAGGAAATACAAGGAGCTTTAGAAACATCAAAGAACATCTTTTTGTTTATACTTATTATATTAATACAACAGTTTTATTTCTTTGAACAACTGAAACACTCTTTCTGAGGGCTTTAGCTCTTCATATATTTTTTAAAATTGTATATAACCTGATATTCTCTCTTTTGCTCTCTCTTCTTCTCCTTATACCACACTATCATTTTGGTTGGTTGGCATCCGTCTGTCTTGAAGGACCAGGGGTGCTGATAATCATCTTCACAAACCTGGGCAGGATGTATGGAGATCCTGAGATGCCCAGATGTCAAGAACCCCCTCTCAGCCTCACCAATATAGTCCAAAGGAAAGCTTATGAAACAATACGCTTGGCTCCAGCTTGGCTGCAGGAGCTGCCGGAAGGATATTCAATGACATCCAGCCACCTTGGCGGCTCCATTCTGGATTTGCTGTTTGGGTTTACTTCCACAGCCTTCGTCTCTCCCAAGGCTGTGGGACTATTTACCCATAGCTGGGGATCTGGTTCACGAGAACGAGCGCATGTCCACACATCAGTGGGCCTATGTGTCACGTGTGCAGGGGCCAGACATCCTCCCCATCCTCTGTAGTTCAGCCCGAATCCAAAAGAAGTTCTGCTTCCCTGTGTCACTAGTGAGGAGGTACTACATGAGGCTTTATGTTGGAGAGGCTATGTACAGGCAGGGAGAGAATTACACATTTAGTTCTCCTTTTCAGAGACTGCTAGCCAGCAGTGGAAGCTGAAAGTGGGAGCGACAAGCACTACACACTACACTACCACAATAGATGTATCACAACAACCATTTTGCCACCACTATCATTATTATTATTCTATTAAGCTATTTCTTCTAACAGCTTGCACATTCTAATATTCCAAGATGGCGGCGCAATGCAGCTTGCAGCAGCCACTGCAGAGCTGATTATCTGTTATGTGTGAAGTGGGGTGCCGTGCGCAATCATAATCGATTGAAAACGGACATGGGAGCATGGAGGAACATCGAGGAATCTCCAGGAAGACCTTCTTCGTTGCAGCTGCTGCTGTGAGGTCTGGGCTCAGCTGGGAAGAACAGGCACCCAGCCCTCGGGGTCGGGTTGCTGATGGCTGTTGGCTGGACCATCTTAATACGCTCGACAGAGGATGGTTCTCGGAGAAGCGGTGCCAGAGGGGATAGTCGTCGGTTCGGAGGTTCGACGGACTCGGAGTCCGCTTCGATCAGGTCGCTTTCAGTGTGTGCTGCATCTGTGAGGCTGGGTTCGACGGAGCTTTCATTGTGTGCTGCGGTTTCGACGTTGAGTTGGGCGGTGCCTTGGAAGTCCATAGCGGAGGTATTCCCTTCTGCCGCCTGCATGGGATGGCGAGTCTGTCGGGACCCTGGGGCTTTTGGAAACTGGGTGGTGATTCCTTTTGAACTTATAGTCCTTTAACATCTTTGGACTATTTTTACTGTGCCCATGGTCTGTTTTTTTTTATCAATTATGCTAATGTTTGCACTGTTGTAACTATGTGGTTTTGTGCAGGTCTTGTAGCTTTAGTTTTTGGTCTTGTTTGTCTGGTGGATTTGGAGCTCCTTTCCGGAGAATGCGCTAAGACGGTAGCGCGATATTAATACACAGCAGCCTCTCCGGACTCTAGATTGGGGATTGCCAAATGTTACGTGGATTTTCTGGTGTCGTCTATTTTGTCATACGCTTTTGTGATATCATTCTGGAGGAACATTGTCTCATTTTTTAACTGCATTGCATTTGTGGTTTCTAAATGACAATAAACTGAATCCAAATCTGAATCTGAATTATATCCCTGCATGCCCTTAGTTCTCCCAGGACATGTTAGAATACTAAACATCTGTTCATTTTCTGGAGTTGTGAAGAATGAGCTATCTCATGTTTACCATCTGAACATGTGCCACAACAGACACCAATCCTTTTTAAGATAGGTGCAGTTAGTCTCTGCAAGTATTGATGTTACATCTATGGATCATTTCATGCACAAAAGATCAGACATTGAATTTGGAATCTTCTTGGTCCTGATCAATCACCCACTCATAAACTTGCTAAACAATTGGGTATGATTGTTATTCATTGATTGAAACTACCCAGTTAATGCCAAATTGATCATAGGATAAAATAAGCATTGTAGGCCTTTGGATTAAATCTCAATCAGTTTATTTTGATCTTACATAGCCCCTTGAAAAATTTGTGTTAAAAACAACAATCCAAGTTCCAAGCCTATACTGGTATCCATCCCTGACTTTACCTTCGCTACTTTGAAGACTGCATTGGTGCTGCTTCCTGCATGCATGCTGAGCTCGTTGACTTCATTAACTTTGCCTCTAACTTTCACCCTGCCTTCAAATTTACCTGGTCCATTTCTGAACCACACCCCCCTTCTTGATCTTTCTGTCTCTATCTCTGGAGATGACTTATCTACTGATATCTAGTATAAGCTTACGGACTCTCACAGCTACCTGGACTATTCCTCTTCCCACTTTGTCTCTTTAAAAAATGCTATCCCCTTCTCGCAATTCCTCTGTCTACACTGCATTTGCTCTCAGGATGAGGCTTTTCATTCTAGGACGAAGGAGATGTCATTTTCTTTTTTAAAGAAAGGGGCTTCCCTTCCTCCACCATCAACTCTGCTCTGATACGCATCTTTCCCATTTCACGCACATCTGCTCTCACCCCATCCTTCCATCACCCTACTAGGGATAGGGTTCCCTTTGTCCTCACCTACCAATCCACCAGTCTCTGGGTCCAACATATAATTCTCCGTAACTTCTGCCACCTTCAACAAGATCCCACCATCAAACACATCTTTCCCTCCCCCACCATCTTCTTTCTGCAGGGATCGTTCCCTACGCGACTCCCCTGTCCATTTGTCCCCAGCATCCCTTCCCACTGATCTCCTTTCCGGCACTTACCCTTGTAAGTGGAGAAAGTGCTACACCTGCCCTTGCACTTCTCCCCTCACCACCGTTCGGGGCCCCAGCCAGTCCTTCCAGGTGAGCTGACACTTCACCTGAGCCGGCTGCTGTGGTATACTGCGTCCACTGCTCCCGGTGCAGCCTTCTATATATTGCTGAGACCTGACACAGACTGGGAGACCGTTTTGCTGAACACCCACGCTCTGTCCGCCAGAGAAAGCAGGATCTCCCAGTGACCACACATTTTAATTTCATGCCCCATTCCCATTCTGATATGTCTGTACATGGCCTCCTCTACTGTCAAGATGAAGCCACACTCAGATTGGAGGAACAACACCTTATATACCGGCTGGGTAGCCTCCAACCTGATGGCATGACCATTGACTTCTCTAACTTCCGTTATTGCCCCTCCTTCCCATCTTACCATATCCCTCATCCAATTTATTTATTTATTTATTTATCTATCTATCTATCTATCTATTTATTTATTTATTAGTTTATTCTTTAGTTCATTCATTCATTATTTCTTCTTTTTTTTTCCTTTTCTCTCTCATTTTTCTCTCTCTGTCCTTCTCATAATCACTCCTTGCCTGATCTCCATCTTCCTGTGGTGCTCCCCTCCCCATTCCTTTCACCCTAGGCCTCCCTTCCCATGATCCTTTCCCTTCTCCAGCTGTGTATCCCTTTTGCCAATCAACTTTCCAGCTCTTAACTTCATCCCTCCCCCTCCTGTCTTCTCCTATCATTTTGGATCTCCCCTCCCCCTCTCAAATCTCTTACCATCTCTTCTTTCAGTTAGTCCTGATGAAGTGTCTTGACCTGAAACATCGACTGTACTTCTTCTGGCCTGCTGCATTCCATCAGTATTTTGTGTGTGTGTCTTCAGGACTTGATATTTTCCCTGTAAAAGAATATTGATATGTTAGACTGTGGTTCAGATGAAAATATAATTAGTTAAAATATAAGAGGACCGAAGTTGCAAAAACAGAAGTTTTCACTGGCAGAAGACAATGGAGAAATGACTCTATTTCTGGTCTCTCAACAACTGGATATAGATGATGCAGCCATGAGATGCAACTTATTTCATCCAAAATGATTGCAACAATAAAAGCTAAAGCAATTGCCTTTGTTGCCAATTTTAATGAAAAGATAAAGGTATCATATTTCAAATCATTGCAAAACAATATACAAATCCAGAATTTACACAAGCTCAAAGCTAATAAAATTCAAAGAAGGCTACACATATGATTATCTTATTCCAACAGAGCAATAAATAGAGGAAATAAGCTGCCAGCCCATCAACAGATGTATGACAATTCATTGCAATGAAAGGGAAATTGGATCATGAAATGTAACATTACCACTTCTGTTTATGTTTCGGTCTAAATATCTGAAGCATTTCCAGGGCATAGTGAATTTTATCCTACTTGACACTGAACTGATGCGGCCTAGAACTCCAGCACTCGCTTCATGGGATATTGGAATAAACTTCAGGATCACCTCATTTGCAGTTACATAATCTAAAATTAATTTTAAAATTTGAAAGCTTGATTTCTATTGCCCTGGATAACCTATATCCTCCTAAGAATATGCAAGCATTACAACCATTAGAAGATAATTGCCCTTCTAACTACTCAATTAAAATACTGTATGTGACAGAGATTAAGAACCTTTAAAATATACAACAGAGAATTAACACAAATTAATTATGGAACATATTAGAATTGGAACCTTGGGCTAAGTATGGCAAATATGTTTCATTCCATTATTCATATAAAAACATACTTACATTATTTAAATTCATGATTATATTCTGGAGCCTAAATGTATATGGTTTCCATAATAATAAAAATATACACTCAGTAGCCACTTCATTAGGCACCTCCGTTCATGATCTCCTGCTGCTGTTTTAGCCCATCGACTTCAAGATTCAATGTGTTGTGTGTGTGTTCACAGATGCTCTTCTGCACAACAATATTGTAACTTGTTGTTGATTGAGTTACTGTCACCTTCCTGTCAGCTTAAACCAGTCTGGCCATTCTTTTTTGACCTCTCTCATTATAAGGCATTTTCACCTACAGAATTGCTATTCACTGAACATTTTTTGTTTCTCATACCATTCACCATTCTCTGTAAACTCTGGAAACTGGTGTACATGAAAATCCCAGGAGATCAGCAGTTTTAAATATAAAAATATAAAAAACTTAAATTAAAAAGTATAATGCAGAACACATCTTATTTGTGATGCTTAACTTTTGGTAAATAGTGGTATTAGCTTTTATTTAACAAAGCAAGTTTAATAGAGTGCCCTAAAGTTCAAAATTCAAACGTTCAAAGTAAATTTTATTATCGAAGGACATAGATATCACCACATACAACCCTGAGATTCATTTTCTTGCTGGCCTACTCAACAAATCTATAGAACAATAACTATAAAAGAATCAATGGAAGACTGCCCAACTAGGTTGTTCAGAGTGCAGAAGACAGAAAGCTATGTAAAGAAATTATAATAATAACTAAGTAATAAATATCGAGATCATGAGATGAAGAGTCCTTGAAAGTGAGTCTATTGGTTGTAGGAACATTTCAATGATGTGATAAGTGCAGTTGAGTGAAGTTATTTGCTTAAGAGCCTTATGTCTGAGGGATAGTAACTGTTTCTGAACCTTGAAGTATGAGTCCTGAGGCTCCTGTATCTTCTTCCTGCCAGCAGTAGTGAGAAGGAACATGTCCTGGGTCGTGAGGGTCTCTGCTGATGGATCCTGCTTTTTTGCAACAACATTTCATGTAGATGTGTTCAATGGTTGGGTGGGCTTCCTGGACTACAACATATCTGAACCTTAAATAGGCACAATGTATATGAATGAGGAAATCTAGCAGATAAAATAATTGCAACTTGAAGCACACAATCAGGAAACAAACACTTATAATATATAGAAGATTAGAAATTAAACAAAATGCTGGATATAATTAGTTTTAGAAGAGATAATCTACTTGTCATTCCTCATTAATTTTAATGCAATGGTGAAAGGTAATGTGGAAGGAGTTCAGGGTTAAAAATCAATATCTGTCATTGTGCATGGAAGATAAAACAAGGTAGCATGCTGATTATTAAGGCTTGTTTCAGAGCTAAAGTTGAATTATTCATGAAGTATTACAGGGTAATTGTTTAATAGAAGAGAGAACATTGGACTGAGTATGTGTGGATGAAATTAATGATTAAGCAATTAGAATATAAATAGATATTTTCAAAAAGGAGGATGTTGAGAATGACATGGGGAGAGTGACATTGGAAATAATGGTGCTGGTGTGGGTTGTTTATCGGAATTAGTTGACCAAGGATAAAGGATCAAATTTATTCAGCGTATATATTTACATGTGTCAGGAATTTGCTCTGGTTTGTTGGTCATGCAACATGCAATGAAAAACACATTCAACAATTGTAAAGCATAAAGAATTATATAAAAAATAAAATTAGTGGTAAAATAGAATAAAATGTGCAGAGTACATATATACCAGTACTTATTTAAAATGTAAACAGCTTTATAAAATGTGGTTTAAATTGTCTACAATGTAATTCAGTAATTGATAGAGGAGGTGGAAGGCTAATTGGAAAAATTGATCAGATTAACTACCTGCAGGAAGAGATTTTTAAGATGGTGTGAGGCTTTTGTTTCAGTAGGCCGATAGCACTTTCCAGAAGGGAGCTTTTGTTGAAGGCTGGGTTGAATAGTAACTGTAATAATTTTTCCTGCTCACTTCTTTGTCTTGGACATGTAGAAGAGTTGCAGCGATGGTAGACTGTAGCCAACAACCTTTCCAGCTGACCTGACAGTTTGCTCTTGCTTTTGTGTTTTATCAGAGGATGCTGTGCCAAACTAAACAGTAGTGTCTGATGTGAGGCAGTGTATAATTGCACCAGAATGATCTGGGGAAGATGGAATTTTACAAACTTCCACAAGAAGTACATCCTCTGCAGAGCTTTTTTGTTAATGAAGAAGATATGGCTTTCCCACATGAAGTCCTGTGAATGTAGAGTGGGATATGGCTTTCCCACATGAAGTCCTGCTAAATGTAGAGTTGTTGATGATGAGTAGGTGGAGCAGAAACACAGTTGATAGGTGTTGAAGTTGAAGTTGATAGGTGTCTCTGTGGTTGTGAAGACATTCAGTATCAGGTTGTGATTGCACCTGGACATTAGCTTCAAGCACAAGATGCTGGAGGAGCTCATCCATGGAAATGAACAAGCAGCCAAACTTCAGTTCTCAATGTGCAGTGTGGGCAGTTCACTGGAAAGCAGAAGTGACATTGATGAGTGGGATTGAGTGTGCTCGTGTCGAGCTGAAGCCATTGCTGGAGTGTCCCAAATTAAAGTGTGTTAGTTACTACCCATGCTAACTTTGTCTTTTATCAAGAACAATCATAGCTTGTTGTCAGAATTCGGTGTGTGGACTAAACATGAAGTGTGAATGAATATCATGAGTGACTAAGAAAAAATACACTAGGCTCCAACTGAGAAAAACAGAGAGCACATTGTGTGCTGAAGCAGCTGTTGTTCACAGAATTCACCAAGGGAAGTTCAGGCGAGCACCTCATAATTCCGTAATGGATTACCCAACTCTTCCCTCACCTAAGCAGTTTACTGGCAATCTAACTGATAACTGGTAACGCTTCAAATAGTGATTCAATATATATTTAGCAGCAAGTAGAGCTGCAGACATGAATGAGAGATTGAAAGTGTCTATCCTTCTACATGTAATTGGCAAAGACACTTTGGACATCTAGAACAGCTTTCAATTTGATGAAACAGCCTTGACATTGGACACGCTGATGACAAAATTTGTGGAGTATTTTGTACCAAGTAAAAACATTACATTTGAAAGATAACAGTTCTTTTCCTGTAGCCAGAGACAAGGTGTAACCTTTGGCCAATACATAGCTGAGCTTACTCACTGAGTAAGTCCCATGAGTTTGAAAATTTGAGAGACCCACTAGATAGAGGCAAAATAGCTTGTGGAACATCAAATAAGGGAAAGATTTCTCTGAGAAAAGATCTGATCCTGGAAAAGGCTATGGATATATATAGAGCAGCAGACAGAGTCCATAAAATATGAAGCCAAGGAGCTGAACAATGCAGGAACAGCAGTGCATGCTGTGAAAACAGAGGGGCATAACACAAACATTCCCCAAAGCAAAGGGGAAGGCTTAAACAGCAAAATGCAGCAAATGTGAAGGTAGGCATATCTCAGCCAAGTGTCCTGCTTACAGAACGTCCTGCAATAATTGTGGGAAGTAGAATTACTTTGCAAATTGCTGCAAAGTTGGGGCTACTAAGAGAAAGGTGCACAGTACAAAATTCATATGGATGAGAGAGTGGCTCCTGTTGTCCACGCATGCAAGGAAGTTCCATTTTGAATTGGCAACAAACTCGAGCAAGAAGTAGCATGCATGGAACAGATAAATGTCATACAGAAATTTGACAAACGAGCAGATTGGGTAAGCTCACTGCCATTGTGCAAAAGAGAAATGGAGCAGAACAAGACTTCCTGCTGGTTTCTGATGGAGTAGCAGCATTCTGAAGTTGCTCCTATTTTATTTACTTTACTGTTTCCAACCTGTTTTGAAACCATATTCTTAAACTTGATATTGCTTCACAATGACTACAAAGAGTGCCCAAGGTACTAGCAAAGAAAAGGATCCTATGCATCTTTGGAATCCATTATGGATTTGTTTCAAAGATGTAGAAAAGAATCCTCTGAGGAGTTCCAGCAACAATGTCAGCAGCTCAGATCTAAAATTAAACAGGTGGATGCGAAATTGGTTTCTCTTCAAAAAACCATAGTTGAACATGATAAACGAATTGAAGATAATGAAGCAACTCTGACAATTTTGGATGTGAAAATTGATGACTTACAAGAGCTTTGTAAAAAACAATCAAAGGCTAATGAAAAATTAATGCAGAAGATTATCGACTTAGAAAAGAGAAGCAGAAGAAACAACCTATGAATTCTGGGCCTTGAAGAGTTAACTGAAGGTGATCAGACTACAAAATTCTTTGCAAGTTTTTTGGCACAATTATTTCCTGAAATTTTATCATCTTTGCCTATGGTTGATTGAGCGCATAGATCATTGGTTCCTAAGCTCGCTCCAGGAGAAAGACCCAGATCGGTCATAGTTTGTTTACACAAATTTCAAACTAAGGAGCTTTTAATTCGTGAATCCTGTTGGAGGAATGATTGATTATAAACGCCAAAAGATAAGAATCATTGAGGATGTTTTATCTGAGGTCATGAGTGACCATGCTAAGTTTAAAAAGGTTATATCAGAACTTTTTAACAAAGGTTTCAAGCCTTCTCTTCATTATCCCACATGGCTCAGAGTTATATTGAAGGATGGCTCAAACAAGTGATTCCGTTTGTTTGAAGAATCTCAAAAATTTCTTGAATCAGAAGATTAATTGCTCAGTATCTTTCTGCATGAATATCTGCCTCTCTTACTCTTGGTAACCCTTTGTAGCTAACTCTTTTTATGAACCTTTTAGTGCTTTACTAAGAGAATAAGCTTTTAATGAGCTAATACCTTGAGTGTTCGTGTATTTTGATTTTTGATTTTTTTTGATATTTTATATTATACACAATTTGAGTTTTTTCTCTATTAATATTAGTAGTATGGGTATTAATTATTTTATCATTTTGAAATTGCAATAATTGATCTGTGTGTGTTTTTGGTATGAGGTTTAATTTTTTTTGTTGTTTTGTCTAGGTTGGAATACAGTTAGCCTTGATATAGATTGGAAACAGCAGGGGTTTTTTTTGAGGGGTGATGTTATTAGTAGTAGCTGCTGGCTATCTATTGGTAAGCTTTCTGGCTTGCGAGGAGGGAAGGGGAAGGGCTCTTTTTCTGGAAGCTGTGTTGGGTTCTCAGGCAAATCTGTTGCTTGGTTACCTTATCTAAAGGTTCAATATTTGGTTTTAATATACATTTCAGTATGGTCATAATCTTAACTTTTCTTTTAAATATTAAAAATGGATCAAACTCTTAACTTACTTAGTCTTAACATGAAAAGGTTAAATTACTCTGTGAAATGGAATAAGATTTTTACCTATATTAAAAAAAACTTCAGGTTCCCATTTGTTTACAAGAAACTCATGCATGTAAATGTGACAATCCATGCCTTTTTAGCAGATGGAAAGGTCTAAATTTTCATTCCTCTTTTCGAGCTAAATCTAGGGGGGTTCCAATCTTTACAGATAATATTTTTCATTTTGTTCAACATAAAGTAGTGTCTGATATTAATGGGCATTTTGTTATAGTGTCAGGAAAATTAGAAAATAAATTCATTGTATTTGCTCATCTGTATGCCCCAAATAGAGATGACCCAGGATTCTTTGAGTGTTTTTTTTTCCACACTTGCCAGATTTAATTCTTTATTTATTAGTTTTGGGAGGAGACTTTAATTGCTGATTAGATCCAGTTTTAGATTGGTCATCTTCCAAACCAGCTAACCCTTAGCAAATCAGCTTTATTAATTCAATCTTTCCTAATGAAATGTGGTATTGTTGATATTTGGCATTTTTTACATCTAGAAGATAGGAAGTACTCATTTTTTTCTCATTGATTATTGATTTTGTTATTGATAATCAAATGATTCCATTAGTTCGATGCTGTGAATATAAAGAGATTGCTGTTTCAGACTATGCTTCTGTGCTTTTATCTTTAAAACTTCCTGGTCTCCCCCAAATAAATAAATTATGGTGTTTTAATCTAACTTTGCTATCTGATAAGGATTTCTTAAAGTTCCTGGAGAAACAAATTATTCTGTTTTTTTAAAGGGAATATGCTAGAAGAGACTTCTAATCTTATTATATGGAATGCTTTTAAGGCCTATATTTGAGGACAAATTATTTCTTGTGCTGCAAATGTTAAGAAAAAGCTAATAAAGAGAGAAGTGATTTAACTAATCAGTTGAAACAATTAGACTAAAAATATGTTTTGGCTCCAGATCCTGCTTTATATAAAAGATGTGTTGAAATTAAAACTAAATATGATCTGTTTTTATCATATCGAATTGAAAGTCAACTCTTAAAAATATAAAAGTCAATTCTATATTAGTGGAGAAAAAAACAGATAAATTATTGGCTAACCGATTAAAAACCTTTATAGCTAAATGGCAAATTAAAGAACTTCGTAAAGCTAATGGTGATAGGAAAACTGACCATTTAGAAATAAATGACACCTTTAGAGAATTTTATTCTAAACTTTATGGTTCTGACTCTCCTAATACTGTAATGAATAATTTTTAGATCAATTAAACATCCCTGTACTTTCTGTTGATAATCGAAAGCAGTTGGATCAACCTATTCCTTAAGAGGAAATTGCCGAGGCTTATTGCACTCTGTGAAGACTCCGGGTCCTGATGGATTTTCTGGAGAATTTTACAAGGCTTTTTCCTCATTGCTTATGCTTCATTTATGTTCTGTCTTTTTGGATTCCTTTAGTTTGTGTAGGCTGCCACAATCCTTTTATGAAGCTTCCATTTTGCTGATTCTTAAAAAAAAATAAGAACCCCACTGAATGCCCTTCATATACGCCCATTTCTCTGCTTAATGTTGATACTAAAATTCTATCTAAAGTTTTGGCTCGTAGGTTTGAAAATATTTTACCATCTATCATATCTGATGACTAGACTGGATTTATTAAAAATCGCTATTCCCATTTTAATATTCGTCATTTACTGAATGTTGTGTGTTCTCCTTCTAAGGAGATATTGGAATGCATGATATCTCCAGACACAGAGCAGGCTTTTGATTGGGTTGAATGGAATTATTTATTTAAAATCTTAGAAAAATTTAACTTTGGGCCCAATTTCATTCAGTGGATTAAATTACTTTATTTATCTCCCTCTGCTCGGGTTCTTACAAATTTTCAGAATTCTAAGCCTTTTAAATTCCAATGTGGAACCAGACAAGGATGTCCTTTGAGTCATTTGCTCTTTGATCTGACTTTAGAACCCTTAGCTGTTGCTTTTCTAGAATCTAGTGATATCAGTGGTATTTTAAGGAGAGGTACTGCCCACAAAGTTTCGCTTTATGCTGATGATCTATTGTTTTTTTTTCTAATGGTGAGAGCATGTTACCTCCTATGCTTTCTTTACTTTCCTGTTTTAGCCAGTTCTCAGGATATAAATTGAATTTACATAAGAGTGAACTTTTCCCCTTGAATAATCTCGTATCAATTAATACTAACTTTCCTTTTAAAATTGTAAGAAATCAATTTACCTATTTGGGTGTAACAATTGCTAAGAATTATAAACACCTACTTAAAGAAAATTTTCTTACTCTATTGAATTATGTGAAAAATGCACTATCAAAATGGTTGCCCCTCTCTCGATCATTGATTAGTTGAATTGGCTCTATTAAAATGAATATCCTGCCTAAATTTATATACCTTTTTCAGACTTACCCATTTTTAAACCTAAGTCCTTTTTTGATTCTCATGATTCAATTCTATCTTTGTATATATGGAAAAACAAACACTCTTGATTAAATAAGATTCACTTTCAAAAAGTTAAAAAGAATCGTAAGCTTTACCAACTTTTAGGTTTTATTACTGGGCAGTCAGAAATCTTATGTTTTGGCATATTATATTAACCTTGAGGACTGTCCAGTATGGGTCTCTTTAGAAGCTAAATCTGTTAAAAAAAATTCTATTATTTCTCTTCTTGGATCCTCACTTCCTTTATCTTTAAATAAACTAACTGACAATTTGTTCGTTAAACATACTTTGAGAATCTGGTTACAATTTAGAAAATACTTTGGTTTATCGAGATTTTCTCTTTCTAGTTCCATTTTTTCTAATTGTTATTTTAAACCTTCTCTGACAATGTAGTTTTTAAAGAATGGGATAGATTGGGTATTAAATGCTTCCAGGATCTGTTTGTTGCAGGAAGTCTCTTTTCACTTGAGCAACTGTCAGCTATATATAGCTTACCAAGAATCCACCTTTCTCGATATCTACAAATTAGAGACTTCCTGTGATCTCAATTACATACATTTCCTATGAGTTCTGATAAGAACTTATTAGATGCAATTTCTAATGTGAAACCTTTTCATAATGGCTCAATATCCAATATTTATGGTATGTTATTGGGAATAAGAGAGGCTCCTTTAAATAAAATTAAAAATGCCTGGGAACAAGATTTACAGATTTCAATTTCTGAGGAGACTTGGAATGAAATTTTTAAATTGGTTAACACTTCATCACTATGTGCTCACCACTCCCTTCTACAAGTTAAAGTGGACCACAGGGCCCTCATGTCCAAAGACAAGCTATTTCGTTTTTATCTGGATATATCTCCCTAATGCGATGGATGTACCAATGGAGAGGCTTCACTAATCCATATGTTTTGGACAAGTCTAGGCTTGAAAAACACTGGAAGGAAGTATTCCAAACTTTTTCTGTACTTTTTAAAGTAAATTTTAAGCCTAACCCTTTTACAGCCATGTTGGAGAAAAAGGCATAACTTTGGAGACATCTGATTTGCATATATTTGCTTTTATTTCTCTCATAGCTAGGAGGGTGGTATTGCTTAAATGGAAGGATGTTGCTCGGCCTACTCACGCTCAATGGTAACGTGATGTTACGTCATGCTTAAATTTAGAGAAGACCATTGTTCAGTTTCTGATTCTAACCAAGACTTTCAAACATTGTGGGGACCATTCTTGAACTACTTTCAAAACCTTTGATTAGGTGTAAAATTTGGCTTATAAGTGACAAGGATTTTTTTTCCATCTTTCTTTCTTTACCAAACAGCTTCGACTTTGGTAGTCTTTAGATTTTTATTTTATAATAAAATTATTACAATTCAAATTACAATTTAATTAATATACATATTTGATTATGAATATAGGGTACTGCGATTGCAAGTGTGATTTAAATATAATGTATTCTGTACTATTCTATCTTTTTTGATTCATAATATATATCCTCATGTACTCTATATTCTTCTATATGAAAATTAATAGAAATATTGAAAAAGAAAGAAAACAGAAATGGAGCATTACAGATATGTCTAGACCCAAGAGATCACAATAAAGCCATCAAGAGAGAGTATGTTAAATCGCTAACATGGGAGTACATCATGTCTAAGTTAACAAATTTGATAGATCTTCTGGATTTTTGCAGATGAAGCTTGATGAGGCAAGTTTGAGATTGTGAGCTTTTAATACACCAGAGGGAAGATATTGCTTTCTTCAGATAGTGTAAAGGATTCTGTTTGCACCAGAAGTCCACCATAAAACTATCCACGTTATCACTAAGGACGTGCCTGATGTTGAGATCATGATGGATGACATCATTGTTTGAATTAATTGAATTGACCTGACTCTATTACTTACATCCTTCATATACATGAGGAGCAAAAATCTTTATGTTACATCTCTGTCTAAATGTGCAATGTGCAATTTATAATAAATAGTATTACAATAGGACAGTCAATATAACATAGAAATACAGTTGTGTCAGCATTAATCAGTCTGATGACCTGGTGGAAGAAGCTGTCCTAAAGCCTGTTGGTCCTGGCTTTTATGCTGTGGTACCGTTTCCCGGATGGTAGCAGCTGGAACAGTTTCTGGTTGGGGTGACTCAATGATCCTTCGGTCACTTTTTACACACTTACCTTTGTAAATGTTATAAATAGTGGGAAGTTCACATCTACAGATGCACTGGGCTGTTCGCACCACTCTCTGCAGAGTCCTGCGATTGAGGAAAGTACAGTTCCCATACCAAGATGAGGTGAGACATTTCCTGGGGATGGTGACTTACCTGGCTAAATTCATCCCTCAACTGTCTACTGTGTCAGCACTGTAAACAGTCATTCCTTGAGCAGTGAAATGAGTGGATTTGGTCTTAAGAGCAAAAAGAGTGTTTCCAGAGGCTGGAAAGGATCGTAACGGAAGAGCCGCTACTGAGGTCTTATGATCCGGAAAGTTCTACTAGGATCTCAGCTGATTCATGCTGTCATGGTCTTGGAGCAGTATACTGTGGCAGCATGATGACAGATGGCAACATCTGGCCTATGCTTCAAGAGCTTTAACATGTATGGTAGCAAACTACACACAGATAGAGAAAGAGCTTCTTGCCAGCACATATGCATGTGAAAGTTCCATCAGTACATCTATGGACAAGCTTTAGAAGTGGAGACAGACCATAAGCAGAGACAGTGGAGACAGTCTGAATTCTGTCCAAACTACTGAATGACTGTCCCATGAGGATACGGTGCAGGCTGATAAGGTTGCAGAAGTAAGACATGGAGATGATCTGCACACCAAGAAGATATACACTTGCTGCTGATAGATTTTCTCAAACAGTCAACAAGAAAGAAAAGAGTGACCATGAGATTAAAATAGATATACAGGCTTATGTTCACATGTTTGTCACCTCCCGATAGAACAGAGAAGATCAGGACAGCAGCAAGGAGCGATGAAACAATGAAAGTACTCAAAGAGGCAATATAGAAAGGATGGCCAGAAACTAAGAATGACTGTCCAATGTGTATTCGGGATTATTGGGCATGCAGAGCTGAACTTTCAGTAGTGGAAGCTGTGGTCTTCAAAGGGAACAGTTTTGTGGTTCCAGTTTTGCCACACAAAGAAATGCTTCAGAAGATACATGAAGGGCATCTTGGTGAGGAAGAATGTAAGTGAAGAGCTTGTGAAGTGATGGACTGTCCACAAATGAACCTGGACATCAGCCAGACAACTGCTTCATGTGAAATATGTCTTACCTACAGACCAAGGCAGCAAGCAGAACCACTTACACCATACCCTGTAACAGGCAGGCCATACTTCAAAATTGCAGTGGATTTGTTTGATTATAATGGGACAAGTCTTATTGTTGGAACAGACTACTTTTGTAATTACCCAGAGGTTACAACACTGCAATCAACATCCAGCAAAGCAGTCTTCACCTTCCTTAAAGCTGTTTGTGAGGCGTGGAGATCCATGTGAAATGGTTTCAGACAATGGTCAACATTTTTTGAGCTGTGAATTTGAGTATTTTGTCAATTGTGGTGATATCACATGTCACGTGTGAGAATGTGACTGGACGGAGCTATGAGCATGAGCAGAACTGACAGAATGATCTAGAAGCATGGCAGTGTTAAACAGCTGTTTCCTGTTAAATAAAAGTTCTAGTTATGTTCTTCCAGAATATGATTTGTTCTTAGTAACCCACAATATGGTGAACACAACATGGTGTCAGAAGTCAGTCTGTAAGAATAATTTGTTTTGCTAACATGGGAGAAATGAAGATAATCAAGGAAAAAAAGAGCACAAACTTTTTTGTTGTTTGCTAACAGCTTTAAGAATGGGAGTTTTGCAACCCCCATCAATGCTTCAGCTGACTGGAAATGTAACTGAAAGCTAGAAACGATTTAAACAGCTTTTTGAAATTTATTTATCGGCGATCAGAGCAGATAATAAAATGGAGAAAATGAAAGCAGCAATTCTACTCCATGTGATTAGGGATGATACAATTGAGATATATAACCATTTTCCTTTTGAGGATGGAGATCATTTGAATCTAAAAGCTATAATCGACAAGTTTGAAGCATTTTGTTTACTGAAGCACAATGAATGGTATGAACGGTACAAATTCTTTACTTGCAAGCAGAAAGTTGGTTAAACAATTGATCAATTTGTTATGGAATTGAGAAATCACAGCAAAACATGTGAGTTTGCAGAGCTTACAGACTGTCTCATTAAAGACAGAATTGTTTGTGGCATTCTAGATAATGGTCTGAGAGAAAGATTGTTAGAACAAGATTTGAACTTGGAAAAAGCGGTGGCACTTTACAAAGCTTCGGAGACTGTGATGTCGCAGGCTAAAGAGCTTTTTATCAGGAACGGCAGTGTAAACACTGTAAAGCGCAAACATAAAATGTTGAAGTGACAACGAAACCAATGAAGAGAAAAACGTCATCTGAAAGAAAAAAAACTTTGTGATCGCCATGAGTGGCAGCACCAGCCTAAAATGTGTCCAGCGTATGGAAAATGTGCAATCACTGCTGTAAGAGTAATCATTTTTCATGCTGTTGCAGAAGTAGAAAGGAAACAAAACATGTAAGTGCAGTGCTTGAAAATGAACGCGAGGAGTTTTATGTAGATGTGCTTTGTGAAAACAGGCAAAGTAAGAATAACTGGACTATGCCATTGCAAGTGAACCAAAGCAATATTCTGTTTAAATTGGTTACTGGAACACAAGTAAATGTATATGCAGAATATGAGTTTAATGTATTAAAGCCAAGACCAAAGTTACATCAGACAAATATAAAGGTGACTGGGTATTCAGTTGCAGACATTCCAATTAAAAGAACTTGTGTGGCAAAAGTATCACCCAAAATATGGTACACACGCTTTAATTTGGGGTCATGCCTAAAAATGTACAGTCAATATTGGGTTTATCTGCCTGTGAGAGACTGAATTTGGTGAAAAGTGTATTAGCCCTGGACAGTGACACAGAGTCAGAATACAGTGACTTGATGAAAGAGTGAGAGAAAACAGAATTTGATTCCAACACGGCAAAAATAAAAGAAGTCATAAAGAAAGATCCCAGATCCATCCCTTTGTTTCCAGCATCTGACAAAGCATTGCCACCAAAACCAAACTTGCCAATACAGTACAATACTGATTTGAAGCCAAGGAGTGACAAGAATCAGGATCCAATTGAAGAAGTGAAAGCACAAGTGAAGAAATTGAGGTTTTATTGAAATGATAAAGTCTCAGCATAAAAAGGAGATTACACAGTTAATGAATGAATTGCGATTTCTTCTCAAAGACCTCCAGAAAGAGTTAACTTCAATGTTTCTATTAACTGATGCAGACCAGACGAAGCATGAAAATAACAACAAAACACAAGAACTGTGTGAACCACTTAGAAGTTCTACTTGTGTTCTTAAACCCCCCCCCCCCAGAGAGACTGATAGAGACATGTTAAATTATGCATTTTTTTTATTAATGCTGTTAATTGTTTTTCTTTTTAAGGAAGGGAAGATGTGGTGATATCACATGTCATGCGTAATAACGTGATTGGAAGGAACTATGAGTAGATGTAGAACTGACACAAATGATCTAGAAGCATGGCACTGTTAAAGGTGGTTGCTGTTTGCTGTTAAATAAAAGTTCTAGTTATGTTCTTCCAGAATATGCTTTCTTCTTAGTAACCCATGGTACACATCAAGAACAGAATACCAATGATTGGGGTTTAAATACACTTTGAAGACCACATCACCCCAAATCTAATGGCTGTACAGAGAGTTTGGTCAAGGTAGTGAAGGGCCTCATGAAGAAAGTGCGAGATGGATGGGAGGACTTTCACAAAAATCTAATGATTTACAGAAGTGCCACATTGCAGAATGGCCTGTCACTAGCCCAAACAATGATGGTTCAATGCACACATACTAACTTTCCAGTGCACGAAAACCTGTTGATACCAAAAGGAGCACACAATGTCAAATTGTTAAAGAGAAAGAAAAAGATAAACAGAAACAGTAGCTCAACGAGACTGCAAAAAGCCTACCAGTCCTGAAATATGGAGATCAAGTGCAAAATCCGAGTTCATGGTTCCAGCACATGGTCCATTGAAGGATATGTTCAAGAGGAAGCTGCTCCAGATTCTTACTAAATCCAGACAGAACGGGGAACACAACTGAGAAGGAACTACGTGGATCTACAACTTTAAATTCCAATTCATAGATGTGACATGTCATTTGTCAGTACACCAAAGGAGCTAGCAGATGTAAACAGTATCTTTGTTGTTCAGAGTTCTCAGAAAGACACTAATATTAACACAGCAAGTGAAAGCAATACATCAATGTAGATAAACCACCTCACAGACGGATTAAGAGTGGATGAGTGAACAGAGGACTGTATTTGCTCATTACAATTGAACTTAAAGTAACCATCTTTGAAACATAGAGACGTAGAAAATCTACAAAACAATACAGACCCTTTGTCTCACAAAGTAGTGCCAAACACGTCCCTACTTTAGAAATTACTAGGGTTACCCATAGCCCTTTATTTCTCTAAGCTCTTAAAAGATCCTATTATATCCAACTCCACCACTGTTGCCAGCAGCCCATTCCACACACTCACCACTCTCTGCATAAGAAAACTTACTCCTGACATCTCCTTTGTACCTACTCCCAAGCACCTTAAACCTGTGTCCTCTTGTGGCAGCCATTTCAGCCTCAGGAAAAAGCCTTTGACAATCCACACAATCAATGCCTCCTATCACCTTGTATACCTCTATCAGGTCACCTCTCATCCTCCTTCACTCCAAGGAGAAAAGGCCAAGTTCACTCAACTTGTTTTCATAAGGCATGCTCCCTAATCCAGGCAACATCCTTGTAATTCTCCTCTGCACCCTTTCTATCATTTCCTCATCCTTCCTGCACTGAAGTGACCAGAACTGAGCACAGTACTCCAAGTGGGGTCTGACCAGGGTCCTATATAACTGCAACATTACTACTCGGCTCCTAAATTCAATTCCACAATTGATGAAGGTCAATGCATCACATGCCTTCTTAGCCACAGAGTCAACCTGCACAGCTGCTTTGAGCAACTTATGGACTCGGACCCCAAGATCCCTCTGATCTTCCACACTGCCAAGAGTCTTACCACTAATACTATATTCTGCCATCATATTTGACCTACCAAAATTAACTACTTCACACTTACCTGCGTTGAACTCCATCTGTCACTTCTCAGCGCAGTTTTGCATCCTATCAATGTTCCATTGTAACCTCTGACATCCCTCTACACTATCCACAACACCTCTAACCTTTGTGTCATCAGCAAACTTGCTAACCCATCCCTCTGCTTCCTTATCCAGGTCATTTATAAAAATCACAAAGAATAAGGGTCCCAGACCTGATCTCTGACCACTAGTCAGCAACCCATACAGAATATGACCCGACTACAACTACTCTTTGCTTTCTGGTGGCAAGCCAGTTCTGGATCCACAAAGCAATGTCCCCTTGCATCCCATGCCTCCATACTTTCTAAAATAAGCCTTTCATGGGGTATCTTTGTGGTGAACTATGTGCCTGTCTGGACACGCCCCCTTCTGACTACTCCTGTGGCTCCTCCCACAGGCCCCCGTATAAAGGCGATCGAGGTCTGATCCTCTGCCTCATTCTCCAGGATGTAATATGATGGTCACTCACTGCTGGTTCCTTCTTCAGTCAATAAAAGCCGATATCTCGCCTTACATCTCAGAGTGAGTTATTGATGGTGCATCAATTTTATTGACTGGAAGTTTTAAAACATGGAAACCGTTTTACGTCCGGAAAGGTTGGATTTGGACCCTCAAGACCCTGAAGCAGCTCTTGCTTTTGAACACTGGCTTGCATGCTTCCAATCATACTTGGCGGAGCTTCGTGCGACTGACCCTGCCGTTATGTACAGAATTTTCCTCTCGAGCGTCACCCCAAAAGTTCATTCCATTATCCGGGACCTGCCGACCTACGAAGGGGCACTGGACGCCCTCAAAAGACAGTACCTGCGGCCGGTGAACACCGTCTATGCAAGACATCATTTAGCTACGTGGCGACAGCGACCTGGAGAATCGAGCGCCGAGTTTCTCCGAGCACTACAGACACTCGTCCAAGCTTGTGACTGCAAGACGCTCACGGCAGAACAGCATGTGGAGCTGCTGGTGTGAGACGCCTTCGTGACGGGACTGAGGTCAGTGTACATGTGCCGGCGGCTGCTGGAACACTCCGATCTTACCTTACGCTTGGCGATCGAGACGGCCAACGCTCTGGAAGCTGCGCTGCACCACGCCGACGCTGTCCAGTCCCGCGATTCCCCGCCGGTTCCGTGGACGCCTCAGACCCCGCCACCGCCGGCTCCCGCGAGCGAAATCACCGCTGCCAGTCGCGATTCCACGAGCTCCCAAACCCGACCATGGCGGTGGCCCTTCAGAAGCCTGTGCTTTGTTATTTCTGTGGCCACAAAAAGCACTCTTGACAACGCTGTCCAGCGTGAGAAGCGACCTGCTCCAGCTGCGGAAAGCGGGGCCATTTCGCCGAGGTCTGTAAGTCTAAACTGCGAGCGGAGTGCGGCGCTGCAGGTGAAACGTGGGGGCCGCCATCTTGCATGCCCGGATGTGGACGGCCATCTTTGTTGACGTCAGCATGCCCCGCCCCCAACCCTCCGATGCTTACCAGGAACCCCGACGGCGATTCAATTCTGGCCACTGTGACTCTTGACCAAAGCGCCCCACACCCGCTTGCAAGGTCCATGATGGACATCCGGGTGGAGGGGCACAGGACTAGATGCCTGTTTGACACGGGCAGCACTAAGAGTTTTATTCACCCGGACACAGTGCAACGCTGCGGACTTGCAACACGGCCAGTAAGTCAGAAGATCCATTTGGTTTCTGGGTCGCATTCCACAGACATCCGGGGGGGTTGTGTAGCGACATTGGTGGTGCAAAGCACAGAATATCGGAACTTTGCGCTACTGGTCATGCCTCAACTGTGCGCACCTGTGCTATTGGGGCTGGACTTCCAGAGCCACCTCGAAAGTGTGACTATGGCATATGACGGGCCCCTCCCACCACTCACTGTCCGGAATCCTCAGTTCTGTGGGACTTCATCACTACTGACCACACATACACAGCGACACACACATCCCATCCAACACGACAGCTGCGCTACCGTCACCACTTGCAGTCTCTCCACTCTCGCGGTCCCTCCCCAGCCACTGTTCGCCAACCTGACCCCGACCGTAAACCGGTGGCGACTAAAAGCGAGAGGTACAGTGCGGGGAACAGGGCCTTCATTCAGTCAGAAGTGCAGTGGCTGCTCAGGGAGCGGATCATTGAGCCAAGCACAAGCCCTTGGAGGGCCCAGGTGGTCGGATGGTGGCCCCACCCCCCCCTCACCAACTCCTATTCTCTTTTCCCAGTAAGTCTGTCACTCTACCAGTTTGGCTGATGTCCTCGGGGCCAGTGCTGCTCCAGAAACATGTCAGGAGCAATAAATACTCCCCGCTGGTCGAGAGGGTTCACCTTCTGCATGCGAACCCCCAGTATGCTTACATGGTCTTAGCTGATGGGCGGGAGGACACGGTCTCCATTCGCGACCTGGCGCCCGCAGGTGCAGCAGACCACTACCCTGAACACTCTCCGGTAACTATGAACCCTGTACCCGAGGTGACACCGCGCTCACCAGGCCCTACATGGACTCCTCATGACACTTATATACCAGGTGCCTCGCACATGCATGAGCTGGAACCAGCACAACCCCCGTCTCCTGTGCAATCACCAATGTTGCCGGCATCGGTGCAATCACAGCCGATGCTACGTAGATCGCAGCGACAGACTCGACCACCTGATAGACTTGACCTGTAAGAAACTTCGCCACATGGGGACTCTTTCAAACAAAGGGGGGGTGAATGTAGTGAACTATGTGCCTGTCTGGACATGCCCCCTTCTGACTGTTCCTGTGGCTCCTCCCACAGGCCCCTGTATAAAGGCGATCGAGGTCTGATCCTCTGCCTCATTCTCCAGGATGTAGTATGATGGTCACTCACTGCTGGTTCCTTCTTCAGTCAATAAAAGCCAATATCTCGCCTTACGTCTCAGAGTGAGTTATTAATGGTGCATCAATCTTATCAAATGCCTTGCTGAAATCCATATACACTACATCTACTGTTCTTCCTTCATCAATGTGTTTAGTCGCATCCTCAAAAAATTCAATCAGGCTTGTAAGGCACAACCAGCCCTTGATAAAGCCATGCTGACTGTTTGTAATCATATTATACCTCTCCAATATTCATGAACCCTGCCTCTCAGGATCTTCTCCATCAACCTAACTGCCACTGAAGTAAGACTCACTGGTCTATAATCTCCTGGGTGATCTCCACTCTCTTTCTCAAATAAAGGAACAACATCTGCAACCCTCCAATCCTCCAGAACCTCTCCTGTCCTCATTGATGATGCAAAGATCATCACCAGAGGCTCAACAATTTCCTCCCTCGCCTCCCACAGTAGCCTGGGGTACATCTCATCCGATCCCGGTGACTTATCCAACTTGATGATTTCCAAAAGCTGTGGCACATCCTCTTTCTTAATATCTACATGCTCAAGCTTTTCAGTCTGCTGCAAGTCATCACTACAATCACCAAGATCCTTTTCCATAGTGAATACAGAAGTAAAGTAGTCATTAAGTACCTCTGCTATTTCCTTTGGTTCCATAAACACTTTCCCACTGTCACACTTGATTTGTCCTATTGTTTCACATCTTATCCTCTTGCTCTTAACATACTTGTAGAATGCCCTGGGGTTTTACTTAATCCTGCCCACCAAGGCCTTCTCATGGCCTCTTCTGACTCTCCCAATTTCGTTCTTAAGGTCCTTCCTTTTAGCCTTATAATCTTCTGGATCTCTAAAATTACCTAGCTCTCTGAACCTTCATAAGCTTTTCTTTTCTTATTGACTAGATTTACTATAGCCTTTGTACACTATGGTTCCTGTACCCTACCTTAACTACCATAACTTTGTTGGAAAGAATTATTTTTTCTTGCAGGTTTATGAGGATGGAGTATTATGTTGTTTTTTTAAGAAGATGTATTATTACGTATATACATAATAAGGAACGTCAATTCCCAGTGTGCAATTTGGGTGGTTCACCTAGAACCGGAAGTGACATTGATGAGCGAGGTCGCACTTGCTCATGTCCAGCTGAAGCCATGGATGGAGTGTCCCAAATAAAGATATGTTAGTTGTTACCCATGCTAAATTTGTCTTTTTTCAATAGCAAACATAACTGCTTTGAAACATTGAAATTGACAGATTAGCCAACTGAATTTGGAACTTAAGGATAATGTAAAGATAAGGAGAAATTCAGAGCATACATGCAAGTAACAAAGAAGACTGCAGCCATGGTTGCTTATAGCAATACTACAAATATTCGTGATAAATTTGATTTCAGTGGGATGAAAAGTCAGTGAATTCCTTAACAAATGGGCAATCCACTCCGTCAACTTTAAATAATCGCACTATTGTCCTGAAAAATCTGCTTCCTTTCTTGTGCACTAATGCAAAAAGTAAAAAGATATTGGTGATGAATGACTCTTAAAAGCTGGGAGCTTGTGGAAGATAGATCTATTTCTCAGTATAAATTGAGAGACAAGCGTACACCAAGTGACAGGCAGAGACAGAGAAAGTGATGGGGTAGGGAAATAAGGAAGATGATTCCCAAGAAGACAAATATACAGGAAAGGGGAAAATTGGATGAGAATGCCTGTTTGACTGCTACTTAGCAGACTTATTCATTTGGTGAAAAAGAATAATGCACACTTCAGGGGAATTAAAGCTAACCATTACATAATGTAAAGATAAATTATGTCACCAGTCCCAGCCCTTCCTCAACATTGTATCAAGTCCTCTGGTTTATTTTACTGCTGGACTTATAGTGGTCCCGACATAAACCCTGCAATGCCTCATCCCACATTCCTCTTTGGCTAGCATGCATCAAAAAGAGAATGTATCCTGGGCTAACACACCAAAGCATATAATGAAGAAAGCACTCCAGGAGCTCTACTTCATAAGGTGTTTCGGGAGATTTGGTATGTCTCCAAAGACTTGTGCAAATTTCTACAAGATGTGTTACATCACAGCCTGGTATGAGGCCTCTATGCACAGCATTGCAAGAAGCTGCAGAAGGTTGTAGGCTCAACCAGTTCAATAACAGGCTCAACCCTCCCATTCTTCAAGAAGCAGTGCCTCAAGAAGGAAGCATCCATCATTAAAGACCCTCACCATCTGGGACCTGCTCTCCTTGTGTTACGATCATTGGGGTGGAGACACAGGACCCTGAAGATCCACACTCAATGTTTAGGAGCAGTTTCCTCCTCTCTGCTGAGGTTCAGTATGTGACCACTTTCATGGTAGGAAATAGTATTGCTTTAGGTTAGAAACAAACAAAGGCTCTCTGAATTTGTACTCTGATATGACAGAAAAACACAGAGGAAGTCAAATTTAATTTTCACCACAAAAGAACAATAAAGAGAAGACTAATTTCAAGAATTTCCTTCTGAACATTTGGACAAAAATTATGTGAGCCAGATGTCTGTTTTTGAAGGCTGGTTTAATTTGCGTAGATAAATAATCATTCAAAAATTCTCAAAAAAGGGACAGAACTGCAAAATCAACTTGTTTTTCTTATTCACAAGTACTCTTGCTGATTATGTTCTAATATGCGTATTATTTTGCACAATGAATAATTGCATAATAACTATTGGCTGGACAATCACTCAATCATAACAAAGTTACAATGTGAAAGGAGGCCATTCAACCCATTGAGTCAGAAGTGCACATTAGTATGACATGAAACTTACATATAATCCACTTGGAGAAAATAACGCGGACTTGAGTTGGAAGAGGACAATTGACAGTCATGCTACACAAGTGAAAGAACTGACTATTCTCAATAAGAAATGGAAGAAGCAGATATCTTTGGCATTCAATGGTATTATGATTGCCAAGTTTCCTACCACCAATAGATTAGGGGATATCATTGATTAGAAATCGTCTCATAAATATTGTAACTACAACAACAGGTCAGAAGCTCAGTTTTCTAAATGTGTGACTTGCCTCATGCCTCCTTACAGCTTTTTAACAAATTATAAGGCATAATCAGGCCTGTGATGAAAAATTCAGTGTTTGCCTAGATCGTTGTAGTGCCAACAATGCTCAGGTAGCTTGAAGCCATCGAGGACAAAGCAGCCAACTTGATTGTCATCTTATTCACTACCTTACCATTCACTGCCTCCAGAAATGATGTATTCTGGCCACAGAATGTACCCAGACTTCTCTTTCAGTACTCAAACCATGTCTTCTATAAAGACATTGGGCACAACAATTTCAGCATCTACTCCAAGCAATATATTCTGTGAACTGAAAAAAATATATTGCTATTATTTTATTGTTGCTTGGCCTCAATCTTTAAACTCTGCATCTGACAAAAATAGAGGAATGTCTTTATCACAAGAGCACAACAGTTCATAAGGAAGGTTCACCACCACCTTCTCAAACTTCACCGTGGATGTACAATGAATATTGGCCTTGCAGTAATGCTCACATCTCATAAGTAATTTTTAAAACTTCTTATTCTTCTTAAATGTTCAAGGCAATGGCTTAGAAAAGTACTGCATGCCTTCAATCCCTCATATATTCTCCAAGCCTTCCGTGTGATTATGCATACAGTTGGAATCGTGAGCAGGAAACAGATTTGCATGAAGACTCATTTTAAAAGATGATATCTTGGCATTGAGAGAAATCATCAAATGGCATTTCTCATTGGGAAAAACAACCTGTGGTCCTGTGGAAGGGCAACAGTGTTTCTGATAGGTGGTAGGCCATTGTGTCCTTGGAGTTTAGTACTTGGCAGGGGACTACTGGGCCTCCAGTGTCTCCAGAATGGAAAGAAACAGAGCCTTTTCAGTATGGAAGGAACAGGAATATTCTGATAAGACTGAGTTTTCATTTCACTGATAGCTTCCCAGATAGGTCTGGGTCCTGTTAATTACTCTCAGAGAAGATTGCTGCACTCTGAAAAACGTCTGCTCCTACATCTGAGGCCCATATCGTTTCTGAATGTGCATTCAAGCTAGAAGGTTGCAGCAACAATGTCAAGCATACATTACATACTAATTGAAGTGGCTTCCATGCATAAACCAGTTTGCAGGCACTGAGGGGGTTAGGATAATGAACGAAAGTGCACTGTCGAAGGTGAGCTTTCACATAAAAATCAATTGTGGAGAACATGCAAATCTTGTACACTACCATGGAAATTCCCAGTATTATGGTTTGTTTTGAATTACAATGAAACCGAACTGAATTCATGGCCTTACTGAATATCCTACAGGTGTTTCTGTTTTCAGGATGTGACTTTCCTTTCAGGAACATTGGTTTCTTTGTTGGGAGAAAATGCTGGTTAAGAAATTTTTGATCAGCCTGTCCTATACTTAACTGAGCATAGTATCACATGATGAAAGGTCAAGTTTGAAAACAAAAATTCAAGTGAATAATCAGACAACCCAGACTTCAGGATGAAACACTTCAGAAGGTGGGTAACCAACAGTAAATGTGAATACACATGTAAAGCGGGTTTCATCTTTTTTCTTTGTTACTGTGTATGTAATCAAAATGGCTTCTTTGTTTTGTTAAAAGTGGGAATGCTTCTTTGCTGCGAGAGAGTGCTGGAAGCTTGTTTGGGTTAAAATTTACTGATAACGAGAATTGTATTCCTTTGTAAACCAATTGGGATTAATGTTCTTTCTTCTGGGTCTGTAAGCTATTGTTGGCGGGCTTTTGGGGAGATTGGTGTGAGGTGGTGAGAGAGAGAGAGGACGCAATGCTGTAAGCTGGGCGAGGAATGGACCCCAAGCGGGGATCCGAGGCCCAGAGGTACTCCGATGAGGGGGGATGAAGCTAGAAGTGCTTGGTTGACCACTTCGGAGGGTCCTGAGCTGCGAGTCGAGGAGTTCGGAGGGGATCGAATGGTGGCCAGAAGACTTTGGTGATTGAGCTCCAATGGTTGTGCATGAAGTGGTTTGGACTTTGATAAGTTTGGCGCCTTTTCTTTATTTTTTTCTTCATATATACTGTATCATTATTAATCACTTAGTTATAGTAACTTTTATAAATTGTACTCATTTAATCGCATATGGTGTACTGTCTGTTTTTGAGCGAGGCGGGGACATCACACAGCATCCACACCAACTGATTACCCAGTTTGGCGGGCCGAAGGCTGCTCCCCCTAGACGGAAACGAGCTGAGTGAGCCTGAGGCGACCCAGGGAGAATATGAAGCGAGGTTGTTGCAGGAGCGGCTGAGAACTACAGAGTTAAAGTGTTTTCTGGACACGTGCCAGGGCTGGCGAAGATCGCAGCTCGTGAGTGACTGTCTCTATAGAATCAAGTTTGAAATGAAGATGGAGAGACTGGAGAAAGTTGATCTGGAAGAAGTCATGAGGAAGAGAAAGCTGGAGAAAAGTGCAGTGAATACTGAACAGGAGGCTGAAGAGACTGCAGGAGCAGTGCAGGCCACCTGTTTCCATTTGGAGAAGATCAAACAGCAGCTACCGATCGCAGAAATGAGGAAGAATACAGATTCGAAAGAACACTCAGTAGTTCACTATCCTTATTTTAAATTATGCTCAATGTAAATTGACTAAAGTACTATCTATGTGATTGTTAAAAAAATAAAGGTACCTTTATGACATTAATAATTCATCATAGATCTCAGGTAGGAATTGACCATACACCTGTCACTCCTGCTCTTTAGAATGACCAATAATTATGCTTGTAAATGCTCTTCCCATCCAGGAAACTGCTGACACTGTTAGTACTCTTCTGTCAGCAGCAGTTAAGCAAATTACATTCTTGGCTTCAAGATTGAGAGGAAATTGGTGTCTATAGTAACTCTAGAAAGAAATCTTTTGTATACAGTCAATAGAAATGTTTGTTTATTAATTCAGTTGTTGAGCTTCTTTCAGACAGACCAATGTGCCAAAACTGCCCGAAACCTAGTTTCTTATCGTGTTCCTCTGCCTAGGACTTCATGATCACTCATGATGGAGGTGAAGGCAAAATGTCAAGACAATGATACCAATCTTCGCCCTTTGAATAGTTTCAGTTTTCATGGAGCAAATGAAAAATGGAAATGTCTTTGTGGTGTAGGAATGGTGTTCCACATTTCCTCCTGATTGAGGTATTCAAGAGTTTTCAGAATACTGAGAAGGGTTACATATGACTCTGGTTCCTGTTTCGAAGTTACATAGAGCATAGAACAATAGAGCTCCGGGAAGGCCATTTTTATACAGAATTAACTTATTAGATATTGACCATTTGGTAATGCGGTGAACTACATATACTTGTCTGGACACCCCCCCCCCCCCCCCTGCTGACTGCTCCTGTGGCTCCTCCCACGGACCCCTGTATAAAGACGATTGGAGACACAGCCCCGGCTTCAGTCTCCAGGATGTAGTCTGGTGGTCAATTGCTGCTTGTTCTTTCTTCCAACCAATAAAAGCCTATATCTCACCTCACGTCTCCAAGTTATTGATGGTGCATCAGGTAAACTGTGTGTTCCTTACTTGCAAGATCAATTGGCATTCACAATGGAGGTGTTAACATTCAATTCTCCAACTTCAGTAATTCCCTCCCCCTCCCTTTTCCTATCCCAGTTTCAATCTGCCCCCTGCTCCAGCTGCCTATCATCTCCCTCATGGTTCCACCTCCTTCTACTAACTATAGTGCTTTCCCCTTACATTCCTTCTTCACCTTTCCTGCCTATCCCCTCCCTACTTCCCCTTCCCCACCCCTTGATCTTTCCTCTTACTGGTTTTTCACCTGACACCTATCAGCCTTCTCCTTCCCACCCTCTCCCTTAACTTCTTTAAAGAGCCCCTGCCCCCTCCCTCTTCAGTCCTGATTAAGGGTCTCGACCCAAAACGTTGACTGCTTGTTTCCACAGATGCTGCTCCACCAGGAGTTCCTCCTGCGTGTTGTGCATGTGGCCTGGACGTTGTCTTTAACCCTTTCCTTTCCTTCCCCTGATCCCCACATAATCAAAGCCATATTATGTGTGTGTGTGTGTGTACGTGTGTTGAGAAGCTGAGGGGTTTTAAGCTGGTGTGGAAGAGAGGGTAAAATGAAACAGATGAATGCTGGACGTCATTAATGCAGATCTGATACACAGAGCAGAGAATAAGGCTGGTGCTAGAGTTGGCAGTGTTTGATGCAGTAGCAGATAAACATTTTTCAGAGATCACCGAACCTCACGGCAGCACTGCACTGAAGTACTTGGGGCAACACTCAGGCATCAACTTCCAACATTATGTGCCTGGAAAGCTCTCAGCGTCCCTCCATCAGAGGAAATCACTCTCAATTCCTCTGTCTTCCACCATCCTGAATATTCTTGGAGGTCATTCTCAAGCATAATTTGATGTTCTTCACTGTTACCATGGTCATATTCATTTTCTGCATGATTACCAGCACCTGCTCCAGGCACAATACACTCTCTTTATGAGGTACAGACTGGATTAACTGGTGCTAACCATTTATAATGTTGGACCACTGCTAATGCATGCAGCCAGTCCAGAAATCATTATAATTAATGGGTAGAATCATACTGGAATCAACAGGTGTAGGTTAATCACCCAACATGATCCTCGTACATCTTTTTAAAGGCTTTCTAATAGAGCCTCCTGTGTGTTTTATATTGGTGAAGATAAACTGTCCTGCTGATGAATATTGACACATAGTGAAAGTAGGAATAATCAGTCAAAACCTGCTGACATGTTATAGGGTTACTTTTGCTTAAGCATGCCAAACCTCTTGTAGATTAAACCTGCAAAAATAGCATCAATGATGAATTGCATTAAAATAATTTTATAAGGGCTCTGAGGAGTGAGCAAACACCAGACAGTTTAAACCAACCTAACATACAGACGTTGGCGTTCCTATTCACTGCAGAAATCAAGTTAGAGTATAGATTTTAAATTGGATATTAATGTTAGCTGAGGATTATGACTGAATTAAATCTAATCTTTTAGCTTTGTCTCTCAAAGGAAAGACTTAATTCTTATTCCACATCTGAATATTTATGATAATTGGATAATATTTTACAAATACTCTACATTAACTATTAAGTGTATGAGTGTACCAACAATAATCAATGCAATATATGTAATTAGCTCTGGAAATGACAGAGTTTAAATATGGCATTTAGTATGAAATCCTTCTCTATTTTTGTACTTAGCATGGCTATTACATAGGATTACCTTCATGAAAACATAAAAGTAGGCTATGTCTGGATTCCAAGCTATCTTTTAGCTTTGCATTCAGGTCACTTCTCTTCCCCTTCAGGAGTGCGACGCTATTAGAGAGCAGCAAATCACTGAGGGATGTTTCTGTTCTCTGTACATACAATTTATTTCTTATCTCAAGGGGAACAATTCTACTCAGTGCATGAGTTGTGGAATATGAACATTAAGATTGTATTGATTGCACTTTAAAAATACACATGTAATGGTAGGCCACTGACATAAAACATAGGCACTCATTGTTATGACTTCACCAATATGTCAGTCAAGAATGGGAAATTCATCAAATATTATGAGTTTGAAAACACTCAAACCAGTGCAGGCATAAGCAGCAATCACTACAAGAGGCTGATCTCAGAAATAATAACATTCATTCAGCTTTGGTTTGGTTTATAACAAACAGTACATCTTACAAGTTTTCATCAAATGAAGTCATTGTGGACTAACTTTTCACAGGCCATTATATTGTCCCATTGCAATACACACAAAATGCTGGAGGAACTTAGCTGGTTAGGCAGCATCTATGGGCATGGATATATGACTGATGTTTTGAGCCGAGGCCTATTAAGGGCTGAAAAGGAAGGGGAAAGATGGTAGAAAAAAACATTTTTTTTTTGCTTGGCTCTCTTAGCTTAATCAAACAATATATTTGCAATTTGCTCAAATATTACCAAAGAATTAAATACACAACACTTCTCCTTGCTTAGCTATAAGCACCCGCTCAATGCAGAATACATTTTGATTTATATACTGTATACTACATAATACAGCTTCTATACAGACATCCACAGCATAGTAAATTTTAGATTTTCCCATTCAAGCCTAAAGATTTAATTACTATGGAGACTTTCTTGATCCTGTGGGATATCATCTTTCCTGACAAGGAGAAGATCACTCTGCTTTGCAGGTGAGACTTGTGGCTGTGAAACAATCTCGGGTTCTGTGGCCTGCTCTGTTGTGGTAGTATGACTTGATCTGGGACTGTAGGAACTGGGTCTGACAGCTCTGAATATCTTTCCTCTGGACAGGTGGGCTAGTACAGTGTCTTACACAACCATTTCCTTTGCCCTTTGGAAAGTCACCATTCCGACCTGTTTTGTTGAGTTCAAGGAAAGGAGCCAAGTAGCAAGGTTTAACATGAACCCGTTACAGTAATTAAAAAATCCTAAAAAGGACCACAGCTCTGACATGTCATTTGGGCCTGAGGCATCCACCACGACTTGAATTTTCTCAGCACACTTGTGCTATCTTTGGGTGCCAATGGTGTGACAGCAGTGAGTAATGCTTGGTTTAAATAATTCAACCTTGCTGCATTGTGCTTTGAGTCCATAATCTTCTAATATTTTTAACACTGTCTTGAGATTTTGGAGATGTTCCTTGTTATCCTTAACGGTAACAATAATGTCATCCAGTTAACACTGAGTGCTTGGACAGCCTTGCAGCACCTGATCCATTGTGGAATACAGTGTTGGGAAATGTATGATAATAAAAGGAACAGTAATGCAGACTATTATCTAAATGAGGAGAAGGTTCAAACACCAGAGGTGCAGAGGGACTTAGCAGTCCTTGTGCAAGACTCCCAGAAGGTTAATTTACAGATTGAGTCTGTGGTAAAGAAGGCAAATACAATGTTGGCATTTATTTCAAGGGGAATAGAATATAAAAGCAAGGAGATAAATGCTGAGCCTCTATAAGACACTAGTCAGGCTGCACTTAGAGTATTGTCAATAGTTTTGGGCCTCGTATCTCAGAAAGGACGTTTTGTCATTAGAGAGAGTCCAGAAGAAGTTCACGAGGATGATTGCAGGAATGCAGGGGTTAACATATGAGGAGCATTTGGCAACTTTCAGCCTGTACTGACTGGATTTTAGAAGAGTGCGAGGGGGTCTTTTTGAAACCTACCAAATATTGAAAGGATTAGATAGGGTGGATGTAGAGAGGATGTTTCCTCTGGTGGTTGTATCCAGAACTAGAAGGCAAAGCTTCAAAGATGAGGGGAGATCCTTTAGAACAGAGGTATGGAGGAATTTATTTAGCCAGAGAGTAGCAAATCTATGGAATTCTCTGCCACAGACTGCAGTGGAGGCCAAGTCTGTGCAGATATTTAAGGCGGAAGGTGATTATTTCCTGATAGGTCAGGGCATCAAAGGATAATGCGAGAAGGCAGGTGTATGGGGTTGTGTGTATCCGGGATCAGCCAGGATAAAATAGCAGAGCAGATGCTACTCCAAAAATAAGCTTATTATAACAATAAAGTCATTTGTGAGTGTTGATGATGAGAAAAACTCTAAACTCTTCTTCCATCTCCAACCATATGTACAGCTCAGTTAAGTCCACTTTGCTAAAGTGTTTTCCTCCAGATTGGTTTGCAAAGATACCCTGTATCCTGGGAAAAGGGCATTGATCTACTTTCAGTAATGGGTTGGTGATGACCTTAAAATCACTACAGATCCTGATAGGCCCACTCTTTTTGACTACTGGGATCATTGGAGTTGCCCATAGGCTTCAATCAACCTGGGAAGGAATTCATTCACTTTCATCTAGCTCAATGGCTGCTTTATCGCAGATGGAATAAGGAACCGAATAGATTCTGTTAAATTTGGTTGTGCAATTTTCATTTATCATCATTTTATGCTTGATATGTTTTAGTTTTTCAATGCCATTCTTGAACACTGCTGTGGCATCATTCAGTGCATTATTTAATTTGTTTTCATTTGGCTGTCTTATAAGGGTTATGGCATGCAAATGGTAGATGGATCTCCAATCAAGTTGTATTTGTCTCAGCCATGCAAGTCCCCCCCACACACTGACCCTCCTGGTTTTATCACATACAAACCCAATGTGGCTTGTTTATTATTGTGTATCATTCCTACAGGAGTTATCTTTTCTCCTGTCTATGTTCTTAGCTGGATATCTGCAGGCTTCAGTTCAGGATCTTTGACATGCCATTCAAGCACATTTTTTGAATTGACTGAAACAGCAGAGCCAGTGTCCAATTCCATTTTAATCGATTTGCTATTTACTTTTGGTATAACCCATATTGGTTGTCTATTGTTAGTTTTCACTTTGCAAAGTCCTGTGTCAGTCTCATCTTTATAAGATTTTTCAGTGTGCAGATTAGTGCTCTTTTTGAAACTGCAACTGGACATTAATCTTTTATTCATCCCTGCACAGTCCATTTATTTTTGTCTGCCTGACATGCCCTTCATATGTGTTCTATTCTGTGGCATTTTCTGCAAGCTTTGTCTTTAAACCTGCATTGGTCTGGAGTTAGAAAGCCTGACCACAACGGTAACACAATTTATTTGGCCTGGCCAGTTTCTGTTTAGACATTATAATTTTGATCACGCTCATTTTCATTCCTGACTGCGACTCAGTTACATCTCTGTTTGCTGTTTCCATTGATATAGTGATTTCAACTGCTCTCTTAAATGCGAGTTGTACTTTAGTAAATTTCCACAAAATAAATGATCTCTCATTGCATCATTAAGCCCATTGCGGCACTGATGATACTTAACTTGACTTATTCAATTCAGTTATGTTTGCTGAAATGTATTCCCCTTCCACTGGATTCTACTTATGAAACCTAAAGCATTCTACAATGTACAATGTCTTCAGTTCTAAAAGTTCCTGTATTACTTTCATAATATTAGCAAAGCTCATTTTGGCTGATTTGGTTGGAGCAGTTAGACCTCTAAGCAACTGCACACCTTTAAATGTAATGCACTCAGTAAAACTGTTACTTATTTCTTATAGGCAATTTCATTTGCTTTAAAATACTGCTCATTTACTCTGTATACATGCGCCAGTTATCCACTGTACAATGGAACACGCCTATCTTTCTGACACAGAGAGTTTTTGCTCTTTCGTTAAATGATTATTATCACTTAGTACTCACTGCTTATGAACTCATAAAATCTTCCATTCCCTGTCTTCTTTTATTCATTATTTTTTCCATTTTGCAAAGAAAATGTACAGCGCTTTTTTAAAAAACTTGAATGCCTCGCTGTGCTTCAACAGGTTAGTCGTCATCTTGTGTTCATTTAGAACTTTCTCATCATCACTGTTATACTTTGTAACTCCAGAACATAAAAATTGATTGAAAGTTAAACAATGGAAGCAGGAATGAGAGTCTAACTTTGTTTTTACTTTAAGCAAAGCATGCAGGTATGATGTGACGGCATACTAACGTGTGCCATTTACGTACGGTTACATGTAACCCACAATACATTATATAAACAATGAAGAATGCTTAATCAAACAATATATTCACAATATCACTTGAATATTAAATACACAACAAGAGGACAATGGTAAGAGTTAGAAAATGCTGAAGGAACTCAACAAGTGAGGAAGCATTTGATGTGTCAGGCAGAGATCATTCGTTAAGCCTTACATTCAGGATAGGCATCTATAAGGGGAATAAACAATTGATGCCTCAGGCCAAGAGCTGAAAGGTCTACTGTTTATCCTCTGTAAAGATGTTCTCCGACTTGCTGTGTTTGTCAAGCATTTTGTATATGTTCCTCTCAGTCCTGGCTGCAAAAAAAATCCTATTAATGTCTCTCCAAGCCCTTAAAGTAATTGAAATTGCTCCATCAGACTGGTTTAGTTCCAAATTGCCAGAAGCTTTAGGCTTCTCTGAAAGGTGTTCGCCCCAACCTCTTAAACGAATATAGTAAGCAGACTTGAAAAGTCACAGTAGATTTTGCCTTTTATTTACATATGAATAATGGTAAGGTCTCAGTAAAAGAATATCAGTGATTATCTCAACAGAAAACTGAAAACAGGTGCATCGTTTCCCATGGCAGAAGTGTTAAACAGCATCATCACCTGTTGTGTCATCGAAATATCACAGGGATTAGGCATAACATGACAGGTAAAAGAATGACAGGTGGTGAAGTTACATTCCTCAGCTTTGCTGGAAACAATCAAGTCTGAGATCTTTCAAAGACAATCGTGTATCCTGGATATTGATCAGTCCTTAAAAAGCAGTCTAAGTCAGCAAAGGGCAGCGTGTCAATCAATATGTGCTAATACATATGACAGAGAGGCAGAGCCGATAAAGGTTAGTCACAGTTCAAGAAGTGTGGCTGAAGTTTGAAGAGGCCTAATGAATGGGATAAGGAGGCTTCAAGCCTCCGTTGGGATGATTGGGAGTTTGAGATTTGTTGGCCGGGGAGAAAGAGTATATCAGGGAGAAAATTCATGAATGTTTGATGAAAATGAGTGAGGTTGTAATTAATTGTGGGCTCAAGCTTTTGCTATTATTTTATGTATATTCTTCGCTGGTGTTAAGATCCAATAATTTCCTATGAAAGTAAATAAATCATCTTCAAGCATGTTGCTTCCTAAGCTTCATTATTTTCTTATAATAGGCCTTTGAAATTGTTTGTGTGTGCTGTATCAGTATGCAGTATAACTTCCGGATGTTTATGAATCTAATCATTTACCACCCTTCAGCAAGTCTAGCAGTTTTGCATTCATTTTCAGTTAGTAGCACAACAATTACATTTCAGATACTGCAGTGGCTTAAGGCAGCTGCTCACCACCATTTTCTCAGGAGTAATAAGTGTTGGCAAGGCCACATACACACTACAAATCAATGAAAGAAAGCAGCATTCACATTGGTCAGACTTACTACAACCTGATGAATTCGGCTAATGCTACGTTGTGTTGCAAACAAAGATTCAGTAAATTCTACATAATTTTAAATGTCTTTATCGATTTATGAAATAACCTGATTATTTGACTAAAAACATCTTTCTGATTTTAGTCATGTTCATGGCTCCTCAAATATCCAAAATTGCTTTGTAATAATATGAGTTGTCTTTTCAGAATTATTGGCATCATACAACATTTAAGAAATTGAGTTTATTTCCAGTTTATTTCTTTGAAGTTTATGTTCAGAAACAAGCAAAGCTGAGATAGTAAATGCTTTAGTTATTTTGAGGTTTTACTGTGATTATACTGTTATCTGTTGCTTCTACATGTAATTTCTCTTGGGTTAAAAAATGGAACAATTAACATTTACAAACAGAACCAAAGATCAACTGTGAGACTTAAGGGAAATGACAAACCAGCCTCAACAATGTGAATGCATATGCAGAAAATCATCCACAATTAATTATCTTAATAGACAGATGCCAACATCCTTCCTAATGTGAGAGTCAACAATGGAGTACACACCTCAGATATGCTGTCCTTTGTAAACATGATCACTTCTATCAGTTTTTTTTAAAAGAAGCACTTCCAATGAACAGAAAATAGTCTGCAATAAGCATCAAGGTTTAAAATGGCGAATTAAATTAACAGATGGACCATGTATATTTCAACTGTGAATGTGGAAAAGAGGGAGAAAATAGCCTTCTTTGTTATTTTAACAATTATTAATCAATTTTGGCTCTCTCTTTTGTTCTGAAGTAATTTTCTTGGTTGACTATGAAGGAGAAATGAAGGTGTACTTGATTGACTCTGTTTTCTACAGTCTTTTCCCTTTTAACAGTACATCTCTACGAACCAAGAGCCTTGTTTCGAGTTCCAAATGAGGACCTGTGTGCATTATGACAGAACTGATTTCAATCAAAGTAGCAGGGCAGAGTAGCACACCTGAAGGAAGTTCTAATTTTGCCATACAGGAAGCTTTAAAGTCCTTCTAGCATGCACACAGTGGCTACTTTATTAGGTACCTCCTGCATCTAATAAAGTGGCCACTGAGTGTATGTTTGTGATCTTCTGTTGCTGTAGCCCATTCACTTCAAGGTTCGATGTGTTGCGCATTCAGAAATGCTCTTCTGTGCACTACTGTTGTAATGCATGGTTGATTGAATTACTGTCACCTTCCTGACAGCTTGAATCGTTCTGGCCATTCTCCTCTGACTTCTCTCATTAACAAGGTGATCTTGCCCAAAGAAATGCCACTTACTGGATTTTTATTTTGTTTTTCACACCATTAACCATGATTGACTAATTAGATATTTGCAATTAATGAGCAGGAGTACAGACATACCTAATAAAGTGGCCACTGAGTTTTTTCAGAGAAATGTTGTCTTCATCTATATACATTATATGGTTACATACATTATATACATGTATATAATTATATGACAATAAACTTGATACAGTGCATTCTATCATTGAAGTTAATCATATTTCTTGCTGATAAGTGCTATCCAGTGCTAACTTCTGTTTCTTTTTTTAAAATTTTCCTTCAAGTTTCTGTTCCTGCAGTGGAGAGACAAATGTGAGGTTAAATCATAAGAAAAACAGTTTGCAAATATGGGGAAGGGTAAACACTGAGAGAAAACATAGTGATCCAGTTTTGTGGAGTTAAAATTGAGCTCGTTAAAGTAATAAAAATTCTCAATATGAACTGAAATATTCTTTTTCTCCTCTTCAGCTGCTTGAGATAAAGACTGTGCCCTGAGGATGATGTTGCATGTAACACACGGTCACGGATCTTAACAGGTAATCAGCATCTGAGCTACCTATGCTTCAAAAAAGATAACCTCCCTGAAATCTTCAACTTTCAGTTCCACAGATTCAGCTTTAGAGCAGGGCAAAGATCACATTTGGCCTGAAATATTGTTCGTGCGGAGGAGTGGTGTTTCAACGTGCTCTTTGTTTGGCCATCATATCTTCATGTGATGTCTTCTCTGATGGATTAGATATCTGCATTAACAAGGAGTTGTACAGGTGTACCTAATGAAGTGACTATTGAAATGTAGATATCCCTGTGGTCACTTCAGAAGTTAGGAACCTCTGAAAGCAGGGCTGCTGGCATTCCAATGAATACTTGATAGAGGAAGCAATGGGCAAGGTATTTTTCATAGTTAGATAGGAAAGAGGCATGAGAAGGAGAATGAATGTTGGTGGTTGAGTGGTATCGCAATGACAACATTGCATATAATGTCAGTGAGGCCAACAAATTGATTGTGGACTTCAGGAAGGTGAAGATGAGTGAACACTCACTAGTTCTCATCAAAGGATCAGTGTTGGAAAGGGTGAGCATTTTTATGTTCCTAAGTGTCAATATTTATCCCAGGACAAACATATTAATGCAATGACAAAGTAGGCATGACATTATTAGGATATAGAGGAGATTTAACATGTCACAAAATACTGTAGCCAATTTCTACAGGATGTATAGTGGAATCCAGTCTGATCAATTGCATCACAGCCTTGTATAGAAACTCAAATTCACAGGATTGAAAGACACTGCAGAAGGCTGTAAACTCAGCCACCTCCATCATGGGAACAAGCCTCCCCACCATCAAGGGCATCTTCAAATGGTGGTGCCTTAAGAAGTCAACATCCAACTTTAAGGACCCTCACCATCCAGGACATGACTTCTTCTCATTATTGCTATGAGCAGGAGGATAGCAGCCAGAAAATGTGCACTCATTACTTTAAGAGCAGCTTCTTTCCCTTTGCCATTCATCAGATTTCTGAATAGCCCATGAATCCATGAACATTGTTTCTCATTTACATTATTTGTTTATTTTTTTATTGTCATTTATTGCAAATTCTGTCTTGCTGCCACAAAAAAAAACAAATTTCATGACATAGTACCTTAAAGAATCATTCAGCCCCTAACCCTTTGTTCAGATAAATGGGTATTACAACCAGGGATTTTGATCAAATTAACTAAAAACTTTTATTTGTGTGTCACATGTACCTTTTTCACAATAGAGCACAAAAAGGCAGGGAAAGTTGTAAAGCATGAAAAAAATTCAAGAACTGACATGTCAGCGATTCAAAAGTATTCATCCCCTTTTGTTCAGTATTTAGTTGAATCACCTTTCACAGCTAGCACAGCCAATAGTCCTTTTGGCTAAGTCTTTATTACATTTGCATAACTTGGTAAAGCAAGATTTGTTCATCCCTCCTTTGCAAGTTCACTCAAGCTGTGCCAGGTTAGTTGGAGAGTGGCGGCAGACAGAAATCTTGAAGTTTTTGCCAGGGATATTCGATCAGCTTAAGGTCAGGCCTCTGATTGGACATAATCTTTCTTCATATGAAGTCACTCTGTGGTTACTCCAGAAGTGTGCTTTGAGTCGTTGTCCTGCTGAAAAATAAACTTCCGCCCCAGTTTAAGCTATCCGGCAGAGGCTATCAGGTTTTTATCCAGGATCTTTTTGTATTAGCAGCATTCATCTTCCCATCAATGACTGGATTCTTAGTCCCTGCTGCTGAAAAGCATCCCTTAAGCATGCTGCTACCTCCGCCTTACTTTACAGTATGGATGATGTTACTTGGCTGATGTATAGTGTTAGATTTATGCCACACTCGCTCTTTAGCGTTGGGGCCAAAAAGTTCCACTTTAGTTTCATCAGGCCACAAAATATTTGTCCACATCTTCACAGCATTTTCAAGGGACACTTTGCAAAGTCTTTATGGGCAAGGATATGCTTTATTGCTGACATACGTTAGGAGTAAATCTAACAGTGCTCATCAGCCATCTAATACCATACTCCTTTAGTGGCCCATTGTCCTTAGGCTTGTAAAGGATAAGGAAAACAACATTACCAGCTGAAGAGCAAGGATCTGCAGTCGTCTGAGCATAAATTCAAAGGAACTCTCTCTGCAAATCAAAGTGCAATACTTTCTTCAACATTTGACTTCAAAAGAGGTAGAGCTAATTGGCTGGTACAAGCATTTCTGTTAACATTAGCAGTGAAGAGGGAAACACCCGAATTCAGAATTAGAAAGTTGGAAAAATCAAGATCAAAAATAATGTTTTGCTGAAGTCTGAGTAGCAAACTTTTAACGATATGCTTGTTTGTGATGATTTTATTGCAGGCCTCTTAAGGCTTTCAAATTTGACCAAATTACAACATACTGAGGATAAAGCATCAGTGAAGCAGCTGAGGCACAGGGAATCAGACAGGTATATATATAGCGCTATCCTTTGGGACATGCATTGAAATTCATAACGTGTCACAAAATCCATGTGCTGATATTTCCTGTCACTAGAATTATTCTCACTTCAAGACTGATTTTTTTTCAATTCAGTAAAAAATGCATTAAATCCATATTAACAACTGATTTACATACATGCACAACTTGAACAGAACCAAAATTAAAGATTGTGTTCATTCAATATATACACATATTCTATTTTGCACCAAGAGCATTTAGCAAATAAAATACATTTTAGAAAATGGAAATTACCCAATTATTTGATAGTGTCATTGTGTAAGTATATTATTGTTAAGAACACAACACCCTAAGACATTGAGTCTACTCTGCTATTCAATCATGGTCGATCCTTATCCCCCCTCCTCAGCTCCACTTCCTGGCCTTCTCCCCATAACCTTTGAAGCTGTGGTCAATCAAGAACCTCAAGTACAGCCAATGACCTGGCCTCCACAGCTGCCTGTGTTAACAAATTCCACAAATTCACCACTGTCTAGCTAAGGAAATTTTTCCGCATCTCTGTTTTAAATGGATTCCGCTCTATCCTGAGGCTGTGCCCTCTTGTCCTAGACTCATCTACCATGAGAAACATTCTTTTCACATCTGCTGTGTCTAGGACTTTCAGCCTTCAAAGGGGTTCAATGAGATTCCCCCCCCCCCCCCCACCCCGATCCTTCTAAATTCCAGCAAGTGCAGGCCCAGAGCTATCAAACATTCCTCATGTGATAACCCTTTCAATCCCAGAATTATCCTTGTGATCCTCCTCTGGACCCTCTCCAATGCCAGCACTTCTTTCTTAGACAAGGAGCCCAAAGCTGTTCACAATACTCAAGGTGAGGCCTCACCAGTGCCTTATAAAGCCTCAGCATCACATCCCTGCTCTTGTATTCTAGACAGCTTTAAATGAATGCCAGTACTGCACTTGCCTTCCCCACAGCTGACTCAACTTGCAAATTATCCTTTAGGATGTTCTGCACAAGCACTGCCAAATCCCTTTGCACCTCAGATTTTTGGATTTTCTTTCCATTTAAAAAAAATAGTTACACATTTATTTATTCTACCGAAGTGCATGACCATGCATTTCCCAAAATTATATTTTATTTGCCACTTTCTAGCCCATTCTCCTAATCTGTCTTCCTGCAGCCTACCTGCTTCCTCAAAACTACCTGCCCCTCACCAGTCTTCATATTCTCTGCAAACTTGGCAACAAAGCCATCTATTTCATCATCTAAATCATTGATATACAGGATAAAAAGAAGCAATCCCAACACCGTTCCCTGTGGAACATCACTAATCACTGGCAGCCAACCAGAAAAGAATCCTTTTATTTCTACTCGCTGCCTCCTATCAATCAAGGCGCGGAGGAGAAACACCTTATATTCGGTATTGGGATCCTCCGACCTGATGGCATGATTATTGTTTTCTCCTTCTGAGAAGGACATTTTTCCTGACTTTGTCTATTCCCCACTAACTTTTACTTCCTCTCACCTGCCCACCATTTCCTCCTGACTCCCCTCCTTCTTCACTTTTTCCCTATGGTCCACTCTTCTCTCCTATCATATTCTCCAACCCTTGTCCTTTCTCAGCCACCTGGCTTCTCCTATCACCTTCCAGCTTGCCTCCTTCCCCTCCCCCCACTTTTTATTCCGGCATCATTGCCCTTCCTTCTGTACTGAAGAAGGGTTTGGCCCAAAATGTCGACTGTCTGTTCATTTTCAGGGATGTTGCCTGACTTGCTGAGTTCCTCCAGCATTTTGTGTTTGTTGTTGTCTCTATTATTTTATCTCATAGTCATCTGTAAAATTTTCTGCTTCTCTTCTGGGTTCAGTTCACTTGCTTTCTACATTCTGTTCTGCTTTGTAAAGCAAAATAATGAGAGCTATATAGGCCATAGTTTTGTCTTGGTTGCTCAATTCTTAAGTTTAATTTTCTCAAAACGTCTACATATTTTCCATCACAGTCCCAGTGGAATCCTATTGGATACATTTTCAAAATGCATCTAAACTAATTTCCTTGATAAAGAAACATGAAAGTAACTTAACTGCCATGTCACTAAAATAGCTTAAATACCTTCTCCACTCTGCACTTTCCCCTATCCAATTCTTCAAAGGCTGTTGTTAAAGAAGTTAATAAATATTCATAAAACTAAATCCAGAGCTGTCTTTGGTTGGTGTTCCTAAATATCCTGTACTAGAGAAGTCATAATTCTTATTTGTCAAAATAAGAACTTCTCAATGGATTTAAGTGCATCAGAAATTAGAATAAAAACACTTCCTATCAATATTTGCAAACCTTCTGTAAGACATACGTTATTTCTATGGAATTAAGGACAGAAGAAAAGGGACAGAAACTTCATAGTTAAAAGGATATTTGCGAAGCTGATAGCCCGTAAAAATATTCATGAATTGACAAATTCCTTATATCAAAACACAGAGAAATAATAGGAAGACATTAAGCACAAGGATATAAACTCTGCCAGTTGGGATTTTGTATCTTTACTTCTATGTGGATAGGTTTTAATTATTCATAACATCAAACAACATAGAACACAAGTGGATTTGCACAAATACTGATTGGCATGAATATTGTGCAGTGCAGTTTTGAGGCCAATAGGAGTGACATTGAGTAGACAAATGAAATGTGGTACTAAAATAACACACTCATTTGGAGTAAAAAAGCCAACTGAAGCTCCAGGTTGCATTTGTCATCCAACATTCAGCAAAAGAAAAAAAAAAGATTAATGGTATTGCAGATCATTTGTTGCTCCCTTTCCTTTTCAAATAGCAATTAAATTTTCATTTTTTTAATACAAGCCCCTAGTTTTTTTTTGGTGCTGGAATTATTCTAATCATGTAAATGAATTATATAAAATTAACATATGCTAATACCTTAAACTGGTTAAGGAGTCATACTCATGATTCCTGTGGTACATTTCTTCATGTGCAATACCTCAAGTCTCAATTCACAAAAATAGCAAACATGCAGTTTCACATTCAGCCCTTCAAAGGCTTTTTGAATTTCTCTCCAGTATAATCCTTCCTTTTTTTTTCCCCTGAATGATTTGATTCCTTAGCATTTCTCTCAAATCATCTCTTGTTCGGACTCCTGTTGTAGCTATTATTGAAGATGGGTATTTTGCATATGTTTGACCTTTCATATCCATCTTTCAAATTTTTTTCTCTTTTTTTTTTAAAAACAAGATTTGTTTAAACTCCAATCTTTTGAGGTCACTTTACTACTTCATTCAAGTTTATTCATTTGTCTTTCTTCAGATATGAACAGAATATTTTGCACTTGCGAATTTAGTTAAGCAATAACAGTACTTGACATCCCATTTAATCTTCAGGCTATCTTCCTTTTATTTAATTCTTTTGTTCTGACTGTTGTCAATTTCAAGGACACCTTCCTATGTTTTCTAAACTGTTTGTGTGCTGGGTTTGTTTCTTTGAACTTGATGTAACTACAAATCTATAAAGAATAGCACACATTGTGGCAAGAAAATAGGACATTTAGCTGAACTGACATTTACTGTATATTGCACACAAACTTTTTCCTCTTTGAACTACCTCCTCTCATCCAATACCCTTATCACTCCAATAAATGTAACAAACATCCCTTTCAATGTTTAATACACAATGTATAAATCTATTCCAAAAAAACCTTCTACATTCTCCTAACCTGTAATGTAAAGTAATATTTGTAGTAATAGTAAATAATATTTGCAGTGACATGTAAAGCAATCATTTCAATATATTGTATTTATGCCATTTTGTTCTGGACATATCCCGATAAACATAGTAATGTTTATTTCACATATAGGTAAATATATGTTTTCTATATTTGATCTGTTTAAGTCTTTCATCTAACTGCTATCCATCCAGTCTTCTCGTGGTGTAATGATTTTCCAGTGAAAATAGTGACAATTTTCTCATTTCTTTCTGTTGGCTGCATTACTTAATTTGATAACTTTCTTATAAATCTTTTATAAACTATTGCCAGTTCATTAACCCCCTTTCTATAGAATGCAAACCTGAAATTCAGTGAACAATGCTTCCAGTAAAAGTCTATCTACTTTAGCTATTAATATTCCTCATTTTGTTTTTCTGAATCTCATGCGTCATCATGTGTGGTATATACTGTAACCCTGAAGCTATTCAATGAAATGTGCTTGTAGAAAAACTTGAACCCAGAGATGGGTTGATGACCCACAGTTTTAGCCCAATTTGATGGAATGGCACCTTTAGTTCTAAATTTAGGATCCACTATCTCACTATGGCATCAGAATCTCTTGGACGCATAATTAGAATGCACAAGCGTTACTCTGGCAATATACAAAATCTAAGTATTCTGAGAAACACACAGTCAACAAGGTCATGGAAATGCCATTATTTCTTAGTCTCACATCACCCTGACTTGAATAAAACTTAATCCTGATTTGACAAATGATTAAAATCTTGCAATTCCCATATCAGTGTAGGATATTATGATAAGCACTGCAGTGGCTTAGAGAACGTCCAATATCAGTTTCTCTGGGTGACCTGGGATAGATAATAAATGTAACTGTAGCATTATCATTTAAATGATAATACTCAATCTTATTAAAAATTGCAAAAGCCCAGTTCTTTTTATCTTATTTAACTAAAATTTTCTGCCTCTCTACTGCCTATTATCAAATACATAAAAATGCATTATTGTCAGACAACAGAACAGTAAATCACTAAACAGAGGCTCATTTGCAATTGAGATGCCATTATTTATGATAGATTTTGTTTATATTATATGATAAAGTGAAAATCTCAAATACTTATATATAATGTAATCTATTCAAATTTGCAAGAAAATATATAAATAAAAATGTTGAGTGCCAACATTGACTCAAGGCAGCCCAATGAATAGCGTAGTTGTCCAAAGGGTTTCCGTGGCAAGATATGAAGTAGATTGTAGGGTTTTCTTCTGCACAAATACTGCTGCTGTTGAGGTTGGGACCTGGCCAGATTTGAACTCAGGACCATCTGCCTTGAAGGCCAGTGTTGGTACTACTACACCACTGGCTGGCCCATAAATTAAAATTAAGGTTTTAAAAATGTAGCAAATGATGGGACATAGCAGAAACAGAGTCAGCAAGAGAAACAGAGTCAATATTTCTGGTTGTTGCTTCTTGCCCATCACTTTCAGCATTCTGAAAGGATTGTTTCCTTTGCAAATCCTGAATTCATTCTCCTTTCTCCAACGACAATAACTCTTCTTCTTATGCACCTTCACAAAACACCCACAGAGGAAGCAACCTGCCCTTTAATTTGTCTATATGCATTATCTAAATACTCTTTCTAGGTAAAGTATAATTCACTTGCGCTTCTAGTTTAGTGCACTACGTTCAGTGTTCTCAGCATACTCTCTTCTACACTGATGGATCCGACCGTTGGATGGATGATAGTTTTTGAGTAACCCAAATAATACCTCATTAGGTTGACCCCATTGTCTGTCACCTCAACTTTCCATCTGAATCCCATTGTGATTTATCTCAGCATCTTGCACTGTAACAATGAAGGTCACCATAAACTCACAGAACACCTCATCTATTGAGTTATGTACCTCATTGTTCCATTGTAATTTTTCTTTGTTTTTCTCTCTCTCTATTCACCATCTATTTACATTTCCTCAAAAAGATTCTCTGTTATTAAGTCTTCTTCACCCTTTCCTTCACAATACCAATCCATATCATCCATTTTCTCTTGGTGTCCTCCTCATTACAAGTATCCCCTTTTTCCTCATTAGTTTTCTCTGCCACTTAAAACATGCAAGTTTTCTTTAGATTTGCAGTAAGTACAACAGCCTGAAATTGTTTTGCCTCAGATGCTGCATGACCTGCAGAGTATTTGCATTTTTTTAAATTTGTATTACTTGTAGCAGGTACAGTTGAGAGAGCTTGTGGACAGGAGAAGTCCGGGAAAGAGACAGCTCTCTCCCAGTCGGGTGACATTGGGGTGACATGGCAGAGAAAAATCTAAACTTACAGTACGTGCTTCTTTCCTGTTGAAATAGATGCTTTGATTCTTATTTTCTTTATATTTTAGAGATTTTAGTAATGTGTTCCCCATGAACTTTCATGTAGAAAGCCATGAGTCATGAGATCCAAGGACCAATCCAATGATCTCTCAAAATTGTTACACGTGTTGACAGGATGGTTAAGAAGACATATGATGCATTGGACTTCATTAGGTAAGTCTTCAAAGAGTTCAAGAGCCATGAGATAATGTTGCAGCTTCACTAAACTCTGGTTAGACAGTTATAGTATTGTGTTCCATTTTGAATGCCTCATTATGGAAAGGATGTGGAATCTTTGGAGAGGATGCAGGGGAAAACCAGGATACAGCATGGAAACAGTTCCATTCAAAGTTAGAAATACAATGGCTACAGCCATGGGTTAAATTGCCTTCCTTGCATTTATCATACTACCTGTAGTCTTCAATACAATTGCCTTGATTCTGTGCATGAACCCTTTCTTACGTCTAAATAAGACTGATTTCACCCAGTTCCTTTCTGTGCTACCCAAGACTTTTCACAATTTCTCATTGAATTGAAAGAACATTTAAAAATAGTTGGAAAAATGGGGATTGCCAGTGCGCATGCATATAGATTAGACGTGTTTGATCAGTCCTCCTCTCCGAGGCCTCGACAAGATCATTATTATACTGTGTTTTATTCATTCATTGGCTAACAGTGTGCGTTTACTCTCTCCACCTAAACTAAGTCTATGGAAAAGTTTGAAAATGCCGAAGCCAAACGTCTTCAACAAAGCCATGACCGCCGACTGCCAAACCACTAGAGCTAGTGCTACCACTAGCAATGGGCGTGTAAATAACTCCTCCATGTCTGAGATACCACCGGACAAGATTCATGCCACGTGCAAGGAATTAGGACAGGAGTCAGTTCTGCGTGGCATTAACAATCACTTTGATATTTTTGAGGCCAAGTTCCAAACGTTTGTGGCCTCACAGGCCGATCTACAAGCCTGTGTGGCTAATCAAGAACTGGTCGTTAGCGACCTCGAAGCACATGTGCTTGAAGCTAAGTACTTAGAGTTAATGAAACAAAATCGCCAGCTCCAAGCTAAAGTGCTTGACTTAGAGGCCCATTCCCAGAGACACAACATTAAGATTGTAGGGATACAAGAGGGCGAAGATGATGGTAAACCCACTGAGTTTGTTTCCAGACTAATTCCAAAGTTGCTTGGGGAAGAGCATTTCCTGCACCCGGTTAAAGTCGATCGTGCACACCGCTCTCTCCAGCCAAAGCTGGTCACTGGCGCTAAGCTGTGTACCATCTTGACACATATTCACCATTTTCAAGTGAAAGAGCTGATCCTGCGCCGCCGCAGACTATGACCGATAGAGTACGAGGGAAACAAGGGATCTTCCTGAACTACACTAGTGAGGTGATGACTCAACGTCGAACCTTTCGGGATGTACTGCAAACTCTGCGTGATGGAGGAATCAAGCACACCCTGTGGTACCCAGCCAGGCTCCATATTTACCATCAGGATGGAGGAGCGCCTACTGACTTTGACAACCCAAAGGAAGCAGCACGGTTCTTGGAAAGGAATAACACACGCAACAAGTAGTAGATACATTGACACTGTTCATTCAGATTATACTTGTGTCGGTTTACATGTGGGGATAAGGGGAGGGAACTGCTTGTTATACATAGCTCTACAATGCTATGTGCTGCACTGGGATTTGATTGCAGAGAATGTTTTACATATGGCTGTTATTATAATGGAAAATTTTGAGTTGGTGTCATGAATGCCCAATTTCAGGTGAGGACATTGGACAACTCTCCCAGCCCTAACAGCACTTGTTTAACGGTATTATACAGCTTGCATTATAAAATGTCTCAGAGAGGAGTTTGTGATAATTGTGTCATGTTAATTACCTGACCAGCAGCTTCTTTTTGGATGGAAATGGGGAACTATGTATCTGGTTCAGGGAGACGTGATGAGGGGTGGGTTGGGGTGTGTGTTGTTCTTGTTTATGGCTCAGACATGTTTTTATTCTTTTTTGCATGTTGTGTTTTTATGAGGCTCCCAGTCATTCTGCAATGTTTACTATGTGCTCAACTGCAATAATCTCTCCTTTATTCTCATATGCAGAGGTCTCATGGTAGAATGCAGCTGGAGGGCAAAGGTATTACAATAGTCTTATGGAATGTTAAAGAGTTTGGTCATGTTGTTAAGATGGACAAAGATTTTAGACATCTCAAATCTCTATCTACAGATGTGATTTTTCATATCAAAGTAACTGAGCAAAACAGATTGAGGTCTAGCTGGATATCACAGGTTTACCAGTCACAATTTACTTCTCATGCCCATGGTGTGGCTATCCTCTGTAGGAAAAATATTCCATTTCAACTCACTTCCATGACCACAGATCCTCTCGGCAGGTATATTATGGCCTCTGGCACTATTACTGTAATTCGTTTCTGCTAACCTTCCTTAATATTTACGGTCCAAACACAGACGAGCTTATTTTTTTTATTTTTTTTTGGGAAGTTTTGACTTACTTCTGGATGACAGTAATTCAAATATAATAATCGGCGGTGACTTGAATTGTTACCTAGATCCATATTTAGATAGACTGCCCTCCCGCCCACCCCCAAATATCATGTCAGTGCAGGTCCTAAACAATTTGATTAAATCTAGGAATTTGGTAGATATCTGGCCAGTTCAACATCCCACTGACTAGGAATATACTTATTATTCTCATGTTCACAAATTCTATAGTAGAATAGACTATTTTTTGGTTGACTCTCATTTAATTTCTCATGTCACCAATACAAAGTATCATAATATATTAATTTCTGACCATAGCCCCTTGACAATGTCGCTAAATCTCTCCCTTCCCAAACGAATCTACTCCTAGCGACTTAACTCTTCCCTACTCACTGATAAAGAAGTTTATAAAAAACATCACCACCAGATTAAAAGATTTCATAGAAATTAATGATAACGGCAAGGTATCAGATTCCACACTCTGGGAGACATTAAAAGTTGTAAATCGTGGGCATATAATTTCATATGAATCTGCTGCTAAGAGGGAGAAAGAGGGACGATTATTAGAGAGTGAGAATACACTCCCAACCCTTGAAGTGACATACCAAGATTCAAAATCCTCTGAAGACTGTAATAAGATAATGAAGCTTAAATATGAGTACAATTCCATCTTGGGCAGTCAAATAAACAACCTCCTCTTAAAATTAAGACAAAAGCACTTCAAAATGGGGGACAAGCCTGGGGGGCTCCTAGCATGGCAATTTAGAGGCGCGCAGGCCTTAAGGTCAATCCACTGCATTAGATCAAGGGCAGGCACCCTGTTAACTAACCCCAAGGAGGTAAAAGACTGTTTAAAGAATCTTACAGTGAATTCTACACTTCTAAATGCGATGCCGCGCAATCTGACTTGTAAGACTTCTTCGACTCTTTTGAAATGCCGAAACTCAGTGACGCTGCCAGGAAGGACCTAAATTCTGACTTCAGATTTTAAGAAATAACCTCTGCCATTAAGTCACTTGCGTCTGGCAAGGCAACTGGGCCAGATGGATTTGGCTGAAAATTTGATAAGAAGTTCTGTGATCACCCCATTCCTCCTCAGAATGATATCTTGCTCTAAGAGAGACAAAGCCTGGCCTAAAACATTGCACAACGCTACCATTTCCCTCATTCTTAAGAAAGGTAAAGAGGAAACAGACCCAATCAACTACAGGCCCATTGCACTCCAGAACTACAATAGAAAAGTAATCACTAAAATGCTGGCTAACCAGCTAAATAAGCACTTGTCATCTATCATTCATCCTGATCAGACAGGATTCATCCCGGGCAGGTTTTCTTTTTCCAATGTCAGACACCTCCTTAATACTTTGTATGCTGATCATCGGAAAGCCAGTGGTGAAGCAATCTTATCCCTTCATGCACAGAAGGTTTTTGACCAGATTGAGTGGTGTTACGTGTTTGAGACACTGTACAGATTTGGGTTTGGTGAATCATTTATATCTTGGGTAAAATTGATAAACGCCAGCCCAATGTGTTCTATCATAACCAATGGCGACAATGTAACTATGTTTCCCCTACACCATTCAGTTCAGTAGGGTTGCCCTCTTGTCAGCCCTCTTTGCCATCGCAGTAGAGCCCCTCGCCGTAAAAATAAGAAGTCAACCAAATATTGTGGGTTTGAAAGTGGGAGGTATTTAAACTCTTATTAGCTTATATGCCAACGATGTGACACTGTACTTATAAAATTCAGAAAAGTCAGTCCCCCTTCTTCTAAATTTAATCACCTCCTTTGACCGACAAAAAATGACTTCGTGCCCCTCTCTGATGTCTACATGACGGGCTTTTTGGAAAGTGTCCTGTTTAATGTAGTTAAAGATCACCTTACCTATCTTGGCTTGACAATAACCAAAGATCCTAAACTAATATTTAAATTAAACTTCGCAGAGTTTATCTCAAAACTTAAACAGAACATAGAAAGCCGGAAAACTCTACCTCTGTCCATGATTGGCCGTATAAGTTCAAATAAAATGGTTTCCCTTCCTAGGTTTCTCTATCTTTGTCAAAATCTCCCTATTTTACTCACATCAGCCTTCTTTAAATAGTTGGACTCCATGATTTTGTCTTACATTTGGAATTACAAGAAACGCAGGATTTCGAAAATTCATTTGCAAAAGCCCAAGTCTGTAGGAGGGCTCAGGTTCATGAGAAACAATTCAATTAAAAAATTTTCGGGTATCTGGTTTCCAATTCTTGCCTACCTAGAGGAGGCCTAGATGATTTAGCACTTTTGAGCACTCTGTACAACAGGCATCCCTCTAATGTTATGTCCTGTTTTTTTTTGCTCATTTTATTTTCACACATGTCTGAGCTTATGTTCTTGTTGATATTGTTTTTTGAAAATTTTGAAAATAAAGTATTAAAAAAGAAATAGTAAAAAAATCAAGTTACCAGTTTATATATTTATAAAAATAAACTCGTTTGACATGTACATCAAAACTATTAATACAAGTTGAATACGCAATTTTAACTCAATGCATCACCAAACTTTGGTGAGGGTGGTCACCCAATATAAATGACATCTTACAGAAGTTCTGGCTACAGTTGGTGCAAATTGGAGGGGATAGAAATTGATTCGGTAGTTGGTGGTGAGATTTACATACCTTATATACCTCCATCGGACTTCCAGCACAACTCTGTAGACAGAAATGTGAAAATTACACAAACACACACAGAGAATTGTTGGCTTGCCAGCATGATCCAGCTCAGTATTTTCAGTTCCCATGATAAGCATTCCCTTTTTACCAGTTCCATCCAGTTTACTCTCTACAAACCAGGACATCTGCAACATCAGCATCCTGTTTTAGCGTAAGGGGAAATTTATTTAGAATTTTAATTAATTTCCATGCCTTAGTAATGCTTCAATCTTAAAAGGCCAACTGTAAACCTGTACAAGGGTGTATCTTAGCAATTTAGCCAAATGAAACCATGAGCTTGATATCCTGGTCCTTGCAAGTTACATTTCTCAAGTACAATACAAAGGGAAATTGGGGTACTTATAGATTTTAAGAAATATAGTGTTAATATAAATAAATGGGAATGATTTGATAAAAAGAGCATGAACATTTAGAAGTGAAATATTGGGAATGAGGGAATCTAAATAAATTGATTATCTTTCTTTGCTCTTTGTGAATTGTTATCATTTTATAATGCCAAAAGAGACCTATAATTGAAAATCCAGATGAAATAAGTATTTTCATTTTAGTTTGAGCTGTAACAGGAAGCTGTGAAACTGGATTAGTGAAGGTAGGATTTAATAGACAAATAACTTAAGGTCTTTTGAGTTTTAAGGATGCGTCTGATCACTCCATTTTTGAATTTACTGCATAATTAATTCCACAGAATACAGTGAACCTAATCATTTGAGCTCACTATATAATAAAACTGCATTTCATTTTAAAATGCGCTGAAACAGAATAATATGAAGCTTAAACCAGTAGTTAAGAATTAGTTTCTGTACTTCCTAGAATAATAAGTTTTACTATAACAAATTGTGACTACATACAAAAAAAAACCATGAGTGGGCATGAAGAAGATTTTCTTAATAAAAACAGAAATAAGATTTGATACAGCAGAAATAAATATAAAAGAACTAATTGAGGGAATGTTTGCTTGTGTGCTCATAACCCCACTCTGAAACTTATCAGAATGCTATGAACAGTTTTAAATGTGGAAGAATGTATTTCTCCAGAATGGCTCCAGAGTTATACTGGGGAATCCAGTGTTGTTTTCCTGGGAACAAAAACAGTTGAAAAATTTCTCCTGTGGTGTTCAAGATTATGCGTTTCTCATAACGGATTAATAGAAGAAGAAAGTACACATAAAAAGGATTCAGGATATTGATCTTAAAATCTGGGCAAGTAAATTAGGAGAAATGAGTGGTAAAAACTTAGTATACATGAACGGGAGATTATTCCCTCCAGAATTGCTGGAACCAGAATCATGCCAAAAGAATTTGATTCACCCTTGAGAGAGAATCAAGGGCAATGTGGGGAAGTGGGACTTCATGGCTCACTCTATTAGGAGTTACATACAATTGATAGTCTGAATGATATCCTCTTGTGCTGTAATAATGCTGTGATGTATCTCTGTGACATATTTGCATCAACAATAACAGAATTTCTTTTACTTAATTCATTAATTTAGTTTGCACTGTATAATTCCACACTTGTACACACAGAAATTCTGAAGCTTTCATTTTTAAATTGCGAGAAACAATTGATCATGCTTCCATATTGACTCCAGAGGCCCAATCAGTGGTGGGAACACAGCACTTTGCGATGGTTACTCGCAGATTGGCAAAACTTGAATAAAAGGAAAGCTTTGCTGGCATTCAGACATTCCGGAGGCCCACTCAGCAGAAGGAACAGAACACTTCGAGGTAAATAAAAGTACAGAAGAGACAAGCAAGGTGGCCATTGTCAGGGTGGTCAATGTTGGGAGAAGTCCAGTGGTGAGAATAGGAGCATGAGGTTTTGAGACAAGAGGCTTCAATCAGAAGAGACCGAGGACAAAGACACAGGTTTGAGGATTTGGTCTTGGTTGCCCATTGTACAGTGCAGACAGGATGGCAGACATGGCAGTGGAATGTTCCTCTTGTAGGATGTGAGAATTCATGGAACATTTTAATCTCCCTGATAACTACACCTGTGGGAAGTGTAGCCAACTCCAGTTCATGAAAGACTGCATTAAGGAACTGGATCTGGAGTTGGATGAACTTAGGATCATCTGGAGGCAGAGCAATTGATAGAAATTACTTTTGAGCAGGTGGTTCCACCCAGAGTGCAGAATTTGGTAGGAGGTAAAGGGTGAAAGAAGTCGTTGCAGTGTCCCCCTGTGGCCATTCCCCTCAGCAATAGGTACACCCCTTTGGATACTGCTGAGCGGGGTGACCTATCTGGGCAAAGCATCATCCGCCAGACCAATAGCACTGTGTTCAGCTCTGAGCCTCAGAAGTGCAGGGCAAATTCAGGCAGAGCACTAATCATAGGGGACTTGATAGTTAGAGGGACAGATAGGAGATTCTGCAGCAGCAAAAGAGACGCCAGGATAGTGTGTTGCCTCCCAGGTGTTAGGGCCCAGGATGCCTCTGAGTGGTTGAAGATTACACTTAAAGAGAAGAGTGAGCAGCTGGAGGTTATGGTACATGTTGGTACCAATGACATAGGCAGGAGAGGGGTAGGAGTCAGGAAGGAGGTTGAAGAGCAGGACCTCCAAGGTGGTGATCTCTGGATTACTCCCGGTCCCACAGACTAGTGAAGGTAGTACAGGAAGATAGTGCAGACGAATGAGTAGTTGAGGAGATGGTGCAGAGGGCAGGGTTTAAAGTTCTTGGATCATTGGAAACTTTTCTAGGGAAAGGGTAACGTGTACAATTGAGACAGGTTGCACCTGATCTAGAGGGAAACCAAAATCCTGGGAGGGAGATTAGCTAATGCTGTTGGGGAAAGTTTAAACTTGATTTGCAGGGGGTTGGAACTGAAGTGAAGAGGCAGAGGATGGGGTGGTTGGCACACAGGTAGAGACAGCTTGTAGTGAAGTTGTGAGAAAGGATAAGTAGATGATAGGGCAAAGATGTACTCAGCCAGATGGATTGAGGTATGTCTATTTTAATGCAAGGAGTATCGTAAACAAGGTGGATGAACTTAGAGCATGGATCAATAAGTGGACCTATAATGTTGTGGCCTTTACAAAGTCTTGGATGTCTCAAGGGCAGGTATGGCTGGTGAGTGTGCCGGGCTTTAGATGTTTCAAAAAAAGCAGGGAAGGAGACAAGAAGGGTGGGGGAGTGCCATTGCCAATCAGAGATAGAATCATTGCTGCAGAAAGGGAGGAAGTCATGGAGGGATTGTCTACTGAGTCATTGTGGGTGGAAGTCAGAAGCAAGGGGGCAATAACTCTACTGGGTGTTTTTCATAGACTCTTAATAATAATAGGGACACTGAGGAGCAGATATGGAGATAGATTCTGGAACAGTGCAATAATAATAGGTTGTTCTGATGGGTAATTTTAACTTTCCTAATATTGACTGGCATCTCCTCAGAGCAAAGGGTTTAGATGGTGTGGAGTTTGTTAGGTATTTTCAGGAAGGTTTTCTGATACAATATGTAGATAAACACATTAGAGGAGAGGCTGTACTTGATCTGGTATTGGGGAATGAACCTGGTTAGATATTATATGTCTCAGTGGGAAAGCATTTTGGAGATAGCGCTGGAGAGGGATAGGAGCAGACAATTTTGGAAAACATTTAAGTGGGATAGGGGGAAATATGATGCTATTAGGCAGGAACTTGTGGACATAAGTTGGAAGCATATGCTTTCAGGGAAATGCATGGCAGAAATGTGGCAAATGTTCAGGGAACATCTGCATGGTGTGCTCCATAGATATGTTCCATTGAGGCAGGGAAAGGATGGTAGGGTAAAAGAACCACGATGTACAAAGGATGTAGAAGATCTAGTTAAGAAGAAAAGAACACTTACAAAAGTTTCAAGAAACTAGGTACAATTAGAGCTCCAGAGCAAGAGGATGAGCCCTGTGAGAATAGGACCAATCAGGAGTGATAGTGGAAACATGTACATGGAATCAGATGCGGTAGCAGATGTACTTAATTAATACTTAATAACCAATCAGAAGCAGTAGTGGAAACAGGTGCATGGAGCTGCAAGAGGTAGTGGAGATACATTATGAATATTTTGCTTCAGTATTCATCAGTGAAAAGGACCTAGGCAATTGTGGGGATGATTTACAGCGGACTGAAATGCTTTAGTGTATAGACATTAAGAAAGAAGATGTGCTGGAGCATTTGAAAGGTATTAAGTTAGTTAGGTCACAGGGATGAGACAAGATATACCCTAGGCTACCATGAGAAACAAGGGAGCAGATTGCTGAGCCTCTGGCAATGATCTTTGCATCATCAATAGGGATGGGAGTAGTACTGGAGGATTGGAAGGTTGCAGATGTTGGTCCCTTGTTCAAAAAACGGAGTAGAGATAATCCAGGAAATTATAGACCAGTCAGTCTTATTTCAGTGGTCGGCAAGTTTTTGGAGAAGATCCTGAGAGGCAGGATTCATGAGCATTTGGAGAGACGTAATCTGATTAGGGATAGTCAGTATGGCTTTGTCAAGGGCTTGTCATGCCTTATGAATCTGACTGAACTCTTTGAGGATGTAGCAAAACACATTGATGAAAGTAGAGAAGTTCTCGTAGTGTATATGGATTTCAGTAAGGCATTTGAATGGGTTCCCCATGCAAGGTTCATTCAGAAAATAATGAGGCATGGGATCCAAGAAGACCTTGTTTTGTGGATCCAGAATTGACTGCCCACAGAAGGCAAAGAGTGGTTGTAGATGGTTTATATTCTGCATGGAAGGTGGTGACCAGTGATGTTCCACATGGATCTGTTCTAGGAGCCCTCCTCTGTGCTTTTTATAAATGACCTGGATGAAGGATAGAAGGGAGTGTTAGTCAGTTTGCTGATGACAAAGGTTGGAGGTGTTGCGGATAGTCTAGAGGGTTCTCAGAGGTTACAGCATGACAATGATAGGATGCAGGACTGAGCTGAGAAGTGGCAGATGGAGTTCAACCCAGATAAATGTGAAGTGGTTCATTTTAGCATGTCAAATTTGAAGACAGAATATAATATTAATGGTAAGTCTCTTGATAGTGTGGAGGATCAGTGAGATCTTGATGTCCAAGTCTATAGGACACTCAAAGCTGCTGCGCAAGTTGACAATGTTGTTAAGAAGGTGTATAGTGTGTTGACATTCATCAACTGTAGGATTGCATTCAAGAGCTGTGTTACAGTGATACAAGACCTTAGTTAGACCACACTTGGAGGACTGTGTTCAGTTCTGGTCACCTTACTACAGGAAGGATGTGGATACTATAGAGAGCGTGCAGAGGGGGTTTACAAAGATTTTGCCTGGATTGGAGAGAATGTCTTATGAGAATAGGTTGACTGAATTTGGTCTTTTCTCCTTGGAGCAACGAAGGATGACAGGTGACCTGATAGAAGTATATAAGATGATGAGAAGCATTGATTGTGTGGCTAACCAAAGGCACAATCCCAGGGCTGAAGTGACTAACATGAGGGGCATAGGTTTAAAGGTGCTTTGAAGTAGGTACAAGCTGGATGTCAGAGGTAAGTTTTTCAACACAGATTGGTAGGTGCTTGGAATACACTGCCAGCGAAGATGGTAGAGGCGGATTCAATAAGGTTTTTTTTAAGAGACTCACAGATGGGTACTTGGAGCTTAGAATACTAGAGATCTGTGTGATAGAGAAATTCAAGGTATTTTCTAGAATAGGTTACATGGTTGGCACAAGATTGTTCTAGGTTCTAAATTTTTTTAAAATATATAAATCACAATATATAAGAAATATATATGACATCTAAGTCAATGATCATAAATCTAATTCTGAATAGATTGGTGCTTTTGTTTTATTCTGGAACAATATGCAGAATATTAAACATGGACCTGGATACCACAAGATCAACATGCCCTTTGGGTCACAATGTCTGTGCCAACCATGATGCCAATCTAAACTAATCCCAGCTGCCTGCATGTATCCCTGCTCACATGTCTGTCCAAGTACAACTTAAACTCTGCTGTCGTGTCTGCTTTGACAATCTCCTCTGGCAGTACATTCCAGGTAACCACTACTCCTTGTGAAAAAAAATCCTTTCTCATCTCCTTTAAACTTTCCCATTCTCATCTTCAACCAACTCCCTTGAATATCTGACTTTCTTTATCCTGGGAAAATGTCTGATTACTTACTGTAACTTTGCTTTTCTGTGAATTTAATATTCAGGTTTGTCCAACCTCTCTTTCTAGCTACTAGAGGATGTTAATCATCTTTAACACCCACTTCAAGGCATCCACATTCTTCCAATAATGTGGCAACCAGAACTGCAAACAATATTCCAGTTTAATGCAGGTGCAATGTGTCAAAATCCTAGTAACACTTACATTCCCATTATTCTTCAAAATAAACTAAAACATCATTAGTAAAGACAATTTAAAGTACCATGTTTTAATCTGGGGGAATGAAAATTAACTTAAGCTCACTGCTTCTGTGTTTAATACTATTAAAGGTTACAAATCGTGTATCAGTGGAGAACTTCAGGAAGGCTGCACTTAACATAACAGGTGATTATATAAAACAGAAGATGAATTTTGGCCCCAAGAGATGGAGTATGACTGTCACATCATACATGAGTGATCTCTGAAATCAAATAGCTTGGAGCCTCACCAATTATGAGTGATCTGCAGCAGTGATTTATAGAGAAAAACATATTAACTAGCTTCCAGAAGAAGTAGACTTATAAATCTAAGCCTTCTTTCCTGGCCCTCCTCCGGCTTGTCAAGTTAAGTGAAAATGTCATTTCATTTCATGCCTCATCTTCAACTCATCTCCAAAGTAGAACATTAGCTCCCATGCTACATAATAATTAGATGTCCAGTTTTAGTATTAATGAATGTTTTCATCCTATACGTATATTTCAAAACTCCTTTCAAGGCTGTAATAGAGCCACACAGCTTGGAAATAGGCCCTTTGACCCACCATGCCAATCACCATGGGCCACCCATATAAACCTCATTTAGAAAGGCTTGGTCCACAGTCTTCCATGCCTTTTTGATTCGAGAGCTCATTCGGATATGTTTTCAATGTTATGAGAATTCCTACCTCCACTAGCTTCCCATGCAATGTGTTCCAGACAGAATGACCTGGACTAATATGCCAAACCAGATAGTGAAAGGTTCTTAAAGTGACAAATTATTCCAAATGATTTCCCTTACATTTGTCAGCTTCCAGCTCATACTGCATGAATACTGCATGCCATAACACTGGCACTATGTCAATGGGGGGAGGAAATATCCCCATAAGCCATCCCATCATTTCTATGAGGGGTGATTGTTAAGTTCATGGCCGAAGGTAGAATGAGTCAATTTTGGAAAACCTAGCACACTTATTTTTCAACATAGTCCCCTCCTACATTTACACACTTAGTCCAGCGGTCGTGGAGCATACAAATCTTGGACCTCCGCAGCAGGGGTGATTAATAAGTTTGTGACCCAAGGTAGAAAGAGATGAGTTATACAGTTCTCTTTACAGGCACGTGCAGTTCAACTCTTTGAGTGATTATGCAGAAAGTTTGAAGTTAATAGCTCATGAGGGGTGATTGATAAGTCCATGGCCTAAGGTAGGAGATGAGTTATTAACTCAACTGTTTCATTAAAATGCGCCCTTTTCTTTAGTAACCCTCAAGTCAAATTAAGACTTATAAAGCAAATAATTTAATTGCATGTGGTGTATTGTTTGTTATTTCGTGGTACTGATTTGTAAAGGGAAAACATCATGCAGCATCCACACAAACAAGATTTCACCAGCTTGGCAGGGGCCGTGACTGTCTTCCCCTAGACTAATGCAGGCCACCGAACCGAGGGTTACACTTGTCTGGCATACGGTTTATACACATCAAATTATTGCACAGTGCATTGAGCTAGAGTAAAGTAAAACAATAACAGTGGAGAATAAAGTGCAAAGCTACTTGAAGAAGTGCGGAACACGTAAACAATAAAGTGCAAGATCATAATGAGGCAGATTATGAGGCCAAGAGGTCCATCTCATCTTACTAGAGGTTTGTTCAAAAGTCTAATAACGATGAGATAGAAACTGTCCTTTTGTCTTGTAGTACGTTTTATATGTTTTGAAATATATAACTTTTAAAAATAATTTTAGTAAGATTTATACAACACAGAAATTAGACCTTTAGCCCATCATATTCATTTCACCTGGTTTGCCCATCTACACTAATACCGTTAGCAAAACTCCGTATACTTTAATAGAACCATAGAACCATGGAACATTACAGCACAGAAACAGGCTTTTTGGCCCTTCTTGGCTGTGCTGAACCATTTTTCTGCCTAGTCCCACTGACCTGCACCTGGGCCATATCCCTCCAAACCCCTCTCATCCATATACCTGTCTAAGTTTTTCTTAAATGTTAAAAGTGAGCCCGCATTCACCACTTCATCTGGCAGCTCATTCCACACTCCCGCCACTCTCTGCATGAAGAAGCCCCCCCCCAATGTTCCCTTTAAACTTTTCCCCCTTCACCCTTAACCCATGACCTCTGTTTTTTTTCTCCCCTGGCCTCAGTGGAAAAAGCCTGCTTGCATTCACTCTATCTATACCCAACATAATTGTATACACCTCTATCAAATCACCCCTCATTCTCCTATGCTCCAGGGAATAAAGTTTTAACCTATTCAACCTTTCTCTGTAACTCAGTTTCTCAAGTCCCGGCAACATCCTTGTAAACCTTCTCTGCACTATTTCAACCTTATTAATATCCTTCCTGTAATTAGGTGACCAAAACTGCACACAATACTCCAAACTCGGTTTCACCAATGTCTTATACAACCTCACCATTACATTCCAACTCTTATACTGAATATATAATGACTTGCTTATATAAATATTGGTCTGAATAGAGGACCTTAGGTCAAGAAGACACAATACTGGACCTTCTCTTAGGGAATAAGGCAGGACTATTAACTGAAATGGCAACCAGGAAGTGCTTTGACAGCTGTGACAATAACCCTCTCAGTTTTAAGATACTGATGGTAAAGGACAACAGGTTAGGGCTCTAAACTGGAGCAGAGCTAATTTTGAAGAAGTTCAACTGGATCTAGTGGTTCGATTGGGTGAGGAATAAATGGCAAATGGGAGGTTTGGAAGAGTGCAATATCAGGAGTTCAAGGTCAGCATGTTCCTACTAGGGTGAAGGATACCCTGGCAAGTTTAGAAAACTTTGGCTGGCCAAGAAACATCGAGGCTCTGGTCAAGAAAAAGAAGGAAACATAAAACAGAACCAAAGGAAACAGAAAGAAAGAAAGGAAGATTTAGGAGGTCTGGGATCACTGAATAACTTGATGGCAATGAAAAATTTAGACTACACTTAAGGAAATCAAAAGGTCAAAGAGGATATAAGATGGGCTTGAAATAAAAATTCCAATAAAAATTCCAAGAGATTCTATAGCTATATTAAGGTTAAAATGTTGGCTAAGGAGAGCAAGTCCCCTTTGATAGCAGTAGGACAGCCTATGCCTCAAACTGCAGAAGATGGGTAAGATTTCTAATGAATATTCCACCTTGGTGTTTACTGCGGAGAAAATTATGGTTGCTCAAGAGTAAAGGGAAACAGGTAGTGATGTTGTGGTGGGCATTTGTATGACCAAAGAGGAGGTATTAGCAGGATTTCTCGCATTAAAGTAGATAAAGCCCCAGGGCCTAGCCAAATGCATTCTGGCCCTTATTCCTTGGAAGGCAGGAGAATGAGAGATGACTATATAAAGATTTATAAAATCAAGAAGGGCACAGATAAAGTAGATGGTTGTATTTTTCCCCAGGATAGGGCAGTCAAAATCTAGGGTGAAAGGTTAAAGACTTAAAAGAACTTGAAGGGCAACTTTTCCACTTGACATTGGACTTGGTAGGGTACAAGGAAGTGTAATGGAACAAAGGAATCCAGAAGTGCAATTGCATAATATTTCAAAAGTAGCATCATAAGTCGACATGATAGTCAAAAAGGCAATTATCACTCTGCCTTCATCAGTCAATGCATTAAATATATATATGTCCCAGCATATCAGTGCAGCAAAAAGGAAGGCAAGACAGTGGCAATATTTCATTAGGAGTTTGTGGAGATTTGGTATGTCACCTAAAACACTCCAAAGCTTCTACAAATGTACTGTGGAGAGCATTTTGACAGGTTGTATCACCGTCTGGTATGAGGGGGGGGGATGGCTACTGCACAGGTTCGAAAGAAGCTACAGGAAGTTGTAAATTTAGTCAGCTACATCATGGGTACTAGCCTCCATAATATCCAAGAATCCGTTAAGGAGCAGTGCCTCAGAAAGATGATGTCTATTATTAAGGGGCTTACTTATTAAGGACCAACATCATCCAGGCCACGTCCTCTTCTCATTGTTACGATCAGGTAGGAGGTACAGAAGCCTGAAGGCACACACTCAGCAATTCAGGAGCAGCTTCTGCCCCTCCGCCATCTGATTTCTGAGCAGACATTGAGCTCATAAACACTACGTCACTTTTTCATTATTTCTGTTTTTGCACTGCCTTTGTTAATTTAATTATTTAATATACGTATATACTTACTGCAATTCATTTATTTATTTTTCTATATTTATCATGTTTTGCATTGCACTCCTGCCACGGTTAACAAATTTCACGACACTAGAGGGCCTGAATGTAAGGGAGAGATTGGCTAGACTGGGTCTTCATTCCTTGGAGAGTAGGAGAATGAAGGGAGACCCTATAGAAGTTCACAGAATCAGTGGGAGCACAGATAAGGAAGATGGTAGCAATCTTTTCCCCAGAGCAGGGGAGGCAAAAACCTGGGGCATGGATTCAGCTGAGAGGGGAAAGATTTTAAAGCTATCTGAGGGGCAATGTTTTCATGCAGAAGATATCAAGTATATGGAACTATCTGCCAGAAGTTGTTGAAGCAGATACAATAGCATCATTTCAGAAGCACGTAGATAGAAACATGGAGGGGAGCATTAAGGAGGAATATGAGCCACATACAGGAAGGTGGGACTGGCTGAGCAGACACATAGTTGGAATGGATTTGATGGGTTGGAGGCTCTCTATCTGTGCTTTATTGGTCTATGATTCAATACAAGTCTGTTAAATATAGTGATTATATCTGACTCCATCAACTCCTCTGACAGTGAGTGAAACACTGCATAAAAATCACGTTCCTCATTTCCACAAAATTTTCTTCCTCTCATCTTAAATTCATGCCACAAACATGGGGGTGGTGGGGGGGGGGGGAAGAAACTCTGATGATCTCATCCCTAGCTTTCATAATTTTACGAACATCAATCAGGTCATCCTCTGGTCTCTAGGGAAGCACATTCAGCCTGTCCAATTCTCCTAAGCAGAATTCCTGCAATCCAAGCATCATCCTAACACTCTGCAATCGCATCCCTTCTATAATGTGGTGACCAGAATTGTAACCAATACTCCAAGTGTAGGATAAACAGTGTTTTATAATATTGCAACATCCTGCCTCAACTCTTACATTTGATGCCCTAACCTATGAAGGCTATCACATCATATGCCTTCCTCAACATGCAAACTACCTGCATTATCACTTTTAGGGAACTATGGACTGGAATCCCAAGGTCACCCTGTCCACCAACATTCCTTGATGTCCTACAACTTACTGTTTATGTCCTATCCCTAGCTTGATTTCCAAAGTATATAACCTCACACTTATTGGGATTAAATTTCATACTCTAATTTTCCATCATGTCATCTGCAAATGTACTAATCATACCTCCTTGCATTCACACCACAATTATTGATGTACTGTATATCATAAACAGGGGTTCAAACATTAGTAGTAATAGTGTGATCGCTCGAGTCGAACATGATTGAGTATGCTGTTCTCCCAAAAGGTGTTTCACTTAATGGAGAACACCTGTGCGTGACTTTGTTTAATGTGGCAAGGCTAATACACAGCCAGCCATCACACAGTCCTTAACTGATTGATGGTATGCAAGATGATTGGGGAACCTTCAGTGCTGCAAATTTCCTCCATCTTGATGCCATTGTGATGTGCCATCATCTTCTAGTAGCTCTACCTTTGAGTCCTTGGCTGGATTGCTTTTTGTCTGATGTCTCATCCTTGACCCTACCACCATGAGTGATCATGGAGCCAAGCTCCAGATGGCATTGCTCTTGGGATCCCAAGAACTCAAGATTCTTGGCCACAACAAGCCTTCCTAAAGTCTATGTAGACAATTTCTACCATTCTGCTTTCACCAATCTTTGTAGTTATCTCCTCAAAAAAAAAAAGCCAGATTTGTGAGGCCAGATGCCCTTCACACAATGTCATGCTGACTATTTCTATCAATGTTCATAAATCCTGTCCTTTAGAATTATTTTTTAAGTTACTAATCTATTCCAATTGTCTGTAAATGTCTCTGACTAACTGCATGAGTTGCTAAAATGCTAATTGGTCAGTTTGGAGACAGGACTTTAGGATCCATGAACAGTCGCTCCACTGACTTTCTGGACCAGTCTGTTTTTCGTGAAGCTTTGAGCATATTGGGAACTGTGCAGTAACACAAGGTAACACAAGCTGTGATCTTAACCTGGATTGTGGAGGACAGATGAAACAAAAGCCAGATTGAGCATGGTCTGGTCCATTATGTCTTTATGGTAAATAATTCTTCATTGAATTGGGTAGGTTGCAGAGCCAAGACCCTCAGTGCTGAGCAACTACACTGCTCGATCAGCCCAACCATTGCCAGCTCCAACAAGCAGGCTCTCTGCAATGAGCTGTGGTCAGTTCCTCATTGGATTCACACCAGGTTCTTAGCCCAGTGCTGCTCAACATTTGCAGGGCAATGTTTGCACCAAATTCCCAGCACAACTGTGTTCAGTAATATTTCTTTCTGTAAACCTGGCCTTTCAACACTGATCCATTCACACTTCTGTTCTCGGCAAGTGAGATAACAGCATATATGGAGATGATACAAACACAAAGGACCAAATAGCCTTCTTTAGTGTTGTGAGACCATGGCCATCAGTTATTTAAAAGTTAACTAATGCACAATCACCTTTATTAAATATGCTTCTTTTGTGATGAAAAAGTGGTTTAATGCTGGATCAGTTTTCCACACATCAAGGGATATATTCAATGCAACTGAACACTGTATTTTAAAATTCTGCCTGATTTCATGAGTTAATGGAAATATACTTTTTGATGCAAATGAGGTAAGAGTAAATTTACGAACCATAAAGTCAATTCTCAATAATTTGAGCAGATTTTTTCAGGTCTGCCAGGTACAACCGCAATAGAAACCATCTTCCTGTATCTTTATGCTAATAAAATTCAACAGCAACAGTGAAATTCAATGATAAGGGTAATTGCCTGTAAGAATGTCATGATTTTTGTTTTATTTAAAACATATTTGCCTGCTGTTGTTCGCTTTCAGGGTTTTGATTTGCATCAAGTGACTGACAATGATGATGAACCTCTACAGAAAAGTGTCAATTTCTTACAGAAAAGGAAGAACTTCATTGAAAATCAGATATATAACGATGACAACAGAACAGTTGTTCAGAGTCTACAGAACAAAATTATAATCAAAAGAAATTCATTAGCTCCCACACTTTTCAGCCTGTTGTACTTTTGTCTGTGTTCATTCACCGACTGACTGCCAATCTTCAACATGTACTCCAACCCACATAACAGCTTATATCCTACTTGAAAGATTATAGATATTGTCTCCATACATGCCTACCAACCTGGTTGTATTACATCCAATCTAAAACCAGTCATCAGTTTAAAAATTTCTCCATTTTTTTTGGGAAGTTATTGACAAATGTTATGTGCATGGTGTGGAAGACCCAGGGACCCGAGCGGACAATTATATGGTGTAGAATCAGAAGAAGCTTAATCATCCCCTCAACTTTGCTATTCCATTCGATAAGACTGTCTGGAGACCCAGGCCATACATTACCTTTGAAGATCTTTTTAAAAAGAAAAGAGATTTTCATGCAGTTCTGATTAATCAATTAACAGTTTTCAGGTATTACTTATCATTTGCCAAAGTAATTTTCAAAATGTTATTATGTCTGCATTGTATTTTCTAACGTTATCAAAAATAGGCCTGGCTTTACTTTTTAGTCCATGTCTTGTCATCCTGCACAAGGAATGGAGAGGTTCTTCTCTATCTGTCTTCAGTCACATCACCCTTTATTTCTCCAAATTTCAGGGAATACTTTATTATATGATTTGCCTTCAAATTTTGGGGATTAGTAGGATGGGGAAGTCCTGACGCACAGCCTCAGCCCAAAGAATTAACCATTCCTTTGCCTCCGCTAAGGCTGCTGGACTCAGTGTTTTGCAGTGGTTTATTTTTTCTTCAGAATTCCAGCATCTACTATTTCTTATTTTTCTTATCAGGAAATGGAATTCTCTTCACTGTATTTTTACTGTCTTTAATTTTGTGGAAATAGTCTTACACTCTCCAGTACTTTTATAACATGTTTTTCCTCTCTCTTCTGGAAAGTTGGTCTAATGGAAGTAGGGACTTGCTTGTGCATTCCTTTTAGTCCAGAGCAATTCTTTTCTTAACTATTATTTCCTTGATAGGTGTGGTAGGGACTGTTCTAAATGCATAATGCAGCCAAGAAATACTGCACAGAAATGGAAGTCACATGTTTATGATGCAAGATTAATTGTTTACACATGTGGAGACAAGCACATGGTGGGGTGTCTTCTTTTTGGTATGATTTCTCCTTAAGTGGACCTCCTGATGCTGTACAACAACAGAACTCTAGAAATAATTAAACTGAATTGAAAATGTTTGAAGCAATGGTTTCAGTGCAAGTTCCCTTTCAAGCTACAAAATATCCTGACTTGGAAAGATATCACTACTCTCTTATTATTCCAAAAATGCTGTGGCAGCATCTTCATCAGACAAACATCGGCTCAAATTTAAATTTTTTAATAACGTTCAAAGCTCAAAGTACATTTATTATCAAAGTCTGTACACAATCTTGTCTCCTTATAGGCAGCCACAAAATAACGAAACCCAATAGAACCCGTTAAACACCCAGGCGTGCAGAAAGAAAAAAAACTGTGTAACAATAAAAGTAAGCAAATAACATTCAGAACTGACTGAGTCCAGGCCACATCCTCAGTTCAATGCAGAGACGAGTAAACCTTGTGGAACTGTGAGCTGAACATCTATAAAATATATTTTTTAAAAAAAACCATCATTGCATCTAATACTGCATTTTTCAAACAGTTGAACCACTTAAGTATCTTATGATTTTGTCTTCATCATCTCAATACAGTAGTTTTGTGCTTAGCTTTTTGACATTGTAAACTTATGTTTGATATCTGTCATTATTAGCGAGTTCAGAGCTTGTTTTCACCACGTAAGGGACCTCTGGTAAGCAAAGTGTTCCCATATCCAGGAAAATCACTTTCAAGTAAATAAGGTACTTGTCATCAAGTGATAATATTATCTTGTATTGATTATCATGACACAGAAACATATTAAATAACAGTTGTAGCTGTTCAAGTCTGTTATCCCAAATACAAATATGACAAAGGCTTTTATCAGTCTGCTGTCCAACATCTGATTGGGAGTGTGCTGCAGACAGCAGTCATACAACTTATAGAGCCAACAGAATCATAGGCAAAAATGGAATAATTCAAACTATATATGCGCAAAGATGGCAGTGATTTCTCAAAGCCAATCACCACAGCCAGAGGACCATACTGCAGCAGTTCAACACAAATGTTTGTACTTACCCAGCCACCTTCAGTTGCTTCGTGAATCTTAAAGTCTTGCTGGGATTTTCATAGTACTCAGTATAGAGATATTTTACCCTCACCCCTCTTCTCTTCCCTCTCACTATTATGCTTTTCAACACTACCTTTTTCACTTCCCCGTGGCAGCTTAATGGCAGCCATTGAGAAAGGTGTTTCACAGTACAAACTACTGTCAATGTATGCAGAAGTTAGCTTGCAGTACTTTTAAAAGAAACCTCAACAATTGTTTCCTAAAGCAAGGATTTCCCATTTTAGAGATTGTTGTAGGTTTGCCTTTATGGCAAAATATAGCAGACATTTAGATCATCAAAAATGGTTGACACTAATTTTTTTTAGGCCACAATGTTCTGAAAAGTGAAACACAATAATGATGCGCAAAAAACCATAGAACAACATAATGCTCATAACAACATGCACTGATGCACAAACAGGTGAAGTACCTTTCACTTTATCATTTAGAGATATCGCACAAGACAGGCTCATCCAGCCCAATGAGTCACACTACCTAGTAACCCACCTATTTAAAATTAGCCCAAACACAGGACCATTTACAATGACTAATTAACCTACTAACCGGTATGTCATTGGACTGTGGGCAGAAACTGGAGCACCTGAAAGAAACCCACATGTTCACAGGGAGGACATACAAATCCTTACTGATGACTATGGAATCAAATTCCCAACTCTAATGCCTCAAGTTGTGATAGCTTCACACTAACCATTACATTACCTTCTTCCCCCTTCCTGTCCAGTCCCGATGAAGGACCTTGGCCAGAAATTTAGACCGTTTATTCCTCTCCATAGATGCTGACTGACCTGCTGAATTCTTCCAGCATTTTGTGCATGCTTCTCTAGATTTCCAGCATCTGTTGAATCTCTTGTGTTAAAACAAATGAATTTCAATTAATGAGATTAATATTTAAAAAAGATGATCTAAGCTCAGGAAGTAATTAGGAGGGAGATCAGCCAAATGGGCTATGTAATAATGAGAATACTTGCAGAAGCAGTGAAATGGAGAGGTGGTTGGCTCATGGTGATGATTGTGGGATCCTGTGAGGATAATGTAATTTCTTATGAAATAATCATAATCACACCCACATTTCCCCTCACAGACTGGTAAAATATAAAGGCAAAGTCAGAGAGTCAAGAGCATTAGGTTAAAATTATTAAACACACAGGTTTGAAATAAATGGATTGCTATAAAATGAACAGTATGTTAAAAATCAGGAGGAAAAGCATTGAAAAAAATCCCAACAAGCTGATGTGGCTCAGATGTCATGATACTGCTAATGGTAATTAAGAGCTATTATTATCTAGTTTAAATTTGCATGTGTTGAATGCAGTTGGTCAAGGTGCTATAGATTAATGAAATTCATGTGCTTTAAAGCCTCTAATGTGATATAAATTGAAATGACTTAAAAAGAATTGAATGATAAATGGCTTGGCACTTTGAAATATCCTTCATAATGAATAGCTTGTAATATTTAACAATGCCATCATTAGTGGGATCTGCTTCGTCAAAGAAGATGCCAGAGAGGAAACAAACACAACTGGTCAGCCAGATCAGATGCAAATACCGTAGATTGAGTTATAAATGCTTATGTTAATTAAATGGTGATGAGGCAATAATTATATTATAAATGTATGTAGCACTTCTAGAAATGATCTTGAAAGCCTAATATCCTGACTGTAATAATGATGTACGTATTATGGAGGGTATTTCTTAATAACATTAATTCAATAAAGCAGAAGATTTGACCTCCCAATCTCTGATACAACTGCCAATATTAGGCTGAGTATTTAAGGATTTGCGCTCAGTGGCCACTTTATTAGGTACACCTGTACATATGCGCATTAATGCACATATATGATCAGCCAATCATGTGGCTGCAACTCCATGCACAAAATCATGCAAATATGGTCAAGAGGTTCTGTTGTTGTTCAAGTCAAAAATCAGCATGGGGAAGAAGTGTTATCTAAGTGTCTTTGATTGTGGAATGATTGACAGGGTGGTTTGAGTATCTCAGAAACTGCTGATCTCTTAGGATTTTCGCGCACAGCAATCTCTAGACTTTATAGGGAAATGTGCAAAAAAACAAAGACACATTCAGTGTGTGGCAGTTTTGTGGGTGAAAATGCTTTGTTAATGAGATAGGTCAGAGGAGCATGACCTTACTGGTTCAAGTTGACAGAAAGGTATCAAAAACTGAAATAACCGAACATTCCAACAGTGGTGCGCAGAAGAGCATCTCTGAGTGCACATCATGTTGAACCTTGAAGTGGATGGACTACAGCAGCAGAAGACCAAGAACATACACTCATTAGCCACTTTATTAGGTTCAGGATGTATTTAATAAAGTGAGCATTGTGTGTATTTTCCATTTATAGTTACAATAACTCTTAATTGAAGCATTTCAACATAAGCATGGAATAGAGGTAAAATTCATATATGTTTACTTTAAAGGATATGGATATCAGTGGCCCCCTAACCATACTACCATGTATGGCATGTGGCCAAGTAGTTAAAGCATCGGTCTAGTGATCTGAAGGTGTAGTCGTCAGTCAAGTGATCGAGCCTCAGCTGAGGCAACGTGTTGTGTCCTTGAGCAAGGCACTTAACCACACATTGTTCTATGACGACACCGGTGCCAAGCTGCATGGGTCCTAATGCACTTTCCTTGGACAATATTGGTGGCATGGAGAGGGGAAGGCTTTCAGCTTGTGCAACTGCTGGTCTCAGATACAACCTTGCCCAGGCCTCAGTCATCATCGAAGATCGATGGACAGCCAAAGAAGAACCATACTACCACATAAATAACACCAGCCCATAGATACAATTGGCCATTGAGTCTGCTCCTCCATTCCACCATGACTGACCCAATTTTTCTCCCAGCTCCAATCTCTTGCCTTCTCCCTGTATCGTTTTATGCCCAGGTCAATCAAGAATCTAATAACCTCTGTCTTAAATATACATAAAGACCATCTCCACAGCTGCTTGTGGCAAAGAATTCCACAGATTCACAACTCTCTGGTTAAAGAAATTCCTCCTCATCTCCATTCCAACAGAACACCCTTCTATTCTGAGGTTGTGTTCTTGGGTCTTAGACTCTCACATTATAGGAAACATCCTCTACAGGTCCATTCTATCAAGGCCTCTCACCATTCACTAGGTTTCTCATTCTTCTCTGTATTCTAGTGAATACATGTCCAGAGACATCGGACACTCTTCATTCAATCCTGGAATCATTTTTGTGAACCTCCTTTGAATCTTCTCAGCACATCCTTTCTAAGATAAGGGGTCCAAACTTGCTCAGAATACTCTGAGTGTGGTCTCACCAGTAATTTATAAAGTTTCAACATTATGTCTTTGCTTTATATTCTAGTCCCCTTAAAGTGAATGCTAACTTTGCATTTGTCTTCTTCAGCATGGACAAAACCTACAAATTAACCTCTAGGGAATTCTACACAAGGACTCCCAAGTCCCATTGCACCTCACTTTTTTTTGTGTATTTTCTCTCCATTTAGAAAATAGCTTTTTCTTCTATCAAAGTGCATGACCATACACTTCCCAGCACTGTATTCCATCTGCTATTTCTTTGCCCATTCTCCTAATCTGTCTGTCCTTCTCTATCCCCTCTGGCTCCTCAAAATTACCTGCCCCTCCATCTAACTTTATATTGTCTGACATCAATTCCATCACCCAAATCATTCACATATAATGTAAAAACGAATCAGTCCCAACATAGACCCCTGTGGAACACCACATGTCACTAGCAGCCAGCCAGAAAAGACTCTCTTCCTTCCCACTCTTTGCCTCCTAACAATTAGCCACTGCTTTATCCAAGCTAAAATCTCTCCTGTATTACCAGGTCTTGTACCATTTTAAGCAGCCTGATGTGAGGCATCTTCTCAAAGACCTTCTGAAAATCTAAGTACAAAACATCAACTGATTCTTCTTCTTTTATTCTGCTTGTTACTTCTTTGAAGAATTCCAACAGATTTGTTAGGGAAGATTTTTCCTTCAGGAAACCTTGCTGACTACAGTCTATTTTATCATGTGCCTTCCTGAGACCTCATCCTTAATATTCAAGTCCAACATCTGCCCAATCTCTGAGGTCAGATCAACTGGCCTATAGTTTCTTTTCTTCTGCCTCCTGGCCTTCTTGAAAAGTAGAGTGACATCTACAATTTTCTAGTCTTCCAGAACCATTCCAGAATCTAGTGGTTCTTGAAAGATCATTATGAGATCTTTGCATTATGGGGTCTTGGCTTGCCTCCACAAACCCTTCAGCAACCTCTTTCAGAATACTGGTGTTCACACCATCTGGTCCAGGTGACTTATCTACCTTCAGACCTTTCAGTTTCCCAAGAAACTTCTCTCCAATTATAGTAACTTCAAACACTTCATGTCCCCTGACTCCTGGAACTTTTGCCATACTGCTGGTGTATTCCACAGTGAAGACTGATGCAAAATACTTATTCAGTTCATCTGATATTTTGTTTTACCCCATTACATCCTCTTCAGTGCTTCCTCTCCATTACTTTTCCAGTGGTCCGATATCCACTCTTGTCTTTCTTTTATACTTCATGTATCTGAAGAAGCATTTGGTATCCTCTTGAATATTACTGGCTAGCTTTCTTTTGTATTCCATCTTTACCTTCTTGATGACATTTTAGTTGCCTTCTGTTGATCTTTATATCCTGTAATCCTTAGCAATCCTCTAACTTCCCAAAAATGTTGCTCTATTATATGCCCTTTCTTTGGCTTTTGTTCTAGCTTTGACCTCTTGTTAGCCATGGCTGTGCCATCTTTCTTTTATAATATTTCTTCTTCTGTAGGATGCATATATCCTGTGTCTTCTGAAATTTCCTCCACACATTTCAGCTATTGCTCCTCTGCTGTCATCCCTGCCAGTGTCCTTTTCCCCACAATTCTGGCCAACACCTCTCTCGTGCCTCTGTAATTTGCTTAATTCTACTGTAATCCTGATACATCTGACTTTAGCTTCTCTATTTCAAATTTCAGGGTGAATTCAGTCAGATTATGATCAACTTTCCTCAGGGTTCTTTTACCTTAAACTCTTTAATCAATTCAGAATAGCTAATCCTCTAGTGGGCTCAACCATGAGCTGCTCTGAAAAGCTATCTCATAGACACTCTTGAAACTACCCCCTCCTTCAATCCAGCACCAACCCAATTTTTCCAATCTACCCGCACATTGAAATCCCCCATGACTATTTTAACATTGCCCTTTTGGTTTGCATTTTCTATCTCCCATTGTAATTTGTAGGCCACATCCTTACTATTGTTTGGGAGTCCATATACATCTTCCAACAGGGTCTTTTTACCCTTGATGTTCTTTAGCTCTATCCACAATGATTCAACAGCTTCCTATGCCACCTCTTTCTAATGATTTGATTTCATGTTTTACCATCAGGACAAGGTTGCCCCTTTCCCTTCCTATCCATCCTTTTGATACAATATATATCCTTGGACATTAAGCTCCCAGTTATAATCTTTCAGCTATGATTCAGTGATGCCTACAATTCATATCTGCTAATCTGCAACTGAGCTGCAAGTTCATCTGCCTTATTCCATATACTGCATGCATTCAGATACGACACCTTCAGTCCTATTTGCCTATTTGATTTTGATTTTAATTTTTTGATTTTGTCTGCCTTTTACATTGCAGGTCATCCTGTGGACTGCAATTTCACCCTATCAATAGCCTCTCTTCACTACACATTGCCTCTGTTTGTAAAGCAGCTACCTTATCTTCAGAATTATTAACCACCTCTCCTATGATTCTTCTTGTATTCAAATATACGCAGCTCAGGACCATGTACATACTAAACTGTATAACTTCCTAGTTCTGGCCTTACTAGCTCGTGGTATGGATCCTGAGTTCACAATGCTGGAGGCCTGCCCTTTAACTTAGCACCTAACTCACCTGAACTTCCTCTACAGAACCTCATCACTTGTACTACCCATGTCATTGATACCTACATGGAGCACGACATCAGACAGTTCACTCTCCCACTTGAGAATACTGAGGACCCGATCCGAGATATCTCAGACCCTGCCACATGGGAAGCAACACACTGTCTGGGAACACACACAAAATACTGGTGCAACATAGCAGGCCAGGTAGCATCTATAGGGAGAAGCGTTGTCTTGGTCCGAAATGTCGACAGTGCTTCTCCCTATAGATGCTGCCTTGCCTGCTGTGTTCCACCAGCATTTTGTGAGTTGCTTGAATTTCCAGCATCTGCAGATTTCCTCATGTTTACCATCTGGGAATCTTGTTCTTGCCCACAAAACCCGCTCCCCATTCCTCATGGGTAAGTTGCCCAGTGTATGGCCAGGGAACCCCAATACAATAGGACTCCTCATATAGTATTCTGCCCTCCCTCAAAAGCTTTCCCTGTTTTCTTCAAGCTAGACAGATAATTAACTCTTATCCTGACATAGCTGTCATTGAAGGCAATTTTATTATTCACCAATGTGTTATAGTATACAGGGAGCCAGTGTAAAAAGACAATACTTCTGGTGTTCTAACAATGTGTAGCATTAAATACTGATCAAAGCTCCCTCGACTTCCAACAAATTGGTTCTAAACCGACTGAAATGTATAAATGATATAAAATGGCCGCCCTGATGGTGAAAGCTAATTTCTTAATGATGCAATAATGAGCAATCAACAACAGTTGGGAACTTACAATTAATGAGAACGAGCAATTGGAGATAAGGTAACAATCCAAATCCAGAAAGCCATAACAGACAGATACTACATGAAACCCAATAATGCTGCGGTGCAGTCAAGGTGTTTCAATTAATTGTAGTAATGATACACCTGTATCTGGAAGGTTCAGCTGCTGGGTGCAGTATTTACTGTGCCTAAATGATGGCAGTAGTACCAGAATTGATGTTATACAGGTAAAGAATCTGTGCTTGATCTTACATTAGTATCAAACTCTATTGCATCAGTATGTGAGTGGTTAGTATACCAAGAAGGAACTGTAGGGAGTGATCATTACCCAATCTGGTGCAAGATAAATATTTCTGCCTCATTGGTCACAGAGAATATGGGTCGGAAATGGATCCTTGAGAAAGCCAGTTGGGAGAAGCTTCTGGAAAAAGTGAAAGATATCTAAGTCAGGTCAGTAATGAGATGGACATAGAAACACTTGACAGCATATTAAAACAAGGTATAATATCAGTTGCATTAGCATCCATTCCTAAAAGTAAAGGAGGAACAAAGAAGAGAATAATGCCATGGTGGGATGATGATTGTAAGGAAGCAGTGAGAAATCAAAATAAGGCTTTTAAATTGGTTAAAAGAACTCATAACTTCCAACATTTGATTCAGTACAAACAAGCTCAGGCCGTAGTAAGGAGGGCAATAAGACATGCAAAAAGGACGCACTGGAAAAAGTATTGTGATTCAATCAGAAACACAACCCAAGTAAGAGAGGTGTGGGGGATGATAAAAAGGATGGGAGGGGACATGAAAGAGTGGAGATACCCAGTTCTGGTGGATGGAAATGTGACTGCAGTAACAAATAAGGAAAAGGCAGAGTTGTTGGCAAGTATTTTTGTTATGGTACATAGTTCAGATAATTTGTCTGAGAAGGGAAGAAGAAGCAGAGAGAGAACAAAAGCTGAAAATATGGAGGCTTTATGTAGGAAAACTAACCTTGACGGTGTGCAAGATATCCCTTTCAGCATGGGAAAATTAAGAAAGGCACTAGCTAGAACAGGAAAGACTGCACTAGGTAAAGATGAAATATGCTATAGTATGATAAATCACCTGAGTGAAGAAAGTCTGGAGAAACTACTGCTTCTGTATAACAAAGTCTAGGATGAAGGGAGAATACCATGGAGCTGGAAAGAGACAATAATTATTCCAATAAGGAAACCTGGAAAAGATGCCAGCAGACCAGGAAATTACAAGCCAATTGCCTTGTCATCTCATATATGTAAACTTATGAAACGTATGATAAATGAGAGGTTAGTGTACTTTCTGGAAAGTAGAGGTATGGTGGCTACATATCAAAGTGTGTTCAGGAGCACTAGTGAGGGGGGGGTCAGTAGACCCAGGAGATGGGAGAGAGACATGCCGGATGCCTCGTTCCCCAACGATGCAAAATAACGCAACATTGACCATTGTCTCCTGGAGACAACGTTTGTGGATTGGGGACTAGGCTACGTGCAAGCCCTTGGGCAAAGTGGGCTGGTTGAGAGAGAGATTGTATCATCCCAACCTGATTGACACCTGAGACCCTGTGAGGAAGTATAAAAGAGGGTCTGGGGGAACAACCCCTTCAGACGCACCAGAAGAAACGCTAACAATCCCGTAGTAGCGGGAAGCCATGTGCGTTGGGTTCCCCTTGCTTGGGAGCTGGTGGCGGGTACCACAGAACCGATGTTCTTGAACTAACCACGGGGAACCAGCTTCCCCAATTCAAAGGATTTGCTTCATAAAAGACCCGGGCAAGTTTCTTTTCTCACAAATCTCTCTCTCCAACAAGTGAAACCCCAGCGGTCCCAAAAGGCTGAAGCCTGCAGGAAGTGAGTGACTTTTATATTTCCATCAGACAATATATTATCCCCTAGACAAACGATCGAGTGGTTCCTTATTGATTATATTACCCGTGTTATTATTATACCCGCTCTTTTAGATTGAGTAGTGATGACGTATATTATCTGAATGTTTGTATTAATCTTATTTTTGTGCCCCTTTATAAATAAAGACTTTTAAAAAATAGTAGCATCAGACTTCAATGGACCTATCTATCTTTGCTGGTAAGTGACCTAGTTACGGGGTATGTAACAATTGCATTTTGGAAAATATCCCAACTTTTCTGGAAATGGGGTTTGTACATTCAATTCAGAACAGAGTAGATGTGGGAAGGAGTAGGGGAGTAAAGCGGAAGGAGCAAGTAATTATAAGTAGACTGAGAATTGGGCACAGCAACCTTAATGATACTCTGGCTATCATAAGTAAACATCCGATCTATGTCAGAAGATATATATAATTATTATTATATAATTATATAATATTATATAATATACTGTCTGATGTCAGTAGAGCATATCCTTATTTCATGCAGGAAATTTGCACAGGAAAGACAACAAATGCTACAACAATTATGCAAAATAGGACTGGTAGAGAACAGCGTTAAAGGTTTATTGGAATGTGGGGAGATTGATCAGGGGAGGAAATGGTTGTTTAGTTTTTTTAAGAGTGACGGGACTGGAAAGATGACGTTAGGCAGTCAAGTGAATGGACAATGAGGGATAGTAAATCCTGAAGATGACAGTAATGCAACAGTGTGGATGCCAACTGCCGTGAAAACTCAAGGAAGAAGAAGAAACCCAATAATGTAGCTGAGCTGCCCATCCATTGTATCCGGGTCACTGAGGTCCAGGATCTATCTACAGGCAAGTGAGCTGATACCAGTGGTTCCCTCCATCCTCAAGAGCTGATTTTAACTGTAAAATAGCCGCTGTTCACCTGTCTCCTAGTCAAGTTATATTGCCTAGCTATCCTTTGCTGCTGATTTGACAGCTTTGTAGCCTATGTTCCCTACCTGGGAATTAAGTTTATTTTCTTCTCTGTGGAAAGCATCTCTATTGCCTCAGCCTCCCTCCTGACTTGCCTTATTCCCCCTTCCATTTGCAACCTTATTTCAATTCTAGTCTGCTTTATTTTCCTCAAACTGAGTGTAGGATATGCCTCCAAAAGCAACACTATCTGTTTTCCTTTTTCACAGTTATTGACTTTTAGCATTTTTTAGATTTAATCCTTCAAGTTAAATGGAATAATTTGAATTAACATATGAAATCCAACAAATTTTGATACAAATAACTAATCTCAGCATATTGCTATAAAAGTTGGCTTTTAATTGTGATTAAAATTTAATCAAATTCAGATAGAAATCCACAAGCCAGATGCACTGAAGAAACTAAAGTAATGGAAGACTATGATCATGTAATGTACAGGATTATATTTATTCTTCTCATGTGAGTCAGAACATAAAAATTGCCACCTCACTTGCTGCCAGTAGCATTGCAGTAAGTTTTTCTCCATAAAGGTTACAGGTTAAATGAGTTCTTGACAGCTTCAGTCTAATTTACTCCTCATGGGATTACATGTGTAATAGAAATCTGCTCTCCAATGCAACCTGACCTTGTAGGGCACTTGTAATATCAGCTTCGGGGGAGTTTGATTGGATGCAGTAGATGGAATGTATAGCCTATTGTTGATGGTTTATGTCATGGGCATCCTGTGCCATTTAGTTCTGAGGCACAGTATAGGTCACTCAGTAACTATTGCTAAAGGGAGACATTTGAGCCATTGAGCTGATGCAGGCCCCTCTTTGAGAAATCCCACCAGTCATATTTCTTCTCTCACTCTGCATAGCCTGACAGATCATTCCGTCTCTAGTGCCCATTCAATTCCCTTTAGGCTCTGATTGTTTCTGTTTCTATCACCCATAATAACAGTATTTTTGGATAAAATGTATTTCCTTGCATCCCTCTTGTATATTCCATCAAAATGTTAAATGTGTCCCCTCAGAGTGGAGAAGAGAGATTTTGCTTATTTAGTGTGGTAAATGATGTCCTCCTCTCTGCAATTATTTTGTTACATCTCTTCTGCAGCAAATCTGGGACCTTCACATCAATCCTAGAGTGTGGTGACCAGAATTGGCTGAAGTGTTCAGCTGCAGATTATGCAGTGTTTTATGAAGGTTACAGCATCTTCTGTTTTCCTCATTTCTTTCTCTAGCTAGGAATTCCTCAAGCATCACTAATCACTCTCCTCACAAGCCATCATCAAGGTTTGATGCACACACGCACTCTGCTACATCTGCTCCTGCTCACCCTTTCATTAGCCTGTCTCTTACTCTGTGCCAAAGTGTAACATGCCACACCTTTCATTTTACTACCTTACATAACAATAGCTATCCACAGGAGGTAAAGTGGGGTGAGAGAACCGGAATATGCATCTGCCTGGAAATGTAATCACAAAATGGCATTTTTGTAGCATTATTGAATTAAAATAAGTATATATATTTTTTCTCTCTATAGTGAAATGTAATAATCACTTTTCTGAGGAATATTGCCTCATTAAAGATATTTCTAGGCATGAGTTACCTTTGTATTAAGGCTGCTATTTCCACATTGGGATAGACAGAATATTACTCCAAATCCAATCCCCCTTTGAAGCATTGCGGAGAACATTAACTACATTGTTTCATATCCCCGCACCACATGGTCTCATCAGCTTTGTGATTGCAGGTAGCTGAACAACTTGCTTTCATCTTATGGGATTCCACCTCTTACTTAATTTCATGTTTGTCTATTTATTTTCTCCCTTTATTTGTGTAACCCCCTGGGTCGCCTCAGGCTCGCTCAGCTCGTTCTCGTCTAGGGGGAGCAGCCTTCGGCCCCGCCAAACTGGGTAATCAGCTGGTGTGGATGCTGTGTGATGTCCCCGCCTCGCCCAAAAACAGACAGTACACCATAAGCAATTAAATGTGTACAATTTATAAAGGTTACTATAACTAAGTGATTAATAGTGATACAGTATATATGAAGAGAAAAAATAAAGAAAAGGTGCCAAACTTATCAAAGTCCAAACCACTTCGTGCACAACCGTTGGAGCTCAATCACCAAAGTCTTCTGGCCACCATTCGATCCCCTCCGAACTCCTCGACTCGCAGCTCAGGACCCTCCGAAGTGGTCAACCAAGCACTTCTAGCTTCATCCCCCCTCATCGGAGTACCTCCGGGCCTCGGACCCCCGCTTGGGGTCCATTCCTCGCCCAGCTTACAGCATTGCGTTCTCTCTCTCGACCCCCTCACGCCGATCTGCCCAAAAGCCCGTCAACAAAAGCTTACAGACTCAGAAGAAAGAACATTAATCCCCATTTGGTTTACAAAGGAATACAATTCTGCCAGCATTCCCTCGCAACAAAGAAGCATTCCTGCTAGTTAACAAAAGAAAAGAAGCCCTTTTGATTACATACACAGTAACAAAGAGAAAAAGAAGAAACCCCCTTTACACTTGTATCTTATTCTTTTATTGATCCAACTTCTCCCTAAATCAATCCAATACTCTCCATCTTCAAATGAATCCCACGTTTTGAGCAAAGAAGTTTCTCTTGAATGTACCAATCAATTTAACCAGACAACTATATTTGTAAAATAAAGCCTGAAATACTGACATGTGACTGACTATAATTCTGTTCTAACAATCGCTGTTGTAATGTTGGGGGATCACGACTTCAAGCTTATTCAATTAAATTATGTTATGAAATACTCACTATAGAATGTATTTCATTATACACGATACTTGGATCTCATGATCAATTATGTACTTCGTTAAGATAATTACCTTTTTTTCCTACGATATAATTAAAAAGAAAACATTTCTTCTGCATTTGCATTTTATCTAAGTAAGAAATTTCCCTAGTTCTCCCTGTTTCAGACCTTATCTGATAGAGAAAATACCATTAATGACAGCATTGTCAAAAATTACAAGCCAATCATTATCAAGGGATTTTCAAGGAACCTTTTTGAGTCAGTTGAGTAATATCTGAATAGATTTTTTAAAGGCTATAAATTTCATTAAATCTCTAACTAACTAAATAAATTAATTAATTAAAACTCCTTGGCTGAATGCAACCGTGTCATATAGATAGAAACAGCATTTTAATTACCAATAACAATATCATAACAGCTGAGCCAAGATAGCATTTTATGAACTTTTAAATAAACTTTTACATGTTGTACAGTATACTAATGATATTAATTATTTTTTCTCAAAATAGTGCTTATTTAACATTTTAGTAAAATTGGCCATCAATCTCTTGTTTTCTGTAACTGAACCAAATTGGACTCAATTTACCACCCTCCCTCAGATCTTACGGGCTTTTACTCCAGCCTACTATATTAAATCTAATCAACAAACTTATTAAAATATATATGCCCTTATTGACTCTCATTGTTACCTGAAAAACACTCTTTTCTTAAGGAATGCTTCCATATTTACTCTCTTCCTCAATATTTTCATTTCACATTTCATCTTTGAATGCCCTTCTTTGTCTTATTCTTAAGTTCACCACATTTTCTTTGATCTTTTCCTAAAGTATGTCTGCGCCTTGAATATATTCATCCCTTCACAGACACATTTGTCCTTTCCTTTGTCTGTTCATCATGATCTTTTTCACAGATTTCCTTCAAATCAATTGGCTACATGCCTGTAATTCACCCACTCTATTCTATCTCTCGCACATCGATCTTTTTAAAATTGGCTATCTTCTCTTAAGATGCATATTTTTATTCCTTTACCATTTTGTCGTTTTGATCTTTGTACTTTCACATTATCATTCACTTTCCTGTTCAGACATCTTTGTTGATAAACATAAGCAGTAACCTGGAGATTAACACTGTCATCCTTTATCTAATGTCCTTATTAATCTTATTAATCTACCTTTGAGTACCTAATAGTCTTGGAGAGAAATCATTTTATGTCCTTTCCTATATTACTGGAAGTATTATGGTAGTAAAGCAGTATAATGATAAAATTACTAGATGAATATTCAAAAGCCTAGACAATTGATCCAACACATTAAAATTCAAATAATTAAGTAAAATTTGGTATTTAAAAAACTGTAGTCAGTAATGATAACCATAAAATCTCTATCCAGGGAAGTAAGTATGCTGCCTTTATCAAATCTGGTCTGCGTATAGTTCCATAATCTTCCAATGTGCATGACTCTTAACTGCCACTAGAGTGGTTGAGTCAACCTTATTGTTCAAAGACAATGCATTTCTAAAGCAATCTCTCAGGATCAAGGGTGATTTACATCCACCCTAGCTTTGTGAATTCTGATATGGCTCATATGGTCAATTTAATGGATGATCTGTCCATATTGTGGCCGGCAGAGCAGGTGGGTGGGTAGCTTTTGAGATAGTGTGCTCTTTCTCCCTTTTGGGATGAACTTCTGTGTGTTCCTGAACTTGGACTGGTGATTGTTCATGCCATTATGAATGTTTCTACACTACTTTGAGTAATTATGAGCTAGAATTTCCCAGGAATCAAGTGTTGAAAATGACCTTGAACCTTTTCCCTTTTCTTTCAGTAATCTCCTCCCAAGACAGAACTCAGAATGAAATATCTGTTTTGGGAATCTGGAGTCAAGCATTCAAATAGGGCAAATTGGGTGTAGTTAGGGCTCAGTGTCAGGATCTTGTCCCAGAAAAGAGTACTGACTTTTGGTTTCCTTATCCTTCCAGGGCATTTGAATGTTTTTATGGACACAGTATCCATGGTATCTTCCGGTTCCTTGTAATCAAGGTACTGAAGCAGCTTAGTAGATCATGGCTCTGTAACAGAACTGAGCTCTTCACTCTTTTCCTTAATTAGCCCATAAGTGTATTGGTGAATTGCAAATAATGTTAAATCTTATCATCAATGTTTATCTTTGCTGAGATATGACAACAGCATGTTGGTGGGGGATGATAAGTAGAGCACATGCACCCTGCACATCGTGACTTTAAAGCTCGTCTTCTTCCTCTTGATTGTTTCAGTGAATGAGTGGATGATTACTTAGGGATAAGCCTCTAGACATGCAAATACAAGCATTGCCTACGCAGAGCACTGCATCTAATTGGACACACAAAATGCTGATGGAATGCAGCGGGTCAGGCAGCATCTATAGGGAGAAGCAATGTCAACGTTTCAGGCTGAGACCCTTCGTCAGGACTAACTGAAAGGAAAGATAGTAAGGGGTTTGAAAGTAGGAGGGGAGGGGAAAATGCGAAACGATAGGAGAAGACTGGAGGGGGTGGGGTGAAGCTGAGAGTTGGAAAGGTGATTGACACTTCACCTGTGAGTCAGCTGGTGTGGTATACTGCGTCTGGTGCTCCCGGTGTGGCCTTTTATTTATTGATGAGACCCGACGCAGACTGGGAGACCGTTTCGCTGAACACCTATGCTATGTCTGCCAGAGAAAGCAGGATCTCTCAGTGGCCACACATATTAATTCCACATCCCACTCCCATTCTGATATGTCTATCCATGGCCTCCTCTACTGTCAAGATGAAGCCACACTCTGGTTGGAGGAATAACACCTTATATACCGGCTGAGTAGCCTCCAACCTAATGGCATGAACATTGACTTCTCTAACTTCCATTAATGCCCCTCCCCCTTCTTACCCCATCCCTGATATATTTAGTTTTTTTTCCCCCCTCCTTTTCTTTCTCTCTCTCTGCCCATCACTCTGCCTGTTCTCCATCTCCCTCTGGTGCTCCCCTCCCCCTATCTTTCTCCTGAGACCTCCTGTCCCATGATCCTTTCTCTTCTCCAGCTCCGTATCCCTTTTGCCAATCACCTTTCCGGGTCTCAGCTTCACCCCACCCTCTACGGTCTTCTCCTATCATTTTGCATTTTCCCCTCCCCCTCCTACTTTCAAAACTCTTACTGTCTTTCCTTTCAGTTAGTCCTGACGAAGGGTCTCGGCCTGAAACTTCAACAGTGCTTCTGCTTATAGATGCTGCCTGGCCTGCTGTGTTCCACTAGCATTTTGTGTGTGTTGCTTGAATTTCCAGCATCTGCAGATTTCCTTGTGTTTGTCATCTAATTGGATTAGGGTAAATTTAGCTCTGAAGTGCAGGAACTGTGGAACATGACAGAGATCATTACAGCACAGTGCAAGCCTTTTGACTCAAAATGTTGTGCTGACCATTTAACCTACTCTAGGATCAATTTAACTCTTCCCCCCTACATAGCCCTCCATTCTTCTACCATCTTTATGCCTTTCTAATAATTTCCTAAATGTGCCTAATGTATCTACCTCTACCACCACCTAGGCATTTCACACACCCACCAACCACTCTGTGTAAAACACTTAGCTTCCCTTTTTATACTTTTCTCTCACCTTAAAATTATGCTCCTTGGTATTAGCAACTTTTCCTTGGGAAAAAGTCTATGGCTATTCACCCTATTTGTGCCTCTTATCTTGTAGACCTCTATCTAGTCACTTCTCATTCTCTTTTGTTCCAAAGAGAAAAGCTCCAGCTTATTCAACCAATCACTTTGTTCAAACTGTTCAACTGTATGTTTGATCATTTCTCTCTTGCCACACTCAAGCAGGAAACCTGATAGAGACATGGTGTAGCATTGTGATAGGTAAGATCTCATCATATTTTAGGCTTATAAAATTTTGGCCATATTGTATTTGCATTTCATTTAATAAGATTCTGTATGAATATGTATTAAGCCACAAATAAAATAATTACTTATTTATAAATCACTTTTCATACAAGCAATGTAGTTCAGAGTACTTTACAGTGGGATAAAGTGCAAATATGAAAATAAAAGACAAAAAGATGTTAGTTAAAAGCAATGTTAAATAAATAGGTTTTGAGCTGATGTTTATAAGTGTCAACGGAGTCTGCATCCTTATAGTTTTAGGTATTGAGGTCCACAGTTGATTTTAAAAAAAACCTGACATGCCAATTTCCTTTTGAGGGGGATTATTTAAATTTTAGAGACTGGCGGAAGAACAATGGATGAAAAAGTATGATCTGCAGATGTTGGAAATCTAAAATAGAAATAGAAAATGCTCGAAACATACAACAGGACAAACAGCTTCATTTAAAGAGAAATGTTATTAATATTTCATTATGATGGCCTTTCATCAAATTAATAGATAATTTGGTTTTATTCTTTTGGTGCTGACTGCTTTCTCTGGGTTAAATTAAATTTTGTATTGTTATCTTTGCTCCTCTGTGTTACCAATATTCCAATTGCTTCAAGTTTGTTTAAATTCAATATTTAACACAAAAGGTATAAGCAACAGTAGTAACCTTGAACTTACAGTGAATATTACCTCTCCAGGATGATTTTCATTGAATAATCAGACTGTATCTTAATTTTAATTTACAACAAATATGTGTAAATTGTGTATCAAACAATTGATATGCAATGATACAAAATGTGTATCGTTGTGTGGGTTTTCAACCAGGCCAGATTGAAGAAGTTTCTGAGTAGCTACCACCAAGATATTACCTGTGGAACCAGAGGAATCAGTACACTTGACCATTGTTACACTGCCAACTAGAATACTTACCATGCTGTCCAACATCCACACATTGGAAAGTCTGATCACATAGCTGTACTTCCAGTCCCAGCTATAAGCAGGGACTAGGGGGCCACAGCACCAGTGATGTGGACCTAGAAGGTATGGTCAAGGGAGGCAGAGGAGTGCTTATAAGACTACTTTGAGTCAGTGGACTGGACAATATTCAGGGATTCATCTTTGAATCTGAATGAATATGCCACAGTTGTCACCAACTTCATCAAGACCTATGTGGCTGAGTGTGTGCCTTTGAGATCATACCAGATGTATCAAAACCAAAAACCGTGGATGAAGTGGGAGATTCAACGTCTGCTGAGGACTAGATCTGTTGTATTGAAGAATGGTGATTCAGAGCCATACAAGAATTTCTGTTATGACCTACAAAAAGCTATTGTAAAAGGGAAACCAATTCCGATTGGGGTTAGTGATTGAACCAGATGCAGGGTTTTCAGGCCATTACTTCCTAAAAAGTGAAGCCTAACGTCATCAATGGCTTTGATGCTTCACTCCCAAATGAGCTCAATGCCCTTCATGCAAGCTTTGAAAGGGAGAATAAAACATCAGCTGTGTGAATTCCTCCAGCATCTTGTGACTCTGCGATCTCTGTCTTACAGACCAATGTGAGAGCATCATTCAAGAGGGTGAACCCTTGCAAGGCATCGTGCCCTGACGGTGTACCTGTAGAACTCTGAAAATCTTTGGTAACCAACTGATGGGTGTGTAAAGGTCACCTTCAATACCTTACTGCTGTAGTCAAAGTTTTCCACCTGATACGAAAGAAAACAATCATACCAGTGACAAAGAAGCTGCCTCAACCACTATCACCTAGTGGCACTTATATCTACTATGATAAAGTGCTTTGAGAGATGATCATGGCTAGAATTAACTCCTGCCTAAGCAGAGACCTGGATCTGCTCCAGATTTGCCTATCAACACATTAGGTTTACTGCGGACGGAATCTCACTGGCTCAACACTCAGTCTTGGATCACTTGGAGAATAGTATTATTGACATCAGGCAGCTATTTATTGATTATAGCTCAGTGTTCAACACAATTACGCCCTCAGTTCTAATCAACAAGCTCCAAAATCTGGGCCTCTGTACCTCCCTCTTCAACTGGATCCTTCACTTGTGGTTGGGAGATTACAGTCATTGTAGATCAGAAATAACATCTCCTCCTCGTTGACATTCAACCCTGGTGCACCTCAAGGATGTATGCTTAGACCATTGATCTACTTTCTCTACACCCATGGTTGTGTGAAAAGCACAACTCAAACACCATCTGTAAGTTTGCCCATGGCACATCCATTGTTGGAAGAAATTCAGATGGTGATAAGGAGGTGTCCAGGAGTGAGATAGTTCAGCTGGTTGAGTGATGTTGCAACAACAATCTTGCATTTATTGTCAGTAAGAACATGGAATTGATTGTGGATTTCAGGAAGGGGAAGTCAACAGAACACAGCAGTTCTCATAGAGGGATCAGCAGTGGAAAGGCTGAGCACTTTCAAGTTCCTGTGTGTCAATATCCTTGAAGAACTACCCTGTATTCAACATATTGAATCAATTACAAAGGAAGCATGACAGTGGCTCCATTTCACTTGGATTTTGAGTAGACTTGATATATCACCAAAGGCACTTACCAGTTTCTATAGATGGTGGAGAACATTCTAACTGGTTGCATTGCTGTATGATATGGAGAGCCACTGCAGGATCAGCAAAAAGCTGTAGAAAATTGTAAGTGCAGCCAGTTCCACCATGGGGACTAGCCTCCTCAGCATCAAAGGCACCTTCAAAAGTCGATGCCACAAAAAGGTGGCATCTGTCATTAAGGACCCCCATCACCTAGGTGATGACCTCTTCTCATTGCTACCATTGAGGAGGAGGTACAGGAGCCTGAAGGCGCGCACACACAATGTTTCAGGGACAGCTTCTTCCCCTCAGCCATCAGATCTCTAAATGAACAATGAATCCATGAAAACTACCTGACTATTTTCTCTCTCTTCTTTTTGCACTACTCATTTGATTTTTATTTGTTTATAAATACTTCCTGTTGTAATTTATAGTTTTTTATTGCTATATATTGCAATGTACTGCTGCCACAAAACAATAACTTTCATGACTTGATATGTCCGTGATATGAAGTCTGACTCTAATTCTGATTTTGCATGATAGGGGTATTAACGGGGCAGAATCACCACTGTAGATGCCAATGTCAGAATAGATACTTTGCCTGAATTTCTAGACCCATATTGGCAATTTATTTAAAGCCTGAGTCAATTTGTGCAGCTAACAAGAAAGCTCAGGTAGAATAATTATGAGTGGTAGCTTGCTTGGAATTGATGGTTGAGATTTTGCACGGTATCTTGTTGTGCAGCTGTCTCATTTCCCGCAGCTTTTAGCCAAAATGATATATTTGTCCATCACATTTTTTTATCTGTTTAATGTTAGTCCCACTCTATTTTCTTATTGTCAAGTTATGCAGTATTTGATTTTATCTGCGTAGTATCATCTTATTTTCTGGCAAGGATTGAAAGATAAACACACAAGAATGATAAAACCAGAGAGAATTGAGAAGCCAGGACACTTGAACAGATGGTTTGGTGATCTGGTTAGCACCCGCTACTCCAGTGACTTCCTTTACCACCTCATTATGGAGAAAATTTTGAAGGAGAAAAGAAAATTCCTATCAAAGATATGGTAAAGTCTTTGCATATTGGAGAAAAAAAAACAAGTTAAAATATAAGGTAAAATATGTTTAATAATAAATTATAAAGAAGACAATCCATATTTGCCTGCTGAATATTATGCAAAGATTACATTTGACAGTCTTCACAGATTGTGTTGACTTGGTGCCATTTTTAGTCGTGGCACAAAATGAATTGGGCTCTGCTGACTAGCGCAGATGAGGATTTCTGCTAGTGTGAAATAAAACACTGTGTCTGACTTAATTTTGGTTCCTTGTACCGGAACTATAACTGTAGCACTGATTGCTGCATTAGCACAGCACACACACACATACAAGATGCTATTTCACACATTTACAGAGCTTTAACAAAGCTTTCAAAAGTACATGTGGCAAATATCCAGGTCTGTATAAATAAAATATCATGGAAAATGTGCTTTTGTTGAGCATGTAAAAGTTGCTTGACTATGATAAGAGCTGACAATTTCCTCATAAAGCCTTCAATAAGAGGAAGTCTAACCAGAACCACTAGACAGTGTTTCAACTGCCAGTTCTTATCAATATCCTGAAAATCTCTATTTGCACTGTGGCTATACAAGGAGATCAGGAGATTGGAGCCTGTGACTACTTAAACTCTTTTCATCCTGGGGACAGGAATGCTGTTTTTTATTGTCCATCCATAAGCATCCGTGAACTGATAGAAGTAAATAATCAACCACTGTGGAGAAACTCGTGTTAGGGAGTAAGGAGAGCAGGTTTTCTCCCCCGAGGGCCATTAATGTACCAAAATGCCTTGGATGAAAATTCGGTAGGTTCCCAGTCACCATTACTACTTTAGAACTTTTTCCCATATTTATTTTCTCACTTAAATTTATAATTCTCTGTGGTTGGATTCCAACAGCTCTTCCAGGTACATGGTCCAGGTCTCCGGATAGAATCCGAATCAAAGTTTTTTTTCTCTCTGACATATGACATGAAATGTGTTATTTTGCGGCAACAGTCATTGCAAGGACATTAAAATCTCACAATTACAAAAATAAATGGAACAAAACAAAATGGACAAGAAGGTAGTGTTCACGAGTATGTGGACCTCTCAGAAACCTGATGGTGGAGCTGAAAGAGCTGTTCCAAAATCATTGTGAATGGATCTTCAGATTCATTTACTTATCACGTGTACATCAAAGCACAAAGTACAGTGAAATTCATTTTTTGCATTAGCAGCCAACCCAACATAATGAAATGCTGGGGGCAGCATGTAAGTGTCGCCACACACTCCAGCACCATCACTTCATGTCACAATGTTCAACTGACAGAGGAAAAGAACAGTCAAAGACCAAGAATGTCATCAGCCCCATGGTTCACAGAGCAGCAAGCTCCTGTACCTCTTCCCTGGTGGTAGTAATGAGAAGAGGTCATGCCCAGATGGTCGGGGTCTTTAGTAACTGCTGCCAGCTTCTTGGGGCATGACTCTTGAAGAAAGACTCAATGGTGGGAAGGGTTGCGACCCTGATGGAGCTGGATGAGTCCACAACCCTCTTCAGTTTCTTTCCCTCCCATCCAAGTCACAAGTCTTTCTGAATGGGAATTATATTTGCTATGGCTTTACAATTACTGCTTTCTAATCCTGTAATTTCTGATCTGGAATAGTATGTGAGAAAGCTAACCACACAGTCTATGGCAATTCAAGAAAATGCTTCCCACTACTTTCTATTAGGTATTGGCTGTATCAGAACACTCTTACTGTGTAATTTAATAATAGAATAATGGGCCAGTTGTCACCTAGACCTCATTGAAACCTAGCTAATATTGAAAGACCTTGATAGAGTGGACATAGAGAAGATATTTCTAATAATTGAAGTGTTTAGGACCAGTGAGCCCAACCACAAAATAAAAGAACATCCCTTCAAAACAGAGATGAGGAGGAATTTCTTTAGCAATTCATTGCTGCTGGCAACCGTGGAGGCCAAGACATTGGGTATATTTAAAGCAGAGGTTGATAGCTTATTGATTTGTAAGGGTGTCAAAGGTTACCAGGAGAAGGCAGGAATATGGGTTCAGAGGGGAAAATAAATCAGTCACGATTGAATGGTGGACCAGACTTGATGGGTCAAATGTTTTAATTCTACTCCTATGTATTATGGTCTTACAGTCTTATGGTCTAATTAAAGACCTTTTTAACATTTTGCAACTTGGCAGGGGTACTCTTTACTATTTTTTGCATGGTCAGTTAGTTATTTTCATAGAAAATCATGTATGCAAAGGACCTTGAAGAGGGCTTCCAATTGCCACCAGTGGAATATTGAGAAACATTTTTCTGCTTTTTATCACAGTATCATCCAGGAGAGCCTTGAATAATATTTAAAGCTTCTTTGTTTAGTCAGTCCATTCAGCTGTGGACAATACTGTCAAAGCAGAACCAAAGTATAATATCAGTTCTCTGTTGAATATGTTTCCTTAATCAACAGCAACCTGTATGACAAGCCTTCTAGTAATGCTGGCCATACAGCCACTCTTTAATTATCCATGCTGACAACAGGAAGATTTTATTACTCCAACATCCATTTTCACTGCTGTCTGTCAGAGACAAAGGAAGCTAAGGGCTACCTTCATCTCTCATATGGTTAAAAATACTAATATTGTAGGCATTGAGCACACGAGTACTAACAATGAGGGAGCTTTTATGATTGTTACAACGTTAAACAATTACCACAAGAAATAAGAGTGTTTGTTGTTATTTCTGTGGAAATGACAGCAACTTCGGAATTCTGTGATTTAGTTTAATGTGGAAATCTTACTGATAATTCCATTTTCATGCACATCCTCCTCATTTTGAGTTATAGAAACTAGTTAATTTATATCAGTATTTACGAATTATTTGATTTAGCACAAAAGTTTGTTGGACTAAGTCCACCTTAAGTTTTTAATGGTCTGCTAGGCCAATATTAATATATAACAAAATATCTGCTCCTAAAACAGTATTTTTGAATGTTGATTGTAATTCCCTTACTCTTTTACATTATAGTTAATATTTTACCATATTATTTTGAAAATGTATTTTCAAAATAATATGGTAAAATATTAATTCCACATATGATGTTTCCATTTCTATCACAATACTCTGCCGATGTTTCACGTTTTATTTTGCTTCTTGTGAAGGATTTGTCATCATACTGAGGCATTCATATATTTAAAATTTACACAGCTCCTGAGAAAACAGTCCAGTTCTCTGTGAGACTGAGACTTTCTGAAAGATGGTGAAATAATGTCCATTCCAATGGCCTCCAATCTAACATTTCAGCTGAATAGGAATTGATAAAAATTGTCCTCCCTGACTCGTGCCTGAAACACTTCTTTGATGCATAGGGCTGTCCATTTCTGCAGATGACAAGATGGTTGAATTTACCCCAATGTTTTTAACCTGATTGATTCTCCAGACCCATCATGGCAGTTGTCAAGTGTGCCTGATACCATCCAAGATTGAGAAATTATGTTCCCAATAATGCAGTTTTCTGTTTAGGGCAGGTTTGAGGAAAAACCCAAGTTGAATTGTTTTTTCTTCTATGGTCCACTCTCCTTTCCTATCAGATTCTGTCATCTTTAGCCCTTTTCCTTTTGCACCTATTACCTGCTACTCACTTCATCTGCCTCCCCCACCCACCTACCTTTCCCCTCAACTTAATTGTTTATTTCATTAGAAAATGTAACATAAAAATTCAACTAACAACAGTAACCTGAACTAGACCTTAAAATAAAATAAAATTAAAGATCAACGGATATCAAAAACATGATTGTTTAATTGGACATTCTGAATCAAATAGCAAATACCTTAAGTTGCTAAGAAAATATTATTGAGCACCAATAAAGTGCAAATGAATGGAAAATTGTTTATCTATTTTGAGAAGTTTATCATAGATTCATACAGCACAGAAACAAGCCAATAAAAACAAAGATGTAAAGCTGAGAGTTTATAAGGCATTGGTCAGATTGTACTTGGAAAATTGTGAGCAATTTTGGGCCCACAATCTAAGCAATTTTAATACCAGGGAAGCTGAAATCCCCTACTATATAACTCAATGGCTATTGCACATCTTCGTGACTTTCTGACATATGTACTCCTTTGTCTCCTGCTGACAGTTCGGAGGCTTGTAGTCTAAACCTACCAAAATGATTACCCATTTTTTACTTCTAATTTCCAAAAGGCATATGAGCAGAATTGGGCCATTTGGCCCATCAAGTCTCATCTGCCATTCCCATTTTCCAGCCTTACCATGTAACCTTTGACACCTAGCCTAATCAAGAACCTATAAACCTTGCTTTAAATATATCCAATGAATTGGTCCACAGCTGTCTGTGACAATAAATTCTACAGATTCACCACTCTCTGGCTGAAGAAATTGCTCCTCATCTCCATTCTATCCTGAGACTGAGCCCATTTGGTCTTAGATTCCCGCACAATAGGAAACATCCTCTCCACATCGACTCTATCTAGACCTTCCAATATTCAATAGGTTTCAATGAGATCTATCTTCTTTTTTCTGAACTCCAGTGAATACCGTACCTGAAGCCATCAAAATCACTCCTCATTTATGTACACTTTTTTCCCAGAGTAATTCTCCTGAGCCTCCTCTGGACTCTCTCCAAAGCCAGCATATTGCTTCTTAGATTACAGACCCAAAAGTGCGCACAATACTCCAACTGCAATCTGACCACTGTCTTAGAAAGCCTCGGCATTACATCCTTGGCTTTATATCCTCGTCCACTCAAAATGAATGCTAACATTTCATTTGCGTTCCTTACCATTAACTCAATCTGCAAGTTAACCTTTGGGGAGTTCTGCACAAGAACTCTCAAGTCCCTTTGTACCTCTGATTTTTGAATTTTCTCCCCATTTAGAAAATTGTCTATGCCTTTATTCCTTCTACCAAAATGCATGATCATACCTTTCCTGACATTATATTCCATCTGCTATTTATTTGCCCATTTTCCTAATTTGTCTAAGTCCTTCTGCAGACTCTGTGCCTCCTGAATATTTCCTGACTCTCTGCTTATCATCGTATCATCCACAAACATGGCCACAAAGCTATTGATTTCATCATCCAAATCATTAACATAGAACGTGAAAAGCAGCAGTCCCAACACAACCCCTGTGGAACATCATGAACCACTGGCAATCTACTTTTTGCCTCCCATTGATTAGCCAATCTTCTAGCCATTCAAGTATCTTTCCTGTAATACCATGGGTTCTTATCAGGTTTTGCTGCCTTATGTATGGCACCTTGTGAAAAGCCTTCTGAAAGTCCTAGTACACATCATTCACTGATTCTCCTTTGCCTATCCTCAAAGAATTCCAACAGATTTATCAGGCATGATTTTCCTTTAAGCAAACCATTCTGGCTTTGGCATATTTTATCGCATGTTTCCAATTACCCTGAAAACTCATCCTTAATAATGGACTCCAACATTTTTCCAAACACTGAGGTCAGGCAAACAAGTAAATAACTTTCTTTTCTTTCTGCCTCCTTCCCTTCTTAAAGACTGGAATGATATTTGCAATTGTCTAGTTCTCCAGAACTATTCCAGAATCTAAAGTTGCTTGAAGCATCACTATTAATGCCTCCACAATCTCTTCTGCTACCTCTTTCAGAACCCTGAGGTGCAGTCCATCTGATTCAGGTGACTTGTATGCCTTCAGACATTTCAACTTCCTAAGCACCTTCTCCTTAGCAATAGCAATGACATTCACTTCCGCCGCTTAATACTCTAGAATTACTGGCATATCACTAGAATCTTCCACAGTGAAGACAGATGCAAAATATTGAGTTTTCATTGCCTCCCACCATTAACTCTGCAGTGTTATTTACCTGCAGTCCAATATTCACTTTCATCTCTCCTTTATTCTTTATATATTTGAAAAAAAAACATTGTTTCCTTTTTTAATATTGGCTTCCCTTTACAGTTAACTTTTATCTCTTTATGCCATTTTACATGCCTTCTGCCGGTTTTTAAAAGCTTCCCAATCCTCTAACTGCCCTGTAATTTTTGCTATAATACATACCCTCTCTTTTGCTTTTATGTTGTCTTTGGCTTCCCTTATCTGTCATGGTTGCTTTATCCTCCCCTTAGAATACTTCTTCTTTGTGATGAATCTATCCTGTGCCTTTGAAGTGTTCCCTGAAACTCCAGCCAGTGCTGTTTAATCATCATCCCTGCTAGAGTCCCTTTCCAATCAACTTCAGTGAGCTCCCCCCCCATGCTTCTGTAAGCCTCAATCCACTGTAATACTGATGCATCTCCCTCTCAAGGTACAGAGTGAATTCTATCAAATTGTGATCACTTCTTCGTAATTGGTCTTTTACCCTAAACTCTCTAATCAAATCTGGTTCATTACACAACATCCAAACCAGAATTGCCTTGTTGCTACTGGACTAACCATAAGCTCCCTACTATGGCCCTGACTCAAGAATGCCCGTAATGTCATACCTGCCCATCTCTAACTGTGCTACAAGATCATCTACCTTATTCCATAAGGCTAGACATTCAAATATAACACCTTCAGCCCTGTTTTTGTTATGCTTTTTGATTTTGCTCCACATGACACTTCATCTCATTCCAATAACTATAATTTTGCCCTATCATCTGTCTATCCTTCTCTCACAGTCTTTCTACACACTGCATCAACTTCTATATCAACTGTTCCATTTTCAGCCCTATCACTCTGGTTCCCATCCCCCTGCCAAATTAGTTTAAACCCATCCCAACAGCTCTGGCAAAACTGCCCACAAGAATATTGCTGCCCCTCAAGTTCAGTTGTAATCTGCCTTTTTTGTAAAGATCATACCTTTCACAGAAGAGACCCTAGTGATACAAAAATCTGAATCTCTGCCTCCTGCACCAATTCCTCAGCAACTAATTCATCTATCAAATCTTCCTATTCTTCCATCACTAGGTATGGCATAGGTAGCAAACCAGGGATTACTATCCTTGAGGTTCTTTTTTTCTACTTTCTACCTAACTCTCTATATTCTCTCTTCAGGACCTCCTCCCTTTTCCTACCTTTATCGTTGGTTGTACACGACTTCCAGCTGTTCATCTTCTCCCTTTGGGATGCTTTGGATCCGTACCAAGATCCTGGCACCTGGGAGGCAACATCCCATACAGGTGTCAATTCCATGTGCACAGAATCTTCTGTCTGCTCCTCTGAATTCCTACGACTACTGCATTCCTCTTCTACCCCCTTCCCTTCTAAGCCACAGAATCAGAGTCAGTGCCAGAAACCTGGTCACTATGGCTTCCTGTGGTAAGACACCCCCTCAACATTGTCCGAAGTGGTATACTTAATATTGAGGAGAGCAGCCACAAGGGTACTCTGCATTGACTCTCCTGCCTGTCACCCAGCTACCTTCCTCCTGCAACATAGGGGTGACTACCTCTATATGACTCCTATCTAGCACCTCCTCATTCACCTATATGAGTTGAAGGTCATACAGCTGCAGCTCTAGTTCATTAGCACAAAGGAACTGTGGCTTGATGCATATTGTGCAGATCTGGTTATCAGGGAGACTGGACGTGATTTCCCACATCTTACCTGAAGAATTGCACAAGCCCTGGATCCATTCTCAATGCACTAGCTATGTATTGATAGACAAAGACAGAGACAAGAAAGCTCTCTGAAGCTTGCTTAGCACTTGTTTTTATTGAACCCTGATGAGCCATCCCTCGTCCTCCATATGTATGATTATGCCCATGTCTGTTCTGCCTATTGGACTGATCCGGCTTTCCTTCTATATCTGATGGTAGCTCACTCCCAGTTGTGGACTTAGCTGTATTCCATTCTGCCAGATTAGTCCAGAACCAGCATACAAGGATAATGGGTTCACTCCAGTTCTCATACAATCTATCCTACTCATACTGGTCTCACCTACAGCAGAAATGTTCCAAGTAATCCAAAGTTGTCTATCCTGCAACATCCTTTTTGTCATGCATTCAACTGACTTTCCTCCTCTTCGATGCTCAGACATCCCACTCTTTGTTATGCTATCCTTCTTCCTAAATTCATGCTGCAGGAACTCATCTCTTTTCTGTCTTTTTTGTTGATACTGACATGTGCCACAACCACAGCCTTTGCACCCTTCATTTTCAGGGTGTCCTGCAACAACATCCTTAGCTTCAGTACAGGGAGAAAGCACACCTTTCAAGAATCTCATTTATAGATGCACAGATCAGTTATGTAGTCAGACCTTTCACATCACGTTAATGCCATACTGAAACAAACGAACAGCTCAAGAGGTTTGACGCAAATAATTTTCCTGCTTGTATAGCTTTAGGAGCGGTTACTGAGAAAACACAATTGCTTCCATATCTGGAATGAGACCTGGGATGGCATGGTAGGATAGTGTTTAGTGCAATCTCTTTACAGTGCCAATGATTACCGATCGGAGCAATGCTCCTCACAAACAGTTGACAAGATTGTTGATGTAATGCCACTCCCAATTCCATTGCAGCAGCATTGAACCAAATGCTATAAATGGAGATGGAAAGATGTGGTCATCTACCTAACTGCAAATGCAGGCTATGGACATGAGGATACTGTGAAGAAAAAAACACAATGCATCTGTAATATTCATCTAAGGACTGAATTTACAGATTTGGTTAGGTAAGAATAGGTTTATGTAGAGCATAGATCACAGAATTTAGAACAATAAATTCCCATGCCAACATGTCTAACCATTGCCTCCTCCCCAGCCACATTGAGTCCAAACTCAGTTTGTTGGAGTAACGCTTCATACTCCTTCTGTGTTGCCTCCAACCAGTTGGCACAAATGTCAACATCTTCAACTTCTGGTAATTATTCTTCCCACATCCCCTGTCTCTTTTTCCATTCTCCATTCTGGCTACCCTCTGACCCCTTCTCTTCTCCTCGCCTGCCCACAAGCTCCCTTTGGCTCCCATCCTCCTTCCACGGTCCACTGTCTTCTCCTATTGGAATCCTCCTTCAGCCCTTTTTCACCTGTCACCGCCACCCCCCCACCAGTGTTTTACCTTGTTTGCTTTCCTCCACCCACTTCAGCCAGTTTAACCTATCACCTGCAAAATTATACTTCACCCCTTCCACCACCACCTTATTCTGAGTTCTTGCCCCTTCTTTACCAGTTCTGATGAAGATATGCCTGTAACTTTTTACTCCTTCTTCAGGTTCCTTCCTGATTTCTGAATTGAGTTATTTCTTTCTTTCCAAAGCAGTATTGCTCTGCTGGCTGTTAAATGCTTCTTTCTTTTGAGAATATACTTATCCTCTTGACTGCAGTACCCAAGCATCCCACAGACTTTGTACATTCTCTGCACTCTGTCCTTTCTAAATGAATAGCAGTGAGTAACAATGCTCCTTCATCTAGTAAATCTTTGTGTTGACCTATGTGGAGTTTCTAGTCCCCGCGGTCAGATTATTGCCTGCTTGAGGGAACAGAACCTTGTGCTTCATTCATTCTGGTCTATTATTATTGTGAACCAATGCACCATTGCCTATGTGGGCATGTACAAAACAGAAAATCACTAACTGAGAAAGAATGAATAAATGTTCAGGGTTTGTTACCTTTTGCACACAGGGCAAATAAAAAAATTTGAATAAATGCATATTCAGGCTTTTCATTTATAATGTCATTGTCCTCACTGCCAATGCTATCATAGCACTGAACCCATTCAGTGTAGTTAAGTACCTTTTATAATCTTCATGTCCCATTACTTTCAGGAAACTTGTTTCCAGAAATCTGTCTACTTACTTTGTGGAAAGATGGTGCATTCCTCCCATTTCCCACTTGCTGCAGCAGCTGTTTGGTGGCTTCCTGTGGTGAACTACGTGTGCCTGTCTGGACACGCCCCCTGCTGACTGCTCCTGTGGCTCCTCCCATAGACCCCTGTATAAAGGCGATCGAGGCCTGAGCCCAGCCTCTCAGTCTCCAGGATGTAGTATGGTGGTCACTCACTGCTGGTTCCTTCTTCCAGTCAATAAAAGCCGATTTCTCGCCTTTACGTCTCAGAGTGAGTTATTGATGGTGCATCACTTCCCTCTCAAAGCAAACTACTCTAACATGCAGTATCTCTCCTACTGGATATGAACATGATCTTAGAATTGATCTGCTGACACAAATCGATCAACAGCACCCTAGATATTTAATTGCAGTTAATAACCACCCATCTTCCAAAATGCTCTTGCAGGATCAGTATTTATTGATCCCTGCAGAGATCTTGTCACAAGCGCAAAATGATTTTGCCTCTTTTACTTTGCACTGCCCTTTATGGCCTGGAAATTAATTTCTATTTCCTCACCCATCAGTACTGTCCCCCATTAGACACTGTGGTGAATGAAAGCCCAGGGTGCAGTCTATCTCAATCTTGGGACATCAGATACAGAGCTTTTTGTGCACCTTGCATTAATTTTTCCTGGGTTTGGGGAAGATTTTAATAAAACTGAACATTTAAAACATGTTAATTAAAGCCATCAAACACTGAAGTGCATTCTCTGCAAATGCTAGAGCAGATTTAACATATTCTTTTACTGTAGAGAAAGCACAGAACAGTGTGCAGGTGTTGTATTTGCAAATGCCTCTGACAATCAAATCAGCTATCAGGTACAGAAACTGATGTTTGATAAAATATGCAGGCTTCAATGAAAAAGCATCAAAAGCTACCACCAAGAGTTGATTTATTTTTCCTTCTCACCCCATTTATATTCTAATGCATATATAATGACAGAACATTAATCATTTCTACAATGTTTTGTGAAGGGAACTATTCTAAAAGTGCTGCTGAAGAATACTTAAAATTTTTCACATAATGGCAGGTTCTGTTTATCTCTGAATTTTTATGCAAATATATTCAGCCATGCTAATTAATTCTCATAGTTATTCTAATATGTTAATACAAATTCATTCTGGGTATGTCAGGTAAGATCAAAGTATTGGGTTAAGGAATATTAAAAAAAAGATCAGTTTCTAATGAGTTTCAGTGGGCAGCAATCAGAGCCAGTGTCATCCTTGTGAATTTTAATTTAAACTTTTCTAGTTGTTTACAATGAATCATACAATGATAGGTTATTTTAATCACAAGAAAGTTTTATTAAAGCAACCAACAAAAGTAAGTACAAAGAAGTGTCTTATTAATGCATTTAGTAGCAAGGTATACCCGTGTCCCAATATGGTATGAGGACCTGTGAAACTTGGGCTGTAAACTCATTGCAACTCATGAATGTGGAGACCAAACCAAAGGGTAGGAGTATAGTCAGTAGTCACATATGCAAAATTCATTACTGTCAACTCAACAGATGACTAACTAATGAATCTAGGGATTAAGGAGCAGTTTTATGCAGATTCATTGCCTTCCCGGCCATTAATATATTGCCTAGTCCTTGAAGAAAGGAGGCACTAACATTTACCTTCAGTAAATCTTGAATTTTAGCCTAATATATTAAGCAATTATAATAATTGATACTTTTCCATTCAAATAATTTCTGGGGAAGTCTGATCAATAGAGATACTTCCTGGAATGTGAAGCTTGATTGTCTTGTTTGACAATTGTTTTAGATTTTATCAATACAATATAGAAATACAACATTTAAGAATATCAAATTGATTTTTGAACAGGACCTCCCACCTACTTGTCTCACACATATCAAGCTGCAATACGAGCAAAATCTAATATATGCCCCAGAAAAGAACTGCTCAAGCATGACACAAGGAAATCTGCAGATGCTGGAAATTCAAGCAACTCACATAAAATGCTGGTGGAACGCCGCAGGTCAGGCAGCATCTCTAGGGAGAAGCGTTGTCAACATTTTGAGCCGAGACCCTTCATCAGGACTAACTGAAAGGAAAGATAGTAAGAGATTTGAAAGTAGGAGGGGGAGGGGAAAATGCTAAATAATAGGAGAAGACCGGAGGGGGTGGGGTGAAGCTGAGAGCCGGAAAGGTATTTGGGAAAAGGGGAACAGAGCTAGAGAAGGGAAAGCATCGTGGGGCGGGAGGCCTAGGGAGAAAGAAAGGGGGAGGGGAGCACCAGAGGGAGATGGAGAACAGGCAGAGTGATGGGCAGAAAGAGAGGAAAAAAAGAGGAGGGGGAAAAAGCTAAATTTATCAGGGATGGGGTAAGAAGGGGAGGAGGGGTATTAATGGAAGTTAGAGAAGTCAGCTTTTCATGCCATCATGTTGGAGGCTACCCAGCCAGTATATAAGGTGTTGTTCCTCAACCTGAGTGTGGCTTCATCTTGACAGTAGAGGAGGCCATGGATAGACATATCAGAATGGGAATGGGATGTGGAATTAAAATATATGGTCACTGGGAGATCCTGCTTTCTCTGGCAGACCGAGCGTAGGTGTTCAGCGAAATGGTCCCTCCTCCCCTTCTTAACCCATCCCTGATATGTTTAGCTTTTCCCCCTCCTTTTTTTTCTCTCTTTCTGCCCATCACTCTGCTTGTTCTCCATCCCCCTCTGGTGCTTTCCTCCCTCGGCTTCCCGTCCCACGATGCTTTCCCTTCTGTAGCTCCGTATCCCTTTTACCAAATACCTTTCCGGCTCTCAGCTTCACCCCACCCCCTCGGGTCTTCTCCTATCATTTCACATTTTCCCCTCCCCCCTCCTACTTTCAAATCTCTTACTATCTTTCCTTTCAGTTAGTCCTGACGAAGGGCCTCAGTCCGAAACGTCGACAGTGCTTCTCCCTATAGATGCTGCCTGACCTGCTGCGTTCCACCAGCATTTTGTGTGTGTTGCTCAAGCATTAACCTAATTATTAGCCTATCACATGCGACAAGTGGATACATTGGCTTTGGAAGATGCAGATAAAACTGAATGTTATTGAAATCAGAGGAATAAAAACAAATGCCTCAAAGTGGAAATGTAGATAATGAAGGCAGGGGACGAGGACTACTTTCATATGATGTGTAAGGACATTTTAGATATTTTTATCATGATTCTATAATGAATTATATTCTAGTTAATTTGAACAAATGTTAATTTTCTATTTGTACTTTATCTAATTTAGTCATTGCTTAAAGCCACACAGGTGGCAAAGTTCCTTGACATTGTTCAGCTTCTGCTTACCAATAAGTATCATTTGGGAAACTCATATTTGATGTACTGATTCTCTGCCACACCACAGTTCAAATACATTATTGAGTTAATCACATATATTCAACCATACATATACCGGAATCTTTCAAACTCTCTTTCACCTTTAAAGTTCTTCAACAACAATGTCTCAAGTGGTGGTAGTTATCCACAATCTCATCTGAGTGACCATGATAGTTTACCAGATGTGTGGATGACATGCCATTTGTTAATATAATACGAGGAATATACATAGTAATCTAAAGTTAGCCCATCCTGTCAAAGGGAATATCATAGATATGAAAATATCTAAACGAGGAAGGAAATCAAGCGAAGAGCACAAAATCAAAGAAGAAAAGTACACCATTGCTGTTCTGCTGACTTCCCTCCCAGCAGCTCCTTCCAGTTTACCCTGGCCAACTCCTCTCTCATACCACTGTAATTTCCCTTACTCCACTGAAATGCTGCTACATCAGACTTTACTTTCTCCCTATCTAATTTTAAATTGAATGTGATCATATTGTGATCACTGGTTCCAAAGAGTTCTTTTACCTTAAGCTCCGTAATCGCCTCTGGTTCATTACATAACACCCAATCCAATATAACTAATCCCCTAGTAGGCTCAACGACAAACTGCTCTAAAAAGTCATCTCTTCGGCATTCAACAAACTCACTCTCTTGAGATTCATTACCAACCTGATTTTCCCAATTGACCTGCATGCTAAAATCTTCCATGACTACCATGATATTGCCCTTTTGACTCGCCTTTTCTATTTCCTCTTTTAAACTGTGGTCCACCTCCCAGCCACTTTAGAGAGGCTTGTATATAACTGCCATCAACGTCCTCTTAGCTTTGCGTTTTCTTCATTCAACCCACAAGGATTCAACATGTTCTAATCCTGTGTCACATCTTTCTACTGATTTGATGCCATTCTTTACCAGTAGAGCCACATCACCCACTCTGCCTCCCTCCTATCCTTCTGATATAATGTATAAACTTGGACATTCAGCTTCCAACTACAACTATCCTTTAGCCAGAATTCAGTGATGGCCATAACATCATAAATGACAATTAGTAATATTGCAACAAGATCATCCACCTTATTTCTTATACTATGTGCATTCAGATACAATACCCTGAGTACCGTATTTGCTCTCTGTTCTGACTCTGCATCCATCATGATTTGATACTCAGCCTGTTTGTTGCAACTAAGTCCTATCACCTGCCTGCCCTTCCTGAAAATCTGACTATCCTGACGAAAGGTCTTGGCCCGAAAGGTCGACAGTGCTACTCCCTATAGATGCTGCTTGGCCTGCTGTGTTCCACCAGCATTTTGTGCGTGTTGCTGTAATCTGACTGTACGCTATCTTTACGTTTTTTACCATCTGTCCTTTCCTTGTTCCCAACCTCCTGCCAAATTAGTTTAAGCCCTCCCCAGCAGCTCTAATAAACATGACCTCGAGAATATTGGTCCCCCTCGGGTTCAGGTTCAAACCATCACTTTTGAACAGGTAATTCCCAGAAGAGATCTCAATTACCCAAGAACCTGAAGCCCTGTCCCCTGTACCAGCTTCTCAGCCACTCACTTATCTACCAAATCATCCTTTTTCTTCCCTCACTTGTGTGTGGCACAGGCAGCAAATCAGAAATTACTACCTGGGAGGACCTGCTTCTCAGTTTTCTACCTAGCTCTCTAAATTCTGTTTCCAGGACCTCTTTGCTTTTCCTTCCTAAGGATTAAAGGTGAAAAGTTTAAGGGGAGCATGAGGGTTCTTCACTCAGGTGGTCATGAGAGTGTGCAATGAGCTGCCAGTGCAAGTGGTGCATGTGAGCTGGATTTGAACATTTAAGAGAAGTTTTGATAAGTACGTGGATGGTAGGGTTATTGAGGGCTGTGGTCCAGGTGTAGGTCAATAGAAGTAGGCAGCTTAAATGGTTCAGCGTGGAGTAGATGGGCCAAAGAGACTGTTTCTGCACCATACTTTTCTATGACTCTAGAAGAAAAGAAGAATTTACCAAGAGCCTAATCATCAATTCATCAGCTCCTCCACCCTGTGTAAATATAGCTCAGCTCTAATGTTTGTCTATGGACTCTGGATTCTCAAGTCCCAGTTTCAAGCATGTGGATGTTGAGTCAGCTGTCATCTTCTGCTGTTATGCACTACTAAACATTTTGCAAAGTCCTATGTGATTGTGCAAACCTCCACATACGTCCTAAGCTGTAATATTTGACCCTGTTGCCAATTCAAATGAATGGAAGAAGTTGCCTGCCACGGGGAAGGTAAATGCAGTTTTTATTTTTAGTTGCACAATTTTCAGTGTCTTAAAAGTAAATGGTTTGCATTCCAAGGGCAGACAGCCAATAGAAAGCACCACCCTTAGAGTTTCTGACTATTTTGGAGTTCAGTGTTTTTAAACTGTTTGCTGTGCTTTCTACATTACAACATTAACAAGTACTTCATTCACTGTGAAGCAACTTGGGGTATGCCAGGCTTTATTAAAATATAAGTCTTACTTTTATTTTACCCCAAAGTAATTGATATTGAACTAAAGCACTTTCAGAAACGTACCTTGAGCAATTCCATTAGTTTCTACTAATGGTGAAATGGAGCCAATGGATTTTTCACCAAAGGTACTGGAGTCTTGGATTTAGTCATAGCCTACGTGGACATTATATGTTCAACATTCAGGATTTTTTCTGGAAGCTCCACTTAGCTCCTATATCATAAAAATACATGGCTTATTAGGTTAATTGGGTAGTACATATTGTCCCTAGAGTGTAGGTGGAAAGCTGGAGGGAATGTAGAAGAATAAAATGAACTAGTCCAGGATTATAGTAAAGATGGTGCTTTTTACACAGGTCAAACTCGATGAATTGAAAGGCCTGGTTTCATGTTGTATGACTTTATGATTAAAATTTTCCAATAACCATTGATCTTTTTCCACCTATTTATTGCTCTCTCTTTTACAGTTTCTTGTAGATTCAGTAATATTTTAGGCAAATTAGATCATTGTACATGTCACAAATAACTGTGGGTCAACTGCCTAAGAAGAATAACCGGATGGCTTGAGTCACAGAAATAGATTGAGGTGCTTTTATTTACAAAAATAGTGGAAAACCAAAAACCTGGATGTCCACATCAAAACAAGAAAAAGCATGAAAAAAATACAATATATATACAGCTTGCATTTGTCACCTGTCTGGTTAACAGCCACCCTCAGAATAACAGATTTTAAAAAATCCCAATGCCTTGGTAACCCGAAGTTTATAACTTCCCCCTAGACCGGGGGTCGGCAACCCGCGGCTCCGGAGCCACATGTGGCTCTTTTACGTCTGTGCTGCGGCTCCCTGTTGCTTTGGGAAATAATTGGTTGTGGCGACCCTTTTCCTGGCACATCCGAACCGACTCACAATAAGATAGCCTACGGGGGTTTGCGAGCACAGAGCTTTGGAGCCTCTGCGCCATGGGGGGCAGGTTGAGGGAGGCTTAAAAGTGAGGCTGAAGATTTCGAATAAAGTTTTTTCCTTCGACTGCAGTTACCGACTCCGTGTCGTAATTTTAGCGCTGCGTGTAGCACACCGCTACATGGTGAGTATTTAATTAAAATGTATTTTATGTTAGTTTGTTAGTTTTTGAAATGTAAATTTAAATTTGAAGATTATGGTGATCTTGTACAATCTAAATAAGACGTTGTGGCGACCCATTTCCTGACACATCCGAACCGGCTCACAATTAGCCAGCGTTCAGGCTAAGGGAGATAGCCTACGGGGGTTTGTGAGTACGTGTCTTTTGCAGCATCCGCGCCCATGGGGGGTGGGTTGAGGGAGGCTTAAAAGCAAGGCTGTTTAGTTCGAGTAAAGCTATCTTTGACTGCAGTTTACTGACTGCGTGTAGCAACCGCTACAACGTGTTTTTATCGCTGGCTGTCCAGAGGGGAGGTGCTGAAACGCTTTGTCACGCATCTGGAAGAAGTGAAAACTTCCCTGGGCAGCAAAGGGCTCAGCTTTCCTGAGCTGGAACAGCCAGAGTGGCTGGAAAAGCTACACTTCATGGTAGACATGACAGCGCACCTGAACACGCTGAACACAGCTCTTCAACGGGGTAAGGACGTACAGCCCTGCACATGTTGGAGGATGTTTTGGCATTCGAGCGCAAGTTGACGTTGCTTGCCAGAGATTTACAGAAAGGCACATTGTCTCACTTCCCCAATTTGAGAGAGTTCAAACAATGTCACGACATGATAAATTCGGAGTATTTACATTCTGCAATCATCGCAATGCAAACATCGTTTGGGAAACGCTTCTGTGAGTTCAGAGAGGAAAAAAACACATTATCCTTCCCGGTCACTCCCCTAAGCATCGATCCATCCCTACTGAATACGACTGCATTGTCAGGTGTGAGTCAACCTGAACAAGTATGATAAATATTTTAATTGCGTATTATTTTACGTATATTCATATGTTTTCATTGTTCAGTGAAATAGTCCTTTTATTTTTCAGGTTGACAGCTGGCTGAGGTTATTTTTGTTTTGCTGCTGGCGGCAAATTTAAGTTTGGCGTTTTTCATAAATACAAGAAGGACTCAAATAGACGTTGAGTATTTTACTTAAAAGTAACCTTCAACCCAATGTCTTTTTTTCGGAGTTCAAAATGTTTTTGTTGCATGCAGAAATGTAATTTTGTTTTCTCTGCAGGAGTTCATCAATTTCATAAATGCAACACATTATAGTTTGTTTATACATAGCATAAAGGCAAAACAAAACGTTGTATGCAGTGTTATTTCATTTTAAATGTCAAACGGGTTTTGCGGCTCCCAGTGTTTTCTTTTCTGTGGGAAACGGGTCCAAGTGGCTCTTTCAGTGGTAAAGGTTGCTGACCCCTGCCCTAGACCAACCAAAAGCTAATTAACTCAATTATCTTCCACTTCACACAATCTGAAACTCTACTGCCAGTTCTCATAATAAACACATATACCTCATTATAGGAGTCACCATTTCCTGGTTAAATTACTTAAATAAACCCCAAAACTTTACCACAAGATGAGTAATTAGGTAGCATAACCCTTGACCCAGTTAAAGATAGTATCCTCCACCATCAGCACACCTGTCGGGTTGCTGCTGCCCCTATATTAGACAGCTCTATGCAGCAGCTCTGTTTCAGACCCAGTGACTGTGGAGGAGAGAAACGTCAGATTATCATGACACTTTGGCAAAACATTTATTGGAAAGATGAATATGAATAAACTGACCTGAGATAATTAAACTGTGACATAGTGTTTCTTTTTTTATATACCTATTACTGCTGGGGATAAGTGTAAAATAGCGACTGTTGATTTATTGTGATGCATGCACTCACCACAATGACAGAAGGGAATAATGTGTGTGGATGATCCTTTGAGTGTTTTACTGAATGTGCCATGTGCCGTCCGCAATCAGTGACGGGCCTTCGTCACAGTATAGCAATAACCAATTACTTCAAATAATATACATTGTCATTGTTACAATCATCTTATGTTTGTGGCACCTAACTTTACTGATGCATGTTGGATGCAAGGTGTTATTCACATGCAAAGGCACATAACTGGGTTTATATTATATTATTTTTACTAATACATTTCCAGAAATAAATTGATGTTGTCGTACAGGAAAGCACAATTAAGTTGTCAGCATTCATAGGAGATGGCAAATCAATTGATCAATCAGTGATATGAAAATTTGTTTTTAAATTGTCAAACTGATTCTTACAGAAGGGAATGTTCGTCAGAAAATATCCCCAAAACAATGATTAAAAGCACGACCTGATTATTTTTCAGAAGCTGGAACATCCTATCCAATAGTCAGCAATATTAACATATTATGTTTTAAGCTTACACTTTCTCATATTATTTGGTAACAGCCATCCACAGGGGACGTTCTTCCTGAATTTGTCTTTGGCTTAGAACTCACCTAAACTTGTACATTATTTAAATAGAAGTGAACTAGTTTAGTAGTTGATGCTTACATTAAGAAATTAGGCATCGTTTATCTCAGAGCTGCAGACTGACCAATATTTAACATCTGGCAATTGTCAGATGATGATTTTAAATGTATCTCCGTGCAGTGAAATGGTTGTTCATACTGCATGGTACTAATCTAATATTTAATTATAAACTTATTTTCAAAGCAGTAGCGATTAATGATTTGTATACCCACTCAGATCTCCAGAGGCTTGCAAGTTTGGACTTGGTAAAATATTCAAATTTTAGAAAATGCACGCTATGAAGAGTATATTTGTGTTTTCGTAGACAGTGGCAGAGGCCAGTCGGCCAGCAGCTGTGCCGACAGTAAGCACAGCATTCCAAGTCTGACTGGAATTATCTCAAGATATTGTAACAGGCTCCACCGAAAGCTTTGAATGCATTAATGACATTCAGAATATTATGATTTAATTCAGGAAAATTATCTATATATAAATATCATGTATTTAAATACATATTAAGTGAAAGACAATATTGGAATAAATATAGTGAGGTGGCGTTTATAGCCAGTATAGGTGATTGGAGTGATTGCTTTGCAAGGGTCTCCCTTGCTTTATTTGCATTTATATTATGACAGATCTCGGTAGGTTCAAAGGCATGTCACTGTATTCGTGTTCAAATACAGTATATGATTAATGGCTGCAGTTTTCACTTTTTCTCAGCACAATGGAGAAAATGCAACAGATTTTATGGTTTTTCTGTAGTATCAGAACATGAATAATCCAGCTCTAATGTTTCCTATGCGTGATTTAGTGCTGGTGTAACCCCTGCATCTTATGATTAATCCACAGCCTGTAACTACATCCATGATGAGATATTGCTCCTCATTTCTGAGGCTTAAGAAAGAGGTTGTCAGGTTATAGCATACTTATCTATATGGCTGTTGCTTGTTTTTAAGGTCATGCACTTGAGGTGTAATTGCTTGCTTTAGTAGTTTAGGCAAAAACAATGATGTGTGAGATGGTACACCAGATTACTTTAGAATTAAAACAAGTAAACAAAACTTAATTTCAAAGTAACAAACTTCTGTTATACTAATATGTAATCTAGATAGTTTAATCTGGCCAACAACAAAGCCCTAATTCTAAATTGAAGGAATGAAGTGATTATGTCAAGGAAAATTATGTGAAGAAATCCAAAACTCATCACTGAGTTGGGGTGTTTGATCTCAACTTATCTGAATGAATTAATTTTTGACTCCTGTGTTTTGTATCTTGAAGATACTGAATGGTTGTGATGTGGCCTCAGTTATATTTAAAGAGGCAATACATGTAATTGATACTTGAAAAAAAAATGGAGGTTTATGGGCTTTGTAGGAGGGAAGGATTTGATTGAGTGTGGAAGAACTTTATGGAGGTTGGCACAATAGTCATGGATTGTAGGATGCAAACTGTACTGCACTTTTCTATGTCCAACATTAAATTATGTGTGTGTGGAGTACGATGAAGAATTTATTTATATCATGTGAAACAACTCTAATGTGTTGTTGTACCATGCACTGCTGTTTTAGTTGACAGTTATTGCCTTCGATAAAAATATGTTTGATTTATTGCTTTACATCTGTTTAATTGCATATACTTGCAGCAAGGCAGAGCAGCCCACAGAGGCTGAGATGTTGCAGCTTGAGGAAAGAGGAGATTAGAGATTTATTATCAGGGCAAGAGGGAACAGGTTTCTCTTACTTAAGCAGAGATGATGTAAGCCTATGGACATACTTGATACAAGGGTTCTTGAGAGGTATGAACAGACTCAAACCTCAACCCTGTGTATGGGATTTATGAAGTTCATCAATAAGGCAAATACTTTGTTGAGGTCGTGGGAGAGGAGGTGGAACAGATGTTGTGCAAGGAGAGATAGGCTGATTATAGAGAATTTAATATTTTTGTAATATTTAAGCAATATTATAAATACATAGTTTGATTAAGCATTCTTTTTTTGTTTACGTAATTCATTTACGTTATACGTAGGGTATGTGAATGACATACTGTATGTCATTACATCATCATGTCTGTGAGCACCTCATCAAAGAAAAATAAATAAAGTACACAAGCATCCCCAGCTTTTATTATTTTCTTTTGATTTGTTTCTGCAGCTACAAAATATAACACAGATGTCTATCATGGATTTAGCATTATGAAATAACTGGTGAATCTCTAGTGCCATAGACTAACACTGAGAGACTATATAACACTGAGGTATAGTCTAAATTTTAAAGGGATATTTCAGTCTAATGCTATTGATAGCTTAAGATACTACACAGGCCCATACGTACAAAGATAAATTGGCACATATTTTTCCTAATATAAGCCCTATTTGTGACAGATGTAATGCAGAAGTGGCTACTCTAATTCATATGTTTTGGTCATGTGTAAGTTTAAACAATTTTTGGAGGGATGTGTTTGAAATATTATCTAAAGTTATAGATGTGGATGTTCAACCTAATTCACTTACAGCAATTTTTGGGATAATTCCAGAGGAAGCAAGCAAAGTGTTTGCTTCCGCTCAACATGTGATAGCTTTTTCAACTTTACTGGCTAGGAGAGCTATTTTGCTACACTGGAAAGAATCTAACCCACCTACTGTTTTTTATTGGCTCTCCTCCGTTATGTCATGTCGAAGCTTGGAGAAAATTAGAAGCCGGACATTTGATACATCCTTTACTTTTGAATAAGTCTGCCGACCCTTTATTCAATATTTCCACACGATTCAATTAATTAATTAATTAATCAATCTATTTATTTATTTATTTATTTTTCTTTACTCTCTTTGGGGAAACTCCTTATCCGTGAAGGTTCAGAGATGACTGGAAGGATTTTTTTTTCTTTCTCTTTTTTTAAATTTTATCCTCAATTGGACTGCCCAATCTTTCTTTTTCTTTCTCTTTTTTTTTGTTTCAGTTTAGTTAGTGTTTTTTTTTCTTTATTGAATAAAATTTGCAATATTTTTTTTATGATTGCTATGAGAATTTGTAGTTTTTTTTACCATTGTATATATAACAGCATAATATTTTACCTATTTGATTTTGACATTATATACTTTCTGTTTTCATTATTGTTGTTTATACGTCTTTTGTATTGTCTGTTTGCTAAACTCCTCCTCTAATTTGTATATTCTTTATTTGAAAATCAAGAAAAAGATTGAAAAATTAAAATATTTAAGGGAATTCCTGTGAAGTGATACCATATGAACGGCCGGTGTAGATTAGGCACATAAGGATATGAAACAGTTAGATTCTGAGATACTAGCAATGACCAGGTCCATAGAGTCAGTAATGCCGATGTAATCCTCTTCATCAAGAGCAAATCACCTGGACAAACTGATATGGAGAACAACATGGTTCCTGTGTAAAGAAGGACATAAATTTTGCATTACATGATGAAGAAGGCAGGTAGTTTTGCCACATCAGCTCTGGGAGGCACCTGGCCTCAAAATGCGCATTCAAGGTGTGGATTATTTCAGTTGTCAGAGAATAGGTAACTTTACTGAAGAATTCAAGTCTGTAAACATACAAAGGTTGATGAGGACAGTAACCTTCATATACTTGGAAGGCAAAGAAACGAACTATGCTACTGATGTACAATGGAATCAAAGGATGATGAGGTGGAAATGAGAATATTGTAGCGGTGTGCTACACGCAGCGCTAAAATAATGACACGAAGTCGGTAAACTGCAATTAAAGACGATTTTATTCGAACTTCACAGCCTTGCTTTAAAGCCTCCCTCATCCCGCCGTCCCCGGGCATGGATGCTCTAAGGAACACATACTCACAAACCCCCGTAGGCTTTTTCCCTTTGTTGCGGACCTGGCCTTTGTGCCTGCACGCTGGCTATTTGTGAGCTGGTTCGAGTGAGCTAGGAAGTGGGTTGCCACATAACCCCCCCCCCTCCAGAACCGGCGATACACCCCCCAATGTCCACAGTCTGGGCCGGACCCTGTTTGGGAGGTCGGCCTCTGCGCCGCGGTGCCGGAAACTCGACCGGTTGCGCCAGGTCCACATGGGCCGGTTTGAGTCGGTCCACCGTGAAAACCTCCTCTCTCCACCCAACGTCCAGCACGAACGTGGACCCATTGTTCCTGAGCACCGTAAATGGCCCCTCGTAGGGCTGTTGCAGCGGTGGCTGATGCCTGCTCCATCGTACAAAAACAAACTTACAGCTCTGCAGGTCTTTGGGTACACAGGTCGGGTTCTGCCCATGCTGCGAAGTGGGTATGGGGGCCAGGTTACCGAGCCTCTCACGTAGTCTGCCCAGGACTGCTGCGGGTTCTTCATCTTGCCCCCTTGGGGCTGGTATGAACTCCCCAGGGACAACCAGGGGTGCGCCGTACACCAACTCGGCCGACGAGGCGTGCAGATTTTCTTTGGGCGGCGTGCGGATGCCGAGTAGGTCCCAGGGAAGCTCGTCCACCCAGTTAGCTCCTCTCAGGCGGGCCATGAGAGCCGACTTTAGGTGACGGTGGAAACGCTCCACTAGCCCGTTCGACTGTGGGTGGTAGGCAGTTGTGTGGTGCAGCTGTGTCTCCAAAAGGCTGGCCATAGCTGACCACAGGCCAGAGGTGAACTGGGCGCCTCTGTCGGAGGTAATGTGGGCCAGTACACCAAAGTGGGACACACAGGTGGTGATCAGTGCCCAGGCGCAAGATTTGGAGGTGGTGTCAGTGAGCGGGATCGCCTCTGGCCATCTTGTGAACCGATCCACGATAGTGATGTCGCTCCATGCGACACTAGCAGGGGGCCCACGATATCCACATGAATGTGGTCGAAACGCCGGTGAGTGGGGTGGAACTGCTGCGGCAGAGCTTTGGTGTGCCTCTGCACCTTGGCCGTCTGGCAGTGCATGCACGTTCTGGCCCATTCACTGACCTGCTTGCGGAGTCCGTGCCAAACAAACCTGCTGGAGACCATCCAGACGGTTGTCCGGATGGAGGGGTGTGCTAAGTTATGAATGGAATCGAAAACATGCCGCGGCCAGTTTGCCAGGACGACGGGACGGGGTTGGCCGGTGGTGACGTCACAGAGTAGGGTCCTCTCACCTGGGCCTACGGGGAGGTCCTGGAACTGCAAACCGGAGACTGCGGTTCTGTAACTCGGGATCTCCTCGTCTGCCTGCTGCGCCTCTGCCAGCGCCTCAAAGTCTACCCCTTGGGAAAGGGCATGAATGTTAGGGCGAGAGAGCGCGTCTGCCACAACATTGTCCTTACCCAAGACATGCCGGACATCCGTCATGTATTCAGAGATGTAGGATAGATGGCGCTGCTGGCGGGACGACCAAGGATCGGACACCTTTGTGAACGTAAAGGTAAGCGGCTTGTGGACTGTGAACACGGTGAAGGGCCTACCTTCTAAGAAATACCTGAAATGCCTGATTGCCAGGTATAGCGCCAACAGTTCCCAGTTGAAAGCACTGTATTTGAGCTCGGGTGGCCGCAGGTGTTTGCTGAAAAACGCCAGGGGTTGCCAGCGACCCTCGATGAGTTGTTCCAGCACCCCACCGACTGCCGTGTTAGATGCATCCACTGTGAGGGTGGTAGGGATGTCCATTCTGGGGTGCACTAGCATCGTGGAGTTTGCCAAGGCTTCCTTCATTTGAATGAAAGTGGCGGCGGACTCCTCGTCCCAGGTAATGTTCTTGCCCGGACCCGACAGCAGGGCGAACAGGGGGAGCATGATTTGGGCAACTGAAGGGAGGAAGCGGTGGTAGAAATTGACCATACCTACGAACTCCTGAAGGCCTTTGATCGTGGTGGGTCGGGGGAAATAGCGGACCGCATCTACCTTAGTGGGCAGAGGGGTTGCCCCGTCTTTAGTAATCCTGTGGCCCAGGAAGTCAATGGTGTCGAGCCCGAACTGGCATTTGGCCAGGTTGATTGTTAGACCGTATTCACTCAGTGGGGCGTAGAGTTGACGGAGGTGGGACAGATGCTCCTGACGACTGCTGCTGGCTATGAGGATGTCATCCAAATAGATGAATGTGAAGTCCAGGTCACGACCCACCGCATCCATTAACTGCTGGAACATCTGTGCCGCATTCTTCAGGCTGAGTGGCATGCGGAGGAACTCGAAAAGGCTAAATGGAGTGATTAGAGCCGTTTTGGGAACGTCGTCTGGATGCATTGGGATTTGATGGTATCCTCGGACGAGGTCTACCTTGGAGAAGATCCGTGCGCTGTGCAGGTTTGCTGCAAAGTCCTGAATGTGCGGCACAGGGTAGTGGTCCGGTGTGGTAGCCTCATTCAGCCTGCGGTAGTCGCTGCACGGTCTCCAACCCCCTGTTGCTTTGGGTACAATGTGCAGGGGGGAGGACCATGGGCTGTCGGACCGCTGGATAATCCCCAATTCCTCCATCCTCTTGAACTCCTCCTTCACCAGTCGGGGCTCGTCCGGGGGAAGCCACTGAGCATGGGCGTGGAAGGGTGGTCCCTGGGCCGGGATGTGTTGCTGTACGCCGCGTCGGGGCATTGCTGCTGTGAACTGCAGTGCCAGAACCGATGGGAAATCCGCCAGGACTCTGGTGAGGTCGTTGTCGGACAGCGTGATGGAGTCGAGGTGTGGGGCTGGCAACTGGGCTTCTCCCAGGGAGAACGTCTGAAAGGTCTCGGCGTGGACCAGCTTCTGCCTCGGCAGGTCGACCAGCAGGCTGTGAGCCCGCAAAAAATCTGCGCCCAGAAGCGGTTGGGCTACGGCGGCCAGTGTGAAGTCCCACGTGAACTGGCTGGAGCCGAACTGTAGCTGCACCGTACGAGTGCTGTAGGTCCTTACCGTGCTGCCGTTCATGGTCCTCAGGGGGGGACCCGGTGCCCTGTTGCGGGTGTCGTAACTCGTCGGAGCTAAGACGCTGACCTCGGCACCGGTGTTGACCAAAAAACAGCGTCCCAACCGCTTGTCCCACACGTACAGGAGGCTATCCCGACGGCCAGCCGCCATAGCCATCAGCGGCGGCTGGTCCTGGCGTTTCCCGGGAACTGGCAGGGCGGGCGACAACGGCGGGTTTCTGCGCCCCACCGCTGGTGGTAGAAACACCAGTGTTCGTTGTGCTCCCTACCCCTGCCGCTGGGGCTAGCGGGCTCTGCGGCCGGGCCTGGACTGGTTTGCTGCTGGGAGCATGGCCTGTTGATCTGTGCGATCGACGCCCCACTCACTTTCTTGGCGTTCCACAGCAAGTCTGCCCGGGTTGCCACCTTCCGGGGGTTGCTGAAATCTGCGTTGGACAGCAGCAGGTGTATGTCCTCGGGCAGCTGCTCCAGGAATGCCTGCTCAAACATGAGGCAGGGTGTGTGTCCGGCAGCCAGAGACAACATCTCATTCATTAAAGCCGATGGAGGTCTGTCTCCCAAGCCATCCAGGTGCAGTAAACGGGCAGCCCGCTCGCGCTGTGAGAGTCCAGAAGCAGGGCTTTGAATTCCGTGTACTTGTCGTCTGCCGGGGGAGATTGTATGAACTCCTCAACCCGGGCCGCTGTGTCCTGGTCGAGGGAGCTCACCACGTAGTAGTAATGTGTGTCCTCTGAGGTTATCTGCCAAATGTGGAATTGGGCTTCTGCTTGCTGGAACCATAGGTGAGGTCGCAGCGTCCAGAAGCTTGGCAGTTTCAACAAAACCGCATGAACAAATGCAGCATCGGTCATCTCCAGTCCAAAAATCGTTTGGACCGTCGGAGTCACCAATTGTAGTGGTGTGCTACACGCAGCTCTAAAATAATGACACAAAGTCGGTAAACTGCAATTAAAGATGATTTTATTTGAACTTCACAGCCTTGCTTTAAAGCCTCCCTCATCCCATCCTCCCCGGGTGCGGATGCTGTAAGGGACACGTGCTCACAAACCCCCGCAGGCTTTTCTCCCTTTGTTGCGGACCTGGCCTTTGTGCCTGCACGCTGGATATTTGTGAGCCGGTTCGAGTGTGCTAGGAAGTGGGTTGCCACAATATTATTATTTCACCATGATATCATGAGTACCTCACTAAAAAGAAACTAATTTCACAAGTATACCTGGCTGCCGTGTTTTAATTTTGATTAGTTTCTGGAGTTACAAAACATAACACTAATATCAGTAAGAGATTTAGGGGTGGTTCAATAGCTGAATGGTTCCATTTAATATTAAAGAATGTATACAATATACAACCTGAAATTCTTACTTTTCACAGACATTCACAAAACAGAAGAATGAGTGACAGGAGAAAGCTAGAACCCCAAAGCCCCCCAACCCCCTCCCACACACAAGTAGCAGAGCATCAATCCTCCACCCCCACAGCATCCGCTGTTCTAACAGCAAACACATCACCCACCACCCACCAAATAATCAATAGCAAGCCTCCAAAAAGAGACCATGATCTGCAGTCCAACAAAAACTATTGTTCACCCAACAATTCAACATGCCACAGGCTCTCTCTCTCTCTCACTAACAAGGGACACACAGTGAGAGGAGAGATCAACAGATCACTGTTTGATATTACAATCTAAAGCAACACTTATTCGAGCTCGCTTATCTCAAAAATCAGAAAACTCTCCCTCCCGCCTCCACCAAGAGAGAGAGAGAGAGAAAGCGCAGTCACTCGAGTATAGAGGCAGTCGACAACCACATCCACTGACTTGATGTTCCAACTCTGTGACCTTCCAGTTGGTGACACTGGCAAGGAATTGAGTTGATCACAGGGGCTGCCAAGGCAGCACCCTAAATACGCATGTCTTCTAGGCCACTCCTGGAAATATTGAGAAACGGCCAATTGGCAAGCTCTGGAATTGGGAACTCACTGCAGTATAGAACCACAGTTTGAATGCAGCTATAGATCACGAACCACGACAGTGTGCTAGCCACCTTAAAAAGGGAAAAAAGACATATTAAAGAGAAGAATTTAAGCTGTTTTGCAGATGAACTGGCACTATCTTATCTCCTCCCACTTTGGTAAATAATTTCCAAAGCATAAAAGATAATGCATTACAAGCACTGTGTCAATTCAAAACAAAAATAGAAAATACCAGAAACACTCAACAGGTCATAAAACATTGGTGGAAACAGATACTATATTAGTATTTCAAGATGAAGTCTCTTTATCTGAAAGTTTTGTTTTATTTCTCAGGGGGTTTTATGAGCTGTGTTTGAAGAAATTTCCCTTTGCACCTAAACCAGTCCTAGGCCTGGGTCCTGGAAGAAAAGCCTTGAATTCACAGTACAAAGAGAACATTAAGGTTCTCCAGAAATTTGGCACACAACTGCAAGAACTATCTCTCAGGTGCAAAGACTTTGGAAAAAAAACATCCTTTGCAATCCTGAAAATTACTGATTGCTACAGCAGTGCCTGAACTGTCAAAGATGGCAGTGGCATTGATATAGATCAGGATAAAAAAAACAACAGAGTTAAATGGAGACTCAAAAGAAAAGAAACTGACAGAGCAGATATTTTTGAAGGAGAGGGGACTGTAGAACAGATAGGATATGCTTCTTGTACATCAAATATATTGTTGATGGAAGAGCAGCCTCCTCATACAAAGAGTGAAGAGAATGTACAAAACTACAGAGGTTATTTAAAATCCTCACAATTAAAAATAGTCATTATTTTATTAATAGTACCTGTACATGTGGTTAGACACTGGTTAGGCCTCACTTAGAGTATTAAGTGGAGCTCTGTTTGCCACATTAAAAATATAGAACAGTACAGGATAGGAACAGCTTTTTCTCACCCATGATGTTATGCCAAACTAATTAAACCAGTAATTAAATAGCTAATAAGACTAATCCCTTCTGCCTACACATAGTCCCTATCCACTCTGCATATTCATGTGCCTATCTAAGATAATCTCTCTATTGTATTTGCCTCCACCACCACCCCTGGCAATGCATTCTAGGCAGCACCTGTCTCCATGTAACAGAACTTGCAACTCATGTCTATGAACCTTCCACTTCTCACCTTAAAGCATGCCTTCTAGTACAAGACACTTGAACCCTGGGGTAAAGGTACTGGCTAGCTACTATGTTCAGCTGTCTCCCAAGTTTACAAGTTTCTATCAGGTCTCCCCTTAGACTCTAACATTCCAGAAAATAAACAACCTGACTTTATCCAACCTCTTATAGTACAAATCCTGGCAGCACTCTGATAAACTTCTTTTGCAGCCCCTCCAATTCCTCACATTGTTCTGATAACGGGGTGACCAGAAATGATCGCAATACTCCACATGCAGTCTAACCCGAGTTGTATAAACCTGGAACATACCTTAGTGACATGATAAATCAGAGAAGCATACCATGCACAGAAGTATGTGGTTGTACGGAATAGAATCCAAAGGAGATTTATCAGCCTCGATTTGAGGGTTTTAGTAATGGGGAAGGATTGGATCGGCCGGGTTTGTTTTCCTTGGATTGCTGGATGCCATGAGGATATCTGATGGAGGTGTGTCATGAAATTTGTTTATTGGCAACAATATATTGCAGTACGTAATAATTTAAAGACTATAAATTATAGCAGCATATTTGAAAAGTTAAATAAGTAAAGCAAAAAGAGAGAAAAAATAGTGAGAAAGTGATCATGAATTGATTGTTCATTCTGGATGCCAGAATAGAAAAAGCTGTTCCTGAAATATCGAATGTGTGTCCTCAGACTTCTGTACCTCTTTCTTGATGGTTCCAATGGTACCAATGAAAAGAGGGCATGTCCTAGGTCAGGGGTCAGCAACCCGCGGCTCTTTCATCTCTGTGCTGCGGCTCCCCGTGGTTTGTTAGTTTTTGAAATGTAATTCAAAATTTGAAGATTATGGTGATCTTGTACAATCTAAAAACTTTGTGGAGACCCCATTTCCTGGCACATCTGAACCGGCTCACAATTAGCCACCATTCCGGCTAAGGGAGATAGCCTACGGGGGTTTGTGAGTACGTGTCTTTTGAAGCATCTGCGCCCACGGGGACGGGTTGAGGGAGGCTTTAAAGCAAGGCTGTTTAGTTCGAATAGTTACCTTTGACTGCAGTGTCTTTATTTTAGCGCTGCGTGTAGCGCTACACAGCTACAACATGTTTTTTTATCGCTATTAATATATATCACCACTGCCAATGCCTGACACCTGCCAGTGCGCGCTTTCTTTTAATTCTTCGATCCAAGGTAGGCTAACTATGGAGTAACCTTCAACCCAACATCTTTTTTTCGGAGTTCAAAATGTTTTTGTTGCATGCAGAAATGTAATTTCGTTTTCTCTGCAGGATTTCATCAATTTCATAAATGCAACACATTATAGTTTGTTTATACATAGCATAAAGGCAAAAAAAATGTTGTATGCAGTGTTATTTCATTTTAAATGTCAAACGGGTTTTGTTGCTCCCAGTGTTTTCTTTTCTGTGGGAAATAGGTCCATATGGCTCTTTCAGTGGTAAACGTTGCCGACCCCTGTCCTAGGTGATGGGGATTCTTAATGATGGATGCCACCTTGTAGGTGTCCTTGAAGTTGGAAAGGCTAGTGCCCATGATGGAGCTGGCTGAGCTTATAACTTTCTGAAGCTTCTTTTGATCCTGCACATTGACCTCTCTATACCATACAGTGATGCAACCATTCAGAAAACTTGCCAAGGTATTTCTACAGAAATTAGAGAGTGACACACCAAGTCTTCCAACATTCCTAATAAAATATAACTGGTGCAAAGCCGTCTTTGCAATTGCACCAATGTGTAAGGTACAGGATAGACCTTCAGAGAAATTATACCCAGGAACTTGAAACTGCTCACCCTTGCAACTTCTGATCCCTCAAAGAGGACTGGTGTGCATTCCCTTGACTTCCCCTTCCTGAAGCCCACTATCAATTCCTTGGTCTTACTGACATTGAGTGCAAGGTTGCTGTTGTGTCACCACTCAGCCAGCTGATCTATCTCACTCCAGTACACCTCCTCGTTACCGTCTGTAATTCTGCCAACAATAGATATATCATTGACAAATTTGTAGATGGTGTTTGAGCTATGCCTAGCCACACAGTTATGGATATAGAGTGAGTAAAGCAGTGGGTTAAGCATGCATCCTTGATGTGTGCCAGTGTTGAATGTCAGTGAGGAGGAGATGATACTTCTGATCCACACTGACTGTGATCTCCCAGTGAGGAAGTCAAAGTTCTAGTTACAGAGGGAGGTATGGGGCCCCGCTTTTGAAGCTTGCTGATTAGAACTGAGGGTATGATGGTGTTGACCACTGAGGTGTAATCATTAAACAGGAGGCTTATGTAGGTATTGCTAGCGTCCAGTTGACCCAAGGCTGTAAAGAACCAGTGAGAGAGCATCCATTGTAGACCTATTATGCTGATAGGCAAATTGCAATTGGTCCAGATCTTTGCTTAGTAGGAGTTGATTCAGTCCATGACCAGTCCATCAAAGCACTTCATCACAGTAGATGTGAATGCAACTGGGTAATTGTTGCTGAGGCAGTTCACTCTAGAGATGGAGACCGAGAGATCGAGAAAGGGGAGAGAAGTGTCCGAGATGGACCAAGTGAATTTGAGAGCTGGATGAAAGTTAGAGGCAAAGTCGATGAAATTGACAAGCTCAGCAAGGGTGCAGGAAGCAGCCCCAATGTAGTTGTCAATGTATCGAAGGAAAAATCGGGAAGCTGTACCAGTATAGATTTGGAGCATAGACTGTTCCACATAACCCACAAAGAGGCAGGCGAATGCCGATAGCTACACCCTTGGTTTGAAGAAAGTGGGAAGTGCCAAAAGAGAAGTTATTAAGTGTGAGTACCATTTCCACCAACCTGAGGAGTGTGGTGGTGGGGAACTGGTGAGGTCTATTGTCCAGAAAGTAGCGTAGGGCTTTGAGGCCTTCTTGATGGAGAATAAGGATTGGACATTCATGGTGAAAATGAAGCAGTCAGGACTGGGGAACTGGAAGTTATTGAAGGTGCTACTGCCAGGATGAGGCCAAACTGTGGTTGGAGGAACAACATCTCATATACCGTCTGGGTAGTCTCCAGACCCTTGGTATGAACATTGAAATCTTCAACTTCTGGTAATTCCCTCCCTCTCCCTTCCCCCATTCCACCTTCACTATGTCTCCTTTTCTAGCTGCCCATCACCTCGCTCATGACTCTGCCTTCTTCTACTACCCATAGTGCTTTCCCCTTAGATTCCTTCTTCACCTCTCCTGCCTATCCCCTCCCTGCTTTCCCTCTCCCCACCCCTTGATCTTTCCTCTGATTGGTTTTTCACCTGGCACATTCCACCCTCCCCCCACCTTCTTTATAGAACCCCTGCCCCCTCTTCCTTTAGTCCTGACAAAGAGTCTCGGCCTGAAACGTTGACTGCTCCTTTCAACGGATGCTGCCCGACCTGCTGAGTTCATCCAGCCTTTTTGTACGTCTACATACAATTACTGCTTTGACTGGTGATGGCCTTTTTCTGTCCAGTGCACTTCCAAACACACCCAACGCATTTCCCTTGTTCTGACTGTGTGAACTTGAAATCCTGCAAGGTGAAGGAGAGCAGTTTTAATGAGTCAATTTGTATTCAAGTTTTTAAAGAGCTACCAAAAATGTTGTTTATTCCTGGCTCATTTTCCAAGAAGTTTTTCACAGTGACAAGACACCTGTTCTGCTTAAGTAAAACTTGGAGCTGAATTTACCACATTAGGAAACCCACCAAGAATGTTTTTAGACAACATTGATTTTGCTATCAGGAACCTACTGGCCTCCCAGTAAGTCTTGATTTCAACTAACATTATTCTCAATCTCCACTTAATTTTCCTTTCTCTAGTTCAGGAGTGGGTGTATGGCGTGGCTCATGGTCTCCTATGAAAACTTTTCATTACTTCTCATCTCATCTTCTATCTTCCCTCAGTTCTTCCCAGCCCAGCATTTTTTGTGGATTTAAAATTCCAGCCAAAGGGAATGTAATGTGTTAAGTGAACTGTCACAGGGTATGAGGATAAACAGCAAAATTGATGCAAACAGAACAAACTCTGCAGATGCTGGAAATACAAAGCAGCACACACAAAATGCTGGAGGAACTGAGCAGTTCAGGAAGCATCCATGGAGAAGAGTAAGCAGTCAACATTTCCAGTCAAAACTCTTCATCAGGACTGGAAAGACAAGTGAGAAGTCAGAGTAAGAAGGTGGGGGGTTCAGAAATAAGTACAAGGCAATAGGTGATAGGTGATACTGGGGTGGAGGTGAAGTAAGGAGTTGGGAAGTTGATTGGTGAAAGAGATAAAGGGCTAGAAGAGGGGTATCTGATAGGAGAGGATAGAAGACCATGGAGGAAAAGGAAGGGAGCTGTTGGGCAGGTAAGGAAATAAGGTGAGAGAGGGAAACAGGAAATGGGAATGGTGAAGGTGGGATGGCCAGTTATCAGAAGTTCACAATATTGTGTTCTTGCCATCAGGTTGGAGGCTACCCAGACAGAATATAAGGTGTGGCTCCTCCCATCTAGTGCGACCATATTGCAGTAGTACAGGAGGCCATGGACTGCCATGTTGTGGCAAAATTGGGTTGAGGGACAGAGAAGATGGGAATATCTAATGGCAGAGAAGAAAGCAGACTTAGGGGTTAGAGAAGGAAAATATGGAAAAGGGGCCTGAATAAGGAATAGAATAAAAACAGTAGTTTTGGAGGAGGAATTAAAAGTAAAACAGAGAGAGACATGAAGAGATGTACAAACAAAAAGATGGCGTGGAATACCTAAGGTGAGGGGCAGGGGAGTTGGGACCATTGGAAAGGGAGAGATGACCCATAACACATTAACCCTTCAGAAACTGAAAATAAGAGGGAAAAGGACCAAGGAATAAACTTGCCAGGTCAAAAACATGTCTGTTTCAATTTTGGTGGTAGAAATCTCAGTTTTGGGACCTGCTGTCAAGTAAGGCCAGGCAAGTATCAATTACAAATATAGCAACTAGCAGACACAGTGGCCATTGTACACTGGAGGTTGAGTTACTGAATGTTTGGCATAATTACTGAGTTGCCAATCATGCAAGGTGCCTGTTCTTGGATGGCGTTGAACTTCTTGAGAGTTATTGGACTCGCACCAACTCAGCTAAGTAAAGCACATTCTGTAACACACCTGATTTGTGTCTGATGATGAAAAGATTTTCGATTGTCAACAGTGGAGTAAATCATTGCAGGATACTCAGCCCTGATCTTGTCTTGTAGCTGCAGTATGTATTTATCTGACGCATAGTTTCTGGTCAATAGTAACTCAGAGGACACTGATAATTGGGGACACAACAATAGTACAAGAGCAGGTTGATATGTTCGTGGCCTAAGGTAGAAAGAGTTAATTTTAGTAAACCTAGCACATTTATTTTTCAACATAGTCCGCTCCTACATTTACACACTTAGTCCAGCGGTCGTGGAGCATACGGATCTTGGACCTCCAGAAAGTGTCCACAGCGGGGGTGATTGATAAGTTTGTGGCCTAAGGTAAAAGGAGATGAGTGATACAGCTCTCATTACATACACATGCATTTCAACTCTTTGAGTGCTTATGTAGAATGCTTGAAGTTAATAACTCATCAGGGGTGACTGATAAGTTCGTGGCTTAAGGTAGAAGGCGATTAATTATTAATTTCAAACTTCCTGCATAATCACTCAAAGAGTTGACCTGCATGTGCATGTAACAAGAGCTGTATAACTCATCTCTTTCTACATTAAGCCACAATCTTATCAATCACCCATCTGTGGACACTTTCTGGAGGTCCAAGATCTGTATTCTCTATGACCGCTGGACTAAGTGTGTAAATGTAGGAGGGGACTATGTTGAAACAGACAGACAGACAGACATACTTTATTGATCCCGAGGGAAATTGGGTACATCCTCATCCCACTCCAGACCTCTCTCATGTTGTTCTGCTGGAGTTTCTACTCAAGCTTCCTCTTATACCTGTCTTTAGCCTCCCTGATCTTGGCTTTCATGTCCCTCTGTATTGTCCTCAGCTCCTCCCTATTTCCATCTCTAAACACCCTCTTGTTAGTGTTCAGGATGTCCTTAACATCCTTTGTTACCCATGGCTTGTTATTTGAATAACAAAGGACAGTTCTTGCTGGAACATTGCAGTCCACACAGAAATTGATGTAACCAGTGATGCACTGTGTGAGCCCATCAATGTCCTCTCCATGTGGCTCACAGAGAGCCTGCCAGTCTGTCACCTTAAAACAATCCTGGAGTGCCTCATAAGCCTCCCCGGACCATTTCCTCACTGACCGAGGTTGCAGGTTTACTCTTCACCAGAGGCACGTAGCAGGGTTTGAGATGCACCAGGTTGTGATCTGACCTTCCCAGTGGGGGGAGGGGAGAAGAGCTGTAAGCATACATCAAGTCCAGGGTCCTTTCTCCTCTGGTTGTACAGCTCACATTATGTGAATACAACCAAATAACAGCTCAAATAAATGTGCTAGGTTTTCTGAAATTGACTCCTTCTACCTTAGGCCACAAACATATCAATCACCCCTTGTAAGACCATTGATTGTCAATGGTAGGCCATCAAGCCCTTGCTTGTTTTCAATAGTCATTGCCTGGTATCTTTGCATCCCAAATGCTGCTTGTCAATTATGTGCCACTACGTGCATGAGGTAAAAATACTTGCTGAATACATATGTTAAGAGCAAAAGGATAAGACGTGAGAGAATAAGACCAATCAAGTGTGACAGTCGAAAAGTGTGTATGGAACTGCAGGAGATAGCAGAGGTACCTAATGAGTACTTTGCTTCAGTATCCACAATGGAAAAGGATCTTGACGATTGTAGGGATATCTTACAGTGGACTGAAAAGGTTGAGCATGTAGATATTAAGAAAGAGGATGTGCAGGAGCTTTTAGAATGTATCAAGTTGGTTAAGTCACTGGGGCCGGACTAGATGTACCCCCAGGCTACTGTGGAAGGAGAGTAAAGAGATTGCTGAGCCTCTGGCGATGATCTTTGAATCATCAATGAGGACAGGATAGATTCTGGAGGATTGCAGAGTTGTGGATGTTGTTCCATTATTCAAAATAAGGGAGTAGAGATAGCCCAGGAAATTATAGACCAGTGAGTCTTACTTCAGTGGTTGGTAAGTTGTTGGAGAAGATCCTGAGAGGCAGGATTTATGAACATTTGGAGTGTCGTAACATGATTAGGAATAGTCAGCATGACTTTGCGAAAGGCAGGTCATGCTGTACGAGCCTGATTGAATTTTTTGAGGATGTGACTAAACACATTGAGATTGGTAGAGCAGTAGAAGCAGTGTATATGGATTTCAGCAAGACATTTGACAAGATACCCCATGCAATGCTTATTGAGAAAGTAAGGAGGCATGGGATCCAAGGGGAAATTGCTTTGTGGATCCAGAGCTGGCTTGCCCACAGAAGGCAAAGCATGGTGTGGATAGGTCATATTCTGCATGGAGGCTGGTCGACAGTAGAGTGCTTCAGGGATCTGTTCTGGGACCCCTGCTTTTTGTGATTTTTATAAATGACAAATGAAGTGGTGGAATGGGTTAGTAAATTTGCTGATCACACAAAGGTTGGAGGTGTTGTGGATAGAGTGGAGGGCTGTCAGAGGTTACAGCGGGGCATTGGTAGGATGCAAAACTGGGCTGAGAAGCAGCAGATGGAGTTCAATCCAAGTAAGTGTGAGGTTGTTAATTTTGGTAGGTCAAATATGATGACAGAATATAGCATTAATGGTAAGACTCTTGGCAGTGTGGAGGATCAGGGGGATCTTGGGGTCCGAGTCCATAGGACACTCGCTGTGCAGGTTGACTTTGTGGTTAAGAAAGCATACGGTGCATTGGCCTTCATTAATCGTGGGTTTGAGTTTAGGAGCCGAGATGTAATGTTGCAGCTATATAGGACCCTGGTCAGATCCCACCTGGAGTACTGTGCTCAGTTCTGGTCGCCTCAGTATAAGAAGAATGTGAAGACCATAGGAAGGGCGCAGAGGAGATTTACAAGGATGTTGCCTGGATTGAGGAGCATGCCTTATGAGAATAGGTTGAGTGAGCTCGGCCTTTTTTCCTTGAAGTGACGGAAGATGAGAGGTGACCTGATAGAGGCATTGATCATGTGGATAGTCAGAGGCTTTTTCCCAGAGCTAAAATGACTATCATGAGAGGGCACAGTTTTAAGATGCTTGGATGTAGGTACAGAGGAGATATCAGGGGTATGTTTTTTGCACATCAAGTGGTGAGTGCCTGCAATGGGCTGCTGGCAATGATGATGGAGACGGATACCATAGGGTCTTTTTAGAGACTCTTGGACAGGTATATGGAGCGTATAAAATAGAGGGCTACGGTTAACCCTAGGTAATTTCTCAGGTAAGGACATGTTTGTCACAGCTTTGTGGGCCGATGGGCCTATATTGTGCTGTAGGTTTTCTGTGTTTCTATGTTTCTAATACAGACTTGGTCCACTTTGTTCATTGAGCACTGTTCAACAATTAGTGAATATCCCCACATCTGATCTCATGATGGAAACAAGGTTACTGATGAAGCACTGAAAGATGGCTGGGCCACAGACTCCAACCTGATGAACTCCAGCAAGAATGCCCTTGGGCTGCAATAATTGGCCTCCTACAACCACAACCATCTTCCTTCATGGTTGACAGAAATATGAACACAGGAACATTTTATCCATGATGCCTGTTGACTCAGGTTTACTGAAGTTCCTTGATGTAATATTGATCCGGTGTTGCTTCTTATCAATGGACAATCAGTCTCACCTTATATTTGAATTCAGCTGTTTGGTCCATTATTGGATGAAGGTCGGATTGAGCACTGGAACCCAACCAGTAAAAAGTAGGAATTATTGAGCGGATTATTGATGCATAAGTGTTGCAACTTCAATTACATTTTCATGATTGAAGGTAGAATGATTGAGCTGTAATAAGTTGGTATGTATTTGTCTTGTCATTTTATGAACAGGACATATATGGGTGATTTTATGTATTGTCAAAGAAAACAATGCCTTCACTGTATTGGAATGACTTGGTTACACAGCAGTTGAAAGGAGCAACAAATAGAATGTTGCTGCACAGTCCTGACTGTTTCCAATACTCTCAGCCCTGGCATCCAGTCATGTGAAGTGAATTAAATCTGTAAGAACTGGCTTTGGCCAGGAAAGAAAGGCAAATTTCCTCCCTCCATAGGGCATCAATGAACTAGGTGAGTTTCAAGTCAAACCTATAGTACTGTTGTCCTTACTATTATTGACCTGCTTTCTTTCTAAAAGATGACATTTTAAACTTAAGTTCCTCTGCTAATGTTGTGGTATCTGAATTCAGGCTTCTGAGTTATCAATTCAATGCTCTGGACTGGATCTAATAAGTCTAGATTTGGACAAGCTCATTGCTTCCATCAAATGCTCATACTTAGCCAGGTAACTGTCTTACAGTAAATAAACAGAGGTGCATGTTTATTCCATTTTCAGTCTTCCTTGAATATTAATTGATTAAATAACATGTGATGCTTTACAATTCAAATGATTGATGAGACAGGAGCATTTTACTCTTAGAGAAGAAGGGCCATCAGTTGATGGATAGTTCTTCATAAATTGGACTTGCTAATGTTTGTCATCATTACAAGTTGCTTAGAAGAGTCATGGAACACTGAAGATCATGATACTAGGTTAGACTGTGCTAGTTGGATTAAGCTAAACTTAAGATATAAACATCTGCTTGTTTGCACTCAACATCACCAAGATCAAGAAACTTTTTGAGAGTTTCAGGAAGGGGATTTTGGGAGAATACACACCCGCCCTGATTGAGTGCTCAGTGCAGGAAAGGGGTAGCAGCTTCAAGTTCCTGGGTGCCAACATCTCAGGAAATATCCTGGGCCTAACACACCCATAAAATCAAAACAAAGGTACAGCAGTGGTTCCACTTCATTATGAGTTTGAGGAGATTTGACATGTCATCAATGTCTCTTGCAAATTTCTACAGGTATACAGTGGAGGACATCCTGATGAGTTGCGTCAAAGCCTGGTATAGAGTCTCCAATGCATAGGATCCAAAGAGGTTTACAGAGGCTGATTGATCATTGGGCCCATCTTCAAGGGGTGGTACCTCAAGAAAGTAGGACCCTTACTATCCAGGACATGCCCTTTTCACATTTCTACCATTGGGAAGAAAGTTCAGGAACTTTAAGAACAGCTTCTTCCCTTCCACCTTCAAATTTACGAACAATGGATGAACACTACCTTGTTGTTCATCTTTTGCACTATTTATTTTTTGTAACATCATAATTTTTACATCTTGCTGTGTACTGATGTTGCCAAACAACAAGTGTCACAACATATATTAGTGAAAATCAACCTGAATTTGATTCTGATTCTTATTCCAAAAAATTATAAGGAAAGCTGACCTGAAAGTAATGAGGAATTCCATAATTTTGTGACAATAGGAGAGAAAGCATCTTGTTAATCTTCGGTATATCAAAGTGGGTGAATGGAGGATGAAGAGCCAGTACTATGAAATATTTTGAAATTATATTAAGTTGGGTAAAGCCTAGGTAGTTCTAAGGTAGGGACATGTTCAACACAGCTTTGTGGGATGAAAGGCCTGTATTGTGCTGTAGGTTTTCTATGTTTCTCAGAACTTTTATTCACAGCAATATAGATAAAACTCAGGAAGACAAGAGGGAGTTGGAATCAAAAGAAAAAGTATCACAGCACTTCAATGTTGGCACTACGGAAAAACTGTGTCAAACAATATTCACACCCTCCAGAAGGAAGAAGATTTGAATTCTGTGAGTCAAAAATTTAGAAGAGAGGGGAAAATAGTCTTCAAGTCATCTTGGCAATCTCTGTAGATTTACTTATAAAATATCAATAAAACTCAAACTCTTGGTTTACCAAACAGAACTTTTAACATGTTCCTTTATTTTATCAAGCCAAATCCAATAATTACAATTTTCACCCACATCAGTACTGATTGGTATCATTTCTCTTTCTTTTGCTTAACTTTTCATAACTGACTATTCCTTCAATACAGCTCTTAGCTAACCAGAGGTTGTGCTGAGAGGAGGCAAACTCTTTCTTTGCCGGTTATGTTCCCCATTTTCACTCTGTGAATGAAAATCAATTCCTAAACATGAAGAAAAACTGAGTAACAAAGGAATCTGAATGGAAGTGCAGCTCTCTGATTGTATATTTAATGATGCATTGCTCATTCATTGCTGCAAAGAATTCAAAGTTCGGCACAGTGAGGGTACTAGTTTAAGAAGATTACCACACTAGCAATCTCTGAACTGCATGAAGCATATCATACTTTGGTCTATGGCAGGCATGGGCAAACTACGGTCCACGGGCCATATGCGGCCCGTTAAGCTTTTTAATCCGGCCCGCCGAACTTGATGAAATTATATTAATAAACCTTGCTAACGTTTTTCCCCGCAATTCTGGAGTTTTCCCAATAGATGACGCACTCTATATACATTGACCTTTGTTGAGGTGCAGCGTATTACTCCACATTTGCGCTTTACTCTTTGTTCGGCTCGACCTATTTGTGTGAACAGGCGTTCAGCGTCATGAACATCAACAAAGCCAGCCACAGATCCAAGTTAACTGACCAACACCTCAGATCCATCCTGAGAATCGCCACACCAAAACTAAATCCAGACTTTGATGCGCTGGCTAAAAAGGGAGACCAACAACACTGTTCCCACTGAAATTAAAAATAAATTTCTTCATTGTGTTATGTAAAAAATGCTTTTGAAAATTTTTTTTCAATAAGCCTTACATGTTACATGTCATCTCTGTTAAGTGATGGACATGAGTAGTGCGCAGGTGCACGTACGTTCTCAAAATAAAAAATGCGCTCCAGATCAAATAACGCGCTCCACATACTGGCGCGCTTTCACTGTTCTGTCTTTGTGCTGGTCATTGTTGAGTTTTGGCACAGGGGACAATTGAATAAAAAGGAGCAGGACAAGTAGACCTGCATCTCCTACCATTTTTGAAATAAAGACAGTCAGGAGGAGAGTGATGATGATAAAATCTTGAAGGATAACAGAATTTTCAGTGCTTTAAAGTAATAACTGTTACTATTAAAAAAAGCTGTATTTTATTCATTTAATTTTCAATGTTTTAAAAGTCATTTCAATAGCTAAATACCATGGGACTTCAAAGACAGATATTTTGTTGTAATGCATTTGTTAATTTTCAATTGAAATTAAAGCACATGTTTTCTACATATCCCATGATATTTTGTTTTCTCTTATGAGGTGTATTACCAAAACATTCCGTCCATCTGCTCCTGGTCCGGCCCCCCTGTCAAATTTTAGAACCCTTTGTGGCCCTCAAGTCAAAAAGTTTGCCCACCCCTGGTCTATGGTCAAGTGTGAATTTGAGACAGTAATTAATCCAAGAAACACAAGGAGGTTTGATACCAGCCTCTCCTCCATTTACTCTGTTTGCTGTTCCCGCTTCATCAGGAATTCAAACAAAATAATCAAGGACACTTACTGCCACAGCTATTCCCTCTTCTTCCTTCTCTTGTCAGGTAGAAAATGCAAACGCTTGAGTGTATTTACCATCAAGTTCAAGGATATCTCCTGACCACTGTGATGAGAGTCTGAACAGACTCGTCATTTGCCAACAGATGAACTCTCATTGTAGTCCTTGCACTGTATTTGTCTACCTGCACAACACATTTTTTGTAACAGTTTATTCCGCATTCTATTTTACTTTTTACTACCTCTTTGTGTCTAGATGGCACACAAACAGAAGCGTTTCAGCTAATGGAAATACTATGGCTTGTTTAAATAATCCAGCAATAAAGGGTTGTACTTGTAAACATGGTACCAATGAGTGTAAACAAGGCCAGTAAAATGGTTCTCATTTAATATAAGAAGAAATCTCCCTGTTTCAGTTCCTTGGACTTTTGGCTGCTAAGCCACACATGACATTTGTCTACAGGCAACAATGCAACACATTAAACTCACTGGCCGATTTATTAGATACACCTCTCTGCCTGCTCTTAATACAAATATCTGATCAGCTAATCATTTGGAAGTAACTTAATGCATAAAAGCATACATCAGTCAAGAGGATCAATTGTTATTCAGAACAAACATCAGAATGCGGAAGAAATGTGATCGAGGTGACTTTGACCATTGAATATTTTTAGATGCCAGATGGTGTGGTTTGAGTATCTCAGAAGCTGCTGATCTCCTGGAATCTTCACACACAACAGTCTCTAAAGTGAATGGTGTGTTTAAAAAAAAACCGTTAGCAGTAGTTCTGTGGGCAAAAATGCCTTGTTAAAGAAAGTGGTCAGAAGAGAATGGTCTAACTGATTCAAGCTAACAGATTCAGATTCAGATTCAGTTTATTGTCATTTAGAAACCACAAATGTAATGCAGTTAAAAAATGAGACTATGTTCCCCCAGAATTATATCACAAAAGCATATTACAAAACAGACTACACCAGAAAATCCACATAATGTTTGGCAATCCCCAATCCAGAGTCTGGAGAGGCTGCTGCATATTAATATCGCGCTACCGTCTAGCGCGTTCCCCGGAAAGGAGCGCCAAATCCACCAGGCAAAAACAAGACCAAAAACTAAAGCTACAAAACCTGCACAAAACCACATAATTACAAGATATAGTTACAACAGTGCAAACAATAGCATAATTGATAAAAAAAACAGACTATGGGCACAGTAAAAATTAGTCCAAAGATGATGTTAAAGGACTGTAAGTTCAAAAGAAATCACCACAGTTTCCAGGGTCCCGACAGACTCACCATCCCACGCCGGCGGCAGAAGGGAACACCCCCGCTATAGATTTCCACGGCGCCGCCCGACTCAGCCTCGCAGACGCAGCTCACACTGAAAGTGACCTGAGTCCGTCGAACCTCCGAGCCGACAACCATCCCCTCTGGCACAGCTTTAGCACCATCCTCTACCGAGCGTGTTAAGACGGCCCTGCCAACAGCCATTGGCAATGCGACCCTGAGGACTGGGGGCCTGTTCTTCCCAGCAGAGTCCCGGACCCCACAGCAGCAGCAGCAACGAAGAAGGTCTTCCTGGAATTTTCCAATGGTTCTCCATGCTTCCACGTCCATTTTCAATTGATTATGATTGTGCATGGCACCCCACTTCACAATTAAAGATAATCAGTTCCGGAGTGGCCACTGCAAGCTGCATTGTGCTGCCATCTTGGATTTTGACAGGAAGGTGACAGTAACTCAACTAATTATTTATAACAATAGTAGTGTGCAGAAGAGCATCTCTGAAAGCACAACACTTCAAAGCTTTAAGTGGATGGTCACCCTGTGACCGCTTTGTTAGGAACAGAGGGTACATAATAAAGTGGCCAGTGAGTGTATTTCCCATGCTTTCTGATTAAACTGCATTGTAAAATTGAGGGAAACTAGGAAACCATTGAGTTAAAGTTGAATATGGTCCAAGAATTTATTTTCATCGTCACTGTTGAATTATTCTCATTGTAATCTATGATCCTCTAGCTCTGTTGCTCTGTAGAGATCTGTAGACATTCTTTATAATATTGTGTAGCCAACAGTTGGGAGATTGTTGCTGAACAGAAGCTTGCTTTGCAATCCAGATAGCCAGGTGGGAAGCCAGAACCATAGCAGGTCCTTCACTCTTAAGGCTGTCTAGACCATCCCTATACCATGCCTGTGAAGCAGAGTTAAAACTTTGGAGATATGAGAAGCAAAGACTAATTTTGTTAGGTATGCTGTAAAGTCCTGATGCCTTTTCTCATTTTGTACATTGAACTCCTCTTAGTATGTAATTGCCACGTGTATCCCAGAAGCTGATACATCCCAATATATGATAAAATAAAATGATCGGCATATATTCCCAGTGTTAATGTGAAATAAAAGAGATCTGAATTGCAAGATCTTCTGAGGAATAATCAGCAGGAATGATGGAACAATGGTCATTGCTGTTGCCTCAGAAATCCAGGTTCGATCCTGCCCACGATTGTATTCCATGTGGGATGTATATATTCTCCCTGTGACTGGATAGATTTATTTCCACATGCCAAAGATGTACTGGTTCCTAGGGTCATTGGCTATTATGCATTGTGCCTAATGCGTGTAGATGGCAGGAAATGTAGTGAAGCAGTGGCGTTGATGGGGATGTGAGAAGAAGGTTGGGATTAGTTTAGGTGGGGATGTGTGATTGGTGGGGTTGTGATGAGCTGAAGAGCTTGTATTTGTTTTCTATGAATCACACATACCAAAAAAGGGAGTGGCTGGGGCATGCTTGCTGGTTATTGGGGTGATGAAAGACATCATGATATACATTTGAAATAGATTTTCTTCCTCATCATTCACGTGTTTGATTTTCAAGATTCGTGCAGAGAATGGAATCATTGGCGCAATTGGTTTGTGAAAAAGGAGCAAATTCTCTGCCAGAGGAACCCAGTTGGAGAGAAATGAATTGTTGATGGTTCAAATTGAAACCTCTGCATTAGCACTGTTCCTCTAGCAGGTTATTTATTGCTCCATGTTCCAGCATTAGCAGTCTTTTGTTCCACCATCAGTGAGTAATATAATTCAACAACTGGATAAAGCGATTAATATGAAATTCATGGAAGAAAATAGTTTCTTCTGCCTTGGATTATACCATGAAAGCTTTGGTAGTAATTTTGGGTTCATATGGGAAAAATCCATCACACGTTAATGAGGATTAATTCACAAAGAAAAGCTTCATTAAAAGGCTGTTTTTAGATCAGTCTTAGAGCTGAAATGTAATTGATTCTCTTTACTTAGATGCTAAGTGACCTGCTGAATGTTTCTAAATTTTAAGTCAATTTGATTTTTATTGTGTTTGTACCTTGACCTGTTGTGATAATGTGTTTTGTGTTGATAATTTCTTGTTGCACTTTTTTGAGAAAATGGCAGTTTGAATGGGTTTATCAAGGGATAGTAAATGAATTCCTTCGTGAAGTAGTGGGATTCTAGTTAGAACAACCAAAAGATTTTGAGAGTGACCTCCATTGCCCAGCTTTGCCAGGAGAGGGGTTGGATCTAATTGCCTTTTGCTGGATTAAATGAAAAATGGCCTATTTTCTAAATACTCAGGACCTGCTGGTTTTCTTTTGTCAAACACAGGAAAACTCTGCTGTGTTTGTGATAACAATGAAGCTGCTTCTCTTCAGTGGAAGAGCACTCTTGGTTACAAACACTTCTGATTAACAAATACTCAGGAGTGCTTCCTAAATCCTGTGGCCAATGTCATTGGTATACAACTATTTGACTGCTGAATTATTTATTTTAACACAATGAAATCAAATTATATTATATTTTATCAAAGAGGGAATTTTTACACCAGCTTGATAAGTTTTGATTCTCAGGAAGACAAAAAAAAAGGCTTTTTAATCAAATTAAAATCATGAGCCTTACTACCTTGACTGAATTTAGTAACACTACACACTTAAAATCCAGATATTAATTTTGAATGCACTTTTCTTTTATTGTTTTTTGTTGTTTCATTTATTGTTTTGTCTGCCCGGAGCTTAATAAAGAGCTGAAAGCCAGTGGGCTTTTCATGTTGAAAGACAATATGAAAGAAACTATCGGACATATTGTTATCACTCTCCACTGGGCCAGGGCAATGAAGCAGGCTGTTATCAATCTGAAGGGGAAAATACAGAATATGCTGCACACACCCAAAGTTTGAATGAAGCTGTGTGGCACAAGATACATGGCCGAGTCAGATCACAGTGAAAATTGTGTATTTTATTTTGAAAATTAGCTTGATATAATATAGAAATAAAGCAAAGAGCAAATCTAAAGTTCAATGTAAATTTATTATCAAAGTACATACTGTATATGTCACATACTACTTGAGATTTATTTTCTGGCAGACATTCACAGTAGAACAAAGAAATACAATGGAATCAATGAAAAACTACACACAAATAAAGACTGACAAATAACCAAGAAGATAACCTATGCAAAACCAATAAATTAATAAATGCTGTGAATCTATTTGGGTTTTGCAGTTCACCGGTCTTGTTAACTTACCTTCAAGTGTTTTGTCACCATGTGAGGAGATATCATCAATGTGCTGTTAATTGTGGTATGACCTCCAAACGCTCTGCTGATTGGACATCATTTTGAAAACTCAATTGTGATGTGTGGAGGAAATTTGCTGCAGTCACAGCATTTGATATTATAGATTACATTGGTCTTGTCCAATAGCTTGGTTTGGTCTTTTGTTCTGAAATTACTTTCCTAAAAGTTGCTGTTGGCTTGTGCACAGCTGAAATTCTATGCTCTTGGAGCAATCAGGCCAAACTTACTGAGGTATTTTGAACGTATGGAAGGACAACCTGTTTAGTCGCTTCTTGGTTGGTAGGTTTTCAACTTTGTTGGTATCTTTATATGGAGTTCTTTGGGTATCTATTCCATGCAAATACTTTAAAGAAATGTTTCTCCTCTTTATCCTTTAGTTTCTCCATGCTCCACTGTGTCTCTGCTCTTTGGATCAAAGTTTTGAAACAGCTCTTCTGGTGTGCATTTGGATGGTTGCTGTGATAATTTAAGATCTAATCTGGATGCGTTTTTTATGATAAACTAAAGTTTCCAAAGCATCTGTGTTTCTATTGACAAACACATATTCATCTTCTGAATTATTTACAACTGAGTTGTAAAGTTGTAAACTCAGTTTACAACTGAACTGTAGAATCCTTGAAAGTGAGTCCATCAGTTCAGTTGTGTGAATTTATCCATACTTGTTCACTATCCTGAAGGTTGAAGGGTAATGACTGTTTCTGAACATAGTGGTGTGGGACCTAAGGCTCCTATACCTCCTTCCTGAGGCAGCAGCAAGAAGAGAGCATGGCCTAGATGTTTGTTGTCTTTGATGATGGATAGTGCTTTCTTGTGGTAGTGCTGAATAGTTGAGAACTCTTTGTCTATGACGGAATGAGCTGTATCCACTACTTAATAAGGTAGACAAGAACAAAAACAGAGGGAAACTGTTTTGCATTTTGTTTTTAGTTAATATATGCATTTTTTCTGTGTACCTGCTCCTCTGTCAATGCATCTGCAATGCTGGGTCAGTAGATGAACTAATACCTGTTTATTGATATAATGGTGCACCACCTTCTGGTTAATATGAGAAAAAATTCTATTGTGCGCAAACCAGTAATGTTTTTATATTGGCCACTAATTCAATAATATGTTACAGTGGACATGCTGGATATTTCACAAGAAAATGTGAGTGAAAATCTGTGCAGGTTTTCTATTGTTCAAGTTTGAATAGGCAAGCCCGTTTGAAATGCTAGATTTTTAATGAGGGCATTTTTATCTTGTTGGTTTCCTGATATGTACTTACGCCTTGATATTTCATTTCTGTATAGCTCATTGTACTTATCTTTTTGAACTCAATGTCTTTAATTAAATGGAATTTTCATTAAATTTGTGCTCAAGTGATATTTAAGTCTAAGTGGTTGTTGAGATGGAACTGAATTTCCTTCAATAACACAGCCATTTTATTTAAATTGATTATTTGAGGAGACCTTTGACTCACATTCTTTCCCTGTCTTAGTTAAAATATAACAGCAGGATCATCAATGACAAATCTTTTGCATCATGTTTTAGATGTCAAAAGTTAAGAACCTGGAAACTCTCCCAGGTGCAGAAGTCTTCATTGAAATTTCTTTCTTTCTTTCTTTCTTTCTTTCTTTCTTTCTTTCTTTCTTTCTTTCTTTCTTTCTTTCTTTCTTTCTTTCTTTCTTTCTTTCTTTCTTTCTTTCTTTCTTTCTTTCTTTCTTTCTTTCTCTCTCTCTCCCCCTCTCTCTCTCTCTCTCTCTCTCTCTCTCTCTCTCTCTCTCTGTCTCTCTCTCTCTCTCTCTCTCTCTCTCTCTCTCTCTCTTCCTCCCCCCCCCCTCCCCATTTGTCCAGACTGACAGTTTTTTTTTATTTGTGTAAATAGTAATGCATACTTCTATAAACTTCATCAATAAATTACTTGGCAAGTCATTTTGCTGATAAATAGATCTTCTTAGCTGTGAATGATTGGATGCTGCATTTGATCAGCTAAAAGATACAGTGCATTTTTTTCCTTTTTTAGAATGACAAAATTTTTTATCTAGCAATCAATTTTATTGTGCACTTTGAGGAAATCTTTGCCAAAGTAATATTCTTGTTATCTTCTGCCCTATATTATATCTGCTTAATTGTTATTTAACCTAGAATGTGTATACAACCGCTTGATATTTTTGAAACTTTATCTGTCTATCTTTTTGATCTTGCTGCTTCTGATACTGACTCATCTTCTCCCTAATGTCTTCATTTCTGTTCTATTAAACATGAACAGTGAACTGCTTGCAGCCTGAAGCTTTGTGTCACTTCCATCATCAAGCAGCTTTAGGTTCCTTCTTCATACTTTGTAGATCACACGCCAGCTATAAGCTGACCTGTTTGTTGTTTAGGGGCATTTTGACATGGAAACTTTTGTATGCTACCTGGCTTATTACAAATTCATCCAGTTTGTGCAGGGTGAGTGCAGATTTTGCTGTGCATAACTTAATTCAACCATGTCGTATTTTGAATCTACTGACTTGAAATGTACTTATGTATTTTGTACTTTGTGTTTCCATGTGACTCATCTCGCAAGGTTCATAGTTTCCATGAATATCAACACTGCATACTTTTTTGACCAATAATGTCAATATTTTAATTGAGGGAAAATTTGGTGATGAGAAAGATCCTAAACCAACCATTGAATTGCATGACATGGGCATGACTTTATTAGTATACAGAAATTAAGAATTTAATATTTATTATTCAGGATGTCAACTTTCATTAGAAATTCCATGAAATGTGGGAGGATAATCATAATTCAAATGAATGCTGTTATCATGCATTTCTGATACATGCATATTGCTTGGATGAGGTGTCTTAAAAAAATCAAGAGGTCTATTTGTATATGCTAACATGTAGCTATTCTTTTATGAATTAAAATTCAAGTTCAAGTTTAAATATCTCCAAACATACATGGATATAGCCAAACAAAACAGTGTTCCTCCAGGGCCAAGGTGCAAAATAGCACAGAACACAGAGCACATAGCGTATAGCATATAAAGCACACAAAGATATAATTTCAGAAAGAAAACATAGTCACAAAGCAAAAAAAAAATATATATATATATATATAGCCCACTCCCTAGGCAGCATGACTGTAGATTGTCCTGGTCCAATGTTGCACCAAGTGAACACTGAGGGCAGCACTGAGTAAACACTGAAGGCAGTACCGACAGAAAGGTCCAGCCCCCAAACTGGTGTGGATTCCAGTGCCATCAGCAGAGACCCCTGCTCTCTCCCGTTTCGCCTCGGCTCTCCTCCTCTGCGAGACTGTAACAGGCCATTGCTTCCAAGGCCACCATGCGGCCTAGGCGTGGTCCTTGCCACAATTGAGGCAACACTGCTCCCCTGCAGCTGTCAGTCTCACCAATGAACCAGTGAACTGGACTTGCAATATTCTACATTAACAATGTCCAACAGGGTCTTGCGATGACAATAAAAATGTTCAAGACAATCACTCACCCCATTTTTTGGATTACACACTGTCTCAGCACAATGGTGCAGAACAAGTCCAGGCGACAACACAATAGTATGCAATAAGTCCAGATCCACTGCTATTGATCAACTTGTTGATTAGATAGTCCTGCAGCACTTGATGTTCTTAGTATGGAGCAATGGTCGTAAAAGATGTACAAGATGAACTAATGTACCTTTGATTGGAGCTGGAGAGGCTGCTGCATCCGAGTGCACTGCCATCTTGTCAAACCAGGTGGAAATAGAACTTCCTTCTGATTTAGTCCACTTAGTGTCTGATCTAAATTCTGCAGCTTTCTGCAGTATTGTGTCCTGATCTTCCTCAGAATTATCCAGATTAAAACACAGCCTTACTCCAACCATGGCCAAAAAAGATGCAGTCAAAAGGTAAGGAGAGGTGTTGCTTACTACAATAATCTCTTGACCAAATGGAGCATCAGGGAGTCCTGGTAGAAAAGAAATCTAGAAAAGCATTATCCATAGCTGGAGCCACATCTGCCGCAAAACACAAGTTTGTAGCTTTTGAAGGTCAGTTGTCCCAGTTCCAGAACAGAATCTCTCAGGAATTCCTCAGAACTGTAAGCTAGGTTCAGCTATCTTCATCTGCTTTAATCAGCTTCCTTCCATCACAAGGTCAGAGGTCATTCCCCTTACTAAAGATTGCAGGGTATCTAATTGAACTTGTAACTTCTTGGCAAATGTAGAAACTGGAATCTACAGGTGACAATGCCTAGACAATGTTCTGACATGGGCTGGTAAATTGGTTAATAACTGCATATGTACCAAAATACAGAGAAAAGCTTAACTTGCATATCATTCATACAAATCAATTCATTACAAGAATGTATTGAGGCAGGGCAAGGAAAAACAATAACAGAATGCAGATTAAAGTATTATAGTTACACAGAATGTGCTGTGTAGCTAGACAATAAGGCACAGGTCATTACAAGACAGATTTAAGATCAAGAGTCCATCTTATCATACCAGGGTACATCTCAATAGTTTTATAATGTTGGGATTGTAGCTGCCCATGAGCCCAGTGGTATAATCATTCAAGCTTCTAAATGGGTAAGCATGGAGAAGAGAGAGTTATTGGATGGATAGGGCCTTGTTTATGCTGCTGCTTTCTTAAGGCAGTATTGGTGCAGACAGAGCTCATGGAAGGGAGGCTGATTTCTGTGATATCCACAACACTCTAGTTTCTTGCAATCATGGCAGAGCAGTTCCTATACCATGCTGTGATACAAACCGATAGTGTTATGATGCAATCAATAAAAACTGGTGTGGGTCATACCAAATATCTTTAGATTTCTGAGTAAGTAGAGGTACCAATAAGCTTTCTTGTCTATGATGTCAACATGGCTGGACCACGACAGGCTATTGATGATGCTCAATCCTATGAGTTTGAAGCTCTTGAACCTCTACACCGTTGACGTGCTCTGCCTATCTCACTGAAATCACTGATTAGCTCATTTATTTTGCAGACTTTGAGGGAAAGACTGGTGTTATAGCCCCATGTCACTGAATGAATGAATGAATAAGGCCTCCATTGGTCAGGGTCGACCATCGATATTGCATCCTACCTGTCTAGATACAATATGGAGAGTAAGCTGTTGCCCATGTAGCAAGCCCCCCATTTCCATGCATCTGATGAAGCCAGAGGAATGGCAGAGACCAATACAGTTTGGCACCAGCAAAGTTGCAGGAGTTGCCAGTCAGTATTAAACTCAACATTGGACTGCTTTAGGGACTCCAGCTTTGGATTTTTCCCTTGGGGTTTATTCTTGAAGCCTTCCCATGAGTCAGTATAGTCGCAAGGCAGTGGAGGTTTGAAATCAGAGTTTTCCTTCTCCTAGATGAGTTGCAAAACACGAATATGCTCCCTATGCTCAAAGCAACTGGTTTTAAGGTGCCAGTAATCTACCTTTTCCCCTTGTTCTGTCAGTAGAAATGGTTCAGCCAGGTTTAGTAGCTAATCTACAAGTGAAGGCCAGGAGCAGGACTTCATTGTCAGAGGCTATTTGAGTTGCATGCCCCTGGGAGCATTTAATAAGTAGTGGGAGCTTGTTCCTACTACTGCTACTGGCTAGAACAACCTTAAGAAGCCAAGCCATTATGTTCTCTGTAGCCCTCGCGTACTCTGACAGTGAGGTATGGCCCAATATGGTGGTATCATCTGCAAATATGATGGTGGACATAGAGCAGAATCCAGCCACACAATCATGAGTGTTGAAGGAGTTGATTAGGGGGCTGAGGACACATCCATTTGTGCCACTAATGTTGAGAAAAGTCACAGTGGAGCTTTTGCAGTAAATCCTTATTGAAGGTGATCTGTTGGTCAGGATTTCAAAGGGAAGTGTTAAGTCTAGCAATTTGGAGATGAGCTTGCTTAGAATTATATTATTAAATGCAGAGCTGTAGTCACTAAATAGTAGTCTAATGTAGTGGTGTAGTGGTGTCTTTATTATCTCCAGTGATGAGGCAGGTGGCACACAGTGCAGACCTGTTTTAGAAGAACGCTAATTACAGTGGGTCAAGCTTGTCTGGGAACCTGATGGTAATGCATGTCACAACCAGCCTCTCAAAGCCTTTCCTGATGGTGCACAATTTAGCCACTGGGAGGAAGCCATTAAAGCACATTGCTTGTTTCCCTTAGTTACTGCGATGATCGTGGTCTTCTTAAAGCAGGCAGAAACCTCAGATTGAAGCAGGGAATAGTTAAAAATGCCTGCAACTACCTCCACCACCTTATCTGTGCAAGATCTAAGAACGTGGCTATGGACACCATCCTGGCCAAATGCTTTCTGTGGGTTCATTCCCTGAAAGACTGATCTTACCTCCACGACAGTGACTATGGGCAATGTTGGCCATTGGCTGATGTTATATTTGGGCTAAGTGAGTGCCATGTCATTATCAAATCCAGAAAGTCAGAAGTTATTTTTGGTTACTGCAGTGAATAACTCAGCTCCTTAAATCTTAAACCCTCCCCACCCTCTACAAAGCACATCCAGAGAAGGGTGCCATAGTCTCCATTTTCATGGGTATGTGTAGCTCCAGCTCTAAAGAAGCTCAACATCATAAGGAAAAACGATGTGAGAGTTGCCATATCCACCTGCCTTCATTCAATCCACCTCCACAGTACCATTTATATAAAAATTTATTTGCTTTGAGTGCTCCAAAGCATCTTTGCAAAAAAAGTGCAATTTCTGCCACCAAGAAAGACAAAGGCAGCAGGCATTTGGCACAGCCCTAGATTTCACTTCAAACTGCACAGAATCTTTGCTTAGAAATATATCAGCATTCAGGTTTTCTCACTGGTTCAGTGACTTGGAACACCCCACCCAAAGGGCTGTGGGACTTTTTTTCACAAGTAGGACTGCAGAAAGTGAGAAGGCAACTCATATTGTAAGGGCAATTAAGGATGGTGATTAAATGAATGATGGCCTTACCAGCAATAGTCACATCTGATAAATGAAAAATAAAATGGATCATGAAACGTAGGCACAAGAGGTAAACAAAACAAACTGTAAGTATATCACTAACTTTTTCAAAAAGTTAAGCAAAACCTCATTTGACAATGATAAATGGAAAATAGTAGAAAATCACACTGACTAATGATTGTTGGTGTAGTGACCAGACATGAATAAAAAGCTGCTTTGTTTCTTTGATATGTTGTTTCTCAACAATCTCCTTAAAAAAATCAGATTTGTAAGTGACAGACTGAGTCATAACAACTTCAGGTTCATGAACAGAGGTCAACATGATCATCGTGGGAGAAGAGGCTATTGGAAAAAAATAGAAGGATTAATCTAAAAGGAAAAAACAGAATTTGGGAAAGTAAAAGAATATCCCAGTGACTTGTTACATACACTTGTTAGGGTGCATTCTCCAGATACTGTATGAGGTAACCGTAGCCTTCAGCCAGGAGCAGATGTCATCAGGTGGTTCCCAACCTTCACAGAGTGTATTGACCCTTAATCATGAAACTCCAGTTGGTGGGCTGGCAGTGGTGGTCAAGTCACTGCCCATCTACTCCTGGCTTCCAGCTTCCTTCCTCTCGCGTACTCCAAATCCAACAAGAGGCTCGTTCTGCCTCTTCCCCCATCCTTTGAACTGCTTGTTTTTTGCTCCTTTCATCCAGGCCCAGAGCTGACAACAACCACCATGCTGATTTGGCTGGGAAACCTCTGCAGCCGATCTCCACAGGGAACAACCATGCCTGCCTTCCCTTGTCTTTGCATTCCTGCACTAAGGGCTGGTGCTTCAAGGCTTTTTTCTCATGGGCACCTTCCCATCCCTCCTCTCATGGCACTGTCAGCTCAACCAGAATTATTTTCCAGTCTTCAGTTGACCACAATGGGCAGAGGGTTGTGTGCACCACCTCCTGGAATTGCAGCTTCCTTCCCACATTGACCTTCATGTCCCAGGACATGGCTGTTAGCAGCAGATTTGTCTTTGGTTGTTTGGTTACGAAAGGCCTCGCTCCCTCTTTGATGAAGGTGATGGCCTTCCTCAAATCTGTGCCAGCGTCCTCTTCTTGCATCTCTCTCGCTCTCGTGTGTCAGCAAGAGCCAGCAGCACCTTATCATGGCGCCACCTATACCACCCTTGAATTAGTGCTGTTTTACACCCCGACAGTATGTGATCCAGTGTCCCCTTTTGACCACAGAGCTTACAGTTCAGGTCCTCTCTCATCCCCCAAGTGTACAGATGTAATAGCGAAGGAAGGGTGTCATACACGGATCGCAGGAGGATGGAAATACGGAAGGGCTCCAGTCTCCATAACTCTGCCCATGAGATCGTGCGCTTGGACAGATCTCATTTTGTCCAGGCACCCTGGGACACTTGTTCCACTGCCTTTGACATCCGCTTCTCTTCCTCACGGATCTGTACTTCTGCCTGTACCATGTCCCGTCTGTTCCTTATGCCTGCATTTCCCCACTGCTGGAAGTGAACTGAGTCCAGGCCTTGCCGCCCGACACAGGGGTTGCCGATGATATCTCGCAGTTTCAGAGAACACACTGCCTGCTCTACTGCTGCTTTGGCTGCCCACTTGCGCCCAGATCTGGTTGTAGCGCTTGCTTGCTTTACCAGGTTGCCACTGGAATCTGTCAAACTCAATAAGGCTCTGCATTTAGCCACCTTGAATTCCTCCACAACAGAGGACAGGGGAATCTGCAGTTGCCTGGATCGAATAGAGAGGCCCACTGAAAAGAAGCTCGGGGGAGCTCCTAACCATCTCTGCAGGTGCTTGTTGGTTTTCTTTGCGATGCCCTCTACGGCAGTCATGGGGAACACGTAAAGTGTGAAGAGCCAGAGAAGCCTGGGCAGAAGGCCGTATTGGTACAGCCAGGTCTTCAATTTACCGGGAAGACCGGATTTGTCAATCTTCTTCAGCCATTCGTCTGTCTGCTTCACAGCATTGGTGACATTGGTCCCATCTGTCAGTGACACATTAAACCACTTCCTCAAGCATTTTATCAGATTATCTTTGATGGAAGGGATGATCTCACCCTGAACTTGGAGGCTAAACGTTCTAGTTACTTTACCCTTTCTGATCACTATATACCTGGACTTCTTGGCCTTGAAGGACTTCCTCGCCCAAGTGGCTACATTGTCCAGGGTTTCCAATACCCATCTTGCTTGAACATGTGACACAGTTGTTATAGTGATGTTGTCCATGAACCTTTATAGAGCCGGCTGGGCAATCCGCAACTCCAGCATTGGGCTGCGGGTTACATTTTCTGCTGCTGATATTAGGAGGTTCACTCCCATAATAAATAGGGTGGGGGAGATGGTGCACTCTGTTGGAATCCCCTTCTGGAGGTCCTGCCAACTAGTTGTGAAATGGGCTGATGTAAATCTGATTTTGAATCCTCCTAGGTAGCCGGTGATCATGTCTCGAATAGCCACTGGGATGTGGTAATGGTCAAGTCCTTCTAAGATGAGTTCATGTGGAATAGACCTATAGGTGTTCACCAGGTCTAACCAGATGAATGTTAGGTCGCTTTTTTTTCTCATGGATCAAATGGCTAATCATTGAGGTGTGTTCCAGACACCCCAAAAAGCCTGGGATGCCGCCCTTCTGGATGATTGTGTTGATAGAGCGGTTCAGCGTCCTGTAAGAAGTCAGTCTTCTTGCAAGCACAGAAAAGGAGATCTTACATTCCACATCCAGGAGAGAAAAAGTCCTAAACTAGGCAATTGTGTAAGACTCCTCTTCCCTTGGAATAAAGTGTCCCTCTGCCAATTTTCAACTTGATGGAGCAGCTCCTTTGGCCCAGATCTTTCTCATGACCTTTCACAGCCTCCGAAGAAGTTTTGGTCATTTCTTATACACCTTATGTACAAACAAGTTGGATGAACTCAGCAGGTCGGGCAGCATCCATTGAAAGGAGCAGTCAACGTTTCGGGCCGAGACCCTTCTTATACACCTTATAAGGATGGCTGCTTGTGCCTAGGGCGGCTGATGCTTTAGCTTTCTGGATGATGTCCTGGATTTCCTGCCATGTAGGCTCCTTCACATTCAGCTCAATTGATGGTTGTTTTGGTCTACGCACAGCCCGATTGGTTCCTAGCCCCTGACCCCTCCATGGGTCGCTGTTTGCCTCCCACAGGAGCTCCTCTACCTCTGGCTTTGAGCTAGATAGTATACCAGATTTTTGTTGACTGAGAAGAGCTCTGGTGAAGCTGAATGGACCTCTTACAAACTGCACTTGCCTTTCCTCTTTCTTCCTTCTTTGCTGTCGAAGATGTACTGCCCTCCAAAGTTTACGCAGCTGTTCCCACATCATGCTGATTAAGTCATTGATATCTTCTCTTTTGGCCCGTCAGCTGTTTTTAAACCTCATGTTGTGCGTCTTTAATTTGCCTCTCAAGCGACAAACCTCCCTTTCCCTCCTATTTGATTGCCGTGGTAATTCCGGCTGACTTCACCACTCCATTGAACTAAATCATTCCTTAGCTAGATTGTACGCTGTGCCTGTGAGCGAGCTGATCTTTCTGTGTACTGGGCCTGCTAAGGCAACTTCCAGGATGCCATCTAGATCATCATCGAACTGCATCCAGGCAATGTTGTCTGCCGATCTAGGCCATTTGATCCTGTCTTTCTTTGACGACTGGATTGGGGTAGTCGAGAGTGAACTCACTTGGTGTGTAGTTTGGTGCTGAGGCGACTCAGGTGCGGAGAGATCTTCAGCTCTGCGGGGTGCTTCCTGGCCGACATTCCCTTTGTCTCACCGGATACCAAGTCCGTGCACTGCACTTGGGTCACCATTGATCCACATCTGGACCTGCTCTGGTGATGTTTTTGAAGACTTTCCCGCAATGACACCTTACCATGAATTCCTCTCCGGACAGTGTTGTTTGCTTTAGCTTCCTCGTAGTCATGTTTCCTGTCCTGGCCGTTGCTGGTATGTCTGTCCCGTTGAGTCTGTCATTCTTCCCCCCCTCGGGAAATATTTATTTTTTTATTTACAAAACAACATAGAAAATGATTTGGCAGCAAAGTGCTTACTTCACTTGAGGGATGATTATTGAGTAGTATATTCATCTGGATGGTAGAGTTATGGAGGGCTATGGTCCTGGTAAAGGTTGATGGGATGAGGCAACTTAAATGGTTCAGCATGGACTAGATGGGCTGAAGGACCAGCTTCTTTGCTGTACTTTTCTATGACTCTATGACTGAGCTAAATCAAATCTGATATTTCACATTATGCTGTGATATTGCAATGGCATTGTAGTTCAATTTCCGTTTCTCAAAAGCCTTTTTCGGCAACTTACGCCAAGCCCTTTTCGATTATAGGTTAGATCAACCTCATTTTGCAATGTGTGTAGTCACTTTTTAATTCCTTAAAAGTCTTACTTTTACTGTGATTAGTAGTTAATCGTAAACACATAACCTCCCACTTGGCATTACTTCTACAACTTAGCAAGATCATCTAAATCATCTTAGTTTCCAGTAAAGTTGAACCAACTTTTGCCACTGATAAAATCTGATTCAAAGTTCAAAGCTCAAAGTAAGTTTAACATCAAAGTACATATATGTCACTATATACAACCCTGGGAGGCAATCACAGTAAGAAACACAATAAAAACAATGAAAGACCACATCCAACAAGACAGACAACTAATGTGCAAAAGAAAAATCACTGTGCAAGATTCTAGCAGTATGCCAGAAATTCGAGAGTGTCAGGGGGCAGAAGCGAGTGTGGTTGCTATTACCAAACAGAAGGTTTTTAGAAACCTGAAAGGTCTGAAGGTAGATAAGTCATCTGGACCAGATGGACAATATCCCAGGGTTCTGAAGGAGGTGGCTGAAGAGATTGTGGAGGAATTGTAATGATCTTTCAAGAATCACTAGATTCTGGAACTATTCTGGAGGAATGGAAATTTGCAAGTGTCACTCCACTCTCAGTGTCAGTCAGAAGATGTTGTAGTCCATTATTAAAGGTGAGCTTTCAGTGTACTTGGAGGCACACGGTAATGTAGGTCAAAGTCAACATGGCTTCCTTAAGGGAAACTGTTGCCTAACAAATCTATTGGAATTCTTTGAGGAAATAACAGACAAGATAGAGAACGAAGAGACAGTAGATGTTATTTACTTAGATTTTCAGAAGGCCTTTGACAAGTTACCACACATGAGGCTACTTAACAAGATAAGAGCCCATGGTGTTACAGGGAAGATACTGGCATGGACAGATGATCGGCTGACCATTTGGGGGCAAAGATGGGCCTTTTCTGGTTGGCTGCCAGTGACTAGTGGTGTTCCACAGGGGTCAGTGTCAATGATTTGGATGGCAGAATTGATGGCTTTGTAACCAAGTTTGCAGATGATATGAAGATAGGAGGAAGGGCAAGAACTGTTAGGAAACAGGAAGTCTACAGAATGAACATAAATGCGGTTTAGAAGAATGAGCAAATAAGTGGCAGGTCTGTATAGTGTAGGGGAGTGTATGGTCATGCACTTTGATAGAAGAAATAAAGGCATAGAATATTAAACAGAGAGAAAATTCAAAAATCCAGGGTGCAAAGGGAGTTGGGGGGTTTGTGCTGAAGGTTAACTTGAAGGTTGAATTGGCGAACAGGACCATAAATGCAATGTTAGCATTCATTTCAAGAGGACTAGAATATAAGAGCAGGGATGTGACGTTGAGGCTCTATAAGTACTCAATCTGAAACCACATTTAGAGTTTTGTGTGCAATTTTGGGCTCCTTATTTTAGAAGGGATATACTGACATTGGAGAGGGTTCAGAAAAGATTCACGAGAATGATTCCTGGAATGAAAGGGTTTCTGTATGAGGAATGTCTTGCAGCTCTTGGGCTGTATTCCCTGGAGTTCCGGAGAATGAGGGGTGATTTCATAGAAACATCCTGAATATTAAAAGGCATGAACAGATTAGGCATGGCAAAGTTATTTCCATGGTAGAGGATTCTAGGACAAGAGGGCATGACCTCAGGATTGAAGGACGTCTTTTTACAACTGAGATGCAGAGAAATTACTTTAGTCAGAAGATGGTAAATCTGTAGAATTTGTTGCTACGAGCAGCGGTGGAGGCCAAGTCATTGGGTGTATTTAAGGCAGAGATAGATAGGTTCTTGATTAGCCAGAGCATCAAAGGGTATGGGGAGAAGACAGGGGAGTGGGGAGGACTGGAAGAATTGGATCAGCCCATGATTGAATGTTGGAGCAGACTTGATGGGCCGAATGCCATACTTCTCCTATATCTTATGTTCTTCTGGCTATGGAGGCCAAGTCATTTTTAAAGCCAGGATTGATAGTTTCTTAATTAGCCAGGATGTCAAAGATTACAGGCAGAAGGCAGGAGAATGGAATTGAGAGAGGTAATAAATCAGCTATGGTGGAATGGTGGAACAGACTCGAGGGGCCAAATAGCCTAATTCTTCTCTAAATGTCTTATGGTCTTATGATTGGGTAGCATACTCATCTGAAAGAGTAACTATGCCATCTGCCCAGTAGCACCAGTCTGGTGCACTTCTTGCACTAATCCAATTTCTGTTCATGTACTGTAAGTTTTGCCAATTTTCAGAGAACTTTGACAGTTGAGCACCGATCAACAAATCCGAAGTCTAGTTGTTTCACTGTGGATCTGAACTGCATGGGTTAGTGGCTGATTATTTAACATGTGTTCATTCAGTGAAAGAGAACCTACAGACAGGCAGACTGGTTGGAAGGTTCCTTCCCCTACCATATTGGAAAGGTTGCTTTCAAAGATTCCCCCAAAGTCAGCTTCATCAGAAATGACTAATAGTGTGCTTCCCACATTGCCATCTAATTTGCTGATGCACAAAAAAATTCAGGAAGATCACAGCAGGCATATAATTCCCCAGTTTCAGCTGTTCCAGCAAACTGTTCCAACAACTACCATCTGGGAAATGGTACCACAGCATTGAACCCAGGGTCAACAGGCTCCAGGACAGCTTCTCCCACCAGGCCATCAGACTGATTAATTCATGCTGATACAGTTGTATTTCTGTGCTATATTGACTGTCCTGTTATACATTCTATTTATTACAAATTATTATAAATTGCACATCGCATATTCAGACAAAGACATAATGTAAAACGTTTTACTCCTTATGTATGTGAGGGATATATGACATAAAGGCAATTCAATTCAATGCCCCCTCCATCAGCCAGGGCAGCAACACTGGTGGTCAGCAGTCAGTGAAGAAGACAGTTGCAAATTTGGATGGCTCCAACGAATGGAATGTAGACAACTATCCTGTGCCCCTTAAGAGCAATGCTATAGGCTCTTCACGCATAGTTGCTTTAAGAGGGCAGGTAACAAGGTTATCAATTTCTCCTTCTGGTAAAAGTTTTTCCCTCCACCCCACTTCTATTCCCCATTCTGGTCTCTTAGCTCCTCTCACCTGCCTATCACATCTTTCCTGGATCCCCTGTTCCTTCCCTTTCTCCTATGGTCCACCCTCCTCTCCTATCAGATTCTTTCCTCTCCAGCCTTTTATCTCTCCTCCCCAATTGGCATCACCTATCACCTTCCAGCTATCCTCCCTCCCCTTCCCCCACCTTTTTATTCTGGCATCTTCCCCTTCCTTTCCAGTCCAGAAGAAGTGTCTCAGCCTGCAAAGTTGACTGTTTATTCATTTTCATAGATGCTGCCTGACTTGCAGAGTTCCTCCAGCACTTCATATGTGTTGCTTTGTAATTCCAGCAACTGCAGACTTCCTCGTGGTTTTAAGTAGTTGAAATCATTGCTCATTTCCAGTGGTGCTATTCCAAGGGGAGGAGAAATATTTGTGCACGAAACTTTCCAGCATGTGTGAAAATGTCATCAATGGCTGCAGGCCATGTCTGGAGTAGCTTATTACTTCTGTCAGTGTGGCATCCAATCTCCATCTCTGAGGTGTGTTTATTAGTATTCCACCAAGGTGCATTTCACATTCTGTATCTGTAAACTCATAAAGGGCAACAACCTCAGGGAAAGCTACGTGTCCATTGCAGAGCCTGTTATCAGGGGACGTTTTTGTAAGCTGTGGCTAAACTTGTAATCCTTGTTTAAGTAAATAAAATACCACCACTCTGGTTAATTCACTTCATCGTTGGCAATGAGGGTCTTTGCAACCAGATGGGTCATCTGTCACTTGGTTTCAAATGCAATGTGAATGCTTATGAAAACTGCATTGCACAGTTTCTCAATTATTATTTACTTCATAGCAATTATCAGCATTTCTCCAATTACCCACCACCACCTTCCCTGATATATCTCTCATATGCCGATCCCAGTGCCAGCTTTATTCTCTCTCAGGTAACAGACCAAAAAAAAATTGTTAATTTGTGCCAAACAATATTAGACAACAGGATAGCTGATCAAAGAGATAAGACAAATATTTCAGTTGGTACCTGTCTTGCCTTGTCTCCATGATGAGGACAGGATGATGCTCCTTTTACTGTTGTGGTTGTAAATCAACCCTGTGGTGATCACATTTGATGAACCATCAATCCTGTCTTACACTAAAGCCTTTATTGAAAGTACAAGGTATTACTGTTATGCTACAGCAAATACCATTTAGTTTTTCTTGTCTTATTCTATCTGTGTATCTTTTTACAACCCTTGTGACAAAGTGCTTTGCATTTCAGTTGAAACGATGAAGGGTTGAAAATGAGTTGCTAAGTAATTTTCTCTGTGAATGGTTTTAGCCAACCATTAGTAATATAACACCAGTCCTTTATATCTGCGAGAAGAGATGATGCTTTAGCTGTCATTGAAAGATTCATTGATCCAGATATAATTTATTTTTTCTCAGTTATTCCAGGTTTTACTTTTACTGATCACCTCAAATTCACCATTTACACTCCTTTGCCTTGTCAATGTCTCCTCTGTACTTTGTACCTTTGAAGCATTACTAGTTTTATCCAATGTCATTTCTATGAATTTGCAATATTTGAGGCCTAAATATTCAGTTACGTCCAGTCTTTTTTTTTCATATTGATATACACCAATAAAAATGCAAAGAAAAAAAGAGGAAATTATGTTGAAGACAGCTTAAATTACCTGTTGCCACCTTTTTTCCCAAATCAGCAAGCCCTTTTTTGATAGGGTGACTTTCATGCTTTAGCCCTCTAAGCAGAGGACAGAATGTGAACTCCAGCCTCAACAGTTCACTGCTCCACTGCTGAGATTAATGATGAAACCTGCGGCTTGTGACTAGTCATGGAATCAAGGTCCATGGGTCTGGTGTCGGGAAATGACTCTGTGCTAAAAGATCAGCAATAATCTATTCAATAGCAGAGAAAACACAAGACATTGAATGGCTTCTCCTGCTTAAATTCCTCCTCTGCTGGTAGCTTCTGACCTCCAACATCTCACTCTTTCACATTTTAGCATGAGAGGACAGGCTGAAGCGTGATGAGGCACAGATGCGGGTTAGTTTAGTGAAAGGATGAAAACTCAGAATCCAAATCAGAATCGGGTTTAATAACACCAGCATATATCATGAAATTTATCGTTATATGGTGGCAGTACATTTCAATAAAAACTGAATTAGAGTATGAAATATATATACTATATATATTAGAAAGATAAATCAAATAAGTAGTGTTAAAGAAAAGTGGTGAAATAGTGTTCATGGGTTCGATGTCCATTCAGAAATCTGCTGAGAGGTCTTTAATCTTTAATGATGGATGCTGCCTTCTTCAGGCATTGCTCCTTGAAGAAGTCATGGATGCTGGAGAGGCTAGTTCCCATGATGGAGCTGACCGAGTTTATTACTTTCTGCAGTTTATTTTGATCCTCTGCAGATGCTTCCCTGCCCCTACACCAGCTGCTGATGCAGCCAGTGAGGGTGCTCTCCAAGGTACATCTGTAGAAACTTGTCAAATCTCCTCAAGCTCCGAATGAAGTATAGCCACTGTCGTGCCACCTTTGTAGCTGCATGGGCCCGGGATAGATTCTCTGTGAAGTTGACACCCAGGAACTTGAAATTTCTCACTCTATCCACTTCTGATCCCTCTATGAGGACTGAAGTGTTTTCCCTCAGTCTACCCTTTCTGAAGTCCACAATCAATTCTTTGGTCTTATTAATGTTGACTGCATGGTTGTTGCTGCGGCACCACTCAACCAGCTGAAATATTTCACTCCTGTACACCTTCTTGTCACCATCTGAAGTTCTGCCAATAATAGTTGTGTCGTTATAACTGGCATTCGAGCAGAACACATTGCTTGTTCTGAAGGTTCTGATGGAGAAAAGATGGCCAGCATTTGCACTGAGGAAGAAACCCATCCCCTCAACCCTGGTCCCCTCACAACCACTGCTTCTGCTTTGCCGACCCTATAGACAAAAAGGAGTTCAAGCATACCCCAGTATTAAGTCTCACAATATTTCCAAAGTGAAATATGTACAGTGTTGGTGTGAAGCCTTGATAAAGTGCCCCAATAAGACTTCCAACATGTTTCAAAAGCCCTCTTGAAATCTTCAGCTGCTGGCAATGAGTGAACCCTGCTCTTTCTCTGAGCTGAAATCCTGAACAACTGTTCAGTTTTTTCTCATTCCATGATCAGTTTTAGAAGAGGATGTTGGCTCAAGCATTGAATGCTTAAACACCACACAAGCTCACTAACAAAAGTGACCAGGGAATGTATGTGGCAGTCAGCTTGAGTCTTCTCTGTACAAGCTTAAACTTTAACTCCTTTACTCAAAGGACCAACAGGTTCTCCCCAAGTTGGGAACTTATGTACAGCCTTACATATATAGATAAGAAGGAACTTTTCAGAGTCTAGAGGGATGGGTTTGTCCACTGCTGCAGGGCTGAGGACAACTGTTTTTGACACTAGCTGTAACTCTGTCATTTCAGACTCAAACAAGTTATATTCTAGTGAACACACTGATACTCATTTTGTGAATCCCATCAGGAGTCATTACCATCCAAACCAGAAGCAATGTCTTTTCACAAATGTCAATGGCACTTAAAGCAAGAGCACAATATTTATAAAAATTGCCATTGTTAGCAGTGGACAGGTTTGGGCTAAACTTGTCAATGGTAGCTTTATTATACGAGGGGTAATTGATAAGTTTGTGGCCTAAAGTAGGAGTCAATTTTAGAAAACCCAGCACATTTATTTTTCCTACATTTACACACTTAGTCCAGCAGTTGTGGAGCTTGCAGATCCGTTCTTTGTAGAAGTCGGAGACTTGGACCTGCTGAAGTGGTCCACAGCAGGGGTGATTGATAAGTTTGTGGCCTAAGGTAGAAGGAGATGAGTTACACAGCTCTCGTTACATGCACGTGCAGTTCAACTATTTTGAGAGATTATGCAGGAAGTTTGAAGTTAATAACTCATCTCCTGCAACCCTAGGTCATGAGCTTATCAATCACCCCATTCTGTGGACCACTTCTGGTGGTCCAAGACGCCGACTTCTACAAAGAAGGGCTTCATATGCTCCACGACTGCTGAACTAAGTATGTAAATGTAGGAAAAATAAATGTGCTTGGTTTTCTAAAATTGACTCCATCTACTTTAGGCCATGAACTTATCAATCACCTCTCGTACAAAATTTAAAATGCTTCTTCAGACAAGGCAAGACTGAAGTAAGATGGCAGCAGTGATGTGTTGCAGCCAGATCATAAAACTGTGCGATATTCTTCTAGAAATATTTTTTCTCCTGCTTCTTTTTCTGAACTGCAAATGCAGCTATCTGCAGCCTGTAATTTCCCTTTTAAGGATTCACTTTTGAACTGGCTAAATGATCTGGTGCTTTTGCAATCTCCTGGGAGAACTAGTGGACTAGACTCTTGAGATTTCAGAGAGTACAGTCTAGGCAGCCATCGATGGGGATGTTCACTGTGTCAATGCCTGATTGCAGAACACAAGCCCATGGTTGACTCCAGTTCTCCACACTGATTAAAGCATCAAACAAGATTAAAATCATCGAGGGTGAGAGTAGAAAATGAACAGGTATTCAGCACAATCTGCCTGTGTTTGATCTGCCTTCCTCTCTTCTCACTACTACCATCAATGATGATGATGATGATGGTAGTGTTAAAAATGTTGTTAATCGTCTTGTGTCCCACACTGCCAGGTTCAGGTGCAGGTGTTGTCCTGCAACTATCAGGCTTCTGGCCGTATCAGGTTCCTGCACTTGCCTCAGAGCTGAATGGACCCTGCACTTGTGACTCACTTCTAGGGACTCAGCAGTTCATTATCAACGCGTTTATCACTTACTTTTTTTTTACTATTTGCGTGATTTGATGAAGGCACTTCAGAGCTGAACTGACTCTGCATCTGTGGCCTGCAATTATTGGCGCTCACCTCAGCGAGGCTGTTGCCTGCAGCCATTCAGTTCCTGGACCATTTTCAGTTGCATTAGTGCTGATCTGGCTCCATGGTTGTGAACTCACTTCCAGGAGATCTGCAGTTAATGTTCCGTGTCTTATTTGTTCACATTTTAAGTCAAGTCGTCATTTTTATTGTCATTTGACCATACCCGCTATGTACAGTACATAGTAAAAATGAGACAACGTTTTTCAGGACTATGGTGTTATATGACACAGTACAAAAACTAGACTGAACTACGTAAAAAACAACAGAGAGAAAAAACACAACTACACTAGACTATAGACCTACCCAGGACTGCATAAAGTGCACAAAACAGTGCAGGCATTTCAATAAATAATAAACAGGACAATAGAGCAGTAAGGTGTCAGTCCAGGCTCTGGGTATTGAGAAGTCTGATAGCTTGGGGGAAGGAACTGTTACATAGTCTGGTCATGAGAGCACAAATGTTTCGGTGCCTTTTCCCAGACAGCAGGAGAGAAAAGAGTTCGTATAAGTTTGCATAACATTTTTATTGTTTGCTCAATTTGTTCTTTTTTCTCTCACTTTGTTGGTCTTTGTCACTTCAAACATTTAAAATAGTTCCATTGCTTTTCTTTACTTTGTGGGTGCCTGCAAGAAGGGAATTCACAAGGGTCAATTCATACCTTCAGAGTAAATGTTCTTTGAACTTTGACTATCTGTTCTTATGAAGCAATAGACCTTTTAAGGAATCCTCTACCATGGATGCTTTTTTAATGAGCAAACTTTTGGAGTTACGACCAGCCCTCAGGAACGGTCCTGTTATAACCTGGGAAGAACAAGTGTTTTGCTAGTAGTCACCAAGACACTTCTGCTTCTTTCCCTTTCTCTACTGTCATAAGGCTTGCTTAATGTTTGAAAACCCGTTAGAAATCATGCCCAAAATTAATGGTCCGTGTTCAAACCAAAATTACCTTGTGACAAAATCTTCTCTATCCTCTGTGCAACTGCTCATTAATGTGGGTGTGAAGCTTGGAAGCTGAAAGTCAAACAGGGTGATGGATTACAGAATGATATAATTCGGTAGCATTTAAAAGATTTTCACACCTGCAGTAAATGACTTAGAAAAATAGACTTGCAAACGTTGTAAAGAAATGAAAACAATTGGCTAGTACCTTGTCAACATCCTATAAGTAAACAATGGGCAGGATTGTGCTTAACACAGTCCACACTTTATATTCATCCTTGTGATGTACTTATAACAGTGTTGACATTGCCAGTATCATCATCATCATTTTGAGTCCAGGTGCAGATATCAAGAATGAGCAGAGGTATAAACTTTCCACAAAAGGTAAATATTTCAGCCCATCATCTGTTAATCTATTAGTAGAGGAAGGAGTACTGTCAGGTCACTGGGAAAATTCTTGACTCTTACATAAATTGTAATGGAAGTTTTAGTGTGAACTGCTCTTTAATTAATACCCCACCCAAAGGTATCATCTTTGAGAATGTATTATTACCTTGGTCATGCATTGTACTGCTAGCTTTGTCTTTAAATTCAAAGGCATATCCTGTAGACTCAAGGCTAAGAGTTTCAAAGATTCCAAGATTAAACCACTCCAAAACTTGTTTTACTAAAGAAATCAATCAACTGTCGGCGTGGAGGCAACCCCAGAGCCATCTACAATAAAATCAGGTAAAACTGAAGATTCCTTGTTGGTGAGCATGGTAAATCTAAAAGGGTTGTTTACACTTCAGGGGATGGTTGTCCTGTTGCTCGTGAAATGAAGCCAGAAAGTGAATTTTGTTACTTAGGATCATGAGAAAGTCTCCAAAGCAAACAACATGCAAATAAACACATGTTGAAAATGTCGGATATGCCGTGTTCATCCGGTTAGGTATTGTGTGTGGGAAGAGTAAGAATTGTTTTACCTGATCAACCCTGCTTGACAATTTATAAATGAACTTTGTATATAATTTATTGTATTTCAGGGACAAGGAATACTCTATTTAAAATTGCAACCTGTATTCTTCCTCCATTTAAAGAACATTCTGCATTTGTGTTTTCCCTACATTGCATTTCACTACATTGTTATGTTTTGTAACTCCAAAATGCAAAACTTATTGAAAGAAAAGCACAGGACCTGGGGATAACTCATGTACGTTTAGTTATGCTTTAGTGAGGTGGGCACTTATGAACTGGTGCGGAGTCAAGGGATATGGGGAGAGGGCAGGAACAGGGTACTGATTGTGTATGATCGGCCATGATCACAGTGAATGGCGGTGCTGGCTAGAAGGGCCAAATGGCCTACTCCTGCACCTACTGTCTATTGTCTATTGGTAACATAATGACATTCAAATACTTTTTTACATATAACCCATAATTTTTATATAATGAAACAATATATTTACAATACTACTCAAATATTACTGAAATATTAAATGCACAACTCTCTTCCCTGCTTAGCTACACACTCTAATTCAATATATGCTAACTACAGCTACAATTTAGATGTCAACAGCATAGTAAATTTTAAATTGTCCCACTTGGGCCAAAAGATTTAATCACTCTGGAGGATTTCCTCCACTTATGGAATAATATCTTTACTGACAAGTGAGGTAACTCTGTTTGGCAGGAGAGAATTGTGACTGAAACAATCTCAGCTTTTGGGAGCTCCTTCATGGTGGTTGTAGAAGTTGATTCTAGGACTTCAGGAAGGGGTTCTGACAAATATGAACACCTTTCGTGTCTAACAATTGACTGCTCTTCTCAACTCATTGAAATGTCGCCTCCCAATGATATCAGATACAACCTCTACTGTGTAGCAGAACGGTCCATTTCTGCCCTTAATGTTTCCAAGTACCCAATTTTGATCATCACCATAGTTACTTGTCAGGAGCCCTGGACCAGGAGTAAAACATTGAACCTCCTTGTTGGAGGAATCTTCAATTTATCTTATCTGGATATTCCTTCTGATATTGCATTCGAGCAGATCCAAGCATAAGCTCCTTGAACAACCCAAAAACAGCATAGCTGGTGAGTTGCTGGTTGTGGAGTGTGCTGCATTGTGACATGCTAGGAGGAAATTGATATGCTTCTGATTCAGAGTCAGTGCAGTCCGTTCTTTAGACTCTCACCAAAGCTTTCTGCCAAGCCATTTGTAACTGGGTGGTAGGTGGAATATGACTTATTCCTTTCATTTTCAGGACTGACTGAAAGTGTTCTGCCAGAAGCTGTTGTCCATTTCTACTGCACACTCCAGCAGCCTTGGGTGGTCATGTGGACCTGAGACAGTGTTGAATCTTTTCTGGTTGCCCAATGGATCATGTCTGCTGTAATAAAGAGACTTCCGATTTGCATTAAGGAGAATATGTCAAGAGGAGTGCCCTCTTTCGTAAATTTATTTTTCTGGAATTTCTTGTGCATCAATGGTGAGACCATAGTAAGCGATATTTGGTTTAAGGAAATAACACTTGTGTCGTGCTCTGTGTCCATAATCTTCTAATCTTTGTAACACTGCCTTGAGATTTTGGAGTTGCCCCTTGTTGTACCCACCAGTAACAATGATGTCATCCAGGAAACAATGAGTGCTTGGGAAGCTTTGCAGCACCTGGTACATAGAGTGCAGGTGCAGATGCTACTCCAAAAATAAGCCTATTAGAGTAATAAAGCCCTTTGTGAGGACTTACGGTGAGAAACACTTGGCCACTTCTTCTAACTTCATCTGTAGGTAAGACTCAGCTAGTTCCAGTTTGCTGAAGTGTTTCACTCCAGAGAAGTTTGCAAAGATATAAGAACATAAGAAATAGGAGCAGGAGTAGGCCATCCAGCCCATCAAGCCTACCCCACCATTCAGTAACATCGTGACTGATCTGTCCGTAAACTCAGCTCCATCTACCTGCCTTTTCCCATAACCCTTAATTCCCCTGCTATGTAAAAATCTATCTAATTGTATCTTAGATACACTTAGTGAAGAAGCCTCAACTGCTTCCCTGGGCAGTGAATTCCACAGGTTCACCACTCTCTGGGGAAAACAGTTTCTAAATCTTTTCCCCTGAATCTTGAGGCAATGTCCCCTAGTTCTAGTCTCACCTACCAATGGAAACAACTTTCCTGCTTCTATCTTATCTATCCTCTACCCTGCACAGAGGGTTTTGATCTTCTTTCAGTACTGGTTAATGGTGACCTTAAAATCACCACAAATCCTGTCAGACCCCTTCTTCTTGGCTACAGGGACCTTTGGCATTGCCCATGGGATCCAGTCAACTTTGAAAAAAATCCTTAAGCCTATATGTGATCCAGCTCACTGGCTACTTTATCATGGATAGTTAAAGGAACTGGACAGGCTTTGCAAAACTTGGATGTGGTATTTTCATTTTACACTATTTTACCCTTGATATGTTTGAATATTCCAGTGCTTCCTTAAACAATGCTAAGGCATCATCCAGTACTTTTCTTAATCCACATTCAGTTGTCTCTTTTGCAGGGGATTAGCATGTAAATTGTGAATGGATCACCAACCAAGCTGTAGTTGTCTCAGCCAATCACGGCCCGACATCGCTGGCCCTCCTGTTTTTACCACGTACAAGCCCAATGTGGCTTGCTGGCTGTTGTATTTCATTGTTACAAATGTTATTCCCACAAAAGGTAACTAGTCTCCAGTATAAGTTCTTAGCTGAATATCTACAGGCTTCAGGTCAGTACCTTTGAAATGGTGTTCAAAGTTACTTTATGGAATGACTGAAACAGCCATTACAGTGTCAAATTCAATTTTACTTAATTTGCCAATTGTATCTGATATAAGCCATAATGCTTGTCTTTTGATATTGTAAATCTCATTATTCAGTCCTGTGACATTCTCAACATTATCATATTTTTGATCAACAGCATATAGATAATTGCTCTTTTTGAAACTGCAACTTGAGTTTTTATCTTTTTCTCTTCCATGTGTAGTCCAGTTAATTTTGTCTGTCTGACATGTGTTTTCTTCTCTGTGTGTCCTATTTTGGAGCATTTTCTGCAAGTTTCACCTTTAAACCTACACTGACTTGGTTTATGTGAGCCCTTGCCACAGTGGTAACACAATTTGTTCAGCCAGGCAGATTTCTGCTTAGGCATTGAAATTTTATTCACATTCACTTTCATTCCAGATTGTAAGTCAATTGGGTCTCTGGCTGCTGTTCCCATTAATACAATGATTTCAATTGCTTTTTTAAGTGTGAGTTGCTATTTAGGAGTTGCAGTTAGGAGCTATTTCTGAATGCTTTCTTGTAAGATTCCACAAATAAGCAATCTCTCAGTGCATCATTTAGCCAATTACTGAACTGATAAATTTTGGACAATTTCTTCAAAAAAGCAACATAAAATGAAATAGTCTCCCCTTCATTTTGACTCCACTTTTGAAACCGAAACCATTCTGCAATCATCAATGGTTTTGGTTGTAAATGTTCCTGCATTACTTTCACAATATTAGCAAAGCTTATTTCAGCTGGTTTGGTTGGAGCAGTCGAACTTTTAAGCAAACTGCATGCTTTCGCACCCATTGCACTCAGTGACACTGGCAATTACTTTTCATTTGCTATTTCTTTTGCTTCAAAATACTGCTCAATTTGTTCAGTATATATTGGCCAGTTATCTGTTGTTCATTTGTACAGGTCTATATTTCTGATGTAGCCAGACATTTCTGCTTTTATTTACAATTATTATTACCCACCATGCACTGTTTATGAACAGATGAATTTTGTCCATTCTCTGCCTTTTTAACTTAATTGTCCCTCTCACTTTTCCAAAGAAATAAAAGAAAATAAGTTGCACTTCCACAGGTAGGTAGTTATCTCAGGTTCGTTTTAAAACTTCCTCATCATCACTGTTTTGTTTTGTAACTCCAAAACATAAAACTAATTTAAAAAAAAACATGGAAGCTGGGTATAACTTGTGTACATTAGATTTATTTTACTGAGGTGTGCACCTAGGAGTGGTGACATGATCATATAAATCATTCACGTACTTTTACATATAATCCATAATGAATGATATAAACAAAGGATGCTTAATAAAACAATATATTTACAATATTGTTCAAATATTACTGAAATATTAAATAGACAACATTCATCATTCTCTGTCAGCAGGTTTTTCGTCTACTTGTGTTTGCATCTTCCTATCAATTTGCTTATCACCCATCATCAGCAAATAGAGCTACAGCCCTTTTACATGAGTCATTAAATGTTTGCCAATTTGGAAATATTCTATTTATCCCCACATTTGTACCCTATAGTCAGTCAGTTCTCTATCCATGCAAATATATTCTCCTCACATCAAGGGCTCTTACATTAGTAAGTTATTACTGTATATGGCACCAAGTCTACTGTCTTGTGTCCTACAGTGTAGATTTTGTTTAATTCACTGCTTCTCCTTTATCTATCTGCTCATTACATTTTAAAGAACTTTATTAAACCTGATAGGCACAATTTTGATTTTGTAAGACTTGACCTTCCTTAACTATCATAATTTACTAAGCATTCAGCTGCTACTTTTTCTAATGGCAGATGTCAAAACTGCTTTGTTTCATCTTCCTTTTTGGAAAAAAAAGGGTGTTACATTGGTTATTTTCCAGTCTCCTGGAACCCTTATAGAACATTGCTGCTTTCCAATCTACTAAGACCCTTAGTGAACGTAAATGATTTGACAGTTCAAACCATTGTATTCACTATATCTGAGATATAGTTTAAGATATCGTTTAAGATTTTCTTAAAAATCTCTTAGACTCTCAGGACATCAGGTCTTCAGACTTGAGATTTCAATGTCAAGTTCAGTGAAACTGTAGATCTTATTTTATTATAGTTATATATGAAGTAAGAAGCCAACATATTTTAACTCTAGTAAACTATTAGAGAATGGGTAATGCTTAAACAGTTCTATGATCTTATGAACCAGATCTCCTGCTCATTTATTATTTAAGGTAAAGGTAGAACCCTACGGGTATTTGCAAGATCTTATACTTTTTTTGTTTGAATTGAGCACTAAAAAGGTAGATAATATGTTCTTTTACTTAACTTTGTTTAAAAAAAACTGAACTTTGGAATGAAAGAAACTTGCTTGGAGACAACTCACAATAAAATAAATGGAGGCAGTAGTGAATGATAATGGTTTCAAGCATGATTGTGTTAGAGGGGTCTGCATGTACAATTAAGTTAATATCATTATCTTCCAATTAAACCTCTGAGGCATAAATGATGAAAGAAGAGTTCAAACTCAATATGAATTCTCTGCCACAATCAAACTAGTACTTTTCAGTTGACACAGAATCCATGTCATTCAAAGGATACAAGTTCTTTCAGTCAAACGAAGAATATCCAGTTTTTCTATGCAACATTATCATGGAGATCATTTGCTCTATAGTACTAAGCCTTACAATATTTCTGCTTTGAGAGAAACTATTTCATCTCTATTTGAGAACTTCTCCTGATTTTAATCACAAAAATGACCAATCATCAGATGGTGAACTTTGGATGTGAAATTAACTCTATCAAACCAGGATGTAGCAATTAGTTGAGTAAACCATAAAATGTATGATTAACATTACATTAGTAGTTATAATCAATGGGACTTCAAGAAAATACCACCTTAAGAATTGTCTCATCTGACGAGCTTCTCATTAGGTTGTTCCAAGTGGGAAGGTTCCAGAGTTGTTGCTGGTTAAACTGGAAAAGATGGGAATAGGTGGTAGAAAGTTCAATTGGATACAATATTTTTAATGTGATAAGAAGCTACAAGTTAGGGTGGGAACAACATTCTCTAAAGTGTATGAAAGAGAAAATGAGATTCTTCATGGAAGCGCATGTAGCCACTCCTTTTTAACATTGTGATTAATGATATATTTAAAAAATGTTTTCTCAGGTATTTCCAAAAAATTATATGCTGATGATGGTGCAGTGTGGAAGAGAGGCAAGAGTATAAATTATATAGTTAGGAAAATGCAAGCGGCTATTGATGAAGTAGAGGAATGGGGATGCTGGGGCGAGGGGTTATATTTTGTGTTATAAATACTCAAGCTATTGTTTTTTCTAAAAAAGATCATTAAGATCATTGCACTCGCAATTGATCTCAGATTTTATGGTAAAACTCCTAAACACGAGTCAGTGGTGAAGTTTCTTGGTATTGTTACGTCTGTAGCCCCCTCCTTTGTGAGAATCACAAGATCACTTGTTGGGTTGGGAAAAGAGACGTGCAGGCTGGCTCGTTTCTCCGGCGATGTAAAGCTATGGGACATGGCCATTGTCTCTTGGAGACAGATTTGTGGATTGAGATGCTCTGCTACGTGAATGCCCTCGGGCAAAGTGGGCTCGGTGAGGGAGAGATTGCATCACCCCCAACCTGATAGACATCTACGACCCTGCAAGTCAGAATAAAAGAGGGGCTGTAGGAACAACCCCTCAGACGCACCAGAAGAAACGTTAAGCGACCATGTAACAGCAGACGGTCTTCGGAAACCAAGCCACGTGCGTTCAATTCCGTGGCTGGAATTGATGGTTGAAACCACAGAAAATGGCTTTTTAGCTAACAACGGGGAAACCCGCTCCCCTGACTCAACTGATTGGCATCATAAAAGACTTGGGCAAGTTTAAACGCCTCCCTCTCTTAAACCCAAAACGCTGCAGCCTGAACGAGCTAATGACTTTTATATTTCCATCGGGCAATACATTATCCCCTAGACAACGATAGAGTTACGTTTTATTGATTATGATCATACCTGCGCTTTAGATTTAGTATTGACGACGTATATTATCTGTATGTTTGCATTAATCTTATTTTTGTGCCCGTTTATCAATAAATACTTTAAAAAATAGTACCCACCAGACTTCAACGGACCTCTCTATCTTTGCTGGTAAGTGATCCAGTTACAGGAATTCGTAACAAAGTTGGGGTTCTCGTCTCGAGATTTGACACCAAATTGGGAGGCCAGTGAATTGGGATTGTAAGTCCAAAACTTGGATCTGGTTACGCGGGTAGCCAGACGGGAAACCAGCAAAGATGGATGTGGGTGAATTTATAGAAAACCCAACTCTGGAGGTGCTGGAGGTGGCCTCCAAATCAGACTTGATAAAATTGGTGAAGGAGTTAAACCTTGCAAGGGTGTGGTTGTCAATGAAAAAGCGGGATGTGCGAAGCGCAATAACTCTATATTATATTGGGAAGAAGGTGTTTACAGATGAGGTATTGGAAAATATCCCTGAAGAAGCACCCGCTAGTGGGATGGCTCAGTTAGAGTTGGAGAAATTAAAGTTGGAACATGCAATTAAGTTAAAGCAGCTGGAGGCAGCCGAGAGAGAGAAAGAGAAAGAGAGGGAGAGGGCCGAGAGAGAGCAAGAGAGGGAGAGGGCCAAGAGAGAGAGAGAGAGCATGAAATGAAGTTAAAACAGCTGAAAGCAGATAAAAAAAAGAGAAACAGAGGAAACATGACTTGGAAATGGAGAAGTTACAGCAGGAGCCACGAGTTCCAGGGTCAGACCAAGAGGAGCGTTTCAATGTTAGTCAAAAATTGAGGTTAGTACCTCCGTTCGAGGAAACGGATGTCGATAGTTACTTCTTGCTTTTTGAAAAGGTGGCAGTGAATCAGAAGTGGCCCAAAGGTCAGTGGGTGTCGCTGTTACAAAGTGTGTTAAAGGGGAAGGCACAGCGGGCATATACAGCGTTGGCCATGGAGGAGGGAGAGGCGGAGAGTTATGACAAAGTAAAGGTGGTCATTCTCCGGGGTTATGAGCTAGTACCTGAGGCGTATAGACAAAAGTTTAGAAGTTTAAAGAAAGGGTGGAATCAGACACATACCGAGTTTGCCTATGAGAAGGGTGTGCTCTTGGACCGGTGGTGCACCTCAGAGAGAGTGGGAGAAGATTATGGGTTAATTCTGAGAGTTAATTCTGATTGAGGAATTTAAAGGGTGTGTTTCAGAGGATATCCGAACATATCTGATTGAGAAGCCGGATAAGTCCATCTCAGAATTTGCTAGGTTCGCAGATGAATATGCCCTAACCCACAAGACAAAGTTTTCCTCGAATAAAAGTTCCCAGAGAGACTGTGGGAATGATCGAGAAAGTCCGCTGGCTGAGGCAGAGGTCCTGCTGGGAGCTAGTGGTAAGGTCGAGGGGGAAAGGCCAGACGGCCAGAGATTTCCGGGCTTGACCTGTTTTAATTGTGGAAAAGTGGGACATATTGCATCGCGGTGCTTTGCTCCGAGGAAAGAAACAGGAAAGGGGAAAGAAGCAGTCCCTATCGGATGTACTGTGGTAATCAGTAGATCGACAAGAGAGCCCCAGGTAGACAGAGTATGAGAAGGGTTGGAGACTTGTCTGTCACACGGAACCGTGTCTGTGAGGGAGAGAGACACACCAGTTCCCGTATGGATCTGGAGAGACACGGGGGCTGAGCTGTCGTTGATCAGCAGTAAGGTACTAGAGTTTGGTAAAAAGACGAGAATGGTAGTTGTAAAGGGAATAAGTAAAGGGACAGAAATGGTGCCCTTACATAAGGTCATTATGGATTGTGAGCTGGTATCTGGACCAGTTGAAATAGGGGTGCGATCAGATTTCCCGAGGAAGGACACGGACGTCCTTCTCGGTAACGATTTAGCAGGTGGTAAGGTTTGGGCAGCCATGACGATGGCCAGCCGACCGCTGAGTGCGGTGGCCCCGTCCCCAGATTCCGAGATCTACCCCGCATGTGCGGTCACTTGCAGCCTGTTGAGAAAGGCAGCTGAGAGCGAGAGCAGTTTAAATCTGGCCAGTTTCGATTTGGCCGAGACGTTTCTACCAACCTTGTACCACGAGGGTTTAGAGGGTGGTAAAACGAAGAGTAGTAAAGTAAAAGAGGGTAAGGAAGTGGAGGTAGATCTGCCCTTAGTGAGGAGAAAGGTCCTAGAGGCTGGAAATAAAGATGAAGAACCGCTAGAGCAGTTAAGAGGTTCAGAGTTGGACATGGATGATCTGTCTGGTTTGGCAGAACTGTTTGAAGAAGTTGAAAATTCTAAAGGTGTTCCCGATAATGAAATGAGGGCAGTCCTAAAGGAAAAGGATGCCATTACCTCGAAGAAGTCTGCTGGGTTGGCAGATGGGTTGAGTTTACTCCGGAAGGGAGTTGCCCAGAGAGTACCTGGGAGGATTGGGGGAACTTAGAATTTGAAAAGGGTACAGGGATTGAAAGCCTGGAAGAGGCCAATGTCCCGTTTGAGAGTGTCCAAGATGGGGATGCACGTGGTACTGAACCTAGTAACGGAGCTCAGAAGAAGTCTGAGGTATTTGATTCAGTGGAACGGGACAGCCGTCCTTGTGGGTCAGATAGACTTGGTTCAGTGAAAAAAGGGTTAACCTTGGTAACAGTGGGAAGTGAGAGTTCCCAGGTGTTTGTGCTCGAAGGTGTGTTCAAAGCTAATGCAGAGTTTAAGAATGTGGAGATAAGAATTATCATTGAAGGAAACAGGAAATCTGTAGTTCCCAAGTCGAATGAAGAAATTTTAAACCCTGCAGATTGCTTACAGATTAAGCCGGAATATGACAGCCCCCCCCCCCCCCCCCCCACACTATTGCTATTCTAGCGTGTGGTGTAAAAGGGCAGAATTTGAAATGCTGCTTGAGCAAGGAAGTCGAACTGAAACCACATAGTATGAAGGGGCCTGACGAGAGGGTTAGCCACCTGTGTAAAATTACAGCGGTGGGTTGAAATTCAGAAGGTGGGCTAAGTTTGGGACACGGTGTTGATAAAATAATTCCTATGGAACAGGCGGGTGAGGGTTTATCTCGCCACCTTACTCAAATTCCCCGGAAAAGAGGCGACGGTTAATGAGAACGCCATTTTTAAATAGCAAAGCCGGTTGTATGGGATTTTGATAAAGCCTGTGAATAATAAAGACAACCCCCTTGGAAGCCTGCCTGTTCAGTTTGAAAATGACCAAAAGACTAGTATTTACATAAACTTTTGTAGATGCACGTAGGCTAAGAGCACACCTCCTTAGTTTTGCTGCTGAAAAAAAATAATAAAATTGGTGGTTATTAAATTGAAGTCTGATCCTACAAGACGTTAGTACGGCACAAGATGAGAAGATATTGAAGAAAGTGACACTGTAATCGTTAACTGTTTAGATGCTGAATTGAGTGTATAGCTGCATTACTCTGTAGAAAAAAAACCTTTGGTGTTGTGTTAGATTATAACACCCTGTAAGACTCTGTATGAATTCATTTTTTTTCCGATGGTAAAAAAACACCTGCCCCTTTATAAGACTAAACAGGATTGGGAAAGAGAGCTTAGTTTTAGTATTTCTAGTGAGAATTGGGATAGAATTCTTCAATTAGTTAATACATCATCGTTATGTGCCAAACATTCACTAATACAATTTAAGGTTGTACATAGGGCCCATATGTCCAAGGATAAATTAGCTCATTTTTACTCTCATATAAGTCCTATTTGTGATAGATGTCATTCTGAAATTGCGTCTTTAACTCACATGTTTTGGTCGTGTTCATTTTTGGAGAAATATTGGAAAGATATTTTTGATATTATATCTGCGGTTTTGAATATTGATTTACAACCTCATCCTATTACCGCAATTTTTGGTTTACCAATGTTAGATTCACAGCATTTATCTTCTTCAGCCCGTCGAATGATTGCATTTCTAACTTTGATGGCTAGAAGATCTATATTGTTGAATTGGAAAGAAATTGATCCTCCCACTGTATTTAATTGGTTCTCTCAAACTATGTTATGTTTAAATTTAGAAAAAATTAGAAGTGGTACTTTTGAGACTTCTATTAAATTTGAAAAGTTATGGAGACCATTTATTCAACATTTTCATATGATGTAATATGACCCTTTGCCAAGTACATTTGATTTCCCAGCTTTTAGCTTATGGATTTTGAGAGGACCGGAAGTGATATTATAAACAGCCCACTTTTTTTTTTCCTTCTCTTTTGTTTGTTTAAACACCCTGTAGAAAGGGGGTGTTACGTCCGTAGCCCCCTCCTTTGTGAGAATCACAAGATCACTTGTTGGGTTGGGAAAGAGACGTGCAGGCTGGCTCGTTTCTCCAGTGATGTAAAGCTACGGGACATGGCCATTGTCTCTTGGAGACAGATTTGTGGATTGAGATGCTCTGCTACGTGAATGCCCTCGGGCAAAGTGGGCTGGTTGAGGGAGAGATTGCATCACCCCCAACCTGATTGACATCTACGACCCTGCGAGTCAGAATAAAAGAGGGGCTGTAGGAACAACCCCTCAGACGCACCAGAAGAAACGTTAAGCGACCATGTAACAGCAGACGGTCATCGGAAACCAAGCCACGTGCGTTCAATTCCGTGGCTGGAATTGGTGGCTGAAACCACGGAAAATGGCTTTTTAGCTAACAACGGGGAAACCCGTTCCCCTGACTCAACAGATTGGCATCATAAAAGACTTGGGCAAGTTTAAACGCCTCCCTCTCTTAAACCCAAAACGCTGCAGCCTGAACGAGCTAATAACTTTTATATTTCCGTCGGACAATACATTATCCCCAGACAACGATAGAGTTACGTTTTATTGGTTATGATCATACCTGCGCTTTAGATTTAGTATTGATGACGTATATTATCTGTACATTTGCATTAATCTTATTTTTGTGCCCCTTTATCAAGAAATACTTTTAAAAATAGTACCATCAGACTTCAACGGGCCTCCCTATCTTTGCTGGTAAGTGATCCAGTTATGGGAATTCATAACAGTATGTTGATGGACACTAAGCTAACATGGAAGGTGCACATGAATAAAATTCTAGAGAAGTGTAAAGAAGTCCTTAATGTGCTCAAAGTTTGATTGGAGTGTGAGTAAGGGGTCACTTAAACAAATGTATATTGCTTTAATTAAATCTGTTTTTGACTATGGATGTGCTGCTTAAGGGTCAGCCTCACCAGTGGTCTTAAAGCCCCCAGATAAAGTTCAACTCAAGCATTGAGATTATGTTGTGCTGCTATTAATTCATCCCTGATTTCAGCATTATTGGTAAAAATGGGTGAAGTACCTTTACATGTACGCAGGTTACAGTTAAGATTGGTTTATTGGGTTAATGTAAGAGGACATAATGTTGGTCATTCAATATTGGCAACATTAATAGAGTGTTGGGAGCACAGTATTCATATGGTTTTCAGTTTTGGGTGGATGGGAAATTAACGGGCACAAAATTGTTCAATGTTGGGTTTATTTAATGTGGAATATGGACCCAATGTACACCTTTCCATCTGTCCTCTGTGGTTTTTCTCTTTGCCTGTAGCTGATTTCAGCCTTCCAGAAAAGATCAAGATGAAGAATGATTGTAAATCAATGGCACAGGAAGATCAGCAATGTGTGCAAGGCAGGTATCATAGCTTCTTACAAAAAAGGTCTGAAAGGTGGATAAGTCACCTGGACCAGATGGTGTACAACCAAGGATTCTAAAAGAGGTGGCAGAAGAGAATGTGGAAGTGTTAGTAACGATCTTCAAGAATCATTACGTTCTAGCATGGTCCTAGAGGAATGGAACATTGCAAATGTCACTTCACTCTTCAAGAATGGAGAGAGGCAGAAGAAAGGAAATTATAGGCGAGTTAGTCTCATCCCAGTGCCTGGGAAGATGTTGGAGTCAATTGTTAAGAATGTGGTTGTAGGGTACTTGGTGAGACATAATAAAATAGGCCATCGTCAGCAAGGTGTCACAAGAGAAAAACTCGCCTGACAAATCTGTTGGGATTCTTTGAAGAAATAACAAACAGGATAGACAAAAGAGAATTGGTTTATGTTGTGTACTTGGATTTTCAGAAGGCCTTTGACAAGGTGGCACATGAGGCTCTTAAGAGTCCATGGTATTAAAGGAGAGATTCTAACATGGATAAAGCACTAGCTGCTTAGCAAGAGGCAGAGTGGGAAAAAAAGCAGCCTTTTCTGGTCGGCTGTTGGTGACTAATGGTGTTCACAAGGGTCTGTTTTGGGATTGCTTTATTTTCATCATATATCAGTGATTTGTGTTGTGTCCTAGTTAAGATTTCTACTACTATGTTGTGAGATATTTCATTTTAGTAGTTTCTGTTAAAGCAATGTATCCTGCTTGTACAATGTTTTGGTTTTGGCTAAAGATAAAGAGCCATGTTGTTCAACTTAGGAATGTTATGTCAGCTGATCAGGATGGTGGGATCAGGAGCAGCTTCTAGAGAGAGCTGGATGGGGAGAGATTTTTGACAGACAGTGGCCTTTTGGTGGGAGATATTGAGGAGAGAAGATTGGGGAGATGCTTGTAGGATTCAATCTGACAGGAAGATGCTATTGCAGGAAGTGCTTTGTAAGACGAAGGAGTCCAAGAAGAGAAGTTCTACTAGTGATTGGTGATGAGAATTCAGTGCCGTAAGTAATGGTTATACCTTACTTTTGAAGATGATCGACAATGGTCACATGCTCATTTAGATTGGTCCAACTATAATGGGCCCTTTTATTTTTTTCTTTCTTTTCTTTCTCTTAATAACTGCTTGATAGAGCTGAAATTGGTAGATATACTTCCTTTATAATTTTATGGTGGTATATGATCTGTCATTTCTATGCAACTGGTAATTCTGTCTGGGCAGTATTTACACAGTATTTGTTCTAATTAAGGTTCCATTAATTGGAACATTCCAATTTACCTGTTTGGTTGAACCCCAAATCATACCAACTCTATTCGTATATTGTTATAATGGTGGCCTTCTCACTGCTGAATCATACGGCTGTTAGCCAAGTTAGCTATTGAGACAAGGTTACATATGGATGTGGTGTGATGACCCTTGGATGACAGAATTGACGGCTTTGTGGCAAAGTTTGCCGATGATACGAAAGTAGGTAGAGGGGTACACATTTTTGAGGTAGAGAGACTACAGAAGGACTTAGACAGATTAGGAGAATGGGCAAAGGAATTGCAGATGGAATGAACTGTATGGACATACACTTTGTCAGAGAAATAAAAATGAAGACAATTTTCTAAATGGAGAGAAAATTCAAAAATATGAGGTGCAAAGGGACTTATGCAGGATTCCCTACAGATTGAGTCAGTGACGAGGACGACAAATGCGATGTTAGCATTCATTTCAAGAGGACTAGAATATAAAAAGAAGGATGTAATGTTGAGGCTTTGTAAAGCATTGGTGAGGAGACACTTGGTGTAGAGACACTTGGTGTATTATGGCCTCCTTACTGGTTTTTCACCTGGCACCTACCAGCTTTCTCCTTCCCACCCTCCCCCCACCTTCTTTATAGGACCCCTGCTCCCCCCTTCTTCAGACCTGATGCAGAGTTTCAGCCCAAAACATTGACTGTTCATTTCCACGGATGCTGCCCGACCTGCTGAGTTCCTCCAGTGTGCTGTGCTTGTTGCCTTGACCCCCAGCATCTGTAGAATATTTTGTGTTGATGTATTATGAGCAGTTTCGAGCCCCTTAAATTAGAAGAGATGTGCTGACACACGAGGGGTTCAAAGGAGTTCCACAAAAAATAATTTCCAAGAATGAACAGATTGCTATATGAAGATCTTTTGATGGCTCTGGGCCTGTATTCAGTAGAATTTAGAAGAATGAGTGTGACCTAATTGAAACCTTTTGAATGGTGAAAACCCTTGATAGAGTGGATGTGGAGAGGGTGTTTACTATGTTGGGAGAGTCCTGGATCAGAGGACACATTCTCAGAATAGAGGAACATCCTTTTAGAACAGAGATGAAGAATTTCTAATATAAGACCATAAGACATTAGAAGCAGAATTAGGCCATATGTCAAACTGATTCTGCTCATTCCAGCTCATTTTATCATTCATTTCATCATGGCTAATCCATTCTGCCTCCCAAACCCATTCACTTGCCTTTCTACGTAACCTTTCATGCCCCGACTGATCAAGAACCTATCAACCTCCCCTTAAATATGCCCAATGATTTGGCCTCCACAGCTGCTTGTGGCAACAGATTCCACAGATTCACAACCCTCTGGCTAAGGAAATTTCTCCTCATCTCTGTGGTAATTGGTCGTCACTCTTTTCTGAGGCTGTACCCTCTGGTCCTAGACTCCCTCAAAATACAAAACATTCTCTGCACATCCACTCTATCTCAGCCTTTCAACATTCAATAAGAAATCTTGCCCCCTCATTCTTCTAAATTCTAGTGAGTACAGTTCCAGAGCCATCAAACACTCCCCATTCGATAACCCTTTCACTCCCTGAATCATTTTGGGCCCGAAAACTGTTCACAATACTCCAAGTGAGGTCTCACTAGTGCTTTATAAATTTTCAACATTACATCCTTGCTTTATATTCTAGTCCTCTCAAAATGAATGTTAACATCACATTTGCCTTTCTTACCACCAACTCAACCTGCAAGTTGACCTTCAGGGAATCCTTTAGGGAATTTCAAGCCCCTTTGTACCTTGGATTTTCTCTCCATTTAAGAAATAATCTACGTGTTTATTTTTTCTACCAAAGTGCATGTCTATGTACTTCCCTACACTATATTCCATCTTTGCCTATTCTTCTAATCTAAGTCTTCTGCACCCTTCCTACTTCCTGAACACTACCTGCCCATCCACCTTTCTTCTATGACATTTATGTAAAATTCAGGGGATCGTGAGAACTCAACTGGGAGATGGGTATAAAAAGAGGGAAGAAGTTATACTTACATATTTCTGTATTGGATTACAGCACTAAGTTGAATAAATCCCTGTTCGGAATTAAAAAGCACGAAATGGACATTTGTAGGAAGTGCACTTGTCAAGAAACAACATATATTAGATTCATAGAAAAACACAGTACAAAAGTAGGCTCTTTGGCCCATCTAGTTCATGCTGAAGCATTTAAGCTGCCTACTCACATCAACCTCTGCACAGGTCATTGCCCTCCATACACCAACCAGTAATGTACCTATCCAAACTTCTCTTAAAAGTTGGAATCAAGCTTGCATGCACCACTTGCGCTGGCAGCTCGTACCACACTCACAATCCTCTGAGTGAAGAAGTTTCCCCTCACGCCCCCTTAAACTTTTCACCTTTCACCCTTAATCCATGACTTCTAGTTGTAGCCCACCAAACCTCAGTGGAAAAAGCCTGCTTGCAGTTACCCTGTCTATACTCCTCAAAATTTTGTATACCACTATCAATTCTCCTATGTTCCAAGAAATAAAGTCCTAACCTATTCAATCTTTCCTTATAGCTCAAGTCCTCCAGACCTGGCAACATCCTTGTAAATTTTCTCTTAATTCCTTCAACATTATTTGCATCATTCATGTAGGTAGGTGACCAGACCTGCACACAATACACCCAGTTAGGCCTCAACAATGTCTTATACAACTTCAGCATAATAACTTATTTCCTATACTCATTATTTAGATTTAAGAAGGCAAAAGTGGAAAAAGCTTTCTTTTGCAACTCTATCTACCTGTGCCACCACTTTCAATGAATTATGGACCTGTATTCCCACATCTTTGTTCTACCAAACTCCCCTGTGCTTTACTGTTCACTGTGTAAGACCTACCCTGGTTTGTCCTACTGAAGTGCAACACCTCACATTTGTGTGTATTAAATTCCATCTGCCATTTTTCAGGCCATATTGTCAGCAGGTCCCAGATCCCACTGCAAACTCATATACTTGTCATAAGGGGGCAGAAGGCTGGACCCAAGCGCAGGACGCAGGCACTGAAGTACGGGGCAGGATGGGAACAACTAAACGAGAGACAAGACGTGGAGACTGGGATGTGAAGTATGTGATGTCCAAAGTGACACTGGGGTCCTGAGAGAGTTCTGGCAAGGCAGGATCTTGGAGTTCACTGGGCAGGCCACATAAATCTTAGGCAGGGCCCAGACCTCCCAGACAGGAACACAGGGACCTGAACAGGTTGCGGGGCACCTGGGTAGGTTGTAGTGCACAACCCATCAGCAGCAAGGGATGGAAAGGAGCAGAGTCCCCCACCAGGCAATGGCAGTCCAGCCAGGCTTGCCCAACAGAGGCAACGAATAGGAAGGGAATTAGGTCCAGGGTGACTACTAGACTTCCTCAAAGAACTTATCTTTAACAAGGGGAACTCCAAATCAGGGGAATAGGATAGACAGAACAGCCCCCCCAAGTCCCAGAGCCCCCTATATACACCACCAGCCGATGGGCATCAAGTGCGCCTCCTTGAGCCCCAGCAAGCCACAATGATCCACAGGTGTGACAAATTGGGCTCAAGGGCAAAAGGAGGGACAGCTACAAGACCCGGAGTCCAGAGTCCGCAGACCGGATCAAGACCCGGAATGCAGGCTCTGCACCGGACCATAGCAATACTCTTCCTCTGTGTCTGTGACAACCCCAGTTTTGGTGTCACTCACAAGCTTGCTGACCAAGTTAACTGCATTATCATTCAGATCATTGATTTAGATTACAAACATCAACAGCACTGATCCCTGCAGCATTCGACTAGTCACAGGCGTTCAACAACAAAATCAATATGTGACTTCATCTTGAATAACGAGTGACTGAACCTTCTTGACATGTGAGACCTTGTCGAATACCTTGCTAAAGCCCATGTAGACAACGTCCACTGCCTTGTCATCATTAACTTTCCCAGTAGCATCCTTGAAAATCTCTATGCGATTGATTAGAAATGACCTACCATGCACAAAATCATGCTGACCATTCCTAATCAGTCCATGTCTATCCAAATATTCATATGTTTGATAGCTTGGAATACCATCCATTAACCTACCCACTACTGATGTCAGGCTCTGTAATTTCCAAGTTTAACTTTAATGTGTTTTAGGGCCCCTGTGTCAGTACCTCCAGTTGAACTATGTCTTTTTGTGTGTTTCCTCCTAGCTGTCAATCTGTGGTTTTGTATTGCAATGTGCTCCTGTCCCCGTTCCTGATCTACTTTGGCCCATGTATTACTGAGTAATTTGTCTCTCATCTGCTTTTCATTATTACCTGTATTGTTGCCTCCTATATCTCATTGTGCTCCACCTATCATCTGCCTCCCTGTCTATTGCTCAGTGTATTACAGTCCTGTGTTTTCACCTGTTTGTTGCTAATTGTGTTAGTGAATTTTTTTGAGCCTTTCCAGCATTTATATTTGTATTCTGCCTGTTTCCTGATTGTGGTTTTTGGATTTCTCTGGCTGTTTTGATCTCTGCCTGAACTTTGATGCTAACTTTGTTTGCACCTTGGGATTTGTTACTCAATTAATATCACTGTGTGCACAGTACTGGGTCTGTGATTGGATCTTTGCTCCAGTGTACTGATCCACTGAAATTTCTGAAGTTGCATCCCATAGGGTCCAAGAGAATACCTTGTTAGGCCCTGGGGATTTATTCACTTTAGTTTGCCTTCAGGCAGAAAAAAAACATTTCCTTCTTAAACTGTATAGGGTCCATGACCTCTCTACTGTTTTACTTCACTGTGTAGACACTGTGTCCAATTCCTGAGTAAGTACAGATGCAAACATCCATTTAATATCTCCTCCATCTCTTTTGGGGCCATTCATAGATTACCATTCTGACCTTCCAGAGGACCAGTTTCGTCCCTAGCAGTACTTTGCTTTTAAAATATCTGTAGAATCCCTTTGAGTTCTTTACTTTGTCTTCAAGGGCAAATTCATGTCTTTTCTTGCTCCTGGTTTCTTTGTTAAGTGTTCTTTGCATTTATTTATACTACATAGACACCTTGTTTGTTCCTACCTGCCTAAATTTTTTTTCTTAACCTGGGCTTCAATATTTATTGAAAACCATGTATCCCTAAACCTGTTATCTTTAACTTTGAACTCTCAAAATTTCCACTTACCAAGTACACCTTTACTAGAAAACATTTTATCCCAATCCACACTTGCCAGATCTTTTCTGATACCATCAACATTGGCATTCTCCAATTTAGAATCTCAATCTGCAAACCAGACCTATCTTTTCCATATTTACAAATGCCATTGTGATCACTAGATGCAAAGTGGCCCCCTACACAAACTTCTGTCACCTGCCCTGTTTCATTCCCTAATAGCAGATTAAGTATTAACTAAAACGATAAGACAAAGAAGCAGAATTAGGCCATCTGGCCTATTGAGTCTGCCTTGCCATTCAATCATGGTTGATCCCTTTTTTTTCAATCTCTTCCTCAACCTCAGTTCCCAGGCTTCTCACCGTAACTTTGGATGCCATATCCAATCAAAAACCTATTAATCTCTGCCTTAAATATACCCAACAAGCTTGCCTCCGCAGCTGCATGTGGCAACAAATTCACCACCCTTTGTTTAAAGAAATTTCACTGTGTTTCTGTTTTGAAACGCAGCATCTCTAATGCCACCACATATTTTCTAATATGAGGGGCTCAAAGCTGTTCAAAATACTCAAGGTGAGGTCTCACCAGTGACTTATGAACCTCAGCATCACACCCTTGCTCTTGTATTCTGGACCTCTTGAAATGAATGCTAACATGGCATTTTCTTTCCTCACCACCAACTCAACCTGAAAGTTTAATTTTCAGATTGTTCTGCACAAGAATTCCCAAGTCCCTGTGTATCTCAGATTCTGGATTTTCTCCCAGTTTAGAAAATAGTCTGCACATTTATTTCTACTACCAAACTGCATGACAATGCATTTTTTTGCCCATTCTCTTAATCTAAGTCATTCTGCACCCTACCTGTTTCCTCAACACTACCTACCCCTCCACCAATCTTCATATCATCTGCCAACTTGGCAGCAAAGCCATCTATTCGATCATCTAAATCATTTATATACAGCACTAAAAAGCAGTGGTTCCAACACTAACCCCTGCAGAACACCACAAATCACTGGCAGCCAACCAGAAAAGGATCCTTTTATTCCCACTCACTGCCTCCTACCAATCAGCCAATGCTCTAACCATGTTAGTAACTTTCCTGTAATACCATGGTCTCTTAACTTGGTAAGCAGCTTTAAATATGGCACCTTGTCAAAGGCCTTCTGAAAGTCTAGATATACAACATCCACTACATCCCCTTTATCTATCCTAATTGTAATCTCCTCAAAGAATTCAAACAGTTTCATCAGGCAAGATTTTCCCTGAAGAAAACCATGCTGACTTTGTACTATCTCGTCCTGCCTCACCAAGTACTCCATCACCTCAACCTTACCAATTAACTCTACATCTTCCCAGCCACTGAGATTAGGCTAACTGGTCTATAATTTCCATTCTGCTGCCTTCCTCCTTTTTAAAGAGTGGAGTAACATTTGCAATTTTCCAGCCCCATGACAGAGTCCAATGATTTTTGAAAGATCATTTCTAATGCCACCACAATCAATAATGCTACCTGTTTCAGAATCCTAGGGTGCAGTTCCTTTGGTCTGGGTGGCTTGTGTGCCTTTAGGTCTTTTTGGGCACCTTCTCTCTTGTAACAGTAGTAGCACCCACTTCTCTTCCTTCACACACTACAACATCAGGCATACTGCTAGCATCTTCCACAGTGAAGACTGATGCAAAATATTTATTTACCTCATCAGCCATCTCCTTGTCCCCTGTTATTATTTCTCCTGCCTTATTTTCTGGAGGTCCAATATCCATTCTCGTTTGTCTTTTATTTTTAACATACTTAAAAAAACTTTTACAAACCACTTTGATATTATTTGCTAGCTTGCTTTCACATTTCATTTTTCCTTTCTAATGTTTTTTCAGTTGCTCTCTGTATGTTTTTAACAACTTCCCAATCCTCAATCTTCCCACTAATTTTTGCTTTATTGTATGCTCTTTGTTTCTTTTTCAATAGTTTTGACTTCCCTTGTCAGCCACAGTTGTACTATTTTATTATTTGCGTATTTCTTCATTTTTGGAATACACATGTCCTGCACCTTCCTTATTTTCCCCAGAAACAGATGTTAATGCTGCTCTGCTGACACCCCTGCAAGCACCTGCTTCCAAGTTACTTTGGCCAATTCCTCTCGCATACCACTGTAATTTCCCTGTCTCCATCGAAATACTGCTACAACAGACTTTACTTTCTCCCTAACAAATTTCAATAGACAATAGACAATTGGTGCAGGAGTCAGCCATTCGTCCCTTCTAGCTAGCACTGCCATTCACTGTGATCATGGCTGATCATACCCAATCAGTACCCCGTTCCTGCCCTCTCCCCATATCCCTTGACCCCGCTATCTATAAGACCTCTATCTACCTCTCTCTTGAATGCATCCAGAGACTTGGCCTCCACTGCCTTCTGGGGCAGAGCATTCCACATATCCACCACTCTCTGCGTGAAAAAGTTTTTCCGCATCTCAGTTCTAAATGGCCTACCCCTTATTCTTAAACTGTGGCCTCTAGTTCTGGACTCACCCATCAGCGGGAACATGCTTCCTGCCTCCAGCGTGTCCAATCCCTTAATAATCTTGTATGTCTCAATCAGATCCCCTCTCATCCTCCTAAATTCCAGTGTATACAAGCCCAGTTGCTCCGATCTTTCAACATATGACAGTCCCGCCATTCCCGGAATTAACCTTGTGAACCTACGCTGCACTCCCCTCAATAGCAAGAATGTCCTTCCTCAAATTTGGAGACCAAAACTGCACACAATACTCCAGGTGGGGTCTCACCAGGGCCCTGTACAGCTGCAGAAGGACCTCTTTACTCCTATACTCAATTCCTCTTGTTATAAAGGCCAGCATGCCGTTAGCTTTCTTCACTGCCTGCTGTAACTGCATGCTTGCTTTCATTGACTGATGTACAAGAACACCTAAATCTCGTTGTGCTTCCCCTTTTCCTAACTTGACTCCATTTAGATAGTAATCTGCCTTCCTGTTCTTGCCACCAAAGTGAATAACCTCACATTTATCCACATTAAACAGCATCTGCCATACATTTGCCCACTCACCCAACCTGTCCAAGTCACCCTGCATTCTCATAACATCTTCCTGACATTTCACACTGCCACCCAGCTTTGTGTCATCAGCAAATTTGCTAATGTTACTTTTAATCCCTTCATCTAAATCATTAATGTATATTGTAAACAGCTGCGGTCCCAGCACCAAACCTCGCGGTACCCCACTGGTCACAGCCTGCCATTCCGAAAGGGACCCGTTAATTGCTACTCTTTGTTTCCTGTCAGCTAGCCAATTTTCAATCCATGTCAGTACTCTGCCCCCAATAACATGTGCCCTAATTTTGCCCACTAACCTCTTATGTGGGACTTTATCAAAAGCTTTCTGGAAGTCCAGGTACACTACATACACTGGCTCTCCCTTGTCCATTTTCATAGTTACATCCTCAAAAAACTCCAGAAGATTAGTCAAGCATGATTTTCCCTTTATAAATCCATGCTGACTCAGACTGATCCTTCTACTGCTATCCTAATGTGTCGTAATTTCATCGTTTATAATTGACTCCAGCATCTTTCCCACCACTGACGTCAGGCTAACCAGTCTATAATTCCCTGTTTTCTCTCTCCCTCCTTTCTTGAAAAGTGGGACAACATTAGCCACCCTCCAGTCAGCAGGAACTGTTCCTGAATCTATAGAACATTGGAAAATGATTACCAATGCATCCACGATTTCTAGAGCGACCTCTTTAAGTACCCTGGGTTGAACACCATCATTGCGCACTGTCTCATTGGGGCTTCTATGTTCTGATTAGGGAAACTTTCCTGAACACATTTTACAAACTCAATTCCATCTAGGTCTTTTACAGTACAGGAGTCCCAGTCAATATACAGAAAGTTAAAATCACCTACTATAACAACCTTGTGTTTTTTGCAACAGTCTGTGACATCCCTACAAATTTGTTCCTCTAAATCCTGCATTCATACTTTTCTTTTTTCTCAGTTCCACCCATGAAGCCTCACTTAGACAAGATCTCCAGTCTGTCCTGACTGAGTACTGTGGTAATGTTTTCCCTGATGACTGATGCCATTGATTGAATGCATTTCCTTTGAGTTGCAAAAGTAGCATCTAATTGCTAAATTGAGATGTTTGAAACAGCCATGGTTAAACATGGAATTTTTGTTAGAATATCACCGACCTCATAATGTATATAGACTTTTTGAAAAGCATTGGACTTTTGATATTATTGAGTTTATTTTGGGGGAGGGGAGTTAGGTGGGGATTCTTCCTGACTCTTTGCTCCACACTTTATCTCAGTAGGTGGTGGTAATGTGTCTTATGTTGGCCTGCCCAACTGCCATTAAACTTTACAAAAGAAGAAGGCTCCAGAATCAGTCTGCATTTGTGGAGAAAGCCACTTCGAGAATTAGAGTCCTGATACTGTAAGGTCTTCTTTAATTAAAGTATTTTTATTGTTAATTTGTATTTCCAGTAATTTTCCATTAACTAAGGAATAAGAACCACTCTGTTGTCACAATGCTGCCATTCTCTATTCATAAACCAGAGAAAATCTGCAGAAACTGGAAATTCAAGCAACATACTTAAAATTCTGGAAGAACTCATGAGGCCATGCAGCATCTGTGGAAAAGTGAATAGTTGGCATTTCGAGCCAAGACCTTTCATCAGGACTGGAGAAAAAAAAAGAGATGAGGAGTCAGATTAAGAAGATAGAGGGAGGGGAGGAAGAAACACAAGATGATAAGTGAAACTTGGAGGGGGAGGAGTGAAGTAAAGAGTTGGGAAATTGATAGGTGAAAGAGATACAGATCTGGAGAAGTGGGATCTGACAGGAGAGAACCGAATACCATGGAAGAAAGAAAAGGGAGTGCAGCACTAGAAGGGGGTGATGTGCAGCAAAGGAAATAAGGTGAGAGAGGAAAAATGGGAATGGGTATTGGTGAAGGGGGGGGTGGAGGCATTACTGGAAGTTCAAGAAATCGGTGCTCATGCCATCAGGTTGGAGGCTACCCAAATGGAATATAAGGTGTTTCTCCTCCAACCAGAGTGTGGCCTCTCTATTCATGGGATTCACACATGAAGTTCCTCAGAAATGCTAAAAAGTATGATGTTAGTTCATGTTTTGTAAAGCATGAAGTCGGAAGGAATGTGAGTTCACTACAAATAATTTGGAATAAACCATTGGGATTATATTGGTAATTAGAATAGCAGGCTCAATGTAAGTTCGTTAGGTCTTCCACATAATAATACAGTAATATAATTATTAATGTTCTCATTTTATAACCATATCACATTGTAGTTTAATGAAGGTCAATGATACTAGCAAGCTATGTAATTGTGCATTAAGATTAATCATCAGTTTTAAAAGTAGACAGTAATGGGACTCATTGAGTCCTTTGAGAGAAGTCAATGAATCATTCAACCATTCTTTGCAGAAGTGAAGGTGAATATGTGTTAAAAATGGAAGAAGAAAAGAAGGAATGAAAAAAATACATTGCATTATAAAAATTAGCTTCTTACAATATTAATACTGACATTATATTTTGGAAGCATGATAATCTTATTAATAAAAATAGACGTCTGAGTCAACATACCACATATTGATAATAATCAAACAATTGTAGATGCTAGAAATCTGAAAAAAAGCAGAAAATGTTGAAAACAACCAACATTTCAGACAGCAAACTGAAAACTAGAAACCAACCAGACGACATATTTCCACAACGAGCCTGGTCTCATCCTATCAAAGATATTCTCTTTGTTCAGTTGATCCCTTCAAATGATCTACAACTTCAACTTGTTTTCTCACTTTCCCAGTTCTAAAACATTGTTTTTTTTTCTGCAGATGTTGCTTGATCTCTTGTTAGTTTCCTGAATTCTTTCTTTTTATTATAGCTGATGTTGATGTCATAAGATCACAAATTTTGCTCTGTTGAACCACATGTCCCAAAATAAGCAAAATTACACCTTTACCACAGTTCTTTAGAATTAATAATATAAAGCAAGAGACTTTGAATATCAATATTGAAAAGTTGCACTCGTTACACAAATCTTGAAAGTCATTGAACAGTCCCTTGAATTTGTATGATATTTCATTGAATTATAGTTGATGGCATTTAAACTCCATTTACCTAACTTGCTTCTCGATAGACTTTCAAGAACAATCATCCTCATTTATCTGAGCAGCCAAGAGGGGAAAAAATTACACCATTCTTACAATATTTAGTGAAATAGAGCATCCAGATTTTGTACCTGTCTCTGCTTTTATAATCATGTCCCATGATTTCTAATTTCCTCAACCAGAAAAAAGATGTTTCATAGCCATCTGATAATTGCCATAATCCATTATCTATTGACTTCCATCACACAAGGGAGTGCAAGCCAACCTTTTTTGCTTGATAAGTCAGTGCTGTATCATGTAAAATCCTAATAAGTCCTTCTTGAGGTTTAACCTCCAAAAATCAATAAAACTGGTGATGGTATCTGGACAAGAGGCTCCACATCAGAAGCATAACTTTCTCTTTTTAAAGACTATTCTTCTCAAGATAAGTGCCATTGTTTTGTTAGACTGTTTTACAATCTGTCCCTGTCTATTGCTCTTCTAATATAAGGATCAATACAATTTCAATGATTATTGCATTATGGTTAATCAGGATAATTATAATTAGCATTTAATGGAAAAGATCATGCCCCCTAATACACCAGAGAATGCTACATACTGAGAAAGAATGGTTGAAAATTAGTGAACAACATTCATCACCTTCTTCCTCACAAATTATATCATGAGAGTCATCTAAATATCATCCACATTAAATGAGCAATATCCTAGCATCTGTGCAGTGTGCTTTCATTCCAAAACTGAACCTAACTCCACAGTCCAAGCAGAGCTTGAAGACAAGCAAGAGGTGCATTAATACTCTGTCTCTAACTGTTAAGTCAAAGGAGAATGTGAGTGGAAGGGAGAAGAACTTGTAAGTCAAAGGAGAATGTGAGTGGAGGGGAGAGGAAAATGAGGAGGTGGATTATTATTCTCTTCACGCTACTTTGCAGTGACGGGCAACATTCCCTTGTTCAAGGCAAATGAGAAAACTCCTACTTAATGCCTTTCGTGAATTGCTGCAGGCCATAATTTTGTTCCACCCCCTTCTCCCTGCAGCAAAAACTACCAGGAGATAGAGGAATATGTGATAATGTGTGTCTTGTAATGTGTCCCAGTGAAGTATCCGCTATGGATGGACATTATGAGATGTGAGTGTAACACTTGGGAAAATGCTTCAAGCAGGGTCAGGGGTAAAACGTTTGCCCATTTAGTTCAAGCCCTGATTGTTAAAGGTTATTGTTAGGTAATCGTTTGTGATGTATAATGCCCATGACAAAGTTGGAGGGAGAAAGACCCCTGATAATGTATATTTTGTTATATTGGCAATCCATATGAGGTACTTGAATCCACTGAAGCAGCCCAGCCATATCCTCCTAGGCGTGATTCTTGGATTGCTGTGGGCAAAGAGCCTCTCATCTACTCCTTGCCTTATTCACCAATGCCAGAAAGGTTGATTGAGAACACAAGTGTGCCATTCTTAAATGTGCACTGACATATCCCATTTCAACCTGTCAAGGATTATAGAAAAACATTCTTGCAACAGCAAAGCACTACCTGACAAGCATGAGTGAACTGGAAATAATTCAGAAAAATGTGTAGCTCGGGTGGCTGATGGTTGGGTTGAGTTGTTCTCCGATCTTCACGATTTACTTGCAAATGTTTTGTCACTATATGAGCAGACATAATCAGTTTATTGTTAATCGTGCTGCATCCTCCGAACGTTTGGCCTTTATGTCCTAATCAATCAGCCAATTGGCTGTCATTTTGGACACTCAGTTGTGATGTGGGGAGGAATTCTCATCGCTGACTGGTTGTGCAGCGAACTTTGTGGGTTGTGGTCAGGAATTTTGTCCACATTGTCTCATTAATAGGATCGAGCTCTACATGTTTGTTTACAGAATTACTTGCAGAAAACCACGCTTCTCGGAGTTCTTTTGCACGCTGTATATCTACTTGCGCCATGACTTATTCTGATGCCCAGTTGAATTTGTACCCCTCTCGAATGTCATAGGTAGAGACTAAGGAGAATTGGTCATGCAGCTTCACAGCCAGCTGATGTTCATGTATCCTTCCAGATAGTTTTCTCCCAGTTTAGCCAATGTAATATTTGCAGCAAACAAGATTTGCAGTGGCATTCCATCCTCACATCACAGATATAAACTATCAATATAGTCTAATTTGGAGTATGTTGTAATTTGTGCTCTGAAATGATGAGCAATCAGCTGGTTGATAACTATATAAGGGCCAAGCGTCCCGAGGATACACCACAATTAACAAGGCACTGATGATGTTTCCTAATACAGTGACAAAACATTTGCAAGTCAGTTGCCAGGATCAGAGGAGTAAATTGTTGGATAGCCATGAAAAACTGAATATGGATCATGTCCTTATTTTATATGTAGTGATTTTTTGATGCTTTAGCTATAACAGTTATTGATTTGCTAAATCCTTCAAAACTAACTATTTGCAGTTTAAGTTCCAGCTGAAATTCAAAAGGAATTGTACTATGACATAAAGTGTGTTAATATTTATTATTTGATATTTAAAGGTTTAATCGCTTTTAAAGGGAATATTCTCACTTACTTCAGCGCACTGGGACATTGTCATTTGTAGACAATAAGCCTAATATTCCCATTAATAGCAAATTCATTTGCAGTTGTTAACATAATTTGGTTAAAAAATATTTCTACAACATGTCTCAATGTTTGTCACAAAACTCAACAAGAATTATTAATGCTACTGAGAATACATTTATTGTTGGTATATCCATATGTTTGCACACAGACTTATAGTGTTTGTAAATGTGTGTTATCACATGTTAAAGGACAGTAGCTGCTTACAAGAATACATTTGTTCTACTTGCATGGCATTTAATAGTGGCACTAACTCAATTTTGTTGTGCAAAAAAGGTACTAATAAAGTTTTTGGCTTTATCTTTGTCATTCGGCAGTAATTTTTAAACACTTATTATGATACAGTCACAATTTATATCCAGTGGTGAGAAAACTTACATATAATGTGGATCAATATTTTTGTTACAAAATGGATCTGAGTTATTGATGGTGCATGCACAAAAATAGTGAAATGATTATTCCTTAGGTTCATAACGTACAATGGACTCCAAGTTGGAGTGCATTGATTATTTATATCTGCACTCTGTAAAGGTGAGTAAGCACAAATCATATCATAGATAGGGAGTGATGAACGCACACTGATTATTTCCTGACAATTAAGGTGACTGTTGGATTAAACTTCTATAAATACTGAGAGCTCTGAGACAACCAGAGAAGGTTTTAAGATGCTTTAGTAATATTTCAGATAATTGTTTAATTACTTAAGGTCTCCAGTAGTTTATTTAGATGCTGACAAATATTCTTTAATTAGCAACTGTAAATTAATACATGAAAAGTTTTAAAAAAGCCTGCAAAACCAGCATACAATAAAATTGGAGGCACTGGGCAGTTTCAAGAGGGCTTTGTTGAATGGTCATCAACCTGAAATATTATCTGTTTTTATCATCACAAATGCTGCCTGGCCTTCCGAGTCTCTCCAGCATACTGGATTTATTTCAGTAAATTGACAAAGTCTTATTTCCGTGCCACTACCTGGTGATCAGCCAGCTGTGAACATGTGCATCTGCAATGACATACAAATCAACATCTGCCAAATTTCGGGCTGCAATATGGCACCAATATCATTACTAAGCTGTGAGTCACTGGAGTCAAAAGACCCATATGACATGCATTGGAAATCTCACCAGAAAGAGAACTGGCAGGTAGGTGACTGTTGAATATTGCTTTTTGCACTTTCATTTTTAACTTAATTCTGTTCTCACAGAAGCTAGAGTGAAATCTTAGATCACAGTTAAAGTGATAAATCCACAAATTCCACCAGAAAGAAAAAAAACATAAAAAGTATTTAGAATTCATAGGGCTATTTATAGATGATTTAATAGATTACTCTGAATTAAATTTTCACATAATATGTTAAATATAATGAGGCATATTCCACTTTAAACATAGTAGACTGAACATTGTATAGCAACTAAACAAGCCCATTAAAGCTCTCTCATTATCTTTCTCTCAATCACTCACTATGATGTAGAAAGATAAGTCAGTTGTATGTGCTGATAGAGAGTTTTATTAAATAAGGATTTGCATTTCCCAAATGCGTGCTTACTCTCATAAAGACATACTGAGCTTTTATGAACTGGTCAACCCTAAACAACATTGCTATATATACATCTGTTGTTGTTAGTCACACAGTACAATTCTTAAGAGTGCTTTTAGCTAATATATATTTCCCATACATTGCATTCTTCATTTAAAAATGAAAAGCAAAAGTTGAAAAAATCTAAGTAGCTGTCCAGTCTTTGTGAGCTATACCTTAATTTCGACTTCCAAATACTTTGGCTCATCCCAGCCCACGCCTGATTGGCTGCAGTTCTCCAACAGCCCGTTGCTGAGCTGTGATATTATCTCTCTGTAGGGTTGGTGGAGAATCCTCTGTTAGCTCCATTTCAGCTTTAGCCGAGTAATCTGTTTTGGTGATGCCATCCATTCCCCTGATTTGAGACACCCTCCACTGACGGGAACTTTGTATGATCAGAGCAGTGCTATGTGTAGACTCGCCACCAGCTTCTGCCTTGTCTGACGTTTGTGTGAGGTTGAGGGGTTGATGAGATTATCTTTTATAACTTCAAAATATTAAACTAATTCAAAAGAAGACACCAGGTCTGAAATGTGGGTCTAACTCAGGGGTGGGCAAACTTTTTGACTTGAGGGCCACAAAGGGTTCTAAAATTTGACAGGGGGGCCGGACCAGGAGCAGATGGACGGAGTGTTTTGGTAATACTCCTCATAAGAGAAAATAAAATATCATGGGATATGTAGAAAACATGTGCTTTAATTTCAATTGAAAATTAACAAATGCATTACAACAAAATATCTGTCTTTGAAGTCCCATGGTATTTAGCTATTTATTGAAATGACTTTTAAAACACTGAAAATTAAATGAATAAAATACAGCTTTTTTAAATAGTAACAGTTATTATTTTAAAGCACTGAAAATTCTGTTATCCTTCAAGATATTATCATCATCACTCTCCTCCTGACTGTCTTTATTTCAAAAGCGGTAGGAGATGCAGGTCTACTCGTCCTGCTCCTTCTTATTCAATTGTCCCCTGTGCCAAAACTCAACAACGACCCGCACAATGACAGAACAATGACAGTGTGCCAGTATGCGGAGCACATTTTTTATTTTGAGAACGTAAGTGCACCTGCGCACTACTCATGTCCATCACTTAACAGAAATGTCATGTAACATGTAAGGCTTATTGAAAAAAATATTTTCAAATGCATTTTTTACATACCACAATGAAGAAACTTATTTTTAATTTCAGTGGGAACAGTGTTGTTGGTCTCCCTTTTTAGCCAGCGCATCAAAGTCTGGATTTACTTTTGTTGTGGCGATTCTCGAGATGGATCTGAGGTGTTGGTCAGTTAACTTGGATCTGTGGCTGGCTTTGTTGATGTTCATGACGCTGAACGCCTGTTCACACAAATAGGTTGAGCCCAACAATGCCAGCATTTTCTGTGCCGTCCTCCGGAGGTTTGGAAACACCTCTTTACCAAGTGAAGCATAAAAGTCATTCACTTTAAGAGAGTTGAACTTCTCTTTTAAGACGGGGTCAGACTGAAGGTCGATCAGTTCCAGCTGTAGCTCCTCTGGTGCTGTTTCAGGATCTTGTGATAGGGGACAGGCCTCCAACTGAAGTGACTTGTCAATTTTTTCAAAATCAGAAAAGCGACGGCAGAATGCTCTGTGCAGCGCATCCAGTGACTCGCTGTATTTTTCCACATTTGCGCCGGCCTCTTCCAGCCTGGCTAGTGTGGGAAAATGAGTGAATAACTTATTCAAAATTTGCCTGGAGAGAAAAGCCAGCTTGGATTTAAAGGCTTTCACGTTTGTGTACATGTCATGCACAAACTGATCCTTCCCCTGTAGCTTCACGTTCAGTTCATTCATGTGTGAAAATATATCCACAGCAAACGCAAAGTCACAAAGCCAGCTCTTGTTGCTCAGCTCAGGAACTCCAAAAATGATCCTTTCCCTTCTCCAGCTCTGTATCTCTGTATCCAACAGCTCACATGGAAAGAACAAATGTAATATACCAAATCCAATGTGGGAACTGCTCCAAACACTATATAGAACAGATGGGGAGAAAACTATCCACGAGACTGCATGAACATTAGCTAGCTGTAAAAAGACGTGATGATCTGTTGGATCTTTGAGTCTTGAGATAAGCATTTTCATGGTTGTGCCGGTTTTGTGCGCTACCGTTATTCCATGTGGTTGGAGCATTCTTGCCATCATTTCAGAAATATTCCTGATGTACATTAGGGCTAGCTTCTTTCTTATCAGTTCAGTTGGAATTAATAAGTTGTTTCTCCAGCCGAGATACCTTCTATCACTCATTTCAGTACATGGCGACCAAGAAGGACACAGGTTCACCTAAGAAACTACAAAATTCCTGGCCGAACCACGAAACATGAAATCTAGATAACTCTTGGAGGTTTAGTTCTCAATGGAAGATTCTATTAACAAGCATATTGAACCAGATGTAATATAAGAACCTGCGCATCTGTAGTACTGGGGCCGGGAGGGTAGCCACAGACACTCACAACAACCAATAACCCGAGATATGGGCTAGCGGAGACCTCGCAGTTCTCCGGTTGGCCGGGACCTGGCCGAAACTAGAGGCCAGGTTGGCAGCCAACCAGTCAGAGCACTGAGTCAGCTAACATAAACACAAGCACTCAGCAGAAACAACACCGAGTTGCGCACTGATGATATCACTTCAACGGGAAATGAAACATTTGCAACCTAACCTTCACGCTTGGTGAACAACCCTACCAACAAACAAGAAGCCAACCCGAATTAACAACCTTTTCTTTCATTTCAAATAATTTGTTCAGCCAGTCTTCTGTCTAGACAAGCCTTTCTCAGACTTTCTGCTCTAGAGGAACTCTTGAAATAATTATCAGGCCTCAGGGAACTTCTGCATAAAAATTATTATATCTGCAGCTCACAGTAGCTTAGCATTATCAGTAGGTTGTAGACAAAATAATCCAAAAATAATTGTCAATGCTGTTTTGAGTAGAGAATGAATTTCTAGCCAACCTTTCTTGTAAACAAAAAGGTAGTTGAGCTTAGCTTACCTTCCTTAAAATAAATATTTTTCTTTCCCTTTCATAAATTCTAAAAACTTATGAGACAAACATAATAAATGTCTGTTTTCAATAAGACTCAAGACTTTCTGATATCCTTCTTCACTCTCTAGCCCAAGCAGCAGTGGAAACATTTCAAGATTTCCTTTTGCAACATGATTTTTTCAAAGATTCAGCTTTCTTTCTTTCTTTCTTTCTTTCTTTCTTTCTTTCTTTCTTTCTTTCTTTCTTTCTTTCTTTCTTTCTTTCTTTCTTTCTTTCTTTCTTTCTTTCTTTCTTTCTTTCTTTCTTTCTTTCTTTCTTTCTTTCTTTCTTTCTAAATCTTTTTATTATTATTAGTAATTATGGACAGAATACAAATGATATATTGATAAAGAAATTACCAACATACAAATTCTATTACATATGAAAAAAAACATGCATAATAGTTACAATATAAATGAGTTTACCAAGACATAAGCCATAAAATATATGTATGAACATAGTAAGTCTAAATATTTCATAATATATGATACAAAGAAAACAGAAAAAAGAAAGAAAAATAATGATAAAAAATATATATAATGCAAAACTAGCTAATCTAATCTAATAACTAATATAGAAGAAAAAAGAAGCAAAAAAAGAGAGAGAAAAAAAAGTGGGCTGTTTATAATATCTCACAAAAATAAGTATTCATCAATGCCGTCACTTCCGGTCCTCTCAACATACATAAGCTAAAAGCTGGGATATCAAATGAACTTGGCACATGGTCATATTACATCATATGAAAATGTTGAATAAATGGTCTCCATAACTTTTCAAATTTAATAGAAGTCTCAAAAGTACCACTTCTAATTTTTTCTAAATTTAAACATAACATAGTTTGAGAGAACCAATTAAATACAGTGGGAGGATCAATTTCTTTCCAATTCAACAATATAGATCTTCTAGCCATCAGAGTTAGAAATGCAATCATTCGACGGGCGGAAGAAGATAAATGCAATGAGTCTAACATTGGTAAACCAAAAATTGCGGTAATAGGATGAGGTTGTAAATCAATATTCAAAACTGCAGTAATAATATCAAAAATATCTTTCCAATATTTCTCCAAAAATGAACAAGACCAAAACATATGAGTTAAAGACGCAATTTCAGAATGACTAATATGAGAGTAAAAATGAGCTAATTTATCCTTGGATGTATGGGCCCTATGTACGACCTTAAATTGTATTATTGAATGTTTGGCACATAACGATGATGTATTAACTAATTGAAGAATTCTATCCCAATTCTCACTAGAAATAATAAGACTAAGCTCTCTTTCCCAATCCTTTTTAGTCTTATAAAGAGGCTCTGAACTTATCTTCATAATTATATTATAAAGTTTTGAAATAAGCCCTTTTTGAAAAGGGTCTAATTCAAATAAACTCTCCAAAATATCTGAAGGCACAAAATTTGGAAACGTAGGGAGTACAGAACTTAAAAAATGTCTAATCTGTAAATATCTAAAAAAATGAAATCTAGGCAAGTTATATTTGTTGGATAATTGCTCAAAAGACATGAAACAATTGTCTAAAAATAAATCAGAAAATCTTAGTAATCCCTTAGTTTTCCAAGCCGAATAAGCTTGATCTATAATGGACGGGGTGGAAAAAACAATTAGATACAATAGGACTATTTAAAACGAATTGAGTCAACCCAAAAAAATCTCCGAAATTGAAACCATATACGCAAAGTATGTTTAACTATCGGGTTCTCAATTCGTTTCGGCAATTTAGAAAGAGCAAAAGGGAGAGAAGTCCCTAAAATAGAACCCAGAGCATAAGCTGATACCGATTTAGTTTCTAAACTCACCCAACAAGGGCCGAAAGATCCACCCCCATCTTTCAACCAACATAACAAATATCTAATATTAACTGCCCAATAGTAAAATCTGAAATTAGGTAATGCTAACCCGCCTTCCTTTTTTGTCTTCTGTAAATATATTTTACCTAACCTGAGATTTTTATTCTGCCATATATATGAAGAAATTTTAGAGTCAACATTAGTAAAAAAAAGATTTTGGGATAAAAATTTGTATCGCTTGAAAAATATATAAAAACTTCGGTAAAATAACCATCTTAATAGCATTAATCCTACCTATTAGGGATAAAGATAAAGGTGACCACTTAGTAAACAAACCTTTAATCTGATTAATTAAGGGTAAAAAATTAAATCTAAATAAATCTTTATGGTTTTTTGTGGTTTTGATCCCTAAATAAGTAAAAGAATCATTAACTAATTTAAAAGGTAAGTTTCCATAAATTGGGACCCGTTTATTCAAAGGAAACAATTCACTTTTATTAAGATTTAGCTTATACCCAGAAAACTCACTAAATTGAGCCAATAATGATAAAACTGCTGGGATGGATTTCTCCGGGTTAGAAATGAATAGTAATAAATCATCTGCATACAAAGATAACTTATGAATATCTGTCCCATGATTAATACCCAAAATATCCTGTGATTGTCTGATGGCAATTGCCAATGGTTCTAAGGCAATGTTAAATAGTAATGGACTAAGAGGACATCCTTGTCTAGTGCCCTGAAATAGACGAAAAAAGGGAGATCTTTGATTATTGGTAACCACTGAGGCTACTGGGGTATGATAAATCAATTTAATCCATGATATAAATATTGGACTAAAATTAAACTACTCCAACACATTAAATAAATAAGGCCATTCAACTCTATCAAATGCTTTCTCCGCATCTAATGAAATCACGCATTCTGAAGTGTCATGTGAGGGAGTATAAACAATATTCAACAATCTCCTAATGTTAAAAAAAGAATAACAATTTTTAATAAAACCGGTTTGATCATCTGAAATAATTTTGGGTAATACCTTCTCCAATCTAGATGCCAGTAACTTGGAAAAAATCTTGGAGTCTACATTCAATAAAGATATAGGTCTATAGGAAGCACAGTTAGTAGGGTCTTTATCTTTCTTCAATATTAGAGAAATGGAAGCTCTATAAAAAGATTGTGGCAAATTCCCCAATCTAATGGCTTCCTCAAAAACCTTACCTTACCAAGGGGAAAGAGTAGCAGAAAATTTTTTTAAAAATTCAACTGTATAACCATCTGGACCTGGTGCTTTCCCAGAATCCATTGAGGAAATAGCCCCTTTAATTTCTACATCCGTAATAGGAGTATCCAATATCAAAAGATCATCAGATGATAACCTTGGAAAATTTAATTTCCCAAGAAAATCAGACATGGTATTATAATCTTGAGGAAATTCAGATTGATACAGGGAGGTATAGAAATCTTGAAATGCCTTATTTATCTCATCATGATTAACTGTCAAATTCCCATTCTGCTGACCAATCTTAGTGATTTGACGTTTAACCAAAGCATTCTTCAATTGACTAGCTAACAGTTTACCAGATTTATCACTATGTATATAAAAATCAGATTTAGTTTTCATTAATTGATTTTCAATCGAGGATGTAAGTAATAAACTATGTGCCATTTGAAGTTCAACCCTTTGTTTGTAAAGCTCCTTACTAGGAGCAATCGAATATTTCTTATCAATCTCTTTAATTTTATCAACCAATAAAAGAATTTGCATCTTAGTACGTTTCCTCAAACCAACAGAATAAGAAATAATCTGTCCACATATATACGCTTTAAAAGTGTCCCAAAGTGTTCCGCAGGAGATATCATCTGTAGAATTAGTTGAAAAGAAGAAGTCGATCTGCTCCTCCATAAATTTTATAAAGTCAGAGTCTTGCAACAAGGTAGAGCCAAATTGCCATTGTCTGGCATTAGAAGCTGTATCCGTAAATTTCATAGAAAGTAATAATGGAGCATGATCAGAGATAGCTATAATATCATAGTTACAACTGATTACCAATGGAATAAAACAAGATTCTACAAAAAAATAATCAATTCTCGAATAAGAGTGATAAACATGTGAGAAAAAAAGAAAACTTTTTGTCTTTAGGATGCCGGAATCTCCAAATATCAAAAACTCCATTGTCAGTCAAAAAAGAGTTAATACAAGTGGCCGACTTATTAGGTAAAGTCTGAATAGATAAAGATTTATCCATCAGAGGATTTAAACAACAATTAAAGTCACCACCCATTATTAACTTATATTTGTTTAGATTGGGTAAAGAGGTAAATAAGGACTTAAAAAAGTCAGGACAATCCACATTTGGAGCATAAACATTAACCAAAGCAACCTTTTTATTACAAAGTAAACCCGTAATTAACAAAAATCTACCATTCGGATCCGAAAAAATATCATGTTGAACAAATGGAATAGAGGAGTCAATAAAAATTGAAACTCCTTTTACTTTAACATTCGAATTTGGGTGATACTGTTGACCCCGCCAAAATCTAAAAAAATGAAATTTGTCCTCCTTCCTCACATGAGTTTCTTGTACAAAAATGATATGAGCATTAAGTCTTTGGAATACTTTGAAAATCTTCTTTCGTTTAATTGGATGATTTAAACCATTAGTATTCCAAGACACAAAATTAATGGTCTCAGCCATAATTCTAAAATCAACCCTTTGGTGTAGAAAGGGTTAACCAACTTATAAACTCATGCACCCGGAAGAGGAACAAAAGTAATGAGAAGACCCGGAAGTGACGACAACACAGACATATTTGAAGTTCAAAAACAGCCCAAATAAAAAAACTAACACAAACTAGTACAAAAAAAATAGAATTAGAAAACAGATCATCCCCCCACCCCCAAAGAAAAAGAGAAAAAGCCAAAATATGACTTAAAAAGGGAAAAAGTAAGACTAATCCTACCCCCATGTCAGCTGAAGAACACTCCATATATAAAGGATATATATAAAAGAATCACCCCAACTTTAAAAATTAAAATCACTATAATTAAAAACCATATTTCTAAGTATAGTTAGTTGTAAAAAAAAATAAAAATATAATCACTAAAAAAAATTATAAATCAGGCTCTAGCCCAGACAAAACAAAAAATATTTAAGCTATGATAAGCGATGCATTGTAGGAAAAAGACGAAAGAAAGAAAAAAAATAACGCCATCTTAAGCAAAACCAAAAATCTTTTTCAAAAAACCACCATCTTAATCAAAGAAAAATTCACCTTCAAAGAATTAAAAATATACCTTTGAAGGAACAAAGTTAATGGACAAGTATGTAGTATAATGGTTAAAGTGTATAAGGCAGAACAATTAATATGACGAAAACACACTTTAACTTAAGTATAAGTATAGGATGAACCTACACCAATAACCAGATGTTAATTCTGGTTTAAGAGATCGAGAACCATCTTACACGATCAGAATTGTTCATTTATTAGAGACCAATGTCTGTAGCAGTAGGGAAGTTCTCCTCCAGATATTTTCTCGCTTCTGAAGTCGAAAGAAAAACCTGTCGTGGAGCGTTCAACGGAGAAATTCGAAGCTTCGCAGGGTATAGAAGCGCAGGTTTCAGATTTTTCTCATAACATTCAGCCATCAACGGTTTAAAAAGAAGCCTTCTGTTTAAAAGGTCAGGGCTAAAGTCTTCGACCAGGCGAAAGCAGAATTCTTTGAATTTAATCATTCCTGCCCGACGAGCTGCTCGTATAAGTTGTTCTTTGTCATGTACATAATGGAACCGGACAATTACCACCGAAGGTTTGTCTGTAACACTCGGTGATCGACGCCTAATTCTATGTGCCCGATCCAATAAAAGGGGGTTATTCGGGAAAATCATCGGAAACGCTTCTTTTAAAAGTTGAGCAAAATATTTCGAAGGGTCATCATTTTCTATGCCGTCTGGAAGACCAAGTATACGTAAGTTCTGTCTTCTGGACCGATTCTCAAAATCGTCACTCTTGGCTTTAAGGGCTTCCATCAGCTTAATGGTCAAAATTAAATCCTGTTGCAGTTTTTCAATAGTCAAATCTCGCTTCCAAGCATCTTCTTGCAGAGACACAATAAGAGCTTGTTGCTGTTTAATTACTAAATCCGTCTTAACCATGTACTCTTGAAAAGCCTTTATATCTTCTTTAAAAAATTGTTGTAGTTCAGCAAATTTTTTATCCAAAACCTCCATAAACAATTCAAAAGTTAATTGAGTTTGTTGTGGCGGAGCCTGCTTCTTTCCGTTACCGTTCTGATTGCATCTGGGGTCCCGTCCCTTAGACCTGAGAGACATTTCTGTTTGCATATCTTCAAAAGTTCACAACAAACTCTTGGCAGTAAATTCCAAAAAAATTAACAAAGAAACTTTCGGTATAGGTAAAAATAAGCTGAATAAAGGTTATCAAAGGTTAAAAAAAGTAAAGGTTATGGAGCAAATCCAAAACAGTACTCACTCCATGAGCGTCTCCAGCTGACTCTTAGCTTCCTTTTTAAATCGCAGAATCTGGTCACTTAAAGTCAAAACATTTTCTCCAGGGCCTTGCAGAGACTCGATCAACTGGTTCATATGATGAAAAGTGTCTGCTAATTAGGCTAGTTTCTGCAGCCATTCTTTGTCTTCAAAGCACTCTGCAAAATCTGGCCTACTATTTTGTTAAGGGTACCCCTGCAATTCACCTTTCAGCTTAAGCACCCTGTTGAGAACTGTCCTCTGCTAAGCCACTGGATTTCTGCATGTTGCAGGAGATTGGTGTGCTCTTTGTCCGGGTTTTCATAGTTTTTTAAAACATTTTTGAGTGAACTGGTTTTTGTTTAATAGTTAACTATTTTTGTAGCACCATCCAGAACTTTGTCATTTCATTCCAAGAATTTTTAACATCAGCACCTCTCTGTGAAGAAAGCAGTGTGTTGTGACAACGTCAGGATTTTCTGTTTTTACAAGCGAAGAAAATCTTCTCATGGAGCCAGCCATTAATGGGACACCATCAGTACAGGTGCCAACACCATTCCTCCAAGACAGATCTTTTGTTTCCAGACATGAAGACAAAACATTAAATACATCTTGGCCTTTATCACTTTCAGGGAGCTCTTCACAACATAAAAAGTTTTCTTGAATTTCACCATCATTTACAAATCTTACAACACATGACTTTTCTTGGTGAAATCTGGTGACTCATCAACTTGGATAGAGAAGCTGTTGTTTTTCAGTTTATCACATAAAACCTCTTCAGCATCATGTGACATGTCATTAATAAGTCGACTTATCGCACTGTTTGAAAGTGAAACCTGTTCATTTCTCATGTTGCATCTTGCCTTAACACATGGGTAAATAAAATATAAAAAAAATAATGGCATAATAAATAACTAAACGTAAAAAATGCAAAATACAAAAACTTCACAATGCAATTCACCTCTAACCTACACAATTCACCTTTTGTAACAGTTACAACAAAAGCAAAGCAGCTGGCTAGCAGCTGAGTCACTGTGTAAAAATTCCTTCATTAGAATGAAAAATTTCACACAATTTTCTACTACACTGGAAGCTTGTTCGTTCCCGTATGTCATTCAACGGCGTGTAAGTGGAAGCTGGGAGAGATAATTCGGGAGGGAGAGGATTACGTCACAGTCCACATTAGGTTAGTCCATTCAATAGTTGAAAACTGTACTTCTTGCTCTTCCTCAGCATACTGTCCTCCCCTTCATGCAATACAGCCCTCGCCAATTATCAGCTTACCGTCCTCCCCTCCATACAATACAGCCCTCGCCAATTATCAGCTTACCGTCCTCCCCTCCATGCAATACAGTGCTCACCAATTATCAATGGCCTCTGATATCTCTCATCTAAAATTGAGAATGTAGTCAATCAAATAAACATAGCCTTATTCACAATGGCCTATTGGGCTGAGACCTCTAACGGGACTGCTACTGGGGCTGCCTACCACTGCGAGCTCTAGCATCACTCATTGCCAAAGAACAGTGTTCATTTGTTTAAATCATAATCTCTCAAAGAACCCTAGGGTTCTGCAGAATCCCAATTGAAAAACCCTGGTTTAGATGCTGCAATTTTGGTCACACTCACTTTCATTCCTGACTGCATCATTGTTTGCAGTTTCCATTGAATCAGCAACTTCAGCTGCTCTTTTAAATGTAATTTGTGCTCCAGTTATGGGTCATTTTTGAATGCTTTCTTGTAGGATTCCATGTACTAAACAATCTCTCAGTGCATCATTAAGCCAATCACTAACCTGACAATGCCCAGACAATTTCTTCAATCAGCCACATACACAGAAACGGACTCCTCTTCCTTTTGATTCTGCTTATGAAATCTAAACCATTTGACATGACATTTGGTAATGGCTGAGAGCAGAGGAAGAGACAATGAAGCAGGTCGACTGTTCATAGACTTTAATGTGAAAGGGATTTTAAGGGAAAGGAAAACAATAAATGCTAGGCCGAGCAGGACCATTAACTAAACAGCTCAAATTGAAAAACTAGTTGCCAGCACTACAGTTGAAAAGAATATCTAAATATGAAATGAATACCACTGGTCTCCAGCATCAGTCAGCTCAATAGCCCATTTTCTCAGGCAAGGATGAATGCAAGCAGGCAGCCTAATGGTGCCATGCTGTGCTCAAGTCTCGACAAGCACTGCAATGAAAAGAAGGGAGTTAAGTACCTCCATAATGAAACTGTAATTGGCTGACACATGCATAGTCATGAGCATAAATGCTTGCATGAGCATGTAGACCCTGTAACGGAGTCTGTGGTTGTGACAGGGACCCCTCCTGAGACGCCACAGACCTGTGCCCACTGGAAGTCTAAGATGAGAGTCTTGTACAAGATGTCCTCTGCTGAGATCCAAGAATGTTATTCAGGACCATACCTTACCTAATTCACAAGGTACTGGAGTTTACCATGTACCCAGTGAGAAGCCAGGAGGCGCCACACAGTATAGACCAGGGAACACTCTAGTAAGCGGAGAGAAGGGGAAGGTGTGTTGACTGGATCTAGGGGGAAGGTAATAACCAGCTTGAGCTGGGAAACATGAAGCACTGGGTGTATCTTCATTGAATCTGGTAGATACAATCGAATCAAGATCTTGTTGATTACTACAAGTGATCCCACATAGCACGGGGCTAATTTGTGGTTCTTGATTTTCAGGGGAAGATCCTTTGATGCCAACCAATCCTCCTCTCCTGGCTTGAAAGGCCAGACCTGACAGTGGAGCCGATCAGCCTACCGGACATGTTGTTTCTGGGTGCACAGCAGAGAAGCCCTGGCTCATCTCTAAGTGAGTTTGTAACACTGGATGAGCTGTTTAGTGCCAGAAACTCATACATCAATCTCCGGGTCAGGGAAGAACAGTGGCTGAAATCCCTCCTGGCATTCCAAGGGGAACATACCATTGGAGCACAACTGGAAGTTATTGTGGATGACCTCTGCCCAAACCAGTTGGGAGCTCCAGGATATGGGGTTGGAAGAGGCAAGGCAGTGCAGGGTTGTCTCCACCTCTTGATTCATTCTCTGTATGGCCATTAGATTGGGGATGGAAACCAGATGAGAGGTTGGCCATGGTTCTTGCAACAGAGCTGAAAGGCTTTCAAACTTGGAAAGTGAACTGTGGCCCATGATCAGACACTATGTCTTAGGGAAGACGTGAAGTCTGAACACATGTTGAACCATGACAGCAGCAGTCTCACAAGCTGATAGGAGCTTTGAGAGAGCAATGAAGTGGACAGCCTTCGAAAATCTATCTACAATGACCAAAATATAGTAGTGTTTCTGTTAGACGGGGACAGCCCAGTGATGAAATCTACTGAGAGGTGTGACCAGGGGTGGTGAGGCACAGGCCTCAGACATAGCAGGCACACACAGGATGGTGGTGTGATGTCTCGTCCTCAGCACAGGTGGGGCAGGCAGATACAAAGTCATGAACATCCTGGGACATAGATGGCCAGCAAAATTGTCTCTTTATAAACACCTGCATCTATTGAATTCCTGGATGTCCAACCAGATGGAAGGAGTGACCCTATTCCAACACCTTGGAGTGCATCATAGCAGGGACAAATGGCTGGTTGGGAGGTCGTCCACCTGGGCCTGGTTCTGCCTGTTGAGCAGTCTTCACCTCTGCCTCTGTTCCCTAGATCACTGGAACAGCAATGTACAAGTGAGGGACTATAGGGTCTGGGTTGCCATTGACTTCAGATCTGTTGAACTGCTGAGAGAGAACAGATACTGGCCTTGATACTGTTTCTGCTGGGACAATAGCTGAAGATGAAATTAAAGTGGGTGAATGAGGAAAAGGAAAACAATTAAAACTAGGCCAAACAGGGCCATTAACTAAAACTCTCAAACAGAAAATTTAGATGCCAACACCATAGCTGAAATGAATATCTAAATGTAAAACAAATACCACTAGTCTCCAGCTTTAATCAGCTCAATAATCCATTTTCTCAGCCAAGGCCAAATGCAAGCAGGCTGTTGTACTTTGCTGAAGTCTTGATGGGCACTGCAATGAAAAGAAGGGAGTTTAATACCACCTTAACAAAACTGTAATTAGCTGACATGTGCATTTTCATGAGTGCAATTTCCTGCAAGGCATGTAGACCCTGTAACAGACATGATGGTTGTGATAAAGTTGTGCAATCAGCAACGGCTTCAGTTCAAAGTGTTACAGCATTACTATGACGATATCACAAAGCTAATTTCTCCTGGATTGGTTGGAGCAGTCAAACTTCGAAGTAAACCAAATGACTTTAAACCCAACACATCCAGCAAAATTGGTACTTGTTCCTCACTGGCTATTTTAATTTGCTTCAAAGCTCTGTCCAATTTGCTCAGTATATAACATCAAGTTATCTGTGATGTAATCAAACAAATGGATTGCTCTGATGTAGCCAGCCATTTCTGCTTTATTAATAATTATTATCATCCAGTACTCATTCTTTATGAATGCACAAATTCTTCTGTCTACTGCCTTTTTTTAGCTTGACAGTCTCTGCATGTACAGAGTTGTGTTTCTTACTCACTATTCTCACTGATTTTTTTCGTTACTTCAAACATCTCACTGTACTTCAGCAGGTTGTTAATTGTATCGGGTTTGTTTCAAAATACCTTGTCTTCAAAGTTATGTTTTGTAATTTCAAAATATTAAACTAATTAAAAAGAAGACATGTGAGTCATATTTACTTTGAGATAGCCATGCACATATCACATGAAAACATAATGATGTATGCAATTCACGTAATAATACATATAACCCATAATACATTATTTAAATGAATAATGCTTATTCTCTCAACATATGTACAAGATTACTCAAATATTACTGAAGTACAAAATTCACAACATTCTCACTGGGATTCTATTTCTATTGTACCGAGTCTGGGTTCTTCTGGCCACCTCCTGTTGTCTTCCTGCACTTTCTTCCACTCTGTTGGGGGAGGAGCTCTAGTTCAACTACTCATAAGTCCCTGCATAGGGTAGCTCATCATCCCAAGATTGGGTACTTTACAAAGTAAATGCTTTGTTTCAGAAGAGGAAAGAGGTTTAGTTTCAGTATGCTATCATCCATGGTGCTCAAGGAATAGTACACAACAGGATGGACCTTACACAAGAAGCCCACATAAATGCCTCTTCTCCAACTGTCTCCCATCACTGAGTAGTGGGAATTGGGGGAGTTGGCATCAGTGCAATACTGGGAGATGGAGCAAAAGACCTGGGTAAAGACTGAGGAATAGGGAGGGAAAATCAAGGCCTTAAAATTGGAATGGAATCCAAAGATCGTGAGTAGCAATTCATAGATTGAAAATAGATTGCAGGCAGCAGAATTAGAATTGGACAATGGTGATGATTCTGAAAGGAGGACAATAGCATATTTGATGCTGGAAGGACTGGTGTAGAGTGGGGGTCAATGTAGGGCCAACCAGCAGGCTAATTTTTATTTAACGATACAGTACAGGGTAGGGTAGGTCTTTCTGGCCCTTCAAGCCATGTTGCTTCAGCAACCTCTGACAGACCTGATTATCCATGAAATAATCGCAGGAGTGATTATATGTCCTGAACTATGGGGCTCTCTTTATGGACTTCAGAAAAACTATTTGCTTGCGATTGCTTTTTGCATGATTTTTTTTTCATTCCATGTTGGGTGTTTGATGACTATGTTATTTTATTTTTTATGGGCTTGAAGTGGTTTTTATTCTTTGGACATTGGGTGTTAGTCTTTTTTTATATACATTTATGGGGTTGTTTTTTTGTTTCGTGGCTGTCTGTTAGGAAATGAATCTCAAGGTTGTATAATGGATATGTACTTTGATAAAAAATGTACTTTGAACTTTGAGAATTTGCAATGACCAATTAACCAAGCTGGTCTTTCTATGGACTATGGAAGGAATCCGGAGGACCTGGAGAAGACCCACACTTTCCATGGAGTGAAGAGGGTGGACGAGGAAAGACCATTAATAATATTATAAACTTAAAGAAAAGTCCCACTGGAGGAAGATAGATGATTAGAATTCTCTAGCAGGGGGCCAAGTAAAGTCTGTCCCTTTCAAAGAGGACTGAAAGAGACCTTAGCACTGGATTTACACTTGATGCAGGCTTGCCAAAGTGATGTCAGATGAGCAATTATGTGACAAAAAATGAGACAAATAAAAACACAAACTGCTGGAGGAACTTAATGGATCAGGCAATGTTATGGCCTGTTTGACTGTCACTGTGGCTGCTCAGGGTCTGGTGACAATTTCTGTCCAACTTCCATTCTGTGCAAGCAATAAAGCTTTCAGTCATGTGACACTTGAAGCTAATACCTTGCAAACAAATTTCAAGGCCAGTATCGGATGTAAGTTATCTTTGTAACAACTTTTGGGAGAGAGTTTTTGGGAGAATTTTATAGGCTTATCTCGTGTTATGACAAATAGCAAACTTCAATATTCATATTGAATTTTAAGTGCATATTATCAAAACACTGGGATACTAACTGAATGTCCATGTGTTTCCTGAGGTGCAAGGAATCCACTGCAGAAGTAGTATGGGGAGAGAATGAGTTTTCTTAACAGGACTGAAGACAGTGATGGTGGCGGATCAGGATATTTCATCAATTTGGTTGTGAATATTTACGCTTTAACATGAGAGGAGGCTGCAGTGTTGCTCTACCTGATACTGTAACATTTTAGTCCCTTTACTGCTTCCATATCCCCCAGTTATAATGCAGCCCCATAGTCCTGACCAGAAACACTTACCTCCATAGATGCTGCTCCACCCACTGTGTCCTTGCAGTAGTTTGTTGTTTGCTCCAGATTTCAAACTCTGCACTCCTTGTGATCCCTTCTCACTTCGCAAGGTTAAAAGAATAAGTTGTAGCACAACTTGCATTCTTCTCTAAATTGTAAATGATTGCAATGCTTTGATGAGAGAATACTTTGGCAGGAATGGTGCTAAACTTGATTCAAATGCTTTGTAAATCTTTCATAATTCATTTGTTACACTAACCCAAAATATACAAATTTATCCTTTGGAAATTTCATATTCAGCCATGAATCTGTTAAATATAGCATAGAAAAGTACGTCACTCTATGTGTCACCTGGAAGCTTTTAAAGATGAAATATCAGGAGGAAAGGATCTGTTGACATGCTGAACATTTAAAATACATTCAGCAAACTATGGAGGAGAGGTGAAGTGCGCAAAAAAAAAACAGATTGCCCACACGGGAAACGGCAGCTAAAACAACAAAAACTCAAAACCTCCAACTCCCACCCTCGCACTAAAGCTAACAGACTGCCCACACAGAAAACAGCAATAAGAACATCAGATCCCAAATCCCCAACCCTTCCCTCACAAGAAGTAACATACTGCTCACCTGGCAGATCAGCAATAATTTTAAAAAACACAGAAAACGGAAGAAGACCATTATAAACTACAGTCCAATAATCACATTAATCTCAGAATTTTGAAAGCATCATTAGCATTGAGGGGAGCAGCTGAATGAACTCATTCCTTCGATGACGAGTGACTGTCGCCTCCTCCACATTCACCTCATTTTGACACTTTGAAACAGAATCAATCGTGGCCATGTACCCCGACTCTGGTCTTCTCCATAAGGCAGCTCCTGCTCTTGGTCCTCTCAGGGTATAGTGGAACGCTCAATCATTCCATTGAATTCTAAACTGCACATCACAGTTTCCAAACCACAATCAAGACAAACAAGCAGAAGATGTAGAGAAAGTGAAATAATTGAAGAGATTGTCTACCTGAAATATGTTGTCCTAGGAATGATTGTTCGCTAGCGCCATCTTGACTGGTATTCATGCCACATATGAATATTCAGAAGGATCATCTTCTTCAAGATAACCCTACATATATTAAATGATTTGTGTAAGTTAACAAAAAAAAAATCAGAAATAACATACGCTGGGAGGTAAAGAGAGGATGAAAAAAATAATCAGATAAATGTTCTGGAGGTCTGAGGGGCAGAACATAACAGTGGCTGGAAAATGGAGACAAAAAGAACTCTAGATATATCCAGCAGACTTGATAGCATCTCTGCAGAGAGAGAAAGAAAAACTGATTGAATGTTGTTTGTGCATGACCTAACATCAATACTGACTAATTGTGATGCAAATATGAAAGTCTGATTATTTGTAATTATTGATTTCAATATTAGGACCAAAAGTCTTCCTTGTGGCTGAAGGGAAGATAATCAAATGTTTCTTGAGCTTGCATTAGGCTTCATCACAATCGTGTTGGGGGCAAAAAACAAAAAGTTCAAAATAGGATCTGGATGGAGAATTGAATTCATTGGCACTAGGTTAACCCTGCTGATTGAATGGAGCTGTTTTGCAAAGTAACCATTGGTAACAACATGCATCTCCATATCACTAAAGCACTACACTAAGTGCTAGTGGACTGATAATTCAACTAGACAAGCAGCTTGAATCCTTGAGGTATTCCCTGATAGGAGGTAGTGAGGTAAAAGGTCAGGTATGGTAATTCATCTGGTTGCATGAGAAATTGCTCTAAGAAACAGAGTCAGAGTTGGTAGAGGAGCAATATCAAAACAAAGAGGAACAGAGGAAGCAGTTTGTTTGAAAGGGAGGAAGAAGGTGAGTCCATTGATCAATCTCATTAAATCTGCAAAGTAAGGGCTGATGTTAGTTAAATGTGTCAATATTGACACAGTAGGGAAAGCAGAGACCACAAGTTCTAGGGAAGAGCTTGATTCTAATGTTCTTGTTATTTATAGAAAACCCTATATGGACTGAATTAAATGAAGAATTAGTTCAATTCCTGAACAAAATGGCAAATCCATAGCAAATGGTGTCTGGTCTAACGTTCTGAAGATCTTCTGAAGCTGACCCAGTAACATCTGGCCAACATAACACTAACATACAGGAGGGTAAATACAGACTGTGAACAGTCATGTCAATGTGGAAAGTCTTGGTGACAATCCAAAAGGGAAGATCAGAGGAGATGGCTTTGAAACCCCTAAAGTAATTGCATGCAAGAAGGAAGATCTGGCACCCACAGAGAGTTAAAGAGGGATGTAGGATGCAAAGCTGGGGGGATACTTCAGCGAGGTAAAATGTAACTTGCAAAGTAGAGTTCATTTTTCTACAATTCCTTATGACTTAGGAAGTGACTATTTAATGCATTGAGTTAATGCCAGCTTAGAAAGTAATCTCATTCCCCCACTAGTTTTCACTATAACCTGCACCTCACTGTACTTGTGCCTTTGGCTTTCTTTGAAGTACATAGTTCTTACAAAGTGGTGACATAGGTAGACAGGGTATGAAGAAGGTGTCTGGCCCGTATGCCTTCATCAGTCAGGGCAATGGGTACAAGAGCTGTGACACCAAATAACAGCTGTATAAGATATTGTTGTGACTGCACTGTGATATTCTGGTCATACAACTATAGAGATAATGTCATTAACCAGGAAAGGGTTTTGAAAACTTTCAAAGTACATTTATTATCAAAGAATTATAAATTATACAACCTTGAGATTTGTTTACTTACAGGTAGCCACAAAGCAAGAAACCAGAAAGATCCCAATTAAAGGGAAAAAAGTAAAAGACCAACACCTGAAACACAAGAGAAAGACAAAAAAACACAAAATCATGCAAACAACAACATTCTGAACAAAACTGAGTCCTCAGATCTGAACCCTGGAGCAACCTAAAGTAGGGCCAAAGCCTTGCTTATCAATTTATCATAATAGCGGCACAGAGCCAAAGCAGTCTTCATAGCCTCTGCTCCATGGAGAGAGGAGTGACTATTGTGGAGAGCAGGCAAAATTGGCTCTTGCCTCAGATTCCAACACCCTGTCTTTTCAGCATATCTGGACCAAACAACAGAGCAGAGAAATGCTCTGAACCCTGGGAAGAGGAGCTCCTTGCAAAGAGTGAGCAAAATCAACTCTTGCCTCCTATCTGAGCCTATGTTTAAATTGCCTCAGTGGCAGATCATTCCTCGCACTAGGGCCCGGAAGCTACGAAAGGTTTAGGGCCTAGACCACATCACCCAGCGACTCAATCCAGGCCCAGATTTTGCCACGCAGCCAAAAGTAGCTCTCAAGCTCGTCAATTCAACTTGGGGCCTAGAGCGATTCAAGCTTGCACCTGGGCCAACAGTACGGACATTAAATCTTCTCTCAGCACCTAGAGTAATCCAACCTCAGATCCAGGCTAGATGTATAAGCATTGGAACTCCACTGCCAGGACTTCTCCTCTCCAACTGGCTTACTCTCTCTGCATCGAGTATCTAAACACCGTCCCGGCTCATTCACCAAACTCGCTTTGCTGTCGCTCATCGCTCACCACTCACTGTCTGCAGCAATAATTTAACACAATTTACCTCACAAAAGGTGTTTTTAGTGAAGCTTTTAGCCTGATTTCCTAACTTCTTAACTACCTGTGAGCTGTTGCACATGTTCAGAAGCTGGAAATTTACCGTAAAATGCACAATGATATTACCAGGACTGGAGGACATGAGTTACAAGGAGAGATAGATAGTTAGGGGCTTATTTAACCGAAGCATAGGAGGCTGAGAGGTGACCTTCGATAGATGTTAAAAGTCATGAAGGGTGCAAATAAGGTGAAAATCAGTCTTTTTTCCAAGAATAGAGAAGGCTAAAGCCAAAGAACCTAGGTTTAAGGTGTGTGGGGAGTAATTTGTAAGCCAGCTTTGCGTATAGAATGTAGTGGGTGTGTGGAATGAGCTGCCAGAGAAAGTTGTAAAGGTTGGTACAATTACACTGGTGAAATGCCATTTGGACAGGCACAGAGATAGAAAAGATTCAGAGAGATATTGAAAAAGGCAGGCAAATGAGACTAGCTCAGCTAGTCATCTTGTTTGGCATGGACAAGTTGGGCTGAAGAGACTCTTTCAATTTCGTATAACTGTGACTCTAAATCGAGCAGCCACCTTCGTAAAGAACAATGTACAGAGGCCAGTTAACCTCCAAAGTTGTACATTTTTGAAAAGAAAACTGGAGTATGCAGAGGAAACCCATCCAGTCATATGGAGAAAGTCCATCTCCTTCTCACATTACCAGAGGATTGAACCCAAGTCACTGGAGGTAAGAGGCAGAAACCGTGCTCGATGCATCACTAAGATAAAAGGTAGCTGAGACGAAATAGATTCAAAATTGCTTAAATTTATAACTATATATCAACATAGTTATTTGATTGTATTACTTCATATTTGTAAAGAGAATGATGACTTGTTTGGTTTTATTACTTTTATAAAGACTCACACAAGTGTATTGAAACGTTGGGTAATATAAGAATCGGTTGATAGCACATGGTATTACTTGATATATAGTTTTGCCAACACCTTGCGGTTTTAGCTGAGTTACTGATTTCAATAAAGGATGTTCTATTTATATCTCTACCAGTTTATTTACATATGAAAATAGCATCACAAAGAAACCTGCAGGCATTGCATTATGAACCAGTTTATTGACCTAAAAGCATGATTATAATTAGTAATAATCCCAACACCACATGAAAATGTCACTATGCAGAAAAAGCCTTTAAGTGTTAGGCATTAACAAGATAAAAAAGGAAGGCAGGATGAGAGATTTAATAGTTACAATATAAATAAAGCTATTGCACTATCTGGTCTCCTTAATACCTAAAAGGAAAACTGCTGGTGGAGGTGATTATATGCATTTTAGAAAAATAATAAAATAATCAGGAATGGCAAGCAGATGGGAATTTTTTCATTATCTTCACTGATCTGAAAATTTACTGATAAAAATCTCTTATATAGGCATCAATGTTCCAAGTATGCCAGTACAATTCTACAGAAGTGAGAATGTTTTTAGCCTACCTGCAACAAAATCATGGCAACATTGTTTGCATTGTAGTTCCAACAATGCCGTACAGAAGGCATGAGTGCTGTGGCCGTGGCAGCTTTATTTGTCATCCAGCTAAGCATTCACTCAAACGCCGTCAATGATCTTTGTCGCAAGTGATCTTGGATCATTGAATCAAGTAAAGTAATACATTTCCCAAAGGTTTCATTCATTATACCAAGCGATTCAAATGACTGATCATTAGTTATTCATAACGGATTCACCAGTTTTTGCATCAGAATCTGTCAGAATCCTCTGCATGTTTTCAGTAGCAACGAATGCCATGGGCTTCATTTCTCAGTTTAATTTATCAATCATTTCTAATATCTTGTACATTAGGAGAAATATTAAAATTAAATCATTGCTTGCAATGCAACATAAGACAAAAACTTCGGCTTAAAATTCCAGCATGTAGCTTAAAGTTTTTGCCTGCTATACTAAAAAATTGATGTCTGGATTTGATTTTTTCTTAGAGCACTGGTACTGCACACTGAGATGTTAGTCTGTCGCGAGGATGACAGACAAACACAGGGCACCCAATGTGCATCTACAGTGATGCTAAACATTTCTTACAATTTTGTGCCATGCAAGGCTGTGAACAGCATGGGCCTTACAGGCCAAAGCTGGTCTTATCGGGAGAAGGAGTCACTCACTACAGGATACCTAGGCACTGTATTTATGTGGTCAGTCCAGTTGAACTTTTGATCACTGGTGACCCCTGTAAGGTGGTTTCTGTGGATAACATGCAGCGATGATGACTCTGACTATAAAGGAGGTTCCATTGGACACTTGGAGATGATCATTGCCTGGCATTTGTGTGATGCAACTGTTAATTGTGATCTAGCAGCCCCATGCCTAAATATTGTTCAGGTTATACTGCATGAGGGCAAAGACTGATTCATTTTTTGGGTAGTTGATGATGTAATTAAACATCATGTAGTTATCAGTAAACACTCCTACTTCTGACCTTATGATCAAAGGAAATTAGTTATAAAGCCACTGAGTACAGCTGGGATTAGAACCTACCCTGAGGAAATTCTTTGGCTCTGACAACCTTGGCCATCTTCCATTTAACAAAATGTGTAGTTGACCACTTCAATGCTCATCGACAATTTTATTGCTTAAGTGTAGACTAATCAAACAATAATTCATCTCAATAGATTCATCCTGACTTTTGCCTATATCATAAATATCTGGACAATTGAGAAATAAATCCTATATTTGTGTCTGTAACAACTTGGGTAGAGCCAGAGCTAATTCTGGAACACAGGCCTTCAGCACTTCAGAGTAGTGTCAGGTTCCTTAGTCCTTGTTGTATCCACTGTTTTAGCTGTTCTAAATGTAACAAATATAACTCAGCGTGAGTAAAATTGGTTGGAGAATGGCTTCTGTAACGTCACGAATGGGGAAGCAGTATCCAGGAGAGTCTTTGCGCAGAGACAAGGTTTACTTAGAGTATCTAGGAAGTGATGCGGAGATCTCAGAAGGTACTCTACAGCTGAACATAGTTGTGTATGCTTTTTTTTCCTAGCCATATGCTGTTCCCCAGCGTCACCAGGTTGGCAATGCTTGCGGGGCAGCCTGCTCTACCTGCAATCAGTTGAATTGTTCACAACATTCACAGCCAGATATGGAGGTACTGTTAGGTTCTGACTTGATCTGTAATATCAAATACAGTGCCAGTGATTTGGGTTCAATTCCGGCTGCTGTCTGTAAACGTCATGGTCCCAACTGGCAGTTCCCCTTCTTGCAATTATCTCATTGATTTTTGCCTTAATTCCTGTCCGCTGATTCCCAATGATTGCTAGTCCCATTAATTACCGCACACCTGGTTCCCATTAGCGAGCATAGGGTAAAACTCGGGCATCACAGATCTACTGTGCCAGTTCATTGGTTGACTATAGTGTGAGCACACCTCGTTTCCTGATTCCTTAGGACCATCACTTTTAAGCTCCGCATCATTTCCTGGATACTTCAAGTAAACCTTGTCTCTGTGCAAAGACTCTCATGGATACCGGTTCCCCATTCGCGATGGTGCTAACGCTTCACGACTCTGCCTCCACGTCTGTGTCCTGCACTTGGGTTCGTCCTCAGCCTCGTCCTTGCAACAGAACGAACTGGCCCAGAATGAACCCAGCTGACATGGACCCCGTGCAACAGACCTTCGTCAGTCAAAGCTCCCTACTGGGCATACATGATCAACTGCTCGGAAAAGTCATGAGAGATCTTCGTGCCCTGCCCGAGGATGTAAAGAAGATCAGTGAGCAGGTTGACCAGGTAGCTGCTCTCCTTACTCCGTCCCTTCCAAGAACCCATTCTGAAAAAACGCACAACCTGGGATGGCTTCGCCCCTTGGGTCGACAATGCCATCACCTCGAGCGCCATACGTACCTGAAACAGCACCCTACGCTGGGGACCTAAGGAAGTGCTGAGCCTTCCTGCGACAACGCTCCTTGGTTTTCAAGCAACAGCCACGTATGTACACTTCAGACAGATCAAAAATTGCGTACATCATGGGGCTGTTACGATGGATGCCTTGGCATGGGCCACCGCGATCTGGGACAACCGATCAGAGGTCTGCTCCTCCTTCTCTTCCTTCATCTCTGAAATGAGGAAGGCCTTTGAACAGCCCATTCATGGTAAGGATGCCGCTAAGCACTTGCTAACTCTCTGTCAGGGTTCGTGAAGCATAGCAAAATACTCCATCAAGTTCTGTACATCAGCAGCCGACTCTGGGTGAAATGATGAGGCACTGCAGGAAGTGTTTCGACAGGGCCTCTCAGATAAAATAAAAGATGAATTAGCAGCTAGGGATGAGGAGGACAGCCTGGACTCTTTGATCTCTCTAGCCACCGGGCAAGATGTTCAACTTCAAGAGCGTCTGAGAGAATAGACCAAGGATGACTCCTTGGATCATCCCACAGCCTGTTTTACCCTCTTCAACCAGCCCTAACCTCTCTCTCTGGAGGGATTGTCAGCTGGAGCCTGTTTCGCCACGCCACCTGTCTGCGGTCAGCTCCAATCCCTAGGGTGGCTACAGCGACCTCACCTGTCTTGGAAACCCTCGACTTGTCCAGAGTTCCTGCAGAATACCACGACTTGGGACAGGTATTCGACAAACAATGGGCTTTTTCCATGCCTTTGCACCTCCCGTATGACTGTGCTATTGACCTTCTCGCCAGGTCTTCGCTACCCACCAGTCACCTATACAACATGTCCCGACCTGAGAGAGAGGCCATGGAGAAATACGTTACTGAATCTCTCACAGTGGGCATTATTCGACCCTCATCTTCCCTGGTGGGCATCGGTTTCTTCTTTGTAGAGAAAAAGGATGGATTGCTTCATCCCTTTATCGATTACTGAGGCCGAAACAATGTAACTGTCAAAAATAAGTACACCCTGCCCATCATTAACTCGGCATTTGAACCACTTCATGGAGCCACCATCTTCTCAAAGTTGCATCTTCGTAGCACCTACCATCTCGTCAGGATAAGAGAGGGAAGCAAGTGGAAGACAGTATTTAATACGCCATTAGGCCACTTCGAATACTTGGTCATACCATTTGGCCTCACCAATGCTCCCGCCGTTTTCAAGCCCTAATCAATGATGTGCTGAGGGACCTTATTAACTTCTTTGTGTTCGTCTACCTAGATGAAATCTTGATATTCTCCACCAGCCTCCAGAAACACATTCAGCATGTCCGTCAAGTCCTGCAGAGACTGTGGGAGAACAAGTTATTTGTGAAGGCGGGGAAATGTGAATTCCATGCCCCCTCGGTCAGCTTCCTGTGCTACATTATCGAGGGCGGGCAAGTAAGAGCAGAGCACGAGAAGATCTGGGTGGTGGAAGAATGGCCTAGGCCCACAACCCGCAAGCAACTTCAATGGTTCCTGAGGTTTGTTAACTTCTATCGCCGATTTATCAGGGACTACAGTCAGGTGGTGGCACCCCCTACCCAACCTACCTCGCCTACAACACCTTTTTGTTGGGACTCCGAGGCTGATTCAGCATTCGCTGACCTGAAGAGGCATTTCATGTCCACTCCCATCCTGGTCCAACTGGAACCAATTCATTGTAGAAGTTGACGGCCCTGACTCTGGGGTGGGAGCTGTTCTGTCCCAATAATCAAGTCTAGACCAGAAGCTTCATCCTTGCGCCGCCTTTTCTTACTGGCTGTCTCCCACTGAACGAATTTACAACGTGGGGAACTGGGAATTACTGATGGTCAAGCTGGCATTGGAGGAATAGAGGCACTGGCTGGAGGGGGTGGAATACCAGTTTATTGTTTGGAGTGATCATAAGAACCTTGGATATTTCCAGACCACCAAACTCTTGAACCCCTGCCAAGCCCATTGGGCATTGTTTTTTGGACAATTCAAGTTTATCCTCACCTACCATCCAAGGTCCAAGAACGGGAAACCTGATGTGCTTTCCTGCCAGTACAATTCCAAGGAGGACATTTCCAGCCCAGGGACCATCTTCCCCCACCCCCCATCCTGTGTAGGGCAGCCCACACATGGGAAATTAAGTCTATTTTAAATGAGGCACAACGGGGTGACCTGGACCCGGGTATGGATCCGCCAATCGCCTTTTTTGTGCCTGATTCTGTCAGGTCTCAGGTTCTCCAGTGGGGGCACATGTCTCGGTTCGTCTGCAACTCTGTGAGTGATCAGACACTGTTTCTCCTGAAAAGACACTTCTAGTGGCCTTCTATAGAGGCGGATACCCGTTCCAATGTCTCTGCATGTTCCATCTGCACCCATGGAAAAGCCTCCCACCGTCACCTGCGGGATTACTCCGTCCCCTACCTGTCCAGTGTCATCCTTGGTTGCACATCGCCCTAGATTTCGTCACTGGTCTACCCCCTTCACACGGAAACACCACTGTACTCACCGTGATAGACCGCTTCTCCAAGTCAGTGCATTTTGTAGCCCTCCCTAAACTCCCTCCGGCACGAGAGATCGCAGACCTGCTCGTCCGCCACGTCTTCTGCCTCTACAGAATTCCTGCAGATATCGTCTCCAAATGGGGTCCCCAACTCATCTTACAGGTGTGGAAGTCCTCCTGCCAAGCCCTGGGTGCCACTGTTAGCCTGTCATCCAGCTTCCATCCTCAGATAAATGGACAAACGGAACAGGTCAACCGGCATTTGGAGGCGATGCTACGTTGCATAATGATCAACAACCCGTCTACCTGGAGAGATCACTTCGCGTGGGTAGAGTATGCCCACAACTCTAGTTAGTACTGCCACCGTAAGATCTCCTTTTGAATGCTGTCTTGGGTGCCCACCCCTGCTGTTGCCCGCTCAAGAAGAGGAGATTGCAGTGCCGTCTGTTCAGGCCCAAATTGATAGGTGCACAAGGTTTGGGAGGACACACGTACGGCCCTGCTCCGATCAGCCATTCGCAACCAGAGGATTGCCGATTGCCATCAGACTCCAGCACCTGAGTATCAACTTGGGAAGATGTTGTGGATATCATCCAAAGACATCCCTCTCAAAAATGAGCCTAATAAACTCACCCCTCACTTCCTGGGAACTTTCAAGGTCGAAAGTATCATCAACCCCATAGCAGTCTGACTTAAATTACCTAAGTCTATGCATATCCACCCTAGATTCCAAATAAAACCCATTTCCATCAGCCCCTTGTGTCCTCTGACCAAAACCCCTCCACCCACCTGAATCATCGACGACCACCTGGCACACACTGTCCGGCGGCTACTGAATGTGCACTGTTGCGGCAGGGCCCTCCAATACTTGGTCGACTGGGAAGGGTACAGCCCAGAGGAGCATTCCTGGGTTCCCTGCTCCTTCATCCTGGACCCTTCCCTCATCCAGGACTTCCATTGGGACCATCTGAACAAGCCTGCAGGATCGTCTGGAGTCTCCCGTTGAGGGGAGGGTACTACCATGGTCACGCTGGCAATTCCCCATCTTACCATTATCTCATTGATTGTGCTTAATTACTTCTGGCTGATTCTCTATGATTGCTGGTTCCATTAATTACCCCACACCTGGTTCCCATTAGCGAACATAGGATAAAATTCGGGTGTCACAGTCATACTGTGCCAGTTCGTTGGTTGACTCTAGTGTGAGTAAACCTCATTTCCTGATTCCTGAGGACTGTCAGTTTTAAGCTCCCCATCATTTCTTGGATAATCTATGTAAACCTTGTCTCTGTGCAAAGACTCTCCTGGATACCGGTTTCCCGTTCACGACGGTGCTAACGCCTCACGACTCTGCCTCCATGCCTGTGTCCTGCACTTGGGTTTGTCCTCAGCCTCGTCCTTGCAACAGTAAGGAGTTTACGTGTTCTCCCCATGACCACGGGGCTTTCCTCCAGGTGTTCTGGTTTCCTCCCACGTTCTAAAGATGTACTGTATTAATAGGTCACATGGTGTAACTGGACAGCTTGGACTTATTGGCTTGGATAGGGCTATGACAGTGCTGAATCTCTATGAAAATATTGTTATCTGATTTCCAGCCAAGTTAGCTGTACGAGGTTCATCTGTAATACAGATATAAAATTGTTGATAAAACTTAGGCTAAAATATCCATTCCTTTTATTAAAAGAATAATAATTGAAATGGTAGATACTTATTTTGTTTACAATTGTCATTTTGTATTGGGTGTGCTGCATGTTTCTTTGGGAGCAATATGTCTTCTTTGCTTAAGTTTAAGGGGAAAGTCATTCAAAGATTAATGAATTTTTGATAGCCTTTTTTGTAAACAAAATAAACTGGTGTTTCTGGGAAATGGATTTTCCCAGGTAACAGATTTGATCAATAGACTGAATAAACCATGCTGTAGACATTTTAAGTCATCTAATATCCAGTGAGATACTGGTGTTCTTTAAATATTGCTAGAGAGATGGTACCATCAATTATTTCAAGTAATATGAGTTTGCAGATTTTATTGTCTGGGGAAATTTAATTCTGCATAACTTTGAACATTGGAGAAATGTTATTATTTAAAGTGAAGCCCCGAAAGGAGTCATGTTCCTATAAATAAGAGACTCCTTGTTTAATTTACAGTCTGTCTTACTGACACAAGTTCTTATGAAGAATAACATTTAATCAACTGCTAAGCACAGGTAAAAGACATTCTATCAAGAAAGAACTCATGAACTGAATATTAAATACAAGCACCTAGTTATGTTGCTCTGAGAATAGGACTGTAACGCCGAACTGCAAAATGCCAAAATATTATTTATTGACTGGATATCAAGAGCAATTAGAGACATTTGAGGAATTAACTAAAATTCTCCATCTTCTAAATATATATGAGGAAAGAAGAAATGAGTAAGAAATTTAAAAAATGCATATAAACATTCACTTGCAGTAAATTTTGTTGAAAGTAACACAACAAATTATAAATATTCCAGAGAAATTAATCATTTAATGACAACAATAGAAATTGTAGATGCAGATAGTTAATTGAGTGCAATCTGGAAAGGGCAACTAAAAGCATTTTTCTGAACTCCCCTTTAGATACTTTAAGTAATAAAATAATGAAGATTAATTATTTCATTTGTACCATCTGTTTGCAAGCAAATGTAAGGGTCTGAATACTTTCTATGCTATTAATAATCCTTCCATTAAATTGTTTTCAGTTAATGAATAAATGCCTTTGTAAGAGTAACAAAAATAGATTTTTGAAGTAGTTAGATATTGCCAAAGTGATTGCTATCTCAAATATTTGTTCTTAAATAATTACCTGTAATTCTGAAGGTAATGTCTGATTACTGCCACAATTAGCAGAGCACATTTCTGCCTTCCTAGACTGGAATTGAGACTTTACAATGAAACACTATAAGAGAAGCGCAAATTGAAGATATAGCCTGTGCCATGGTTGAACAGAAAATAGTGGATGTAATATACCTACATTTCCAGAAAGCATCCCACATCCCATTAAATGTTAATATAAAAAACAGAAATAGAACTTAGAGGTTGGGTTATAACATATTAGAAAACTGGCTGGCAGTCAAGGGAAAGAAATTAAGCATAAATCTGGTTATTAAGATGTCACAAAGCATGTGTTGAGATGTTACCATTTCACTCTGTATGTGAAGAACCTGTTGAAAGCATTAAGATTATGTTTACTAAGTTTGCTGGTGTCAAAGGTAGGTACGAACGTATAATATGAGGAGGACAGAAGGAGATTCAAAAATTCAAAGTACATTCATTGCCAAAGTATTTATGCAATATACAAATCTTGAGATTCACCTTCAGCACAGACAGCCATAAAACAGAGAATGGAACCTGTTCATGAAAAAAAGGATTAAACCCCCCTCGCATGAAGAAAGTAAAATCACACAAATGGCAACAGAAAAAAAGAGCAAAAACACAGAATATAAAAGACAAAATAAAAGGTATATTCAGTTCAGCTCAGTGTTCATTACCTTCAGGCTACCCAATTCAAAATACACCTAAACCAACAACACAAACAGGAGTGACCAGATAAACTAGAAACACCTCATTTGTAAGTTAGAGTCCGCAATCCACAAATCACATTGATTAAACCTGACTCCGGTGCCATCCTCCGACAGCACCAAGGGAGAGAGAGAGAGATCATTTGAGTGCAAGGAGCTACCCTCAGGAGGAGCGAGCGATAGGGAGAGAGACACTGACACGCGCAGGCACCTTCCTCTCTCAGCAGCAAGCAAGGGGCTGGTTGACAGTTCTGACACTTGCCGCCCTCCACACCTGCCTTGATGATTTCAATCTTCCTCGGTGCTTTAATCAGCGAAATTGGAGGAAGACAGAGTCAATCATAGGCTCCTGGTTTCCTGGCCTCGAGGCCGCACCCTTTGCTTGAAGCCTCATGGAAGCCTCTCAGAGACAGTAAAACAACAGTTTGCTTGATTGGCCCAAAAGCACATTGCCAGAATGTAGGTAACATGCTCAACAGTAACAGCATGTCATCGGATATAACAAAAAGATGTAAAAGAAGTGAAGGGAGTGAAAGAGCTGAAAGGATACTCAGTGGCCACTTTATTTAGTGCAGGAGTGGAGCCCAGTGTGGTCTTCTGTCTACAAAGTTGTGCCGAACATGTCCCTACCTTTACTAGGCTTACCTATAGCCCTCTATTTTACTAAGTTCCTTGTACCTATCTAAAAGTCTCTTAAAAGCTCCTATTGTATCCACCTCCACGACCGTTGCTGGCAGCCCATTCCACACACTCACCACTCTCTGAGTAAAACAAACTTATCCCTGACATTGCCTCTGTATTTGCTCCCCAGCACCTTAAACCTGCTTCCTCTTGAAGCAACCTTTTCAGCCCTGGGAATAAGCCTCTGACTATCCACAAGATCAATGCCTTTTATCATCTTATACACCTCTATCAGGTCACCTCTCATCCTCTGTCACTCCAAGGAGAAAAGGCATGCTCCCTAATCCAAGCACTGCCCTTGTAAATCTCTTCTGCACCCTTTCTATGGCTTCCACATCCTTCCTGCAGTGAGGTGACCAGAACTGAGCACAGTACTCTAAGTGGGCTCTGGCCAGGGTCCTTTCTGTATGATAGTTAAGAGAACTTTATCTGATTGTGTTTTTGGAGGTTTCAGAACATCACAACTTCCCAACATCCCCCACCATCTTTAATGACTTAATAACTGTTATGATTGTCGTTATGGAAACTATATGTAGATGCTAATGGCATTGCTAAGGCCCTAAATGAAAATTTGTCCACCAGTCTTCCAAAATAACAGTGATAGAGAAAATCTTTGAGGTGCTCAAATTATATAGTCTATTAAATTAGGGAAGTTATGCTAAGTTTACTTTCATGGTGTGGTTAATAGTTTTAGAACTCTCTATTGTATAGGTAAAAAGTAGAAGACTTCAACTTTGTATATTTGTTCAAAGTAGAAGCCTTCCAGTTCTCATCTATCATTACTTCTGGTAATTTAGGCCTTTATCCTCAAGAAGTTAGAATCTCGCTTGGTAAAAAATATTAATGCTCACTCTTCAAAATTGTTGTGTTCTTTATACGTACCTTGGGTTACTCGTAAAGAAACATATTCTGGAAGAACATAACTAGAACTTTTACTTAACAGCAAGCAGCAACCACATTTTAACATACAAGCTTCTCAATCATTCTGTCATCTCTGTGCATGCTCTGAACTCTGTACAATCATGTTCTTACACATGATACGTGATATCACTATATCTTTCTTTCCTTAAAAAGAAAAACAATTAGCAACATTAATCAAAAGAAATGCAAAATTTAACATGTCTCTATCAGTCTCTCTGGGGGGGGGGGGGTGTTTACGAACACGAGTAGAACTTTTAAGTGGTTCACACAGTTCTTGTGTTTCATTGTTATTTTCATGTTTCATCTGGTCTGCATCAGTTAATGGAAACTCTGGAGTTGGCTCTTTCTTGAGGTCTTTGTAATTTCTTCTTAACATTGCTCCATCTTCTGTTTGGACCATGTATGATCTGGGTTATACTTCTTCAAGTACTATAGCTTTCTGTGTTCATTTTGTCTTGTATCCTCACTTCATCTCCTTGGTGCAGTTCAGGTAATGGATGAGAACATCTGTCAAAGTATGTTTTCTGCTTTACTTTGTGTTCATCTTTCCATCTTTTCACTTGTTCACTCCCTCTGTTCTCAGAAGGCTCTTATCTATTGGTAGATTGGATCTCAAAAGGCATCCCATCAAGAGCCAAGCAGGTGAAGATCCACATTCAAGTGGAGTTCTGCGATAGGCTAACATAGCTTTATAAAAATCACCTCAACTATCTTTTGCTTTGTGCATCAGTTTCTTCATATTTCCTATCAACTTCTCAACCAATCCATTGGACTGAGGGAAAAATGGACTAGATGTTGTATGAACAAAGCCCCATTCATGAGCAAAATGTTTCATACATTCACCATTGAATTGTGGACCATTGTCTGTGAAAACTTCATCAGGTACACCACGTCTGGAAAAAAACTGATTTCAAGCATGTAATTCCGTTCTCTGCTGTTGTTCTGCTCAAACCGCACACTTCAGGATACAATGAGTAGTAATCTGTTATTAATAGATAAACTTTGTTGTCAGTGACAAAGAGATCAACGCCTACCTTCTGATCAGGTCTCTGAGGACAGGGATGTGGATGCAGTAGCTCTTTAAGGTTTCTAGGTTGGTATTTAAAGCATATTCAACAAGAAGACACCAATTCTGCAATTTCTTGATTCATCCTGGGCCAAAACATCACTTCCCATGCCCTTCTCTTACACTTTTCAATACCTAGGTGACCTTCATGAATTTTCCCAAGCATTTCTTTTTGGAGACTTTTAGGTATCACTACCTTTGTACAATATCCCATCCACAACAGACAGTTCTGATCTGTGGTTCCAATAACACTGGACAACAAAGATTTTGTTTATTGAGTAGCATTAGGTGTATCTTATGGATTTTGGGCTACCGATGATGAAAGCCACCATGAAATTTCCCTATCACGCACCATTTTTTAATACACTTGTGTTTATTGTTTCAATTCATAATTCAAATCCATTAAAATGTTGCCTACAATGTAAGCTGGAAAATTTCCTATCTTGTCCAGGCATGCTTAGATGGCGTGGCTGTTGCATGGCCAGACAGGTTTTAGTAATAATTATTGGGTTTAGGACTTTAAGGATGGAATTTGCTATCACCAGGCACAAAAATTTCTGTGAAGGATTTTGATATTTGAGACAGATGCTTCCCAGAATAACTGATGCCAAGATTAAAGGAAAACATTTTTTGATGGTCCACAAATCAGACAGGCAACTTAAAGAATTTCTACTGGGACTGGAGAAAATCACATGGAAGGCATTCAAGGAAGTTGCTGAAATTTTTCTCGGCATCAACAGAGCACCAAACTACACACAGCTGGTTGAAAGCATGCTTCAAGCATATAAAACCATGAAATGCAACATGTCATTAAAGATTCATTTTCTGCATTCCCATTTAAACTTCTTCCCTGCAAATCTTGGTGCTGTTAGTGACAAACGTGGTGAAAGGTTTCACCAGGACATTGCGGTCATAGAGAAAAGATACCAGGGCAACTGGAATCCATCAATGCTGGCAAATTATTCTTAAACACTTAAGTGAGAAGCCTCAGACACTGAGTACAAATGAAAATCATTAACAAAATATTTTTAACTTAATTCAACTATTTCAAAGCATCAGCACTATTATGCAATTAAACAGATAATATTAAATAAAAGTTAATTTGTTGTTTCTCCAAATCCCTACATGATACAAGTAGTCTGAAATTATATTTGTGTTCATCTTCAAGCAATCTATCATAAAAAAATTCTGAGCAAGCAACACTTATGAAATAATTTGTTGTCCAGTATAATCTTGTACTACTGAAGTACAGTCAGGCCTATGATCTGGCCATCCATCCATCACCTCTTGTATTACCTGTTATGATACAACAACAATGAATATAGAATTGAGACAGGTTGTTTATAAACAAATTAAACATGTCTTAAACACTGCTCAGTAAAAAAACAAAAAGTAAACAAGCAACTAACTTAACAGGAAGTTAACTGCTATACAGCAACACGAACAGTTCTTAAAGCGATAAATGCGAATACCGTTCTTAAATCGATAAATGCAAAGACAGTCCTTAAAAGTGATAGATGCAAAAGTCCAAGTGATTTACACAGTCAATTAGGAGACTTTCCTAAAGTAACAAATTCCTCAACGACGTGACGTTACTGCTGATCCCAGCGGAAATATACCTTGCCCGAAGGATTTACAATGAAGGAAATAAAACAGTTTAAAGGTACTGACTTTTCCTTGACAAAACCCTGCTCCAGTTCTTTCTGCTCTTTTAGCAGGAACTATCTGGGATGCAGGTTACTAATTCCTTCGGATGAGGATCAAATAAGATTGAAACTGTTTCATTGCCAACAACACCAACTTTTCTTGATCCTTTGTGTTTTCCATAATTCAATAAGTTCTTCACTCTCCAACTGGACAGCAAAGGTGGGAATCAAAACTGGCAGTGGTTTTAAAATCTGCCGGCACAACTTACAATAGAAAGTAAAACTCCACTTTAAAACAGAACTGTGTCATGAGACGAACATGCAGCATAACGGAGTCACAAATGAATTAAACCACAAACTGACCTGCGTCACAGCAAGGCTTTCTCCTTTTATACCTGTTGAAACAGGCCATCACATGACCTCTCACTGGCAGGAAAATTACATCACTCCATCATCACAAGACCATTACATCATGCCCAACAGAGACTCAATTACATCATGGTCATGTGACAGTCAGAAGATACCCACGTGGTATGTAACATACCTGACTGAGAATATTATCCTTCCCTGTCTCAAGACACAGCAGTTACAACTTTTTGGGAGCAACAGGTAGTCTCTATGATCATATCAACAAATGCCTGACAGTGTCCCTGTGACAGTCTTTAGTAGCTGGATCCACGGCTCTGGAATGTGTGTCAGCCGTGTACATGAATTTTCCAGGTGTGTATGACACATTCAATGCATATCTTTGCAATTTGACCATCATTCTCTGACTTCACTAAGGACAGTTGCTTAAAGGTTTGTTAAACAATACAATCAGAGGCCTATGATCAGTTTCAACCTCAATAGATTGCCCTGACAGAAACTGATGAAATCTCTCACAAGTAAACATAATGCTGAGCAATTCTTTTCCAATTGGGCATACCTTGTTCTTGGATTGGATAATGCATGAGATGCATATGCCACTGGTAGCCATTCCTGATCATATTTCTGAAATAATACTGTCCTTAAGCCTGCCTGAGTTCCATCACATGAGATTTTGATGTGTCTCTCAGTATCATAGAATTTCAACAGAGGTTCTTTAATGAGCACTTTCTGCAGATTTTACCATGCCTTGTCCTGTTCATCATTCCAGCTTCATTCGTTTTTCTTTTCTTTTAGCTGCCTCAATGGAGAAAGCTGTTCTGAAAGATTGGGAATCAATTTTCCCATGTAGTTGACCATTCCCATAAACCTTTGAACATCCTCTTTACATTGCCGTCTTGGCATGTTCTCAACAGCAGAAACCTTCAATGGATCAGGACACACACCGTCTTTGCTGATAATAACACTCACAAAAGTAAGTTCAGTATCTCCTAGCTGACTTTTGGCTTTATTCAACTTCAGGTTTGCCATGCATGTTGCCTCTAAGAGTTGTCTAAGTCTGGCGACATGCTCTTGTTTAGATGATCCCCGAACAGTAATATCATCCATGGAAGTATTTACAACCTCAATGTGCTCATAGAGCATGTGCTCATATGAATGGTTTTATAGTACACTTCAGGAGCTGATGCAATTCCAAATGGAAGCCTAAGAAAGTGGTATCTGGTAAAAGGAGTGTTAAATGTACACAACCTTTAACTTGGATCATCTAGTTTAAGTTGCCAGAATCCAGAGGACGCACGTAATTTACTAAAGTACTTTGCATTAGCAAACTTTGACATAATTTCTTCATGAATAGGCAATTTGAAATGCTTTCTTTTAAAGGCTTGATTCAAGTCTCTTGGATCTACTCAAATCCTCAGTTTTCCATTTTTCTTATCAACAATGACAAGTGAATTGACCCATTCAGTCGGTTCATCAATTTTTTATGACTCCGAGCCGTTCCATTCTGTCAAGTTCTGTTTTCAGTTGATCACGTAATGCAAAAGGTACTTTTCTACATGGATGTACTACGGGTGACACTGTGTTGTCAATTTTAATCGTATGCTCTCCTGGAAGACAACCAAGTCCTTTGAACAAGTCCTCATACTCTTTCATCAAGTCACTGTATTCTGACTCTGTCTCACTATCCAGAACTAATACTCTTTTCACCAAATTCACCAACAAAATCAACAAACTCATTTGTAAGGCCAGTGATGTTGTGGGTGTGGAACTGGACTCTCTGATGGTGGTGTCTGAAAAGAGGATACTGTCCAAGTTGCAAACCATCTTGGACAATGACTCCCATCCACTCCATAATGTACTGGTTAGGCACAGGAGTACATTCAGCCAGAGACTCATTCCACCGAGATGTAACACTCAGCGTCATAGAAAGTCATTCCTACCTGTGGCCATCAAACTTTACAACTCCTCCTTCGGAGTGTCAGACACCCTGTGCCAATAGGCTGGTCCTAGACTTATTTCCACTTGGAATGATTAACTTATTTTTATATTGTTACGAATGTGACGCAACTCTGAGGGGCCGAAGGGTACAAAGTCGCCCCCTCCTTTTTGAGAATCGCAAGATCGCTATTAAATTGTGTCTGGGACCCAGGAAATGAGAGGGAGACATCCAGAATACACAGGGTTTGGAATGTGTCCTGACCTCAGTGAAACAGAATCACTGATAACGGCCATTGTCTCTTGGAGACGGAATTGTGTATTGAGTACTGTACTATTCATTGAAACCCCTCAGGGGACAACCAGGGTGGGCTAGTTGAGCGATTGCATAATCCCAACCTGGTTGACACCTGAGACCCCGTGAGTAAGGATAAAAGAGGGTTTGGGGAACAACCCCTTTAGACACACCAGGAGAAACGCTGGAAATCCAGTGACAGCGTTTTATAGCGACAGCCGGTGGGGCTCGTGTATGTCCTCCCTTGCCTGGTTTGGCAGGCTCACCACGGAAGAATGGTTTAGCTAAAGGAGAGGCCACAAGTGAACGGCCACACCAACAAGACTCCGACAAATCAAAATCATAAAAGGAAAATTGGCAAGTTTTTCTCCCAAATCTCTCTCTCCCTCCAACCAAAGGCTGCAGCCTGCATGAACTGAGTGAACTTTTTATTTCCATCGGACAATACATTATCTCCTAGACAACGATAGAGCTTATTTCTTATTGATTATTATTATACCCGCACTCTTAGATTTAGTATTGATGATGTATATTATCTGTATATTTGCATTGATATTATTTTTGTGTATTTTTACTAATAAATACTGTTATAAGTAGTATCATCAGACTTCAACGGAATCTCCATCTTTGCTGGTAAGTGACCCAGTTACGGGGTTCGTAACAACGTGGGGGCTCGTCCGGAACTTGATACCAAATTGGAGGGCCAGTAAATCGAGCTTTTAAGTCCAAACTTGGATCTGGTTGCACGGGTAACCAGATGGGAAACCAGCAAAGATGGACGTAGATGAATTCATAGAAAACCCGACTCTGGATGCACTAGAGGCGGCCACAAAGTTGGACTTGATAAATATTGCGAAAGGACTAAACCTTGCAGAGGTGAGGTTGTCAATGAAAAAGCGGGAGGTGCGGAGGGCCATAACTCAGTATTACATTGTGAAGAATGTGTTTTCAGCTGAGGTATTGGAAAATATCCCTGAAAAGGTACCAGCTAGTGGGACGGCTCAGTTAGAGTTGGAGAAATTGAGGCTGGATGCGGAACAGAGGAAGAGGGAGCATGAGCTCCAGCTAAAGGAGTTAGAGGTGAAAAGGGAGAAGGAAAGAGCTGAGAAGCAGAGGGAGCATGAAATTAAGTTAAAACAGCGGAAAGCAGCTGAAAAAGAGAAGGAAAGGACCGAAAAAGAGAAGGAGAGAGCCGAGAAGGAGAGGGAATATGAGGAGAAGGAGAAACAGAGGCAACGTGACTTGAACATGGAGAAGTTAAGGCAAGAGCGAAGAGCTCAAGGGTCAGACCGAGAGGAGAGGTTTAATGTTAGTCGGGAGTTTAGGTTAGTACCTCCGTTCGAGGAGACGGATTTTGATAGTTATTTCTTGCATTTTGAAAAGGTGGCAGTGAGTCAGAAGTGGCCCAAGGATCAGTGGGTGGCGTTGTTACAAAGTGTGTTAAAAGGGAAGGCACAACGGGCATATGCGGTGTAGTCCATGGAGGAGGAGGAGTCTGAGAATTATGAGAAAGTAAAGGAGGCCATTCTTCGGACCTACGAATTGGTACCTGAGGCCTATAGACAGAAGTTCAGAAATTTAAAGAAAGGGTGGAATCAGACATATGCAGAGTTTGCCTATGAGAAGGGTGTGCTCTTGGATTGTTGGTGTGCAGCAGAATTGGTGGAAGAAGATTTTTGGCATCTCAGGGAGTTAATTCTGATTGAGGAATTTAAAGGTTGTGTTTCGGATGATATCCGGATGTATTTGAATGAGAAGCTGAATAAGTCCATATCCGAATTTGCTAGGTTCGCAGATGAATATGCCCTAACCCACAAGACAAAGTTTTCCTCAAATAAAAGTTACCAGAGAGACCGTGGGAACGGTAGAGGAAGCCCGCCAGCTGAGGCAGAGATTCAGCCAGGAGCTAGTGGTAAAACTAAGGAGGAGGAAAGACAAGACGGCAGGAGAGGTCCTGGTTTGACCTGTTTTAATTGTGGAAAGGTGGGTCATATTGCATCTAAGTGCCTTGCTCCGAGGAAGGAGGTAGGAAAACGGAGAGCAGCAGTCCCTACAGGATGTATTGTGGTGATCAGTAAATTGATGAGAAAGCCCCAGGTAGACAGAATACGAGAGGGGTCTGAGAAATTTATTTCAGAAGGAACCATGTCTGTGAAAGAGGGAGACACACCAGTTCCAGTGCGAATCTGGAGAGACACTGGAGCTGAGCTGTCATTGATTCGCAGTACGGTACTAGATTTTGGTCCCGAGACTGGAGAGGTGGCTTTGAGATGCATAGGAAAAGGGACAGAAGCTGTGCCTTTGCATAGGATCATTATAAATTGTGAGCTGGTATCTGGACCAGTTGAAATAGGGCGTGCGATCAGAATTTCCGAGAACTGACGTAGACATCTTTCTGGGTAACGATTTAGCTGGTGGTGACGTTTGGTCGGCCATGGAGCTAACAAGCCAGCCTGTAAGTGTTGAAGACCCACCCCTAGATTCCAAGATCTATCCCACATGCACGACCGCTCGCAGCATGTCGAGAAAGGCAGCTGAGAAAGAGGCCAGTATCGATTTGGCTGAGATGTTTTTACCGACCCTGTACCAAGAGGGGTTAGAGGGTGGTAAAACGGAGAATAGGAAAGTGAAAGAGGGTAAAGGAGAGGAGGTAGACCTGCCCTTAGCCAGGAGGAAATTTATAGAGGCACGGAGTAAAAATTAGAAACAGATAAGGCTGTTAGAAGGTCCAGGGTTGGACATGGATGATCTGTCTGGCTTGACAGAACTGTTTGAAGAAGCTGAAAATTTTAAATATGTTCCTGATAATGAAATGAGGGCAGTCCTAGATGAAAAGGATGCCATTACCTTGAAGAAGTCTGCTGGGTTGGCAGATGAGGTTGTTTCAGCCTGCAGGGAGTTGTCCAGAGAGTAACTGGGAGGATAGGGAGAACTTAGAATTTGAAAAGGTTACGGGTATTGAAAGCCTGGAAGAGGCAGATGTCCCATTTGAGTGTGTTCAAGATATGAATGCACGTGGAACCTAGTAATGGAACTCAGGAAAAGTCTGAGGTATTTGATTCAGTTGAAAAGGAATGCAGTCCTTGTGGGTCAGATGGACTTGGTTCAGTGAAGAAAGGGTTAACCTTGGTACTAGTGGGAAGTGAGAATTCCCAGTTGTTTGTGTTCGAAGGTGTGTTAAAAGTTAGTGAGGACATAAAGGGTGGTGAGGTGAATATTATTATTGAAGGAGAAGGGAAAAGTGTAGTTCCTAAATTGAATGAAGAAAATATAAAGTCTGGATTGATGTCAGAAGCAGTAACCAGGCTGAAGGAACAATGGCTTGGTAACAGAGTGCCTGCAAATCAATTACAGGTTGAGTTGGAATGTAAAGGTGCTCCACACGCTATTGTTATTCAAGAGTGTGCTGTGAAGAGGCAGAATTTGAAATGCTGTTTGGACAAAGAGGGATCGCTTGCAGATCTTAAACTGAAAACTAATAGAATGAAGGGTCCTGAAGATAAAACTAATGACTTGCTTAAAAATAAATAATTGGGTGGAAATTCAGCAAATGGGCTACATTTGGGAAACCTTGTTGATAAAATAACTCCTATGAAAGGAGCATGTAAAAGCCTATTCCACACTGGTATACAAGCTAACTACGTGGGAGTTAACTGGAAAAGGGGCGAGGATTGACGGGATGCCATTTTAAATAACAGGATCCGGTTTTAAGGGATTTCGACAAAACATGTGAATAATAAAGACAACCCGATGGAAGATTGACTGTTAAGTTTGAAAGTAACATAAAGATTAGTATTTGCATGAACTTTTGTAATATACACATAAGCTAAGATCACAACTTTTTAGCTTTTGTTTGCTGAAGAAAAGGAATAAAAATGGGTGGTTATCAAATTGGAGTCTGATGCTACAAGAATTTATTAAGGTACAAAATGTTAAGATATTAAAGGAAGTAACAATGTAATCGCTAACTGTTTAGATGCTGAATTGAATGTATAACTGTATTACTCTGTAGTAAAAAAATCTCTGGTATTGTGTTAGATTCTGAAATCCTGTAAGACTCTATATTAATTAATTGTTACCTGTGGCAAAAATCCTAGAAGGAAAGGGGTGTTATGAATGTGATGCAACTCTGAGGGGCCAAAGGGTACAAAATCGCCCCTTTCTTTTTGAGAATCGCAAGATCACTATTAATTCGGGTCTGGGACCCAGGAAATGAGAGGGAGAGACACTCAGAATACACAAGATTTGGAATGTGTCCTGACCTCAGCGAAACGGAACCACTGATAATGGCCATTGTCTCTTGGAGGCAGAATTGTGTATTGAGTACTGTACTATTCTTTGAAACCCCTCGGGGACAACCAGAGTGGTCTGGTTGAGGGATTGCATCATCTCAACCTGATTGACATCTGAGACCCCGTGAGTAAGGATAAAAGAGGGTCTGGGGAACAACCCCTTTAGACACACCAGGAGAAACGCTGGAAATCCAGTGACAGCATTTTATAGCAAAAGCCAGTGGGGCTCGTGTGCATCCTCCCTTGCCTGGGTTGGGGGGCTCACCACGGAAGAATGGTTTAGCTAAAGGAGAGGCCACAAGTGAACGGCCACACCAACAAGACTACGACAAATCAAAATTATAAAAGGAAACTCGACAAGTTTTTCTCCCAAATCTCCCTCTCACTCCAACCAAAGGCTGCAGTCTGCATGAACTGAATGAACTTTATATTTCCATCAGACAATACATTATACCCTAGACAACGATAGAGCTTATTTCTTATTTATTATTATACCCGCACTTTTAGATTTAGTATTGACGACGTATATTATCTGTATATTAGCATTGATATTATTTTTGTGTATTTTTACTAATAAATACTGTTAAAAGTAGTATCATCAGACTTCAACGGACCTCTCCATCTTTGCTGGTAAGTGACCCAGTTACAGGGTTCGTAACAATATACAATATGAGTGAATCTGCAGATGCTGGAAAAAATAAAAACACAAAATGCTGGCAGAACTCAGCAGGCCAGACAGCATCTATGGGAGGAGGTAGTGATGATGTTTCAGGCTGAAACCCTTCATCAGGAGTGAAGTAACATGGGATGGTCAAGGGGGGATAAGAAGTGGGGAGAGGGATGAAATAGAGAGCTGGGAAGTGATAGGCTGGAGGGAAATGGGCTAGGGGGGAAGGTGGAGAATTATGGGAAATAAAAGAGAAAGAAAGGTAGGGCTGGGGGGAGATTATAGTGAGGGGGGAAAAAGAGGGAGAAAGAGAACTGGACTAAAATAATAGATAGGGATGGGGGTAAGGGGGGACAGGGGTATCAACGGAGGTCTGTGAGTTGGATGTTCATGCCGGCAGGTAGGAGGCTACCTAGGCGGATGATAAGGTATTGCTCCATCGACCTGCGTGTGGCCTCATCTTGATGGTAGAGGAGGCCATGGACAGACATGTCAGAGTGGGAGTGGTCTGTGGAATTGAAGTGTGTGGCCACAGGGAGATCCCGCCACTGCTGGAGGACTGAGCGCCGGTGTTTGGCAAAACGGTCTCCCAGTCTGCGGCAGGTCTCCCCAATGTATAAATGGCCACATCGGGAGCACCGGATACAGTATATCACCCTAGCTGACTCGCAGGTGAAGTGGTGCCTCACCTGAAAGTACTGTCTGGGGCCTAGGATGGTGGTGAGGGAAGGTGTATTATTTATGGTTTTATGTTGCTATATTTCTTCACTATTCTTGGTTGGTGCGGCTGTAACGAAACCCAATTTCCCTCGGGATCAATAAAGTATGTCTGTCTGAAATTCAGTTTCTCACAGGCAGCTAAACGCGATATTGGCTGCACATTCTTAGGCAAGACCAGAAGTGAAAGGGTGTGCACTATATTTTTGTGTGATACTTTTGCCACACATGTTCCTTTAACTGGAATGTCTGCACTTGAATACCCAGTCACTTTTATATTTGTCTGATGTAACTTTGGTCTTGGGTTTAATGCATTCAACTCAGATTCTGCAAGTGTATTTATTTGTGCTCCAGTATCCAGTTTAACAGAATAATGTTTTAGTTCACTTGCAATGGCATAGTCCAGTCATTCTTACTTTGTTTGTTTTCACAAAGCACATCTCTATAGGACTCCTCATGTCATTTTCAAGTCCTGCATTTACATGTTTTATTTCCTTTCTATGTCTGCAACAGTGTGAAAAGTAATTACTCTACAGCAGTGATTGAACATTTTTCCATACGCTGGACACTTTTAGGTCAGTGCTGTCGCCCACAGCGATCACAAAGTTTTTTTTCTTTCAGATGGCATCTTGTTTGCAGTCGGTGTCAATGCCGTTTTATTACTTTTTCTAACATGTTTACACTTTTCCACAGCATCTACGTAGCTATCAATAAAAAGCTCTTTATCCTGCGACATCACTGTATCTGAAGCTTTGCGGAGAATCAAAGCTTTTACCAAATCTACCAAGACTCCTAAGGTTCTCTAAAGAGTCTTTCTCTCAGAGCATTATCCAGAATGCCACAGACAATTCTGTCAGCTCTGCAAACTCACATGTTTTACTGCAGTTTCTCAACTCGGTAACAAATCAATGAATTGTTTGACCAGCTCTCTGCTGACAGGTAAAGAATCTGTACTGTTCATACTTCATATTGCGCTTCAGTATACAAAATGCTTCAAGCTTGTTGATTATCTCTTTTAGATTCAAATTATCTCCATCTTCAAAAGTGAAATGGTTATATACCTCAATTGCATTTTCCCCTATTACGTGGAGTAGAATGGCAGCTTTTGTTTCTTCTGTTTTATTTTCTGCTCCGATCGCCAATAAATAAATTTCAAAACATTGTTTGAATTTTCTCCAGCTTTGTCCCCAGACAGTTGAAGTGCTTTTAAAGGTTGCAACCCTTCCAGTTGTAAAGCTGTTAGCAAACACGAAAAATGTTTGCACTGTTTTTTTCTTGATTATCTTCACTTCTCCCGTGTTTAGCAAACTATTATTCTTCCAGACCGACTTCTGACACCACGTTATGTTCTTTATATGTACCGTGAGTTACTCATAAAGAAACATATTCTGGAAGAGCATATCTAGAACTTTTATTTAACAGCAAACAGCAACCATGTTTTAATATACAATTTTCTTGATCATTCTGTCATTTCTGCACATGCTCCGAACTCTGTCCAATCATGTTCTTACACGTGGCACATGATATCACCACAAAAATTATTTCCTTGAATCAGCAAGGAAGAAATTTCCAGCACAGCCAGATTCTGGGAAAAAAAATCCTAGCTTCTGTTGGTCTACAGTTACCAGATTATTGTGTGCTCAATATGCACCACTGAAGAAAAAGATGCTAAAGATATTTGATGCCTTTCGAAAGGAGAAAATTCTGTTATTAAACAAAATGATATTATCCCATTGCACTATCATATTAAACATTATGAACATTTTTGTAGTCAACATTCCTTATATGAAGAATGCATTTTGTTGTTATAATGGTCACAAATGACTTAATATAAAATCACACTTAAGACAAACAAGTGCTGAAGTAGGAAATGTTTGGAAGATCATGCACCAAAAATGCATGAAGATGGATTTGTACAGATCTCCCACAGGGATCTGTACTGATGCTTGGCTTTTTTTCTATATTTAGTACTGATCTAGAAATAGTTGATCCACAATTTTGCAAATGACACCAGGATCTGTGTGAGGGGCAAGCAGGTCTAGATGGCTTGGGAGGCTGAATGTGAATAACAAGTAATATATCATTTAGAAAGTACAATGTTACACACACGGGCAGGGTAAATGCAGACAATACATGCACTTTCGAGTGTAAAGCTTTAAATTTGATAGGGAATTAAAGAGATCTGTCTATTAAAATAAATAGATTCAAGTCCTATCCAACATGTGTTTCTCTATAGCCCATTACTGTCCTGTTTCAACTTTTCTATCACCCCCATTTTCCTTTATTGTTAACTGTCTTCCACCCTGTCACAGACATGCATTTGTTCTCCTCTTCCTCTGCAGTCTTAAATTCTAGTTTGTTCTAATTTTCCCTGTTCTAATGAAAGACCATTTACCTGAAACATATCTGTTAAATCTGTTTCATTCTCTATCCATGCTGCCTGACCTGCAGTATATGTTTTCGAGAATAGCATGATTTCAAGTGTATAGGGATGCATTTATACAACAAATGATTAAAAGTCAAGTACACTGGACTAGAAATTTGATTGTGGAGTGCTACATATTTCAATGTAATGTGATTAAAACTGCTTTCTTCCAGTAGTGATATATGATAATGACTATTTCTGGGTCATTTGACTACACACTTCTCTCCATGAAATGTGCTTGCACATCTGACATGATTTCCATATCACACACACATTACTGACACTAGTGATACTTTGCATGAACTCAAAACAGAAAACTCCCAAGAAGATGCATCAACACAAAAGTTAGACAGCATTCTTCTGAGGGATGATCATATCCACTTTTGAAGCAGCCTTGCCTTCTGCTGAACTGGATAGGGCCCCCACTAAGGCAAGTTTCATTGGTTACCTTTGGGCCTTCCTCCCCAGAGTTTCTGACATTCCCCAACATCTTTCTAGAAAGGATGAATCTGGAGAAGTGCAAACAGGTACACTGTGGAAGATCAAACTTGGAAGTCATAGCTGCAGGTTGCCACCCAGGTTGGTAGAGTGATTATGAATACCTATGGATGGTTGGCCTTGAGTAATTGGGGTTTGAGTTCTAATGCCACAAGATAATGTTGCGACTCTGGTTAGACTACACTTACGAGTATTATGTCCAGCTCTATTTGTCTCATTAGAGGAGGGATGTGGAAGGTTTAAAGAGAGTGCAGAGGAGATTTACTACAATGCTGCCTGAATTAATGAATGTTCTTGTGAGGAAAAGTTGAACACGCTAGAGCTGTTCTCTTTGGAGTGACAGAGGATGAGAGGCAACTTGATAGAGATGTTTAAGATTGCGAGAGGCTTAAACAGAATAGACAGCCGGCACTTGATTTTCCCGGGCATTAGTGACTAATGTCTGAGGACATCCATTTAAAGTGAGTGGAGGAAAGCTTAGAGGAGATGTTAGGGGTAGGTTTCATGACACAGAAAGAGGTGGGTGTCTGGGATGTACTGCCAAGTGTGATGGTAGAAGTTGATACAATAGAGGCATTTAAGAGACTTTTAGATAGTCACTTGAATATAAGAAAAATGAAAGTTGATGGGTTTTGTAGGAGGAGAGGATGGAGTTGGATTAAATGGGTCAGTACAATATCCTGGGCCGTACTGTTTTGAAGGTTCAAAGGTTGTCAAGCCGAGGAGTGGTAGTGGGACAAGCTCCCACTACCTAAAATTGTTTCTCCCGGCATGCGCCTCAAATAGTCTCTGACAACTAAATCCAGCTCCTGGACTTCTCGTGTGGCTTAGCCTCAAAGTCCAGCGGAACTGTTTCTACTGACAGGAGAAGGGGCGAAGGCGGGTCCTGGCGCCTTAAAACCAGTGCTTCAGGTAGATGGAGCTTGTCAGCCTGGGAAGGCAGTCCATCTGAGAGAGGCAAAACTCTGATTTCAGACCTCCACTGCCTTGTGACCATACCCACTCATGGGAAAGGCTTCGGGAGTAAACCCTGAGGACAGATCCAGAGCTGGAGTCCTTAAGGCCGTCCAATGATGTCTTCAACCTCGTTCTGGCAACTTCTGCAACGACACTGGTACCAAACTGTATCGGCCCTTGCCCTTCCCTTGGACAACATCAGTGGTGTGCAGAGGGGAGTCTTCTGCATGGGCAACTGCCGGTCTTCCATACAACCTTGCCCAGCTCTGCAGCTTGGAGAGACACTCCAGCGCCACCTCACCACGATGGCACAACATGGAAAACAGCAGTCTACCGGTTATAAGCTTGTGCTCGATTGGCGTAGAGCAAGGCACCAAGGGTTGCTTTCGATGGAGCGAGAGACCATTGCGTCTCACTGGACAGCTACCGCCTGCCTCAAGCTGGGCAGCCCCCAGCTAATTAGGTGCTGCCCGCCACAGTCTGCCCATTCCACTGGGTGCGTGGGGCTTAGGGACATAAGTAGCCCAAACTGCGGACTGTAAATGCTGCAGCAGGCACAAGTAGAAGACAAAGAAAGAAGCCAGCACTCAGACTGGGAAGCTGGAATATACAGACCATGACCACTGGTATATCAGATGACCTTCCGGAGACCAGCGACACACACACGACAGCAGTGATTAACAATGAACTGCTGAGACTCCAAGTGGACATCGCAACGCTCCAGGAGATACATCTTGCAGAATCAGGAACCCTGTGTGAGAGAGACTATACCTTCTTCTGACAGGGGAAGGGCTCAGGCGTGACCAGAGAGCATGGTGTCGGCTTTGCCGTGAAGAACTCACTGCTGAAGATGGTAGAGCCTAGTGAGAAAGGGATGGAGCAGATGTTCTCACTTCGACTCCACACATCCGACGGTCCTGTCAACCTTGTCAGCATCTATGCCCCAACCCTCTACTCTACACAAGACGCAAAGGACGAGTTCTACGACCAGCTCTCAGCGATGATACAGGAGACTCCAAGTCAGGAACAGTTGCTGCTACTTGTTGACTTCAACGCCAGAGTGGGTGCTGACCACAACTCCTGGCCAAGCTGCCTGGGGCGGTATGGGATTGGTAACTTGAATGACAACAGGCAACGACTGCTCAAGCTTTGCATGCTCCATGAATTGTGTGTCACCAACACCTACTTCCAGACCAAAGCTCAGCACAAAGTGTCTTGGCAACATCCCCGCTGCAAACACTGGCACCAGCTAGACCTGATAACAACAAGACACCATCACCCAAGAAACGTGCTCATGACTCGCTCCTTGCAGAATGCCGACTGCGACACGGATCACTTTCTAGTTTGCTGCAAGATCAGACTTCGGCCAAAGAAGATGCACTACTCCAAGCCTCCCTGCAAGCAGCACCTCAATGCCAGTAAGACGCAACACCCAGACAAAGCAGCGGAATTCATTAAGTCACTGGAAGGTGCCCTCCTTGCAGGCCCACCAGAAGGAGATACTCAGCAGAGATGGGACTCTCTCAGGGACTCTATCCACAGCACTGCACTCAAGGCCTTCAGGAAGCAACAGGGCAAGACACAGGACTGGTTTGAAGCGAGCTCAAGTAAGCTCATTGCTGTCATTGAGGTAAAGCGTGTTGCGCTACTAGAGCACAAACGTCACCACACCCAGGCAACACTGCAAGCGTTAAGGACAGCAAGAAGAAAGGCCCAGGAAACAGCCAGACACTGTGCCAATGACTACTGACTAAAAGTATGTGAAAGCATTTAGTACTCATTTGACACAGGCAATATCTGTAGCGTGTACGAGGGGATCAAGAAAGCCATCAGTCCAACCCAGAGCAAGATAACTCCACTGAAAACCGTAACAGGCGAGATCATCAAAGACAAAGGCAAGCGGATGGAGAGATGGGTGGAGCATTCCTCTGAACTCTTCTCCAGAGAAAACAGTATCCTGGACAGCATGCTAGATGCCGTGGAATGCCTGCCTGTCAGGGAGGAACTGGATGCTTTCCCATCTTCCGAAGAGCTGAGTAAAGCCATCGACAGCCTGCCCACTGGGACTGGATGGCATTCCACTAGAGGTCATCAAGTGCGCAAAGAGCATCCTGTTAGACCACCTGCACGAACTACTGTACCACTGCTGGATAGAGGGAGCAGTGCCGCAAGACGTGAGAGACTGCAACATTGTCACCCTCTATAAAAGCAAAGGGGACAGAAACGACTGTAACAACTACAGGGGAATCTCCTTACTGAGCATCGTTGGGAAGGTCTTCACCTCCTTGGTCCTGAACAGACGGCAGAAAATAGCGGAATCTCAGTGCGGTTTCAGGTCAGAATTCTCCACAATTGACATGATCTTCTCCCTTCAACAGCTACAAGAGAAATCCAGAGAACAAAGACAACCACTCTATGTGGCTTTCATTGACATCATGAAGGCCTTCAACCTTGTGAGCAGAGACGGCCTGTTCAATATTCTCTCCAGGATTGGTTGTCCCTCGAGGTTCCTCAGGATAGTTCAGTCATTCCACACAGGCATGAAGGGCATCGTTCAGTTTGACGGCTCTTCTTCGGAGGCCTTCAACATCCACAGCGACGTGAAGCAGGGCTGTGTGCTTACCCCCACCCTGTTCAGCATCTTCTTTGCAGTCATGCGGAAGCACGTCTTTGGAACATCAACTGATGGTGTCACTGCAATGCCTCATACACAGCTTCTCACGATCCTGTCAGGACTTCAGCTTGACCATCAGCCTGAAGAAGACCAACGTATTGGGCCAAGGAGTTGAGCACCCCCTTGCCATTATCATCAACAACTACGAGCTGGAGGTAGTCCACAAGTTTACATACTTTGGCTCCACCATCATGGACAGTCTCTCCCTAGACCCCGAAATCAACAGATGGATTGGACGAGCAGCCTCAACATTTGCCAGGCTGGAAGAACAGAAGGCTGAGGACGCACACCAAGACTGCAGTCTACAGGGCCTGCATCCTCAGCACACTGCTTTACGGCAGCGAGACCTGGAACCTCTAATTCAGACAAGAGCGGCATCTCAATATCTTCCACCTTCGCAGCCTGAGACACATCCTGGACATCAAGTGGACTGACCGAGTCACCGACAATGAGGTCCTGGCCCGTGCCCTGATACCCAGCCTCTTCACCCAGCTCCAATAATGCCATCTCCGCTTGCTGGGTCATGTACACTGTATGTCAGACGGGAGGATCCCAAAAGACCTGCTGTATGGGGAACCGGCAAGAGAACACAAGGGCAGCCCCATCTTTGTTCCAAAGATATCTGCAAGAAAGACATGACGTCACTGAACATGAACATCAAGAGGTGGGAAGACATTGCAAGTGACCGCTCTCAGTGGAGGCTGGAACTACGCAGAGGTCTATGAAGAGAAGAGAAGCTGAGGCTTGCTGCTGAAGTAAAGAGCACTCGCCGAGAAAACAGCACCAAGACAACACCGGAGGATAGCGCCTTCAAGTGCAGTCGCTGCAGAGGAGGACTGTCACTCCTGTGTGGGCCTCTACAGCCACAACAGACGCTGCTCTACCAACAGAGACTGAAGCATGACTTTCCAGGCGCAGATCCATGGTCCCACGAGATTAACGGATGCCATCATCACTGTTTTGTTCTATTCTATTTTCTATATTCCATGGTGTATGTTCTATCTACCCATAGCCTGACTCTCCATTCCCAAAATCCTATTCCCCTTTTCCTTCTTGCTCTTAATTCCTCATCACCTGAGACTATGTCTTGCTGATCCTAAATTTCTCGAGCCATGATACCCAGAATGATGAAGTCACAGATTGTTGAGGCAGCAGCTGACAAATTGCTGAACACACATCAAGCACAAAATAGCATCTCACATCCTACTCAGAAACACACGAGATGCCGGAAATCCGGAGCACGTACACAAGACGTTGTAACAACTCAGCAGGTCAGGCAGCATCTATGGAAGTAAATAGATAGTTGATGTTTCAGGCCAAGATCCTTCACTAGGGCTGGAAAGGAAGGAGAAAGATCCCAGACTAAGAATGTGAGGGAAGAAGAAGGAGGACAAACTAAAAGGTGATAGGTGATGTCACGTGGGTGGGGTTTGAAGTAAAAGTTGGGAGGTGATAAGTGGAAAAGCTACAGAGCTAGAGAAAAAGCATTCTGATCAGAGAGGAGAGTGGATCATGGGAGAAAGGAAAGATGGAGGGGCAACAAGGAGAGGTGGTAGATGAGTAAAAGGCCAGAGTGAAGAATTGAAGAAGAGGGAAGGGGGAGGGTGTTACAAATTACCAGAATTTGGAGAAATCGGTGTTCATGTCATCAAGTTGGAGGCTACCTGGATGAAATATGATGTGTTGCTCCTCCAAAGTGGAGTGGCCTTATTGTGGCAGAAGAGGAGACCATCATGTCCAAATAGGAATAGGGATAGGAATTTAAACAGTTAGCCATTAGTAAATCCCATTTTTTTGTGGCTGGAGTAATGTGATTCATTCCTCAGCTATAAATCACATGAGAATATCTTAGAGTGAAAAATATAAATACTGTTTCATCCTGGAAGACAAAGTTTATGTATGTAGATATTGTTTAAATACTACAAAGAACCAAGCTGTCTTCTTTTGAAACAGCCTTTCATAGCCGAGAGAGAAGTCAGTATTTTATTCAGCTGGTCAGGTCTGGCTTTGAACAGAGGTATCAGAGACTTTAAAATTTTCTCTGTTATACATTTTACTGTCTAATCATACATAATGATGAACCTTTCCCTTCTGTGAGGCAGCAGTCTTAGGATCTGACAGAAAAATAGATCAAAATTGTGATAGAATTCAAGTACTCAATTACAAGGTCTTAAGTATGTGGAAAGCCATTGTGTTTTATTCTAATTTTGCACATGTTCAATAAATCACACATTATTAAATCAGTACCTATGAAGGTTTATTATTGTCATATGTACCGAGATATAGCCAAAAGCTGGATTCGGTGACATTATTGGTGTGTTGTTTAAAAACAAGCAAGTAATAACTTGGGGAGATTTTATAAACATTACAAGGCATGATGTTAAACAGGTAATCCTGTGATAATAAACAAGTACAGTAAAATGCAACCTCTCTCATGGGTTTTGATAAATCATCAGGAGAAATGACTTGAACTGTAGAGCTGCCTGCATAAGTCTAGAATTAAATTGATTTTATTACAGAAAATCTGAATGAGCATATTGGTTGAATATATCATTCTTCCTGGAGAAAAGAATGAGAACATTTTAGTACCTTATTTCTCAATTATTCTGAAAGCTGAAAGACAAATGACTTGCATAATGTGCAATAGATAATTAGATTTAAATTAATTTTGTATTGGGAAGCTAAAATTTTATGAGGTTTATGACTGGAAGAACTTCAATAAAATGACTTGCTTTTACAGTAAATAAAAAATAACACTAATTTAAATAACATTAGACCATAAGAATGTAAGATGTAGGAGCAGAATTAGGCCACTCAGCCCATCAAGTCTGCTTTGCTATCCCATCATGGCTGATTTATTATCCCTCTTAACCCCATTCTCCAGCCTTGCCCTATAGTCTTTGACACCCTGGTGCTGATATCTGGATGCTTTTATGTTGACGGAAGATAGTTACATTAAATGGATATTTCTTCAGCCTACAATGGAAATACACAGCATTAAATATGTTTTTATATAAATTAATAGTCTCTAAAAGGACTTTGAAGACCTGACACAACCTTGCCACAAGCTTATTTGCCTTTTTTGAGTATAAGCCTATCTGGCATAAGCCAAAAAAAAGAGTAGCCACAGATATTTTTCTCTCAATGTGTAATTTGTTGGCTAAGCTTTGTCATACCAATGCCACAGTAGTATCACTCCAGTGTGATCTGACAGGACTTCAGTTGCTGAAATGCTAGACAATTTCTAGTTTGCATTTTGTTCATCATATGAGATATCCTTTTACAATTTACAAAGACAGGTGATTTCTCAATTATTTTCTTGATTATTATGAAAACATGCTGACAAGATTAAGACCTCTGAAATTTGAAAAAGGCTTTGTAGGCTCAACACAGAATGGATTCACAATATTCTTAATTTGATATCTTAATTTATCTTATTAATCTTAATTTCTTAATTTGTGTTGGCACATGGCCTAATGGGCAAGGTATCAGACTAGTAACCTGAAAGTCACCGGTTCAAGCCTCAGCTGAGGCAGTGTGTTTGTGTCCTTGAGCAAGGCACTTAACAACACATTGCTCTGCAACGTCACCGGTGCCAACTTGCATGGGTCCTAGTGCCCTTCCCTTGGACAACATCGGTGACATGGAGAGGGGAAGGCCTGCAGCTTGGGCAACTGCCGGTCTCCCATACAACCCTGCCCAGGCCTGGAGACTCCAGGTGCAGATCCATGGTCTCTCGAGACTGACTAATGCCACCACATGATATCAATTTATATTACCACAAACAATCATCCACAAAAATCTCCTGAGAAAAAGAATTTGAACAGCCAGGCATCTGAGATGTTTATTGCTTCCATTCATCTTCAAATGAAAAAAAATATATACTTGAGAATTTTTTTCCAGAGGCCCCTTTTATGTGTAATCTGTTCCCAGCTTTCTTGAACAAGGCTCTAATTAGTTTCTGTGGAGGTAGCATATAATTCCAGTTATCTGCAGCAGACAGTGCATAGAGACCAATGGGTGGTTTTACCATTAAATGTTATTGTGCATAGGAACATCTGTCATCATCATGAAGAATTCATGACTGAGGATCTGAATTATGCTCTTCCCTTCAAGTTTATTGGTAACAGAAGAGAGACCAGCTTTAAACTTTTATAAAAAGCAAGTACACAAGTAAGCTGTAAGAAAACAGGATATCTGCATAACATACAGTATATTATTAATGTGGCTAAACCACATCAAATTGTAAGCTGAAAAACAAACGCTCTAATAGTTATGGTAACCTAAGAAAAAAGTATACCCACTAAACTCTGAACAAATCATGAACAGTCAGGGGTATCAATCTGCTCAAAGAATCAATCATGAACTAACATGCTGAAAGTCAGGAAAGATCATCTCAAATTAGGTTACTTAACAGGCGTTAGCTGTGACAGGTGGATACAGACCAAAAGGGACAACATTTAAACACTCTGAGTACAAGGGCCATTGAGCTGACAAAATACGCATTTGAAGATACTTGAGTAGTTATATTTTTTAAAACTTATTTGATTTGTAGTGATTTAGGTGATTGGATGAAATAATAAAAGGGATGTCAGAAGTAAGTTTCATATACAGAGAGTGACGAATGCATGGAATTCCTTGCCAGGAATGACGGTACAGGAAGGTACATTGGGGACATTTAAGGAACTTTTAGGCATATGGATGATAAAAAAATGAGAAGGCTACGTGAGAGGGAAGTGGTAGAATGATTTTAAAGCAGGTTAAAAGGTTGGCATTGTTTTTGTGGTTCACTCGACTGTTCTATGTTCCATGTTCACAGAGTGGCCTTCTCTGTTTCTGTCAACAGTAGTTCATTTAGATCTCTGAATTCTAATTCAGCATCTAATTGAAACAGTAAGATTATAAGGGTTTTATCTCTAACCCTCAGTCTATTAAAAATTATCATGATAATTGATTGACACAGTTTTGTTTCTCCCTTTTGTGCCCAGTTTACTCCTTGTGAGTTATAATCCAATTAGCCCAGTGTCTCCAGGTATTATAGTTTTTTTTAGCAACAGGAGAAGATGTTTTATATGTTGAAGTAGTAAAAGGTGTTGTTGAGGCCCAACTTGGAGTATTGTTTGCTGTTTTGGTCACTACCTACAGGAAAGTTGTAAACAAGGTTAGAAGAGTGCAGACAAAATTTACAAGGATGTTACCAGGTCTGGAGGACCTGAGTTGTAAGGAAAGATTCTTTAAAATGTAGAAGTTTGAGAGGAGATTTGATATACAAAACTATGAGTGGCAGAGATGGGATAGTTGAAAGCAGGCCTTTTCCGCTGAAGTTGGATGGTGGCCACAACCTGAAATTATGGTTCAGGGTGAAAGGTGAGAAGTTTAAGGGGAACATGAGGTGAAACTTCTTTACTCAGAGAGTCGTGAGAGTGTGGTATAACCTGCCAGCACAACTGGTGCATGCAAGTTCGATTTTAATATTTAAGAGAAGTTTGGATAAGTACATGGATAGTAGGGATATGGAGGGTTATGGTCCTGGTGCAGATCAATGGAAGTAGGCAGTTTAAATGGTTTTGACATGGACTAGGTGGGCCATGGTTTCTGTACTGTACTTCTCTACAACTCAATGACTCTATGTTCTTATTTTACAGATGTTTGATAAACAATAAGACTGTAGTTCACTGTGGAGGGAATATATTTACATTGTGTAGTTCATGAATGGAGAGGCATTTTCTTCTAGCTATAAAGCATGAATTCTGGTTTCATTCCTTTAATAGTTGTATAAGGGGATCTCATGAACTTGCACTTCTTGCTGAGTAGTATTTTATAATTTTTTAAATCAATTTTGATCAATCATGTCTCTTCTTTGATCGGAGTTTGAGGAGATTTGGTATATCACTATAGATTCTTGAAGTTTCAATAGACGCGCTGCGAAGAACATTCTGACTGGTATGGAAGCTCCAATGAACAGGATCGTAAGAGACTGCAGAGGGTTGAGGACTCAACCAACTCTATTCCTGGCAAAATTCTCTTTGATATCAAGAACATCTTTGCTAAGTATCCATCCGCCTTCCACCTCACCATCCCTCTTCTTGTTACAACCATCAGGGAGGAGATACAGGAACATGAAAACCCACAGTCTATGATTCAAAGACAGCTTCTTCCCCTCCACCTTCAGATACAGCATGGTCCATGAGTTCATGAATACTACCTTGTTATCACTTTTTTATTCATTATGTACTTGTTTTTCTATTTTGTAGTAATTTTGTGTCTTAGAATGAGAATCGGCTTTATTATTACTGGCATATTTCGCAAAATTTGTTGTTTTGTGGCAGCAGTACAGCAGTGCAATGCTTTAAAAAACTAAAAGTTACAAAAGGAAATGTGCAGTGGCTATAGAAAGTATTCATTCCCCCCCCCCCCCCACCGGAAGTTTTTGTGAGTTAATGTTTTACAGCATTAAATCACAATGGATTTAATTTGCTTTTTTGACACTAATCAACAGAAAAAGACACGTGTCAAAGTGAAAACAGATCTCTACAAAATGATCAAAATTAATTACAAATAAAAGCAAAACATAATTGATTGCATAATTAATCACCTCCCCTTTAATATGACACATTAAAACATCAAATCATCACTGGTGCAGTGAATTGGTTTTAGAAATCACATAATTAGTTAAATGGAGATCTGTTTTTGGAAAACTGTGTACAGTCAAGGTGTTTCAATTGATTCTAAAACACATTTGTATCCGGGAAGTTGCACTGCTGGTGAGTCAGTATCCTGGCAAAATCTACACCATGAAGACAAAAGAACACTTGAAGCAACTCCACAAGAAGGTTATTGAAAAGCACAAGTCAGGAGATGAATACAAGAAAATTTCCTAGTCACTGATTATCCCTTGGAGTACTGTCAAGTCGATCATCAGGTAATGAAAAGAATATGACACAGCTGCAAATCTACTAAGAGCAGGTTATCCTCAAATCTAAGTGACCATGCATGAAGAGGACTAATGAGGGAGGCCATCAAGAGACCTATGACAACTCTGGAGGAGTTACAAGCTTCACAGACTCTACATTCAACAACTGTTAGTTGCGTGCTTCTCCAGTTGCAGCACGATGAAAGAGTGGCAAAGTGAAAGCCACTGTTGAAGAAAACTCATATGAAATCTTGGCAAGAGTTTGCTAGAAGGCATGTGGGAGACTCTAAAGTCAGCTGGAAGCAAGTTCTAAAGTCTTATTAAACCAAAATTGAGATTTTTAGCCATCAGATTAAACATACAAACACAGTGCATCATCTAAAACACACCATCCCTACAGTGAAGCATGGTGGTGGGTGCATCACGCAATGGGGATGCTTCACCGCAGCAGGCCCTGGAAGGCTTTAGAAGTTAGAGGATAAAATGAATGCAGCAAAATACCGGGAAATCCTGGAGGAAAACCTGATGCTGTCTATAAAAGAACTGAGGCTTGGGGGAAGATTTGTTTTCCAGCAAGACAATGACCCCAAGTATAAAGCCAAAGCTACACAGGAGCAGATTAAACATAACAAAGTGAATATCCTGGGGTGGTCAAGTCAGAGTCCAAACCTCAATCCAATTGAGAATTTGTGGCTGGGCTTGAAAAGGGCTGTTCACTCATCATGATCCTCATGCAATCTAACAGACCTTGAGCAGTTTTGTAAATAAGAATCAGCAAAAGTTGTAGTGTCCAGATGTGCAAAGCTAATAAAGACCAATACACACAACTCTAGGCTGTAATTGCTGCCAAAGGTGCATCTATAAAATACCTAGGGGTGGAATATCTATGCAATCGCCTATTTTGTGTTTTATACTTGCAATTAATTCTTCATAGATGAATCTGTGTTTACTTTGATACAGAAGAGTCTGTGGATCAGTGTCCAAAAAAAAACAAATTAAATCCACTTTGATTCAATGTTGTAAACATTAAAACATGAAAACTTCCGGGGGGGGGGGGGGTGGTGAATAATTTATATAGGTACTATAAAAATAAAACAGTGAGATTGTGTTCATTCAGTACCTTGAGAAGGTTTGACAGTGGTGATTAGAAAGAATAATTAGGATAATCATCTCTTGACCTCAGATGTCATTATTTTTCAAATTACATCAATGGCTTTTGTGTTTTAATAGCCAGTTGTTCTACCCTGTAACATTTACAAGATTATCTTTATATACTGTAATACCATAAGTTTCTCAATGATGCTTTTGTGCATATTCAGTATTACATTATCATTCAACTTTCTTCACAACCTCCCATCAAATTGTGCAAAAACATCAACTATACTCTTTCCCATAGATGTTGCCTGGCCTACTGAGCTCTTCCAGTATTTTGTTTGTGTTGCTCGGATTTCAGGCATAATCAGAGTTTTTCTTGATTGCACTCAATCCTGCTAGCTTTAGATCAGACCTGGAAAACCCACTCTATTCCACTCTACGAATAGGAAAAGAAAATGTTACATTAATGTATGAAGAGTTGCTTTTCAAAGATTAGGTTAAATCAAACAGAGATAAATAACCACAGTTATTCTATATGCTCTACATGAGAGAAATGCACAGTAACAGCATGTATTTGGAATGGTCACAACTTTGATTATGATTTTTTAAAATTTTAAATGCTTCATTAATATGCATTTGTGAGTCAAGTTAACCTTCCCATATTTTAGCTAAATTATTCTGTTCCAAATAATAACCTGTATCCTCAGTTAGTAATAATTAAAAATAATCCAAATATAACTTCCCAGGTGAACACTGAAATAGCAATAGTCGATAAAGAACCATTGCCTGCTTTGTATTGTTAGAACTGATGCCCAATGCTGGTAAGACATTCACCTGAGTATCACTCTTCATTTGTGCAAGAGAAAAGCAAGTTTACTTTCCATGATATACAATAGCAGATCTCAACAGTGCAGTAAAGAATTTTACACTCAGTTGCATTTTTTATGATGTGTATATTTCTTCAATAGTAACAATGTGGCAATATGGAAAGTAACATTTCATAGTACACTAGGGCTTTAGAGGCATATGCAGTAAAACTAAAATGGTGTCATATATAATATTAACAAGAGCTGCTGCCGTGCAATATCCGTCAATGATTTTTTTTTTGCCCAAGGTCATTCTGCTGCAATTAAGCTGCTATTTAACATCAGAATAGGTTAAAACTCACAGAGTATACAGCATAATATGGACAATATGATATGTTCCTGTTACCAAGAGTCAAAATCAAATTCAACAAAAAATTATCAAAATACGCATATGTCACTATCTGCATTTTCTTGCAGAGAGTTAAAAGAAAATAAAGAGACACAATACAATAGAATGTCCTGTCTTGTCTAGGTACCATATTCGATGCGGACATTGATGATCATGTTTTTCCATACAGATCTATCCCTCGTTCTTTGGATGACTTCCATTTCCTCAATGTGTAATCACCTGACTAGGCTGTTAATGTACATAAGCCAAAGGCTTCCTCTAGGTTTGCTCTCCTCTATCTTTCCAGAGAGTATGAGTTTTTCTAGTTCATCTTTCCGCATGCTGTGTCCTAGGAATCTGAGCTGTCTTTCTCTTCTTGTTGGTATGAGTGATCTAACTGCTTGGGCTCTTCTAAGAACTTCTTCATTTGTTGTGAATGTAGTTGTGAAAAAATAACTTTGTCGTTGCTGCAAAGAACTCCAGTTTTGTTTAAATTACAGAACTATGGAGTATATTCTTGCATGTGACATGATGCAATCAAAAAGTTTGGAACAAACCAAATGAGCAAAGTAAATTTTTGTCCTCAGACTACTGACTTCAGAGATTTTCAAGTATTAGCTATTTTATATCCATTTAAACATGAAACTTATAAAAGTATCCTTCTGATAACCCTTATCACTGAATTAATTCTCCATATAATCTATTTTTAATGACTTTTTGTGTTGATTTTTTTATATGTTGAATTTTGTTTTAGTTCCAGAATAGAACCCAGAAATTCATTCATTAGCATCTCATGGTTGTTTAGGTCAATACGTCAAGTTTGGTGACAAAGTCCATAAGACCATGAGCTACAGGAGCCACTTTAGGCCATTTGGCCCATCGAGTCTGCTTCACTATTGCATCATGGCCAATGCATTTTTCCTCTTAATCTCCCACCTTTTCCCTGTATCCCTTCATGTCCTGATCAATCAAGTAATCATCAAACTCTGTCTTAAACATCCATAAAAACTTGGCTCTACAACTGCTTGTGGCAACAAATTCCACAGATTCAACATTTTCTGGTTAAAGGTATTGTCATGGTCCCTTCTGGCAATCACCCACCTGGCAATTTTCCTCAGGAATTGGGCCTCAATCACCTCATTTAGTTCCAATCATTCCCAGGTTCCACTAACTACAAACACCTGCTTTCCATCAGCAAATGTAGTATAAAAACCCTGTGAGCACTACAAGGAGCTGCCAGTTTGTTGGTTGATTCTGGTGTGAGTAACCTTATTTCATGGTTCTTAGGACTGCCAGTTCTAAGTCTAGCATCGTTCCTGGATACTGACTCCATGCTTACTACTTTAATAACGCCTCCCGACTCTACCTCCACACCCGTGTTCTGCATTTGGGTTCGTCCACTGCCACGCTCGAGTAACAGAAATTCCTCCTCATCTCAGTTCTAAAAGGACACCCCTCTACTCTGAGGCTGTGTCTCTAGTCCAAGGCTTCCAATTATAGGAAACATCCTCTTCACATCCACTTTTTTAAGGCCTTTCAATATTCGATAGGTTTCAAATCAGACACCCCTCATTCTTCTGATTTCTCATGAATACAAGCCTAGAGCCATGACACACTCTTCTTATGACAAGCCATTTGTTAGAGTGATTTTTGGGTTTAGGTCATTTACATTTAGCAAATTGCTTTGGCTACCAGTCTTCTGTTCCTTGACAATGTATTGTGGATTCAGGACCTTTCCACCAAAAGCGTCTTGGTATGATGCCTGTTGTACCTTGTTTTGTTGAATGAAGAAGATGCTTTGTATCTACCAGTAACTCTCTCTCCGGTGATTTCACTCATGCAACAACATTTGGTGTCAGAAGTGGGATAACTTCGTGACCCATCATGTGGCCAGTGATCTTAGCAGTCTAAGTTGGTGAGTGTTTTCTAAAATAGCACTCACACTTGGATCTGCTTGGGTCAGTGGTACATGGGAAGATGACGTGTCATGAATGCAGAGAGCTGAACTGGTAGATATAAAAGTGGCATGTGTGCGTGCACGTGTGTTTATGTAAGTGAGGAAACTTACTGTGTTAACTTGGTGAGATAGAGCCAGCAGTTGCAAAGGGTGGTCACCAACAGTTTGCGATGTGTATACTCATTCAGGGAGCTGCACTTTAGTGTACCTTTTGCAAGTGTGATGCAAAGGAACACAGCAGTCATCGTGAGTTCAGGTGCTCAAAGGTGGCAGATTGCGGAGTACATACTCTGCGGTTTTAAATATGTGCTGTTTAACTGGTACCCGTCTTTCCTATATTGCATAGTGTGGGAATTAGTGTCGAGGTATTTCAGGGAGAGGTTTTACCCATTCAGATCTATCGGGATGGCATCTATTGAGATCCAGCAACGCCAGGTTGAGAACCCTGCTGATCCAAGCCGGCTCTTGACTCTGATTACGACCATTCATAAGCTCTTCACCCCCGGGGAGAAACAGAACATCTTGTCAGAGTTACCCTCACTTAAAGTCACATGTGGGAATTTAGAATTCTGGTGTAAGCTTGAGGAAGTGGTTGAAATTCACCAGATGTACCCTAAAGATCTACACGTGTTGGTAAAAGCAAAATGCCCAAGGAATATGTGGGACAGGATGGCCCAGGGGGTGCAGGATGGTACCTGGACAACTACCGGGAATGCCAGCAATGAAGAAAGATACTGCTTTTTTAAAGGGGGTTTGAGGCAGTGACTGGAGGGAGGTGAGAGCCACTGGAGAAATATAATGGCAGTGATTCAAAAAGCAGATGAGACAGCCATAGTTTATGCAAAACGTAAATATGGAGCATATGAGGAGTATTCAGGGTTGGATAATCCAGGGAGGGACAGGCAAGCCTTCCTAAAAATGCTGAAGGAAGGCCTGAGCTCAGCCTACTAGGAAGTTTTAGATTTAGGCATAATGGTGGGGTCGACCTACTCTGCGATAGTATTGTGGGCCAGTGAGATAGACTGAAGAAAGTGCAAGGGAGATTGTATAGTGGATGCAGATGCTATGATCTCCCATAGAGTTTGTTTTGCTTGCCGGCAGCCAGGGCACGGAGCACGGAACTGCCAGAATAGACTTGGATGGGTAAAGGAGTTGATATGCTACAGGTGCAACCGATTGGGACATGGATGGAGGCAGTGTCAAAAAAAAAGGAAAGTTAGACAGGTGAACATCACAGCAGACACACAATCTCCCACCCCATCGATGAGCAGTCTGACCGTCGATCAAATCACAGAGTTGGTAAAGACAGCTCCTAGGTCAGAAAAAGATGTGGCAGCAGGCCCTACTGCCAGTGCTGGTGACCCATGGATGTACCCAATAGCATTGTTAGGGGGCTGACAATGCAGTATGTTAGTGGACACAGAGGCATTGGTGTTGATAACAGACCTACCTTTCCCAACACACGGACAGGCCATTTATATTCAGAGTGTAAGAGGGAAAACAGTGAAAGCAGAAAGAAGCGATTTGTAAGTACTAGAAATCAGGGGAGTGCAGCTTCCTATGTATGTCTGGGTACACCCTACTCCCATTATATGCGTCTTCAGACTATGAGGATTCACAGTTATGTGAGGAACCTATTTCTACCAACGTCTCCTTAAATGTGTCCAAAACTCAGTTATGTGAGGAGCACCGCTTTCCCGCCAATACAAGTCATGAACACACGCCTCACAATCTCAGTCCCACCAGTATTGCATTGGTTTTGGCAAGGTGGGGATGTGCGATCTTGCACTCTTAAACTTTTGTTAGTTTTACCTACGGTGCAGTGATTTTGTGCTTGAAATATTTAACTGTGTCTCGTAAGCGTCCAATGCCATGTCCTGGGCCATCAGCCGAGTGGCAGAGAACCGCTTTAACACTTGAAATAAAGTTGGAAATTATAAACAGCGCAACATCAGGCAAAGCTAACACAGCTCTGGGATGCTACTACTGAGAAGAAAATCTTGCCTTTAAAGTTCTTTTGTTGCTTGACAATGCACCAGCCCATCCTAAACATTTGGACAGCATTCATCCTAACATAACAATACGTTTCCTGGAGTCTTACTCAACATCGCTGATTCAGCCTCTTGACCAAGGACTGATCAACATTCAAGGTGTATTTTTTTTCCCAGCGAACTATCTCTCAGATGCTGCAAGCAACAGACAATTTTGAAAAACCCGAGAGTTTACCAACGGTGAAGGAATGGCGGAAGTCGGAAGACTTGCCACAAATGGGGGTGGACATGGACTCAAGTTTAGAAAGGAGTCAGCATTTCAGTCGTTCCCTGCCATCAACCCTTCTTCCCTACAAGCAAATTTATGCTGAAAAACAAAATGATGCCAAGCAAACAACCATCGCCACTTTCTTCAAACCGGTGCCATCTCCTGCTGCCAGCAGTTCTAAGAGTTCTGTGAGTTTTCCTTCACCTCTTGCTGTGCTTGATATGATCCCGACACCACAACACCCACTCATCCCCCGGAGTGAATACACCTGCCACTGCTGGTGAGTACTGTATACCCTAGTATGTTAACTTTCTATGATTTACTACGTTGAATATTACCTTAAATTGATGAAATATAATATGAATGTTGCCTTATGGTACTGCTTTTGTGTTGTATTGGTATGAAAATGTGAATAAATTACAGATAAAACATATTCATGAAGCCCTCTGGAACGCATCCCTATTTTCTCCATTTAAATAATTATTCACATTATACGTCAACTGCGAGGAAGGTATCTCCCGCATATAACGAGGATAGGGTGTATGCCCAAATATTGAGGACACTATCCTTGGAATAGGCATCCTAAGGAAAGCAGGAGCCGTTATAGATTTGGGAAAGGGAGAAGTAATATGGACAAGTCAGGGGCAGTGAAGGCGTACAACCAACAGAATACACAGGCTGGCTAGTATAGTTGCAGCTGCCCTGATCACCAGAGACTGGAGCCAGGATGGTGTCTATGGGTTACTTTGTCAGCAGTTCCCAGTGGTGTGGGCAAGACACAAGCAAGATTGTGGTCGAGTAAATATGAACCCAGTTAAAATGGAGGACGGTCTGTATAAACCCCATAAGCAGTACCCTATAAAAACCGACGCACTAACAGCAGTCCAGGTATAGTGAAGAAACAAAAATGCCAGGAGAAACTCAGAGAGCCTGCGGCCACTACTAACTTGCCTATAAGACCAGTAAAGCCCAGTGGATCATATCCATTAACAATAGGCTATACCGCCCTTAAGATCATGCCGAGATTGCATCCCATGGTGGCAGGTCCTGCAAAGGTCCTGAATTGCCAGTTTCCAGAACATAGAGATTTTCCAGTCCATCCGAGAGCAGACATTACTGTGAATAAGGCAGCAGAGGAACAAGAGGCAATTGAAATTGTAAGAGCATAGGAAGAAATGACAGAAGCCAGTTTAGTAAAATTTTATGATGAGGTGCAGGTAGAAGAGAAGGAGAGGTGGCGGAGAAAGGGAGCAAAGGAGGGACCAGATGGGAGCTGGACACATGGGGAAGAAAGAGTCGCGGTGGCCCCACCACGTATTAGGCAGCTATTACTGAAGTTATATCATGGGGTAATTAAGGGTTGGCGGGAGTCTGGGGCTTACAGGGATAGAATGACACAAAATAACCATATAACCATATAACAATTACAGCACGGAAACAGGTCATCTCGGCCCATCTAGTCCGTGTCGAGCACTTATCCTCACCTAGTCCCACCTACCTGCACTCAGCCCATAACCCTCCACTCCTTTCCTGTCCATATACCTATCCAATTTTTTTTTAGTGACAAAATCAAACCTGCCTTTACCACTTCTACTGGAAGCTCATTCCACACAGCCACTATTCTCTGAGTAAATAAATTCCCCCTCGTGTTACCCTTCAATGTTTGCCCCTTAACTCTGAACTCATGTCCTCTTGTTTGAATCTCCCCTATTCTCAATGGAAAAAGCCTATCCACATCAACTCTATCTAACCCCTTCATAATTTTAAATACCTCTAGCAAGTACCCCCCAACCTTCTATAAAGATCTAACTTGTTCAACCTTTCTCTGTAACTTAGGTACTGAAACCCAGGTAACATTCAAGTAAATCTCCTCTGTATTCTCTCTATTTTGTTGACATATTTCCTATAATTTACTGACCAGAACTGTACACAATATTCCAAATTTGGCCTCACCAATGCCTTGTATAATTTTAACATTACATCCTAACTCCTAAACTTAATGCTCTGATTTATAAAGGCCAGCATACCAAAAGCTTTCTTCACCACCCTATCCACATGAGATTCCACCTTCAGGGAACTATGCACTATTATTCCTAGATCACTCTGTTCTACTGCAATCCTCAATGCCCTACCATTTACCCTGTATGTTCTATTTTCATTAGTCCTACCAAAATGTAGCACCTCAACTGTAGCTACGTGTTTGTAGCCCGGATATTGAACTTTTCGTTGTTGGACTCCGGCCATATTATTTGCCAAGGGAAATCTCACATGCAACTGTGGTTGTTGTGTATATCCCTCCCTCTGCCAACTGGAGGTCAGCGTGTAAAATCATTCACACCATCATAGCCAGACTACAAACCCAGTGCCCTCACTACCATCTCGGGTGACTTCAACCATGGCTAGAACACTGCCCAACTTCACGCAGTATGTGAGCTGTAAAGCCAGAGAGGAGAGGACCCTGGACTTGATGTATGCTAACATTAAGGATGCATACAGCTCCTCTCCCCTCCCCCCACTGGGAAGGTCAGATCACAACCTGGTGCATCTCAAACCCTGCTACGTGCCTCTGGTGAAGAGTAAACCTGCAACCTCGGACAGTGAAGAAATGGTCGGGGGAGGCTTATGAGGCACTGCAGGATTGTTTTGAGGTGACAGACTGGCAGGCCCTCTGTGAGCCACATGGAGAGGACATTGATGGGCTCACACAGTGCATCACTGGTTACATCAACTTCTGTGTGGACTGCAATGTTCCAGCAAGAACTGTCCTTTGTTATTCAAATAACAAGCCATGGGTAAAAAAGGACCTTAAGGACATCCTGAACACTAACAAGAGGGCATTTAGAGATGGAAATAGGGAGGAGCTGAGGACAATACAGAGGGACATGAAAGCCAAGATCAGGGAGGCTAAAGACAGGTATAGGAGGAAGCTTGAGTGGAAACTCCAGCAGAACAACATGAGAGAGGTCTGGAGTGGGATGAGGACCATCACTGGGTTCCAGCAAACTAGCAACAGAGGAGCTGGTGGCAGTGTGGACAGGGCCAACAAACTTAACCTGTTCTTCAACAGATTTGACACTGCCCATCCCCCACATGATTCATCTGTTGTTGGCCCACAACTAGCACGTACTCCACTCTCCCCTCCTCACAGCCCCCCACACTGCTCTCATAACTACACCCCTCCCCCACCTGAAACCACCATGGTGGGCTTCACAGCTGAACAGGTGAGAAGACAGCTGAAACGTCTCCAGCCAAGCAAGGCTGCAGGCTCGGATGCTGTCAGCCCCAGGGTGCTCAAAGCCTGTGCCCCCCAGCTATGTGGAGTACTTCACCATGTCTTCAACCTGAGCCTGAGTCTCCAGAGGGTTCCTGTGGAAGATGTCCTGCCTCATCCCTGTACCGAAGACGCCGCGCCCCAGTGGCTCCAATGACTACAGACCAGTGGCATTGACCTCCCACATCATGAAGACCCTGGAGAGACTTGTTCTAGAGCAGCTCCGGCCTATGGTTAGGCCACACTTAGACCCCCTCCAGTTCGCCTACCAGCCCCGACTAGGAGTTGAGGATGCCATTGTCTACCTGCTGAACCATGTCTACGCCCACCTGGACAAGCCAGAGAGCACTGTGAGGGTCATGCTTTTTGACTTCTCCAGTGCATTCAGCACCATCCACCCTGGTCTGCTGGGTGAGAAGCTGACAGTGATGCAGGTGGATGCTTCCCTGGTGTCATGGATTATTGATCACCTGACTGGCAGACCACAGTACGTGTGCTTGCAACACTGTGTGTCAGACAGAGTGGTCAGCAGCACTGGGGCTCCACAGGGGACTGTCCTGTCTCCCTTTCTCTTCACCATCTACACCTCGGACTTCAACTACTGTACAGAGTCTTGACATCTTCAGATGTTTTCTGATGACTCTGCCATAGTTGGATGCATCAGCAAGGGAGATGAGGCAGAGTACAGGGCTAAGTGGGAAACTTTGTCACATGGTGTGAGCAGAATCACCTGCAGCTTAATGTGAAAAAGACTAAGGAGCTCGTGGTGGACCTGAGGAGGGCTAAGGCACCGGTGACCCCTGTTTCCATCCAAGGGGTCAGTGTGGACATGGTGGAGGATTACAAATACCTGGGGATACGAATTGACAATAAACTGGACTGGTCAAAGAACACTGAGGCTGTCTACAATAAGGGTCAGAGCCGTCTCTATTTCCTGAGGAGACTGAGGTCCATTAACATCTGCCAGACGATGCTGAGGATGTTCTACGAGGCTGTGGTGGCCAGTGCTATCATGTTTGCTGTTGTGTGCTGGGGCAGCAGGTTGAGGGTAGCAGACACCAACAGAATCAACAAACTCATTCGTAAGGCCAGTGATGTTATGGGGGTGGAACTGGACTCTCTGACAGTGGTGTCTGAAAAGAGGATGCTGTCCAAGTTGCATGCCATCTTGGACAATGACTCCCATCCACTCCATAATGTATTAGTTAGACACAGGAGTACGTTTAGCCAGAGACTCATTCCACCGAGGTGCAACACTGAACGTCACAGGAAGTTATTCCTATCTGTGGCAATCAAACTTTACAACTCCTCCCTCAGAGTTTCAGACACCCTGAGCCAATAGGCTGGTCCTGGACTTATTTCCACTTGGCATATTTTACTTCTTATTATTTAATTATTTATGGTTTTATATTGCTATATTTCAACACTATTCTTGGTTGGTGCGACTGTAATGAAACCAAATTTCCCTCGGGATCAATAAAGTATGTCTGTCTGTCTTTCTGTCTGTAACACTTATCAGCATTAAACTCCAACTGCCATCGTTCATCCCACTCTTCTAACTGGCCTAAATCTCTCTGCAAGCTTTGAAAACCTATTTCATTATCCACAACGCCACCTATCTTAGTATCTTCTGCATACTTACTAATCCAGTTTACCATCCCATCATCCAGATCATTAAAGATTATGACAAACAACATTGGACCCAGTACAGATCCCTGAGGCACACCTCTAGTCACTGTCCTCCAACCTACAAACTGTTATCCACCACTACTCTCTGGCATCTCCCATCCAGCCACTGTTGAATCCATTTTACTACTTCAATATTAATACCTAACAATTGAACCTTCCTAACTAACCTTCCATGCGGAACCTTGTCAAAGGCCTTACTGAAGTCCATATAGACAACATCCACTGCTTTACCCTCATCAACCTTTTTCATAACCTCTTCAAAAAGTTTAATAAGATTTGTCAAACATGAACTTCCACTCACAAATCTATACTGACTGTTCCTAATCAGACCCTGTCTATACAGATAATTATATATACCATCTCTAAGAATACTTTCCATTAATTTACCCACCACTGACGTCACACTTATAAGCCGATAATTGCTAGATTTACTTTTAGAACACTTTTTAAAGAATGGAACCACATGAGCAATATGCCAATCCTCCGATGCCATCCTTGTTTCTAATAACATTTGAAATATTTCTGTCAGAGTCCCTGCTATTTCAACATTTACTTCCCTTAAGGTCCTAAGGAATATCTTGTCAGGAACTGGAGATTTATCCACTTTTATATTCTTTAAAAGTGCCAGTACTTCCTCTTCTTTAATCATCATAGTTTCCATAACTGCCCTACTTGTTTCCCTTACCTTACACAATTCAATATCCTTCTCCCTAGTGAATACTGAAGAAAAGAAATTGTTCAAAATCTCCCCCATCTCTTTTGGTTCCGCACATAGCTGTCCACTCTGATTCGCTAAGGGACGAACTTTATCCCTTTTGCTATTTATAGAACTGTAGAAACCCTTTGGTTTTATTTTCACCTTACTTGCCAAAGCAACCTCCTATCTTCTTTTAGCTTTTCTAATTTCTTTCTTAAGATTCTTTTTACATTCTTTATATTCCTTGATTACCTCATTTACTCCATGCTGCCTATATTTATTGTAGATATCTCTCTTTTTCCAAACCAAGTTTCCAATATCCCTTGAAAACCATGGCACTCTCAAACTTTTAAACTTTCCTTTCAACCTCACAGGAACATAAAGATTCTGTACCCTCAAAATTTCACCTTTAAATGACTTCCATTTCTCTATTACATCCTTCCCATAAAACAAATTGTCCCAATTCACTCCTTCTAAATCCTTTCGCATCTCCTCAAAGGTAGCCTTTCTCCAATCAAAAATCTCAACCCTACTAGCTATCTCTATTGCTGAACTAACCTCCTCTCTCCCAGTCTCTTCAATTTGATTCCTACCCCCTTACCATTCTCGTTTAAAGTCTCCCCAGTAGCCTTCGCAAATCTCCCCGCCAGGATATTGACTCTTCCCCTTCCCCCTCCTAACCGTGACCCACTTGTCTGCCTCTCGTGGTTCCAGTGTGACCAATCGCCTGTAACTCCTCTTTATCAACTCACTCTCCCTGACCAGAAGAAGGTCATCAAGCTGTAGCTCCAGTTCCCTAACACAGTCCCTTAGGAGCTGCAGCTCGGCGCACCTGGCGCAGATGTGGATGTCCAGCAGGCTAGGAGACTCCAGGACCTCCCACATCCGACACCGAGAACAACAAGCTGCCCTCACTCTCATACTTCCCCCTTTCCTCAAATAACAGGAAAAACTGAAACCTAAACCTACTTTGCCTCGCCCACTTCCGCCCAAGCCCGTTGAGCCAGAGCCCCTAAGCTTACACTCTGCTCCCCGCTGTATAAGGCTGTGTTCCTTTTGAATCTTCTGCGCTTCACTGCCCGACGTCACACGCCTGTGCAGTCCCACCTCTCTTAACTCCGATGAGAAGAAGAAAAAAATCAGAATGGTTCCCGCTGCACTCCTGCTCCAATCCTCAGCCTTCCTTCTCCAAATTCAATATGTGAAAGATCTTTGTAACCAACTTAAAGTGTTGAAGGACTGAGCAAAACAACAGTAGCGAATCGCTGACCAGAGAGAGCCAGAGGAAAGGGAGATAGGCCTTCCATGGCCTGGCAATCAAATCTTGGTGAGGGTGCTGCCGGAAAGGCCAGGGTTTGCCCCCAAGTGGATAGGACCGCAGATGGTACTCTTAATCAATGACACTTCTGTCTGTGTGCAGAGGACTCAGGTTAAAGCATACGACTCACCCTCTTGTTGCTCCCACAGACAGAGTGGGGATCAAGTGTACCCAGAAACTCTGTAATTACAGAGAACCTAAGAGAGGAACACCAGCCGGCCATGCCAGACCTGACCACAGCTGATGAAAACATAACCGGAGAAAACGCAACGACAGAAAACCCCGAGAGTGTGGCAGGAGACACTGAGAGCGTGACAAAAACCGATGAATAGCATGCTAAAGTATGATGATGATGATGATACTCCGTAATGAAGGCTGGTTGCTGAAGGTAGATGATTAGTTTTATAGGACAGAATAGAAAAAATTGGAAAACAGATGGGGAGGGATTTTTAAGTTAAAGCAGAGACAGCAAGTTCCACAACTTCGATGGCGTTTCAGACTGCACACGGCACCTGAAGGCAGTTGCCCTCAGTCTGAATGAGCAGTTGGGCCAGTGATTGACTGGACAGTTCAGAAGCGGGTGCCACCGGGGAGAGGTCCCTGCATTTACATAGAGACCACCCCAACCCCTTCCTGTACATCGATGAGAGAGGCTGTGAGTGCTCCCGGAAAGAGAGTTTCAGCAAACAGAGAATGAAGGGCTGAAGGCAAAGGAATGTGATTAAGCTGCAGTCAGCCTGTAGGGAAAGCGCCAACAGACACACGAAAGGAGCCGCAGTTCTAAAGACTTGTTCAAATTTCTGGAACAGCCTCTCTGCTTAATATTTGGTAGGTAGCATTAGGGAATGCTAGGTAGATATCAAAGCACACAAAATTGGGGGGAAATTTCGTGGCAGGGTGTTTTTGCTGCCCTATTTGAGTAGATCCTCTTAGGTTGGCCTTTCCTGGTACAAATTTATTTTTGTCCAGGAGGACTAAGAGGAGGGACTGTTAGAGTGATTTTTGGGTTTAAACATTTGGCAAATGGCTTTGGCTACCAGTTTTCTGTTCCTTGACAATGTACTGTGGATTCAGTTTGGAACAATGGATTCCTAAAAGCCCAGTCCAGACGCTGCTGGTGCCTGGGGGATGGATGCGAATCAGAAGGTGTGAAGTTTGTATGTAGTTTCAAAAGAAAGCATTATCTATACTTTGTAAATATGGAATTGTCCTTTATGTTTAGCAAATAAATATCAAGCCCCACGTTGGGCCAGCAGACCTTTTCACCGAAAGTGTCTAGGTATGAGGCCTGCTGTACCTTGTTTTGTCGAATAAAGAAGCTGCTTTGTTTCTACCAGTAACTCTCTCTCTCTGATGACTTCATTCACGCAACAACACCATTCAATCTTGGAATCATTTTTGTGAACCTCTTTGAACCCTCTCCAGTGTCAGCCTGTGCTTTCCAATATAAGGTGTCCAAAATTGCTCACAATACTCCAAGTGAGACTTCACCAGTGTTTTATAAAGCCTCAACATTACATTCTCGCTTTTATATTCTAGTCCTCTTAAAATGAATGCTAACATCGTATTTGCCTTCCTCACCACTGACTCAACCTACAAATAAATATTCTGGAGATCCTGCACAAGGTCTGCAAAATTCTTCTGCACTGGAAAATAGTCTACCCTTTTATTACTTCTACCAAAATGCATGACCATACACTTCCTGATACTGTAGTCCAACTGCCTCTTCTTTGTCCATTCTACTAACTTGCCTAAGTCCTTCTGTAGCCTATCTACCTCATCAAAACTACCTGCCCCTCCGCCTATCTTTGTATCATCTGCAAACTTTGCAATAAAGCCATCAACTCCATCATCAAAGTCTTTGATTGGAAAGCTGAACTTATTGGGCCTGAACAACTCCCTCTGCAACTGGATCCTAGACTTCTTGACTGGGAGACCTCAGTCAGTCCGGATCGGGAGCAGCATCTCCAACACCATCACACTGAGCATGGGGGCTCCCCAGGGTTGTGTGCTCAGTCTATTGCTGTACACTCTGCTGACCCATGATTGTGCTGCAACACGCAGCTCGAACCATATCATCAAGTTCGCTGATGACACTACCGTGGTGGGTCTCATCAGCAAGAACGATGAGTCAGCATACAGAGAGGAGTTACAGCAGCTAATGGACTGGTGCAGAGCCAAGAACCTGTCTCTTAATGTGAACAAAACAGAAGAGATGGTTGTTGACTTCAGGGAGGCACGGAGCGTCCACTCCCCACTGAACATCGACGACTCCTCGGTAGGGATCGTAAAGAGCACCAAATTTCTTGGTGTTCACCTGACGGAGAATCTCACCTGGTCCCTCAACACCAGCTCCATAGCAAAGAAAGCCCAGCAGAGTCTCTACTTTTTGTGAAGGCTGAGGAAAGTCCATCTCCCACCCCTCATCTTCATCACATTCTACGGGGGTTGTATTCAGAGCATCCTGAGCAGCTGCATCACTACCTGGTTCGGAAGTTGCGCCATCTTGGATCACAAGACCCTGCAGCGGATAGTGAGGTCAGCTGAGAAGATCATCGGGGTCTCTCTTCCCGCCATCACGGACATTTACACTACACGCTGCATCCGCAAAGGAAACAGCATTATGAAGAACCCCACGCACCCCTCATACAATCTCTTCTCCCTCCTGCCGTCTGGGAAAAGACTCCGAAGCATTTGGGCTCTCACGACCAGACTATGTAACAGTTTCTTCCCCCAAGCTTATATTGTCCTGTTATTTATTGAAATGCCTGCACTGCTTTTGTGCACTTTACATAGTCCTGTGTAGGTCTGTAGTCTGGTGTAGCTTTCTCCGTGTTTTTTTTTATTACGTAGTTCAATCGAGTTTTTTGTACTGTGTCATGTAAACCATGGTCCTGAAAAACGTTGTCTCATTTTTACTATGCACTGTACCAACAGTTATAGATGAAATGACAATAAAAGTTGACTTGACTTGACTTGACTTTAACACATAACATAAACAGAAGTAGTCCCAACACAAGCCCCTGTAGAACACCACTAATTACCAGCAGCCAACCAGTAAAGATTCCTTTTAATCCCTCTCTTTGCCTGCAGCCAGTTAGCTACTGCTTTATCCATGGTGGTATCCATACTGTAACCCCTTGGGCTCATAGCTTGTTAAGCAGCCTCATGTGCAGCACCTTATCAAGGACCTTCTGAAAATCCAAGTACAAAACATCAACTGATTCTCCTTTGTCTATCCTGCTTGTTATTTCTACAAAGAATCCCAACAGGTCTGCCAAGCAATATTTCCCCTTAAGGAAACCATAATGCCTTACAGCCAATTTTATCACATGCCTCCAAGTCTCCTGAAACCTCATCCTTAATAATCGACACCAACATCTTTCCAACTACTGACGTGAATCTAAATGGCCTATAATTTCCTTTCTTCTGCCTTTTTCCCTTCTTGAAGTGTGGATTGGCATTTGCAATTTTCCAGTCTTCCTGAACCATTCCAGAATCTAGTAATTCTTGAAAGATCATTACTAATGCCTCCACAATCTCTTCAGCCACCACTTTTAGATCACTGGGGTGTACACAGTCTGATCTAGGTCACTTATCTACCTTCAGACCTTTCATTTTCCCAAGAACCTTCTCCCTAGTAATGACAATTCCACAAACTTCTGATCCCTGACACTCTGGAACTGCCACCATACTGCTGGTGGCTTCCACAATAAAAACTGATGCAAAGTACTTATTCAGCCATTTTGATATTTCCTTGCTCCCCCATTACAACATCTCCAGTATAATTATCCAGTGGTCCAATAACCACTCTCACCTCTCTTTTACACTTTAATTATCTGAAGAAACTTTGGGTATCCTCTTGAATATTATTGGCTAGTTTACTTTTGTGTTCCATCTTTTGCTTCTTAAAGCGATCTTTAGTTGTCTTCTGTTGGGTTTTAATCCTTCCCAATCCTATAACTTTCCAGTAAGTTTTGCTCTACTAAATGCCCTCTATTTGACTTTTATGTTGGTTTTAACTTCTTATTTTAGCCATGGTTGTGTCACCTTGCCTTTAGAATACTTCTTCCTCTTTTGGATGTATATATCCTGTGCCTTATGAATTGTGCCCAGAAATTACACTCATTGCTGCTCTGCCATTAACCCTGCCAATGTTCTTTTCCAATCTATTTTGGCCAACTCCTCTCTCTTGCCTCTGTAATTCCCTTTACTCCACTGTAATACTGATACATCAGTCTTTAGCTTCTTCTTCTCAAATTTCAGGATGAACTTGATCATATTATGATCACTTTCCCTAAGGGTTCTTTTACCTTAAGCTCTTTAATCAATTCCAGTTCATTGCACAACATCCAGAATAGCTGATCATCTCGTGGGCTCAACCATGAGCTGCTCTAAAAAGGCATTCTAGAAACTTCCCCTCTTGGGATCCAGCACCATCTTGATTTTCCCAATCTACAGTGGTATGCAAAAGTTTGGGCACCCCGGTCAAAATTTCTGTTACTGTGAATAGCTAAGTGAGTAAAAGATGACCTGAATTCCAAAAGACATAAAGTTAAAGATGACACATTTCTTTAATATTTTAAGCAAGATGACTTTTTTATTTTCATCTTCTACGGTTTCAAAATAACAAAAAAGGAAAAGGGCCCGAAACAAAAGTTTGGGCATACTGCAAGGTCAGTACTTAGTAATACCCCCTTCAGCAAGTATCATAGCTTGTAAACACTTTCTGTAGCCAGCTAAGAGTCTTTCAATTCTTGTTTTGGGAGATTTTTACCCATTCATCCTTGCAAAAGGATTCTAGTTCTGTGAGATTTTTGGGCCATCTTGCATGCACTACTCTTTAAGGGTCTATCCACAGATTTTTGATAATGTTCAGGTTGGGGGACTGAGAGGGCCACGGCAAAACCTTCAGCTTGCACCTCTTGAGGTAGTCCACTATGGATTTTGAGGTGTGCTTAGGATCATTATCTGTTGTAGAAGCCATTCTCTTTACATCTTCAGCATTTTTACAGATGGTGTGATGTTTGCTTCCAGAATTTGCTGGTATTTAATTGAATTCATTCTTCCCTCTACCAGTAAAATGTTCCCCGTGCCACTGGCTGCAACACAAGCCCAAAGCATGATGAATCCACCCTCTTGCTGAACAGTTGGAGAGGTGTACATTTCAAGAAATTCTGCACCCTTTTTTCTCCACACATACCTTTGCTCATTGCAGCCAAAAGGTTCTATTTTAACTTCATCAGTCCACAGAACTTTTTTCCAAAATGCATCAGGCTTGTTTAGATGCTCCTTTGCAGACTTATGACACTGAATTTTGTAGAGAGGATGCAGGAAAGGTTTTCTTCTGATGACTCTTCCATGAAGGTCATATTTGTGCAGGTGTCGCTGCACAGTAGAACAGTGCACCACCACTCCAGAGTCTGCTAAATCTTCCTGAAGGTCTTTTGCAGTCAAACGAGGGTTTTGATTTGCCTTTCTAGCAATCCTATGAGCAGTTCTCTCAGAAAGTTTTCTTGGTCTTCCAGAACTCAACTTGACCTCCACAGTTCCTGTTAACTGTCATTTCTTAATTACATTATGAACTGAGGAAACAGCTACCTGAGAATGCTTTGGTATCTTCTTATATTCTTCTCTGCTTTGAGGGCATCATTTATTTTAATTTTCAGAGTGCTAGGCAGCTGCTTAGAGGAGCCCATGGCTGCTGATTGTTGGGACAAGGTTTGAGGAGTCAGGGTATTTATAAAGCTTTGAAATTTGCATCACCTGGTCTTTCTGTGACTGTGAACAAGCCATAGTCCTAACCAGCTAATTAAGGTCTGAGACTTCGGTAAAAGTTATCTGAGAGCTCAAATCTCTTGGTGTGCCCAAACCTTGCATGCCACTTTACCTGCATATTGAAATCCCCCATGAATATTGGAACAATGGCCATTTGACATGAATATTCTCTCTCCCATTGTAATCTGTAGACCATCTCCTTACTACCATTTGAAGGTCTGTATATAATCACCAGGGTGTTTTTACCCTTGCAGTTGCTTGGTTCTACCCACGATTCAAAACCTTCTGACCCTATGTCATCTCTTTCTAATGAATTGATTTCATCTTTTACCAACAGAGCCATGCCGCCCCTTCTGCCTACCTGCCTGTCCTTTCGATACAATATATATCCTTGGATATTAAGCTCCCAGCTATAATCTTCTTTCAGCCATGGTTCAGTGATGCCCACAACATCATACATGCCAATGACATGGAGAAATATAATGTGGAAGCGGGCTCTTTGGCCCACCAAATTCATACTGACCATCACCTATCCATTTACACCAATCATAAATCAGTCTCCACATTCTCATCAACTCAACCAGATTCTAAAACTTACCTAGCTACTAAACAAAATTTACAGAAGCCTATTAAGTTACAAACCTTTATGTCTTTGGGACATGCCAGGAACTGGAGAGCCCAGAGGAAATCATATAGTTGGAGAGAAAACAAGCAAACTCCACACAGAGTGCATTCGATGTCTTTGGCTTTCAGAGGCAGCAGCTCTACTGGCAGATCTGCTGTGGTACTAAATTGTTCAGTAGCCCTTAAACCATATTCGAGTAAATGGGTTAAGGTTTATACAATCTCTGTTGATGTCCTTGAAATTCTTGGCTTTTATTTTCAACATACATAGTTCTGTAAAAAATTTACAGTGTTGGCGCGTGACCATGTGGTTAAGGCGTTGGTCTAGTGATCTGGAGGTCGTTAGTTCGAGCCTCAGCTAAGGCAGCATGCTGTGTCCTTGAGCAACCATACGTTGCTCTGTGATGGCACTGGTGCCAAACTGTATTAGCCCTTGCCCTTCCCTTGGACAACTTCGGTGGCATGGAGAGGGGAGACCTGCAGCATGAACAACTGCCAGTCTTCCGTACAACCCTGCTCATGCCTGCGCCCTGGAAATTTTCCAAGATGCAAATCCATGGTCTCTCGAGACTAACAGATGCCTATAATATAAAACATAGTTCTGTTCAGATGTTGGAACAGAACTTTTAATGCATGTTATTTGTGTTGTACAGCAGAGGTAAGTTGATGAAATCCTTCACACAAAACTTTTGACTCAAGTTGAAACTCATGGAATTGTCCTGACCTGTAAGATGGCTGAGTCATAGGAAACAGAATTGAGATAACAGACAAGCAAAATGGCAAATTGTGATTAATGAGTCCTTCAAGGATCTACGTTGGGATTGCACCTATTCATTATGTCTCGTGATGAGATAGAATGCTACCTATAGAATGATGTTAGGAAATGTGCAGTATGGGATAAAAGTAGGATTCTTGGTAGTATGGAGGAACAGAGTCCATTGATACCTCAAAATTGATACACAAGTTGATAGAGTAGTTAAGAAGGCCTATAGCTGGGCATTGAGTTCAAGAGCTATAAAATTCTGGTTAGACCACACTGAAGTATTGTGCTCAGATTAGTTTTCCTCAATGTAGGAAGGGCATGGAAGCTTTAGAGAAAGTGCAGAGGTGATGTACCTAGATGCTGTCTGGATTAGAGAGTGTGTTTTATGAGGAAAGGTTGATGAATTAAGACCTTCTGCTCTGGAGTGAAGGAAGATGAAAGGTGACTTGATAGAGATGCATTTGATTATGAGACAGAGAGGACAGCCAGAACCCTTTACTCAGGGTGAGATGGCCAATACTAGAAGATATCAGTTTTAGGTGAGTAGAGGAAAGATTAGAGAAGATCTCTGAGATGGGTTTATTACATAGAGAGTTATAAGTGCTTGGAAGGCACTGGAACACCTGGAGTGCCTGGTTGTGGTAGAAGCTAATACATTAGGGATATCTAAGAGAATCTTAGATAGGCACATTGATGTAAGCAAATTATAGGGTTATGGACTGTGTACGAGATAAAAGTTAATTTGATCATGGAGTAGCCTTGTTTAGAACAACACAACATCATGATTTGAAAGGCCCATACTGTATTCCACACTATGTTCTATATTTAAGTGCATGATGTAGATTGAAGCATTGAATTGGAGACTAATAAACTGAAGAAATAAGCAAGTACTGTGCAAAATGTACATCAGCACAGTTAAAAGTGGGCTCATCTACTTTATAATCCAAGGAAAGATAGAACAATCTATACTATTTATGGAGGTAGTCTTGTTTCTTTCAATGGACTGGTACAGAAAATAATTTTAAAAGACCAACAAAATAATAGCTTTTATGTCTTAAAGTTGTCTTTAAGAGGATAATGTTTTGAACTTCTAACATAGAAACAAGGTCAAGCAAGGTCTCAAGAAATTTAGTATTCCAAGTTGCATCCTGAGAGAGTTCTAATTACAACTGCTCAGTCTGATGAGTGCAGGTCAATGTTGATACAGTCACAAAAGTGCCCAAGATGGCACTTTTATCATTGTCTGATACAAGGAAAATGCCAGAAGCATTCAACAGATCAGACAGCAGGGAAGAGTTGGATCAATGTTTCTTGTCATTGATCTTCCAGGAACCAGAAAATTGAGAAAACAGAATCTGTAATGGAAAGAGCTGTAAAAGGAATGTTAACATAAGAGTCTGAAAATGCTATAACCTGGAAGAATGCTCAAGGCAATGAGGAACTCAATAGGTCAGGGAGCATCAACGCACCAGAGTGGACAGTAGGCAGTTAAACCATAAGACCATAAGGCATAGGAGCAGAATTAAGTCATTCAGCCCCCCAAGTCTCTCTGCAATTCTATTATGGCTGATCCCAGATCCTACTTAACCGTATATGCCTGCCTTCTCGCCATATCCTTTAATGCCCTGACAGATCAGGAAACTATCAACTTCTAGCTTAAATATACACACACACTTGTCCTCCACTGCAGTCTGTGGCAGAGCATTCCACAGATTCACTACTCTCTGGCTAAAAAAACCCTCCTTACCTCTGTTCTAAAAGGTTGCTCCTCAATTTTGAGGTCATGCTCTCTCGTCCCGGATCCCTATGCATTCTTCTAAATTCCAATGAGTACAGGCCCAAAGCTGCCAAGTGCTCCTCATATTTTAACCCCTTTATTTTTGGAATCATCCTCATGAACCTCCTCTCGGCTTATTCCAATGACAACACATCCCTTCTAAGATATTAGGCCTAAAACTGTTGACAATACCCCAAGTGTGGCCTGGCTAGTGTCTTAAAAAGATTCAGTATTATCTCCTTTTTTTTTATTCTATTCCACTTGATATAAATGCCCAAGTTCTATTTGCCTTTTTTTTTACCACCAACTCGACCTGTAAATTAAATTCTGTGAGCTTTGCATGAGAGCTCCGAAATTCCTTTGTACCTCTGATGTTTGAACCTTCTTCCCATTTAGATAATAGTCCATACTATTGTTCCTTTTACCAAAAAATGCATTTTCATACGTTTCCAAACACTGCATTCCATCGGCCTCCTTTTTGCCCATTCTTCTAATTTGTCTAAGTCCTGCTGCAATCACATTGCTTCCTCAGCACGACTTAGCCCTCCACCTATCTTCGCATCTTTCGCTAACGCTGCCACAAAGTTATCAGTTCCATTACCTAAATAACTGAAAAATCTGAGATTAGTCTAACTGGCCGATAGTTTTCTTTCTTTTGCATTCCCCCCTTCTTAAAGAATGGAGTGACTTTTGCAATATTCCAGTCTTCTGGAACCATGCCAGAATCAAGATATTTTTGAAAGATCATGACCATGCAGCTTGTCTCAGGACTCTGGGATGTAGACTGTTTGGTCCAGGTGACTTATCCACCTTGAGACACCTGAGTCTGCCTAGCACTTTTTCTTTTGTAATAACAATGGCACTCACTCCTGCTCCCTGACACTCACAGACCTCTTGCACTCTGCTAGTGTCTTCCACAGTGAAGACTGATACAAAGTACCCAATAAGTTCAATTGCCATTTCTTTGTCCCCCATTACTACCTCCCCTGCATCATTTTCTAGTGGTTCAATATCAACTCTCACCTTCCATTTACTCTTTATGTAACTGGAAAAAAACTTTTGGTACCCTGCTTTATATTATTGGCTAGTTTGCCCTCATATTTCATCTTTTCTCTTCTTATAGTTTTTTTAGTTGCCTTTTGTTGGATTTTAAAAGCCCAATCATCCATCTTCCCACAAACAAGAGAAAGTCAGCAGTTGCTGAAAATCCAAGCAACACACGCACAAAGTTCTAAAGGAACTCAGCAGACCAGGCTTCACCTATGGAAAAGAATATTGTTGATGTTTTGGGCCAAAACCCTTCAGCAGGACTGGAGAAAAAAAAAGCTGAGGAGTAGATTTAAAAGATGGGGTAGGGGAGAGAGAAACACAAGATGATAGGTGAAAACTGAAGAGGGAGGGATGAAGTAAAGACCTTGGAAGTTGATAGGTGAAAGAGGCAGAAGGCCATCACTCACTTTTGCTACCTTATATGGCCTTCCCTTGGCTTTTATACAGTCCTTAATTTCCCTTGTCAACCACAAATGCTTTAACCTTCCATTTGAGAACTTCTTCTGTGGATATATCTATCTGCCTTGTGAACAAAGCACAAATTACTAGAGGAATTCCAGCTGATCAGGAAGCATTGTGGAATAAAGGCATGGTAAAATCCCATTGCACCCCCCCCCCCAACTAATCATGCTACCTTTCTCTTTCCTTTAACCATTTACTCTCAGTCGCCATGAAGGATCTCAACATCCCTTTGTCTCAGCAGGTGCTGCTGCTTGTGTTTCTCCACAGTGTTTTTTTTGCCTCATGCTATAAGTATTTTGCAGAAATAGCCGTTGACTGATTTAGTCTTTTCAGCTGTCAAATCTTGGATAGCATTTTGCCAGAGAAAAGTGAAGAGGTCAACAGAGCGGATGAAGAAAATGAGAAAATTATGAGCCATAGTTGTAGAAGTAGTTGAAAGAATTGAAGGGGTGGGAATGGGTAATGCAAAGGGCAGACATAAAGAATGAAGAGATATGTAACAAAATGAAGAGAATGGAGGTCAAATAGAGGAGAAGGACACATCTAGAATCTAAACTCATACTGAGAAAAATGGTTTCACATTATTAGGTACTACTGTACACCTTGTTAATACAGATATATAATTATCTAATCACACAGCTGCAATTCAATCCAAAAAAGCATGCAGATGTTGTGAAGGGGTTCAGTTGATGTTCAAATGAAACATCAGAATGGAGAGGAAATGTGATCTAAGTGACATTGACAGTGGAATGATTGTTGGTGCCAGACAGGGTAGTTTGAGCATTTCAGAAACTGTTGATCTCCTAGGATTTTCATGCACAATAGTTTCTCGAGTTTACAGAGAATGGTATGGTAAACAAAAATCATCCAGTGAGTGGCAGTTCTATGGGCAAAAACGACTTGTTAATGTTAGAGGAGACTGGCCAGACTGGTTCAAGATGCAGGAAGCTGACAATAAATGGATGTCTTCAGCAGCAAAAGGCCATGGACACTACATTCAGTGTATGGTTAAAGGTAACTTATTAATTCAATATTGTCCTTTCTTGGTGACTTAACCAAATTTTTAAAAAGTTGATAATAGTGGTATAAATGAATAAAATAAATTAGGAAGTTGGCAAAATTAACCAAGATGTGGAATTAACAAATTCAATGGGCTTTACATGGAAGCAAAAATAGTTAAAGACAAGATATCAGACAACAAATTTAATTATTTTAAAAAATGGACTTTAAGGAATATAAGTTTTTAAAAGATAAAGTCTATTCCTCAGAAAATTATTTAATTGAATTATGACTAAGTGTACTGTAAGCCTCTTCAGTAAAGAGGGAATGATACAGCAGCCAATTTCCATGCTTAACCTGGGTGATGCAGATTTGAGCATGATCACTATGAAAGAAGGATTGATAGGGCCAAAATATTATAAGACCAGGGCTCTGCAACAACTAGGGAAGTGAGTTAGTGAGCAATCCAGACAAATTAGTGACACAAGAGATTTCTGCAGATGCTGGAAATATTCATCAACAAACACACAAAGCTGGAGGAACTCAACACGTCAGGCAGAATTCATGGACGGAAATAAACAGTCACATGCTGATCTAAGGCTTTTCACTAGGACTGGAAAGGAAGAGGGCAGAAGGCAGATTAAGCAGGTGGAAGGAGCACAACTCAGAGATGATAGGTGGGACTGAACCAGAGTAGCCAAATGGCCAAGGCTGTCTTTTTAATGAGTGAAGATATGTGCTCACGAGTATCTTCAACCTCTCGCTTCAGCAGTTTGTGTACCCACCTGCTTCGAGCAGGCTTTAATCATACCAGTGCTGAAGAAGAATGTGGTAACCTGCCTCAATGACTATCGCCCATTGGCACTTACACTCCCAAGTGTTTGAGAGGCTGGTGTTAAAATATAACAGCTTCTGTCTGAGTGGCAACTTGGATCTGCTCCAATTTGCCTACCAGAACATTAGGTTCATAGCAGATGCCTTCCCATTGGCTTTTCACATAGTCCTGGAACATGTTGACAGCAAAGATGCATACACCAGGATGCTTTTCATCATATACAGCTCAACATTTGATCGCATCACACCATCCAAACTAATCAGTAAATTCCAAGCTCTGGGCCTCAACATCCTCTTGTACAATTAGATTCTGGGTTTCCTCACTTGCAGACCCCAGTCAATTCAGATTGGCAAAAACATCTCCTCCACTATCTCCATTACCACAGTTGCTTAGTCCCCTGCTCTAGTCGTTTTACCCTTATGACAATGTGGCTAAGTACAGCTCCAACATCATATTCAGGTTTGCTGATGACACCACTGCTGTGGGACTTATCAAAGTTGGTGATGATCAGCCTACAGGAGGGAGATTGAAAATTTGGCTGAGTGGTGTTTCACTCAATGTCACCAAGACCAAGGAACTGATTATAGACTTCAGGAGAGGGGGAAACCAGAGGTCCACAAGTCTGTCCTCATTGGAGTAACTTCAAATTTTTGGGTGTCACTACTTTCAGAGGACCTGTCCTGGACCCAGCATATGAAAGTAATTGCAAAGAAAGCACAACAGTGCTCCTATTTCCTTAGGAGTTTGTGGAAATTCAGCATGACATCAAAAACTTGGACCAACTTCGAATGGCGTGCAGTGGAAACTATATTGACTGGCTGCATTACGGGCTAGTAAGGGAACACCAATGACTTTGAACTGAAAATCCAACAAAGGATGATAGTTTCGGCCCATACATCATGGGGAAAGCCCTCCCAATCATTATTCACATCTACATGAAACACTGTCGTACAAAAGTACCATCCATCATCAAAGATCCTCACCACCCAGGCCATGCTATTTTCTTGCTGCTACTGTGTAGAAGGTACAAGTGCCTCAGGACTCGCATCACCAGGTTCAAGAACAATTACCACCCCTGAACCATCAGGCTCTTGAACAAAAGAGGATGACTACACTCACCTATTGAGATGTTCCCATAACCAATGATCGCACTTTAAGAACTCTTTATCTTGTTATTTCACGCTCTCATTATTTATTGCTATTTATTTTTATTTACATTTGCACAGTTTGATGTCTTCTATGCTCCACTTGCTCTTTCATTGAACCTGTTAACAATTACTATTGTATGGATTTGCTGAATCTGCCTACAGGAAAAATAATCTCAGGGATGTATGTGGTGACATGTATGTACTGTCATAAATTTTACTTTGGACTTCAAACTTTGAAAGAGATGCAGAGTGAGTGGCATTCTGGTTAGGAAAACCTGCAGTGGAGGAACATTTCAGTCAGATTTCTACCAGCACCATCCTACTGTTAGTGTTAAATACAAAATACGAATTGGAACAAAGGATTTGATTTTGTTATTAGTGATAATACCACTAAAGCACATTGCATTGCATTTGCAGTATCAGCCCCCAGATGAAAAATATCAATAAAATTAAATTATACACACTCTTTCAAAAATACTTGTTAAGAAAACCCTAAACATCATGGAACTAAAAATTTAATTTTTTGTTTGTGCATGTAATTTAGTCGGCTTGAAAATATGCAAAATGTGTGCAACATGTAATAACACTTTCTATTGTAAAATAATTTATTGTTCTAGCCACTGAGAGCGAGAGGAGGAGAGATTTTTTAGCACCGTATTTACAGACCATTAACCTTGATCCACCTCTGTCTTCCATCTGAAAGAGACAATTACAAATGGCTCTCAAATGCCTGAAAAGCTATAATGTATTTAAATCCAGGAATGATGCTAAGTTCACTTTATGGAATTCACGTAATCCCACCGATGCTTCTAAGTGCCAATTTACTAAGTGTCAAGAGCAAAACGTTATCAGTTGGAGCAGATTTAAGGTACACCAACTAATAAAATATACCTCAAAATATACTTCTGATTTTATGAGAACATGCCCCTATTGTTCACTGCCTGTAGCATGCTATGGACCATTCTAATGAATTCACTATTCCATCTGGTGTTAACTATGCTGTTGATTAGCTAGCCATATTACTGTCAGCCAGTATTGATCATGATGAATAAATGATAAAGGCTACCTGCAATGCTTAAAGTTAGCTGGCAACTTGTAAATGTCCATTGTCATTAGAGCGGAAATTGTATTCATTCTATAAAATCATAGAAAAACCTACAGTACAATACAGGCCCATCAGCCCACAAAGCTCTGCCGAACATGTCAATACCTTAGAACTACCTAGGCTTTACACGTAGCCCTCTATTTTTCTAAGCTCCACATAACCATCCAGGAGACCCTTAAAAGACTGATCGTTTCCAAGGCCACCACAATCGCAGGCAGTCCATTCCACTCACTCACCACTGTCTGCATAAAAAACTTACCACTGTACCTACTTCCAAGCACCTTAAAACTATGCCATCTCGTGCTAGCCATTTCAGACCTAGGGAAAAGTCTCTGACTATCCACACAATCAATGCCTCTTATTGTCTTGTACACCTTTGTCAGGTCACCTCTCATCCCCGTCACTCCAAGGAGAAAAGGGCCAGTTCACTCAACCTATTCTCATAAGGCATGCTCCCCAATCCAGGCAATATCCTTGTTAAGCTCCTCTGCCCCCTTTCTATGGTTTCCCTCTCCTTCCTGTAGTGAGGAGAACAGAATTGAGCACAGTACTCCAAGTGGGGTCTGACAAGGTTCCTAAATAGCTGCAACATTACCTCTCAGCTCATGAATTCAACCCCACGATTGATGAAGACCAATGCATCGATTGCTTTCTTAACCACAGAGTCAACCTGTGCAGCAGCTTTGAGTGTCCTATGGACTTGTCTCAAGATCCCTCTGATCCTCCACACTGCCAAGAGTCTTAACATTAATGCTACATTCTGCCATCATATTTGACCTACCAAAATGAACCACCTCACACTTATCTGGGTTGAACTCCATCTGCCACTTCTCAGCCCAGTTTTGCATCCTATCAATTTCCTACTGTAACCTCTGACAGCCCTCCACACGATCCACAACACCCCCAACCTTTGTGTCATCAACAAATTTACTAATCCATCCCATCACTTCCTCATCCGGGTTATTTATAAAAATCACAAAGAGTAGGGGTCTCAGAACAGATCCCTGAGGCACACCACTGGTCATCGGCTTCCATGCAGAATATGATCCATCTACAAACACATGTTTGCCTTCTGTGGGCAAGCCAGTTCTGGATCCACAAAGCAATGTACCCTTGGATCCCATGCCTCCTTGCTTTCTCAATAAGCCTTGCATTGGGTACCTTGACAAATGCCTTGCTAAAATCCATATACACTACATCTATGGCTCTACTTTCTTTTAGTTTAGTCACATCCTCAAAAAATTCAATCAGGCTCGTAAGGCACCACTTGCCTTTGACAAAGCCATGCTGACTATTCCTAATCATATTATGCCTCTCCAAATGTTCATAAATCTTGCCTTTCAGGATCTTCTCCATCAACTTACCAATCATTGAAATAAAACTCATGGGCCTATAATTTCCTGGGCTATCCCTACTCCCTTTCTTGAATAAGGGAACAACTTATGCAACCCTCAAATCCTGCAGAACCTCCCTTGTCTTCATTGATGATGCAAAGATTATCACCAGAGGCTCAGCAATCTCCTCCCTCACTTCCCACAGTAACCTGGGGTACATCCCGTCCAGTCCCAGTGACTTAACCAACTTGATGCTTTCCGAAAGCTCTATCATATCCTCTTCATTAATATCTACATGCTCAGGCTTTTCAGTCCGTTGCGAGTTCATCCCTACAATCGCCAAGATCCTGGTCCGTAGTGAATACCGAAACAAAGTATTCATTATGTACCTCCATTTTTTCCTGCAGTTCCATGCACACTTTTCCATTGTCACATTTAATTGGTCCTATTCTCTCACATCTTATCTTCTTGCTTTTCACATACTTGTAGAATGCCTTGGGGTTTTCCTTAATTCTGTCCGCCAAGGCCTTCTCATGGCCCCTTCTGGCTCTCCTAATTTCATACTTAAGCTCCTTCTTGCTAGCATTATAATCTTTTAGATTCCTATCATTACCTAGTTTTCTGAACATTTCATAAGCTCTTCTTTTACTCTTGTCTAGATTTACAACAGCCTTTGTACATCACGGATCTTGTACCCTACCAACCATTCCATGTCTCATTGGAACGTACCTACTCAGAACCCCCACAAATATCCCTTGAAGAACATTTGCCACATTTCTTCTGTACACTTCCCAAAGAACATTTGTTTCCAATTTATGCTTTCAAGTTCCTGCCTGATAACCTCATATTTCCTCTTACCCCAATTAAACATCTTCCTAACTTGTCTGTCCTATCCTTCTCCAATACTATGGTAAAGGAGATAGAATTGTGATCACTAGCTCCAAAATGCTTTCCCACTGAGAGACCTGACACTTAACTAGGTTCATTTCTCAATACCAGATCAAGTACAGCCTCTCCTCTTTTAGGCTTATCTACATATTGTGTCAAGAAACCTTCCTGAACACACCTAGCAAACTCTATCCCATCCAAACTCCTCAATCTAGGGAGATGCCAATCAATATTTGGGAAATTAGAATCTCCCCCCACAACAACCCTGTTATTATTACTCTTTTCCAGAATCTGTCTCCCTATCTGCTCCTTGATGTCCCTGTTACTATTGGGTGGTCTATAAAAACCCCCCAGTAGAGTTATTGACCCCTTACTACTCCTAACTTCCACCCACAGAGACTCTGTAGACAATCCCACCATGACTTCTTCCCTTTCTAGAGCCGTGACACTATCTCTGATCAACAATGCAATGCCCCCACCTCTTTTGCTTCTCTCCCTGTCCTTTCTGAAACATCTACAGCCCAACACTTGAAGTAGCCATTCCTTCCCCTGCACCATACAAGTCTATGTAATGGCCACAACATCATAGCACCAAACGCTGATCCATGCTCTAAGCTCATCTGCTTTATTCATAATACTCTTTGCATTAAAATATACACATCTCTAACTATCCCTTCTCTTTCACCTGTCTATCTTTCCTTTCACACTGTCCCTAAGCTTTCCCTTTCTGTGAGCCAAACTCCCTTTCCTCCATCACTTCAACTCGGTTCCCACCCCCACAGCAACTCTAGTTTAAACTCTCCCCAAAAACCTTAGCAAACCTTTCTACCAGGATATTGGTCCCCCTCGGATTCAAGTGCAATCTGTCCTTTTTGTACAAGTCACACCTGCCCCAGAAGAGATCCCAATGATCCAGAAATCTGAATCCCTGCCCCCTGCAACAATCCCTCAGCCAAACATTTATCCTTCGCCTCACTCTATTCCTATACTCACTGTCGCGTGGCACAGGCAGTAATCCCGAGATTACTAGCTTTGTGGTCCTGCTTCTCAATTTCCTTCCTAACTCCCTGAAATCTGTTCTCAGGACCTCCTGCCTTTTCCTGCCTACCAATATGTACCACAACCTCTGGCTGTTCTCTTTCCCATTTCAGGATATCATGGACGCGATCCGAAACATCCCAGACCCTGGCACCTGGGAGGCAAACTACCATCCATGTTCCCTTCCTGCATCCACAGAATCGCCTATCTGACCCGCTAACTATAGAGTCCTCTATCACTGCTGCCTTCCTCTTCCTTTCCCTACCCTTCTGAGCCACAGGGCCAGACTCTGTGCCAAAGGAACAACCAGGTAGGCCATCATCCGCAACAGCAATCAAGCTGGAATACTTATTGTTAAGGGGGATAGCCACTGGGGTACTCTCTAGTACCTGCTTCTTGCCCTTCACTCTCCTAACTGTTACCAACTTCTCTGTCTCTTGTGGTCCCGGGATGACTACCTGCCTATAACTCCACTCTATCACCTCCTCACTCTCCCTGACCAGATGAGGGCCATTGAGCTCCAGCTCCAGTTCCCTAACATGGTCCCTAAGGAGCTGCAGCTCAATACACCGGGTGCAAATGTGGCCGTCCAGGAGGCTGGGAGTCTCCAGGACTTCTCACTTCTGACACCGAGCACAGAGAACCGACCTCACACACATACTTTCTGTCTTTATTTTAAACACATAACCTACCTGGCCTTGACCCCTTATCGTCTAAGCCCCATTGAGCCAAAGCCGTCCTACTCTTTCTCCCACTACTCTGTCACTCGCTCCTCCGACACCTGCTCTATAAATCTGTCTTCTTTTTAAACTCTTCCCACTGTTCTCATTGGTTGACCTCCACGCGTTTGTGCAGTCGTGTCCCGTTCAAATTGCTGAAGAAATCACATTGAAGAATCAAGTCAAGTCAAGTCAAGTCACTTTTTTATTGTCATTTCAACCATAACTGCTGGTACAGTACATAGTAAAAACAAGACAACATTTTTCAGGACCATGGTGTTACATGACACAGTACAAAAATTAGACTGAACTACATAAGAAACAAGACAGAAAAGAACTACACTAGACTACAGACCTACCCAGTACTGCATAAAGTGCACAAAACAGTGCAGGCATTACAATAAATAATAAACAGGACAATAGGGCAGTAAGGAGTCAGTCCAAGGTCTGGGTATTGAGGAGTCTGATAGCTTTGGGGAAGAAACTGTTACATAGTCTGGTCGTGAGAGCCCGAATGCTTCAGTGCCTTTTCCCAGAAGGCAGGAGGGAGAAGCGATTGTATGAGGGGTGCGTGGGGTCCTTCATAATGCTGTTTGCTTTGCGGATGCAGCGTGTAGTGTAAATGTCCATAATGGTGGGAAAAGAGTCCCGATGATCTTCTTGGCTGACCTCACTATCCGCTGCAGGGTCTTGCGATCTGAGATGGTACAATTTCCGAACCAGGCAGTGATGCAGCTGCTCAGGATGTTCTCAATACAACCCCTGTAGAATGTGATGAGGATGGGGGTGGGAGATGGATTCTCCTCTGCCTTCGCAGAAAGTAGTGACGCTGCTGGGCTTTCTTTGCTATGGAGTTGGTGTTGAGGGACCAGGTGAACACCAAGAAATTTGGTGCTCTTAACGATCTCTACCAAGGCGCCAATGATGTTCAGTGGGGAGTGGTCACTCCATGCCCTCCTGAAGTCAACAACCATCTCTTTTGTTTTGCTCACATTCAGAGACAGGTTGTTGGCTCTGCACCAGTCAGTTAGCCACTGCACCTCCTCTCTGTAAGCTGACTCGTTGTTCTTGCTGATGAGACCCACCACGGTCATGTCATCGGCGAACTTGATGATATGGTTCGAGCTGTGTGTGCAGCACAGTCATGGGTCAGCAGAGTGAACAGCAGTGGACTGAGCACTCAGCCCTGGGGGGCCCCTGTGCTCAGTGTGATGGTGTTGGAGATGCTGCTCCCAATCTGGACTGACTGAGGTCTCCCAGTCAGGAAGTCTAGGATCCAGTTGCAGAGGGAGGTGTTCAGGCCCAGTAGGCTCAGCTTTCCACTCAGTTTCTGAGGGATGATTGTGTTGAATGCTGAACTGAAGTCTATGAACGGCATTCGAAAGTACGTGTCTTTTTGTCCAGGTGGGTTAGGGTCAGGTGGAGGGTGGTGGCAATGGTGTCATCAGTTGAGCGGTTGGGATGGTATGCAAACTGCAGGAGTTCCAGTGAGGGGAGCAGTAGGGTCTTGGTGTGCCACATTATGAGCCTCTCAAAACACTTCATGATGATGGATGTGAGTGCAACCGGACAGTAGTCATTTAGGCAGGACATTGAAGACTTATTCGGCATGGGGATGATGGTGGCAGACTTGAAGCACGTTGGAACGGTGGCACTGCTCAGGCAGATGTTGAAGATGTCAGTGAGAACATCTGCTAGCTGGTCTGCACATCCTCTGAGCTCTCTACCAGGAATGTTGTCCGGTCCAGCAGCCTTCCGTGGGTTGACCCTGAACAGGGATCTTCTCATATCGGCCACAGTGAGACACAGCACCTGGTCATCTGTAGGAGGGGTGGGCTTCCTCACCGCCATGTCATTTTCCGCCTCAAAGCGAGGGTAGAAGCTATTCAGCGCATCTTGGAGGGAGGCATCACCCACAGAGTCGGAATCATTTTAGTGTGAAGAAATTCTATGACCAAATCTTATCTAGGAAATAGGGACTAATTGCATGCTATGGAAATAGGAGGGTTATGAGTCTTTGAAAGAGAAAGCAATAAACAGGAGTATGGAGGGAATGGGGTGGATAGGTTGGGATGGAGGGTCTCCTAGCTCAAGAATGCAGATAACCTGAAAGATTACAACAAATACCAAATTAAAGGAACAAGCACAACAACAATAAAAAACCTTGCAATTCTCTTTATCTCCATCATTCACCTCACAATAAAATGGTTATTGCAAGGGGAGTGATAGAGCTGAAGTGAATTTCAAGATTACTACAATACTGGCCAACTGAAATATGGCCACCTAATCAACAGTATAGTTAACATGTTCAGAATTTATATGGACTATTCATGTGTTACATTACAGTCAGACATAAGCCTGTTCCTTGTGAATCTTTCCTGTGAACCATTTGAATACCATTCTGGCTCTGCTATTGAACAGAGTTGGCACGTGATAACCACAAAAGAATTTGCATGCGAGCTGCAAAATTGGTAGTGGGAAATGCTATCAAAACCTCCTGTTCACCTGCTGAAGAGGAGGATATAGATGGATCTTTTGGAATAAGGAATCTTAGAGGCACTCCATCCACCTACCCACACATCTTGTTACAACTTGGATGGCCAACCATCAGTTGCTGAAGGTACGTCCTTAATGTTTGTCGCATTTTGGCTAACTCCATTATTTTTTAATGATCCTTCAGTGTGGTTCAGAAGTAAAGCTTTCTGGGTGCCGGGAAGTTGTATTTGTGTTTGAGTGGGCAGTATCACCTGCAAGCCACTTCTGCAGAACCAATGTTTCTTTGTCCCTGTGAAACCTGGGTAGGTGCAACTCAAAGCAGATTTCCCCAATTTCCAAGGGAGGTACTGGTAATCCAACTCGTGTAATTTACTAAATGGTTACCCACAGGCCCCTCACAATGAACTTGGTTTTACACTGTGGTCTTCTGCTTCAACATCTGCAGCCTTCCGTACAGTCTTCTCCCATCTCACCCATTCAGTGGCAGCCAACACTCACCCTGCATCCTCTTCCATATTCAATTTTCCCTACTTGCTGGATATTTTGCCCCACTGTATCATCAGTCTTGCTGTGGCTCTGGGCTTACTTGCAGGTAAAGCATTCCTTTGGTTCTTGTGCCAATACCCTTACTATTGGAGGCTATTGAACTTCCAAGTGGCAGGCCACAAGAAAACTAGTTGCTGCCCTATAGCAGTTAGCACAGAATTTCTATGGCACAATTCCTTAGGGTCCAGTTTGTATCCTCATCAAGGTGCCACATCCTTTGGATGTCAGGATGACAAGAATTGAGTGTGAATAAGCCATGGAATGTCAATTGACAAGATCACCTAGCTTGTCATACCACCACAGTTTTATATTCTGTCCATCAATGTGTTCATTAGTCCAATATTCCTCACTCATTGTTATCACAGCAAGGAACAGAAGTAAACAACTTCTTTGCAGTTTGTAACAAGTGATTATTTCTATCCACATTAAAGAATCATTTTAGTGTGAAAGAAACAAAAATCAAAACTGTTAAATGGCCTGGAGAGAGAAGAAGAGCTATGCTTCTGATGCAAGACCTTTGACGTGAAACACTATTCTTCCATGGAGTCTATCTGACCTGAACATTTTCTCTCTCTCTCTCGAGGCTGCCAGTGGTCCAAGAAGAGCCCAGCTTTATATCTTCATCTTTTTTCATTCTCATCTTTGAAAATGAATTTCGTTGCTTTACCTCAGCAGCAGCAAATGCTATTTTGCTTCCTTATCTCTCCATTGCACATTACATAAAACAATGAATTCCCACTATGGATCTTCTTTTGAAGCAAAAATTAAAGAAGCTGGCCAATATTGTTTTCAAGCTATTCAAAGCTATTAGGTTGTGAAACATAATTTAGAGTTAAGGGCACAGGGCATCCATATCACTCTGTCCTTTCTTAACTGCACAGACACTGAAACAACATTTTCAATTAATTCACAGACAATTGCACTATTAAACGGAGAAGTCTTTGAAGAAGGAAATACCTTATCATACACTGTTACATTGATTTTTATCAAAAAATTACTTGAAAAAGCCCCATCTTGTTAAAAAGACATCTGTCTAAAATGTGTCAATATTTTTCTTCAGAAAGAAAATTGCCCTATGGGCATGTGCTTGCAAAATTGAACTGAAAAGCTGAAAGAAATTTATTGTTTCATACATGAGGGCCTCAGAAATAATAAAGGAGGAATTCAACATGTTCAAAATACCTTAAACACTTATGTTGCATGAAGGTCACGTGAGATATTCTGAGCCCTTGTACACATTCACTAAAATGTCCTCTTATCTGAAAACACTTCACTAAGCAATTTTGTTTTGCTTTGACTTATAAGTGAATGGACTGTTTCGTATCTGACGAGGAAGAATGGGAGGACACACAAATGGAGCACAAAAGTTAACATAACTGTGTTATGTTTTGTAACTCCAGAAATAATTGAAAGACAAACACTGGAGCCTGGAGAAACATGTCCACTTAGTTTTTCTGTTAAATAGGCGTTCACATATGATATTGTGGCATAATGACATATGCCATTCATGTACTTATTACCTATAACCTGTAATGAATTAATCGAATGATATATTTACAATATTATTAGCTATAAACTCCAAATGAATATAGAAGTCATCTCAATTCAAATTTGTATCATATTGTTCTCTAATTCACACACACACACACACACACACACACACACTTACTTTATTACAACTGCTATATGGAAATCCACACCATGGTAAATTTAAAATAGTCTCTTTCAGACTTAAAGATATCTTTACTGTGGAGGATTAGTAGTCTTGTGGGATAATGTCTTTCCTGACAGGAAGGCATCACTCTGCTTGGCTATAAAACAATCTCAGCTTTTGGAGCCTTGTCTGTGGTGGTTGTAGGAGATGTCTCGGAGACTGCAGGAAGTGGTGCTGATGTTCTGAACTCTTTTCTTCTCTAACAATTGACTCTGCTCTCCTCAACTGATTGATGTGCTGTCTCCAGATGACATCAGGCATAATCTCCACTGTGTAGGAGGATAATCCAGTTCTGTCCTTCATCTTTTCAAATACCTGTTTTGATCAGCTCTGAAGTTCCTCACCCAGACTGTTTGTCTCAGGAGTGAAACATTGACCTTTCTTGTTTGAGGAGCCCTCAGTGTCTGTCCTACATACTTATGAGATTCGGTTTGAGGAGTTCCAAGCATGAGCTCAAAGGTTCATTTATTATCAAAGTATGCAACTCTGTAATTCTTACTCTCGAGATAGCCACAAAAAAAATTAGAATGACAGCACGATCATCAATGCCCCCGTCCTTCCTCCCTGCACAAAAAAAAACAAAAACAGAACAGGCACGTTGACCCAGGAACAGCATAACTGGTGAGTTGTTGGTTATGGAGTGTGCTGTATTGTGATATTCAAGGAAGAACATGGCCAGCTTCTGATTCAGTGTTGGCATAACGTGTTCTACTGACTTTGCTTGCGGTGTGTTCTTTAGGCTCTGAACAAACCTTTCTACCAAGCCATTTGTTGCTGGGTGATACAGTGCACATGGAATATATCTTACTACATTTGTTGCAAGGATAAGGCTGGGATGAACCCAAGTGCAGGACACAGTCGCTGAGGCAGAGTCATGAGGCGTTAGCATCTTCGCGAACGAGGAACCAGTATCCAGGAAAATGTTTGCACAGAGACAAGGTTTACATACAGTATCCAGGAAATGATGCGGAGCTTAGAACTGACAGTCCTAAAGAATCTGGAAATGAAGTTTACTCACACTAGATTCAACCAACAAACTGGCAAAGCATGGCTTTGACACTCCAGTTTTATCCTATGTTTGCTAATGGGAACCAGGTGTGCTGGAATTAGTGGAACAGGAAATGATTGGAAATCAGATGAGGAGATTAAGGCCCCTCAGTTAAGGAGGTAATAGCAAGATGGGGAATTGCCAGACAGGATAATGACAACATTCAGTTTTAGGAATGACTGGGACTGTTCCACCACAAAGTGCTGTCCATTATCACCAACTAAGTATACTGGAATACCAGTCCTTGAGAAGAGGCTTTTCAACATATCAGTAGTGTGCTAGGCAGAATTGGAGGCAATTACAAGCACTTCTGGCTACTTTGTAGCTGCATCCACTAGTACCAGGACATTTATGCCCATGAACGGTCCAGCAAAATCTACATGAATCCTCTGCAGGACAATGCAGGGCATTCCTAGGGATGGGAAGGTGCTGCTCTTGGCATCGTTTGGATGTGTTAACATCCCAAACAGCGCATAGCAAGCTGCTCGATCTATTGATCTATACCAGGCCACCAGACAACATTTTGAGCCAATGCTTTTATCTTGACCATGCTTAGATGACCAGCATGGGGTTCTTCCAAAAATAAACTCTCACCCTGGATGGTACAACAACTCTTAATCCCCACAGAAGGCAGCCCCTGTCAATGGCAAAGTCATCCCAGCGCTGGTAAAAAGGGGCAAACTGGAATTTCTCTTGCACGTTCTAGCCATTTGAAGTGCCTGTGCCTGTGCAGACACCAGACAGTGTGGGTTTTTTTCTGGTTGCCCTTTGGATCATCTCTGCCGTAATAGACCATAAGGCATAGGAGTAGAATTAGGCCATTTGGCCCATCGAGTCTGCTCCGCCATTTAATCATGGTTAATCCCTTTTCCCCTCCTCAGCCTGTAACCTATGGTGCTGTATATAAGCACTGCCTTATATACATCCAACAACCTAGCCTCCACAGCAGCCTGTGATAATAAGTTCCTCAAATTTGCCATCCTCTGGCTAAAGCAAATTCTCCACATCTGTTTTAAATGGATTCCCCTCTATCCTGAGGCTGTGACCTCTTGCCCTAGACTGCCCCACCATGGGAAACATCCTTTCCACATCTACTCTGTCTAGGCCTTTCAACATTCAAAAGGTTTCAATGAGATCCCACCTCATCCTTCCAAATTCCAGCAAGTACAGACCCAGAGCTATCAAAGGTTCTTCATATGATAACCCTTTCGTTCCCAGAATCATCTTTGTGAGCCTCACCTAAACCCTCTCCAATGCTAGCACATCTTTTCTTATATAAGGAGTCCAGACCCAGAACTGTTCACAATACTCAAGGTGAGGCCACACCAGTGTTTTATAAAGCCTCAGCATCACATCCCTGTTCTTGTATTCAAGACCTCTTAAAATGAATACTAACATTGCATTTGTCTCCTCACCACCGACTCTACCTGCAAGTTAACCTTTAGGGTGTTCTGCACAAGGACTCCAAAGTCCCTTTGCATCTCAGATTTTTGGATTTTCTCCACATTTAGAAAATAGTCTGCACATTTATTTTTACTGACAAAGTTCATGAGCATGCATTTTCCAGCATTGTATTTTATTTGCCACTTTCTTGCCTGTTCTCCTAATCTGTCTAAATCCTCCTGCAGCCTATCTTTCCTCTACACTACCTGCCCCTCCACCAATAATAGGGAGACTTTTGATTTGCATTAGGGAGAATATATCAAGAGGAGTGTCTTCTTTGGTAAAAATTTCATTTATTCCCTTTTCAAAGGGAAAATGGGACGACATTTCCATGATTAGTTGTCCTCTTGACTTCAGCCTTATAATTGTGTCTTCCAAGAGCCAGAGCCCATCCTGCTGCAGTTAGTGAAACACACTTCTGTGGTTTGAAAATTGTACTAATGGTCGATGATCAGTAATGAAGGTAATCTCTCTCCCCATGCAAATACTGGTTGAAATATTTTACACCCCATACCAGGCTCGAGGCCACTCTGTCAATTTGTGAGTAATTTTTCACTTCTATCACTCATTGACATAACTGCACCTATATAACAGGGAGAGGCAAAACAGGTAAGCTTCACTGGACAATGTGGATCACAATGTGTGAGAACAGTGCCTGACTTCAGCACTTCCCTTTGTCTTTTATAAAACCATCTAACGCAGCTTTGCCCATTGCTATTTTTTCCTGATCTGTAGTAATAAATTCAAGGTGAGGAGCACAGTAGCCAGGTTTGGCAGTGAACTTTTATAATAATGATAAATCCTAAAAAGGACTGCAATTGTGGCATGTCCTTTGCCCCTGGGGTTTCCAGCATTGCTTGAATTTGATCTGTACACTTGTGTAAATCTTGTGCATCAAGCCACTTCCACATTTTTAAAATATTTATTATTATTATTATTATCATCGTCACCCAGCACTCTTTTTTTATGAATCCATTAATTTTGTCCATTTTTGGCAATTTTTTTTTACTTGAACATTTCTCTCCACTTGTGAAGAACTTAAACGTGCTGTGCTTCAATGGGTGTGCAGTCATCTCTGGTTCATTTTAAAACTACCTCAATACCACTGTTATATTTTGTAATTCTCAGAACTAATCAAAAGAAAAACAGGGGAGCCCAGAGAAACATGACTACTTAGTTTTTACTTTAGTGAGGCGCTCACATATGACACGGTAATGTAATGATGAATGGCATGCACATGCTTTTACATATAGCCCAGACTGAATTATGTCAACAAACAAAGAATGTTATATCAACAATATTTTACAATATTACTGAAATATTAAATAAACAACAGACTGATCAGGCCAAATACCTGTTTTCATGCTGAATATTCAATGAATTACAATTGGATTGAACTAAAAAAAACTCCAAAGAAAATTAAAGAAACAGTTATTATATAAATTGATATAAAACCTGATCATAAATATAGGCAGAATTTGACATAAAGGCTGATATTTGACTACATTATGATTGATTTGTTTGCATCTCCATTTTCTTCCTATTCCTATGTCTCTTATTTTCTTCAACTGACAAAAAAAGGGCATTTTTCTGTGTCACCATTCAATTGTCAACATAAGAAACCATATTTTGATCTAAAGACTGACCTAACAGTGTGTGTATTCGTCAACTGCTTACAGAGAGTAATTTTACAAGTTATACACTGAGAAGAACTTCTTTATTATGACTGCATCATTAAGAATACCCTGTGGAAGACACTGACCGTTCTAACATGAATAAAACTCCCAAGGTACCCCAACGACATATCGTCTGTTGTCTCTGTACATCTTCTTGGTCCTTGGTGAATTAAGAAAGGAAAAACAAGTTGGAAAACATTTGGCATACTTTAGTTTGTTGCTTCATTTGAGGTTTCTGGATTTTGCAGATGTTTGAGGGTTGTCCTGTCATTTACCAGGATGCTGCTTGGAATTGAGAATATGCACTATGGGGAAAGGGGTGCAAGTTGGGGCTTCTCTCTTTGGAGCAAAGGAGGAATAGCTGAGATTTGATAGAGGTGTATAAGACAATAACAGACAAAGAAAGAGTTCAAAGCTAATTTATGATCAAAGTACATATGTGTCACTATATATTACCCTGAGATCCTTTTTCTTACAGACATTCACAGTAAATACAAGGAAGCACAATAAAATCAATGATAAACTGCACACAAGGACACATAATCAATATGCAAAAGATAACAAATTGTCCAAATACAAAAAGAGAATATAAAATAATAATAAATAAAGACGTAATGAATTTTGAGAACATGAGTTGTGAGAACTTGAAAGTGAGTCCATAGTTTATGGAATCAGTTCAGTGTTAGGTTGAGTGAAGTTATCCACTCTGGTTCCACAGCTTGATGGATGAGGGGTAGTAACTGTTCCTCAGCCTGGTGGTCTGGGTTCAAATTGATTTAGAAGCAGGTTAAGAGATTGGTACAACACTGTAGGCCAAGGGGCCTTCTGCACGGTACTATTCCATTGCACTGTCCATTGTGACTTTGGTGGAAGAACCTACGTTTCTTCAGATCATAAAGACAATCAAAATACTGCATTTGTCTTTTCTCTGCTCACTGAGGAATGAATCCTGCTCTATTTAAGGCAAAGAACACTTTATTGCTTTTAACAAAATGTGACAATTGTTTTTCTCCTGGTATTTTCCAACTAGAGTCACAGAGACACAAAACCATACATGCAGAAACAAGCCCTCCTGCTCAGCATCCATCCAGACCCAGGTGCCTGTCTGACTTAGTCCTATTTGCCTGCTTCATCACATTATCTTTCCTATCAAGGCTGTACTAGCCTCTCCCACTTCCTCTGACTGCTTGTATCATATGCGCTCCAGCTTCAGTCTGCAGCCTCTGAACCTCTTTCAATCTTTTTTCCTTCAATCTGTTTCCTCTAGTTTTAGACTCCCCTACTTGGAAAAAATATCTGTAACCATCCACCTCAGCTAAGCCCTTATTGATTTTTATAAACCTCTATATCACCCCTTAGCATCCTTTACTCTAGGGAAAACAGGTCCAGCTTACCTCGCTCCTTTTTGTAACTCAAACCCTCCTGTTTCAGCTGTGTTCTTGTGAATCTTCATTGCATCCTTTCAAGCTTAATCACATCCTTCCTATAGTATGCCAATCAGAACCACATAGAATAATCCAAATGAGATCTCACCAACATTGTTCACATCTGTATTATGATTTCCCGACTCTTGGTTTCAGTGCCCTGACCATTGAAATCTTCTTTGCCATCAGTCTCAACTTTATCAAAAGAACCAAGTTAAGCATGACTCAGTGTTTCTTCGACCATTAATGGCTCTTTATCGATCAGATGATTACTTCAGTTCTGGAAAAGGTTGTGGTAAACTACATAGACCTGTCTGGACACGCCCCTCTGCTGACTGCTCCTGTGGCTCCTCCCACAGACCCCTGTATAAAGGTGATTGAAGGCACTGCTCCTCACTCAGTCTCCAGGATGTTGTCTGGTGGTCTCTTGCTGCTGATCGTGGTCTCTTGCAGCTAATAAAAGCTCATCATTCCCCTCCCGTCTCCGAGCCTTATTGATGGTGCATCAAAGTTGCTTGCTGATTTTCATATATATAAAATAGCATTGCTTAGAGTGAATTTAGAATCATTAATTCTGATGTGGGAGTAATCAGATAATTATACACAGGAAGACCTCAGAGAACCAAAAACAGTTACCTGTGAGGACATGAAAACTGAGGCTATAACTAAATAGAACACCTTGTGTCTGGAGAAAATAACTAATCTGTTTTTATCCCTTGGTCACAACATTATAATAAAGGATGGTTGAATGTGTGACACCTTTGAGCATTTATGGGAATGGCCTGCTTAAGGTGCAGGAAAAGTAATTACTTTTCGAACAGCACCTGATTCTGCTACATTCACTGTGCCCTTGATTTCAAATAAGTACAAAAAAAAACAATGTTACATTTTATCTAATCATCAGAAATTATTCAACAGATATACTTCCAAATATACATTTTAGCACGTTAATCCTGACATCTCAAAAGACTTATAATTGTAAAAAGATGAATCTGACATGACATCAACATTAAATCTTTTCCTCTGTCATTCATTGTCCACACAATTGAAAGCACAATTTTTGTTCCTTTCAGAAAAGCAAAGATTGTGCTGATTCAAGTATGATAAATACCACAGAAAATATTTAAAACAAAGATTTTTGATCTGGATACAGAACAAAATTTTCCCTTTGCTGTTCAACACCAAGATTCGGCACTTGTTTACTGGGAATAGCTTTGATTTGACAATGGATTGAGGAGATATTAAATGTACTAGTAAACACCATCAGATGTGCAGATATGTGAACCATTTTAATGGGAATGGTTTGCACTTGCAGTCCACAACTCAATACTTTAATTTAAGACTACAGGTGAAGCTGTGGAATTTTTTTTATTGAAGTATGAGGAAATGACAGAGATCTAGAAGATTATAAGGATAGCAGGAAGGAGCTTAAGAAAGAAATTAGGAGAGCTAGAAGGGGCCATGAGAAGGCCTTGGTGGACAGGATTAAGGAAAACTCCAAGGCATTCTACAAGTCTGTGAAGAGCAAGGGAATAAGATGTGAGAGAATATGACCTATCAAGTGTGACAGTGGGAAAGTATGTATGAACTGGAGGAGATAGCAGAGTACTTAATGAGTAATTTGCCTCAGTATTCACTACGGAAAAGGATCTTGGTAATTATACAGATGACTTACAGTGGACTGAAAAGCTTGAGTATGTAGATATTAAGAAAAAGGATGTGCTGGAGCTTTTGGAAAGCATCAAGTTGGATAAATAACCAGCACCAGATGAGATGTACCCCAGGTTACTGTGGAAGGCGAAGGAAGAGATTGCTGAGCCTCTGGCAATGACCTTTGCATTATCAATCAGTACAGGAGTATTCCTGGAGGAGTGGAGGGTTGCAGATGTTGTTCCTTTATTCAAGAAAGGGAGTAGAGATAGATCAGGAAATTATAGACCAGTGAGTCTTACTTCAGTGCTTGGTAAGTTGATGGAGAAGATGCTGAGAGGCAGGATTTATGAACATTTGGAGAGGCAGAATATGATTAGGAATAGTCAGCATGGCTTTGTAAAAGGCAGGTTGTGCCATACGAGCCTGATTGAATTTTTTGAGGATGTGACTAAACACATTGATGAAGGTAGAGCAGTAGATGTAAGGTAAATGGATTTTAGCAAGGCATTTGACAAGGTATCCCATGCAAGGCTTATTGAGAAAGTAAGGAGGCATGGGATCCAAGGGGACTTTGCTTTGTGGATCTGGAAATGGCTTGCCCACAGAAGGCAAAGAGTTGTTGTAGATGGGTCATATTCTGCATGGAGGTCGGTGACTAGTGGTGTGCCTCAGGGATCTGTTCTGGGACACCTAATCTTCATGATTTTTATAAATGATCTGGATGAGTAAGTGGAGGGATGGGTTAGTAAATTTTCTGATGACACAAATGTTGGGGGGTGTTGTGGATAGTGTGGAGGGCTGTCAAAGGTTAGAGCGGGTCATTGATAGGATGCAAAACTGGGCTGAGAAGTGACAGACGGAGTTCAACCCAGTTAAGTGTGAGGTGGTTCATTTTGGTAGTCAAATATGATGGCAGAATACAGCATTAATGGTAATGCTGGTAGTGTGGAGAATCAGAAGGATCTTGGGGTCTGAGTCCATAGGATACTCAAAGCTGCTACACAGGTTGACTCTGTGATTAAGAAGGCATACAGTGCATTTGCCTTCATCAACCATGGGGTTGATTTTAAGAGCTGAGAGGTAATGTTGTAGCTGCATAGAACCCCGGTCAGACCCCACTTGGAGTATTGTACACAGTTCTGGTCACCTCACTGTAGGAAGGATGTGGAAACTATAGAAGGGTGCAGAGGAGATTTACAAGGATGTTGCCTGGATTGGGGAGCATGCCTTATGAGAATAAGTTCAGTGAACTTTGCCTTTTTCCTTTGGAGCAATAGAGGATGAGAGGTGACCTGATGGATGTGTGGAGGATGATGAGAGGCATGGATAGTCAGAGGCTTTTTCCCAGGGCTAAAACAGCTAACACGAGAGGGCATAGTTTTAAGGTGTTTGGAAGTAGCAACAGAGGAGATGTCAGGGGTAATTTTTTTATACAGAGAGTGGTGAGCGCGTGGAGTGGGCTGCCGGCGATGGTGGTGGAGACAGATACGATAAGATCTTATAAGAGACTGCTGGACAGTTGCATGGAGCTCAGAAAAATAGGAAACTTGGGTAACCCTAGGTAATTTCTAAGGTAAAGACATTTTAGGCACAGTTTTGTGGGCTGAAGGGCCTGTATTGTGCTGTAGGTTTTCTATGTTTCTATGTATTCCATTCAGGGTCTAGCATGATCACTTTACCATGTTACTTTACCCAGAAAGAGTAAAGGTTATGTGGAAGTAGTTCCAACTGCTGTTCCCACTTTGTATTACTGGGGAGTGGAAGCAGCAGGCAGTTCAAAGAAACGCTCTCCCATTGAATTATTATCAATGGAATCAAATTGCTCTTCATGCTCTTTACTGAGGACCCTTATTGTGATGCAGCAAATGGTGCATTCCTGCCAATTGGACAGCAGCCCGCATCCACTTCAAACAGGCCCCCTCTTTGGGAATTCAGTCAATTTCCATTATTCAATATAAGACTGTAATATGTAAGGGCAGTATTAGACCATTTGACTAATCTTGCCTGCTCTGCCATTCCATTATACCTGATTTATTATCCCTCTCAACCCCATTCTCCTCTCTTCTCCCTGTAACTTTTGATGCCCTTACTAATCAAGAACCTATCAACCTCCACTTTAAATAAACCCAATGATTTGGCCTCCACAGCCTTCCAATGATTATGTCCTTGTCAGACTGAACTATAATTGTCTGCACACATATACTCAATAGTTTCCAATTCAATGAACCAGATAGATTAATTCACTAATTTTCACTCCAGCTGTGCTGGTGGCGCAGTGACATCAGCGCCGGACCAGTAACAGAGGTTCTTGGGTTCGAATCCAGTCAGGCCATTCCCGAGTACACTTTCCATTCGTGCCAGGTTGAGTGTTGAGCTCGCAACTGAACCTCAAAAAATAAAGAAAAATACTGCAAAATGTCTGTGTGAGGAGTGGCGTGCCATACAGTCTTTCGTTCCACACCTTGTAAGGCATGAAAATGGCCGATGCTGACCTCTCAAGCCTGAGTTGATTTCGTCATCTCTTCACTCCTTCTCATTTATTTTGACTCTCTTTTTCCACAGGTGTTCCCTGAGCCATGATTTCCACAAATTGATCACCCTCTGGCTTAATAAATTGCTCCTCATCTCTGTTCTTCTATTCTGAGGATCTTCCCTCTGGTCCTTAATGCCTCCACTATAGATGACATCCTCTCTGCGTCCACTCTATCTTGGCCTTTCAATATTCAATAGGAAACCACTCATTCTTCGATACTCCAGTGAGTACAGGCCTAGAGCTATCAAACGCTTTTCATTCCCATAATCATCCTTGTGAACCTCCTTTGGATTCTCTCCTATGCCAGCATGTCCTTTCTTAGATAGGGGGCCCAGAACAGCTCACAATATTCCTAGAGGAGTCTGACTAATGCTTTCATAAGCCTCAGCTTTCACCTTACCTCTCATAGGCAATAGGAATGGTTACCTTCCAAGACAGGACACTAAGTGTCTGTATACATGTAATCAATAGTTTCCAACTCAACGAACCAGAAAGGTTCATTCACCTATTTTCACTCCTTCTCATTTCTTTAAAAGGATCTTTGACTTGACACATTAACTCTCTGTAATGGCCTGTGTGGATCAGTCCTAAAAGACCCAAACTATTTCTATTGTTCAGTGGATGTGGTAACAAGTCTACAAGCACAATAAAGTAACTTAAGCCTAATTTATTATCATAGAATAGAAAGCACAATTAGACCACAAAAATTACTATGTAGTAAGTTACAAAGATTTCCATAAAATTTCAGGATTTTGATTCTCAGCTGCCACTTGATTGCAGCCAATGCCGGGGGGATTGGATTGCCACTGTGGTCATGAAGTCACCGTGTGTCCATCCTAGTCACCTATCGATCGTGATTTTTTGGTCTAGGTGAAGTCCCAGGAACTGAGAGAAAGGTGCTTCAGTAAATAAGGGCTCAATCCACAAGCACTGAGAGACACACAAAATCAGATAAGCTTTTTTGGTCTTTTGCTATCATGTGTACCAGTGTGTATATCTACTAGGTTTCCCTGAACCTCTATGAACAAAGAAAGTCAAAGAAGAGAAAAGGTAATAACTGAGAAAGAGCATCTACACTGGGCCAGTGGTCCTGGTGTGATCTCTATGTGTCTGCCGTGGGGTCCTCCACATCCGCGATGGTTGGTCTCCAGAAAGTTGTCGCTGCCTGTGCTCCCAAAATTCTCATTCTTCTCCTTTTCCTTATCAGATCAATCTATGAAATTTTAGTGTTGTTGTCTTATGGTCATCTGATAGGCCTGTGGATGTAGAATGTGGAAGTGGAAGTGGATGTGGAAGTCTACAAGTAGTATTGTTTTATGGCCTTCACCTTCAACTTAGTTTCTTAGGTTACACTCTTTTCTTCTATTCAACTCTAATTGATCAAATCTGTCAAACCAGTTCACCCAGAAACTGGGAGCAGATGACAATATTACTTCTGGAAACCTGCCGTTTACACAACAAACAGATCCTTATCTAAGAATGTAGCAGATCATTAGCAAAATCTATTTATGCTCATATTCAATTGCTAAGATTGTTATCCCAGAGCAAGAATTAGTTCATCAAACAGTTCATAAAATAGTGGCTGCAAAGGGATCCTCACAAATTGGCTGCATCCATTCCTGGTCACTGATGGTAGTTTTTTTCTGGTCATCACATTAATTTCCTCGCTATACAAAAATCTATCACCAGATGAGATCAATGGTGTGACTTTCACTGTATTCCAGTCTGCCAGAGTCCACCCAGAGTGCAGAATATTTTGGTAAATTCTCACAAATGTGTCTACCACATCTTCTGCCATTTCTTTCAGTACTCTGGTATATATACTTTCAGGATGAGATTTGTCTACCTTTAGGTTCACTAGTTTGCTCATCACTACCTCTTTAGTGAGAAATTGTATTGAGGTCCTCTCATCCACATTGCATTCATAACATCTCTCTTTGGCATGTTAGTTGAGTTCTCCACCATGAAGACTGGCATGAAATAGTCATTAAAGGGCTCAGCAATTTCCAGTATTATCTCTCCCTTCTTATCTTTCAAGGGACCTACATTACTTTAGACATCTTTTACAAATTTTTAAATTATAAAATGTTTACTGTCTCTTTTTATATATTGTACTAATTTACTTGCATAATCTATCCTCCTGTATTACCTTTCTGCTGCTCTGCCTGTGGGTCACCCATTCTCAGTCTTCCCCTCAGCCCTTAAACCAACTTAGCAAATGTGTTATCCAGAACATTCTCAGCATCACAGAAACTCCAAAGTGAATCACAGGGCTCAGTATTGGGACCACAGCTGTTTACGATTTACATCAATGATTTAGATGAAGGCATTGAGAATAACATCAGCAAGTTTGCTGATGATACTAAGCTGGGTGGCAGTGTGACATGTGATGAGGATGTTAGGAGAATTCAGGGTGACTTGGATAGGTTGAGTGAGTGGGCAGATACTTGGCAGATGATGTTTAATGTGAATAAGCGTGAGGTTATCCACTTTGGGTGTAAGAACAGGAAGGCTGATTATTATTTGAACAGTGTAGAGTTAGGTAAGGGAGAAATACAAAGAGATCTAGGAGTCCTTGTTCATCAGTCACTGAAGGTAAATGAGCAAGTACAGCAGGCAGTGAAGAAAGCTAATGGAATGTTGGCCTTTATTACAAAGGGAATTGAGTACAAGAGCAAGGAAATCCTTTTGCTTTTGTACAGGGCCCTGGTGAGACCACACCTGGAGTGTTGTGTACAGTTTTGGTCTCCAGGGTTAAGGAAGGACATCCTGGCTGTAGAGGAAGTGCAGCGTAGATTCACGAGGTTAATTCCAGCGATGTCTGGACTGTCTTATGCAGAGAGGTTAGAGAGACTGGGCTTGTACATATTGGAAATAAGGAGATTGAGAGGGGATCTGATTGAAACATATAAGATTATTAAGGGATTAGACAAGATAGAGGCAGGAAATATGTTCCAGATGCTGGGAGAGTCCAGTACCAGAGGGCATGGTTTGAGAATAAGGGGTAGGTAATTTAGGACAGAGTTAAGGAAAAACTTCTTCTCCCAGAGAGTTGTGGAGGTCTGGAATGCACTGCCTCGGAAGGTAGTGGAGGCCAATTCTCTGGATGCTTTCAAGAAGGAGCTAGATAGGTATCTTATGGATAGGGGAATCGAGGGATATGGGGACAAGGCAGGAACCGGATATTGATAGCAGATGATCAGCCATGATCTCAGAATGGCGGTGCAGGCTCGAAGGGCCGAATGGTCTACTTCTGCACCTATTGTCTATTGTCTAATCAATGCAGAACTCTGGGACCATACTGCATTCTGTTGGGAGTTGCAGCTGGACCCACTGCTGGATAGGGAAATACAGAACTATCTGCACAGATCTATCTAACTACATAACAAGATACACAAAGTTGCCCAAAAATAGTTGATGTCCGACTCCTTCCATTTAATAATTGTGTTATGCGGATGTGGTTGAACATACTGGCCAAGGATCTCATTTTGGTAATGCAGCTTTCCACCATATTTTCACAGAAGTTGTGTGAAGTGTGTTTACATGCCTAAAGCAGCAGCAATAACATTTCCCTCTCGTTACAATGCTCAAAATTCCTTTGGAATGCTTATCAGCCCTTCTCAAGTATGGATTAATCCACTGACATTGCTGTAATAGTCAGCATGCCAGAGTATCAGATGCTAATTGCAGTCTATTACACCCATTTAATATACACTACTCTTATCATGAACTAAGCCACCTGAAATATATCAACTGTATAAAAATATTATTCATGGCAGTGGCTGCCAATTTGTATGGGATTTTAATTCTTTAATACATTTTCAGTTCTGCATACTCTAATGGAATTATTACCGCTCTCCCATTTTCAAGAGTTCTTCCCGAAAGTGTTGAACACTTTAATCCAAGGGAAGTGAGAACCAGAGGAAAAAAATGCATGTGAATCAATAGCAATCATACCTAAATTGGAAATTCAGAAAGCAGGATAAAATTCCACGCTTCTATAGTCAGAGTTGTTTTAATGAGACCATCTAGACTTGCTTTGATCTACAGGAGACAGAGCCTCATTTGACCTGATAATTTTGCTGAGACTGACCCTAAAGTGCAAGAAGCTGATGTTGGAGCAATGAAATGGAAATTGTTCCCACTTACAGTACTATCCACATATACCATGTTGAGCTCAAAAAGTCATTAATGCATTGCCAATAGAATAACCTGAAACTTTTTGAACTCACTCCACCATTTCATATTTCCTTTTCTCTGTTTCTCTTTCAAAATCAAAACCCCCATTGGAATAGGATTCTCTGGACAATAGTCCTTTCCAAAAGATTTTTTCCAAAAGTCTTATGAGGAACATTGAACAGATGGGAGTTATACACCTTGGAGGTATATAAAATGAATACTGGAAAATTTAAAAGGCTCATAATAAAATATATTGTGTAATGTTCTGAAGTGGTTTGACCGGGTAGGGCGGAAAAGGAGTTTTTGGTCTACTGCAGGCATGGGCAAACTACGGCCCGGGGACCATATGCGGCCCGTTAAGCTTTTTAATCTGGCCCGCAGAACATGATGAAATTATATTAATAAACCTTGTTAACGTTTTTTCCCCGCAATTCTGGCATTTTCCCAATAGATGACGCACTCTATATACATTTGTGGTGACCCATTTCCTGGCACATCCGAACCGGCTCACAATTAGCCAGTGTTCAGGCTAAGGGAGATAGCCTGCGGGGATTTGCGAGCACAGAGCTTTGGAGCCTCTGCGCCACGGGGGGCAGGTTGAGGGAGGCTTAAAAGTGAGGCTGGGGATTTCGAATAAAGTTATTTTCTTCGACTGCAGTTACCGACTCCGTGTCATAATTTTAGCGCTGCATGTAGCACACTGCTACACATTGACCTTTGTTGAGGTGCAGCGTATTACTCCACATTTGCGCTTTACTCTTTGTTCGGCACGACCTATTTGTGTGAACAGGCATTCAGCGTCATGAACATCAACAAAGCCAGCCACAGATCCAAGTTAACTGACCAACACCTCAGATCCATCCTGAGAATCGCCACAACAAAACTAAATCCAGACTTTGATGCGCTGGCTAAAAAGGGAGATCAACAACACTGTTCCCACTGAAATTAAAAATAAGTTTCTTCATTGTGTTATGTAAAAAATGCATTTGAAAATATTTTTTTCAATAAGCCTTACATGTTACATGTCACGTCTGTTAAGTGATGGACATGAGTAGTGCGCAGGTGCACGTACGTTCTCAAAATAAAAAATGCGCTCCAGATCAAATAACGCGCTCCGCATACTGGCACGCTGTCACTGTTCTGTCCTTGTGTTGGTCATTGTTGAGTTTTGGCACAGGGGACAATTGAATAAGAAGGAGCAGGACAAGTAGACCTGCATCTCCTACCGTTTTTGAAATAAAGACAGGCAGGAGGAGAGTGATGATGATAATATCTTGAATGATAACAGAATTTTCAGTGCTTTAAAATAATAACTGTTACTCTTAAAAAAGCTGTATTTTATTCATTTAATTTTCAGTGTTTTAAAAGTCATTTCAATAGCTAAATACCATGGGACTTCAAAGACAGATATTTTGTTGTAATGCATTTGTTCATTTTCAATTGAAATTAAAGCACATGTTTTCTACATATCCCATGATATTTTATTTTCTCTTATGAGGTGTATTACCAAAACACTCTGTCCATCTGCTACTGGTCCATCCCCGCTGTCAAATTTTAGAACCCTTTGTGGCCCACAAGATTTTAGAACACTTTGTGGCCCACAAGTCAAAAAGTTTGCCCACCCCTGGTCTTCTGGGAATTTAAAGGCTATGGTAAATAGACAGGCATATGGAATTAAGGTCACCTTCAATCAGCCATGATTTTATTGAGTGGTGGAGGTGGATGTAAGGGCTACACACTCTGTTACTGTCTGCTCTTATTTCTCATGCTCTTAAGTGCAGGATATAAACCTCTATATAAAATTTATATCTACATGGTTAGCATTAACTTCATACACCAACAATGCTATTTCTTTTTGCATAGATGTGTGTCTAACATACGCAGAAACCAAGGTGTTAGGAATTTCTCCCAGGTAGTGACTCAGCTTGCCAATGTAGAGCCCATCCTTTCCCTCAAGAGACAAAGCTAAATTGCAGAAACCTTAACTACAGAATCAAGGGATGGTGTGGGAATAAAACAAACTAAAGTCATGCAATTTATCAGAACAGAGGATGGGAAAGACTTCTGAATTTTGTCTATTCCAAAATTTTATTCCTAAAATATGATGGTCTGACCGTACCTGATGATAAATAAGATTTTGGTCCGTCAAATGTCAGCAAACATAAATATATGTTTATAAATAATAGGTTTATAAATACTTAGTTATAAATATATAACTAGACACTTTGTTCTGAGCAAACAGATACTCATTCATCCCTGGATTGAAACTGGTTAGGATAACATTCTTTAAGACACTTACTTTGTGCAAATTGATAATGATGTGGTAGAATTTAATATAAAACTTGAAAATAATTAATTGAAATCCAAATCCTGAGTCCTAAATCCAAACAAAATATGTTATACTGATATGAGACACAATTTGGCGATTAGGGAAAATGTCAAATTGCTTGTGAACGGTAAAAGTATGACAGTTGATGGGAAACAACATTTCAAAAGTTAATACATTGTTCATAACAATATATATCTCCTTAAGGCACAAGAAACAACATGGAAAACGTTTCCACTGAAGTTAATATAGGTGTATTAAAGCAAAGAAAAAGGCTAATATTATAGCAACAGGACAGAGGACTGGGATACTTTCAGATTTCAACAAAGAAGAACTAAGACCAAATGATTTGTATCCGTCATTATGGGAAACACAGTACTTTTCCCAGAAGTTGAACAAATGGTCAATAAAATCTGACATATTTGTTATTTATTTTCAGGGTGTAATGAACAGAACAGTCCATAAGGGTCCTGGAGATGGTATACTTTGATTTTCAGAAAGCATTCAGTGAGGTACTATATATAAACAAAATTAGAGGATATGGGATTGTGATAATTTAATAGTGAAATGACAGAAAACAAAGGAGGAATAAGCAGGTGACTTTCAGGCTAAATGACATCAGTGCAACATCACAGAGGTCAGTTTTGAACCCCCAGTTTTTTATATTCTAAATCAAAGGTAAAGTAGACAAAGTGCAACATCCCATTTGTCCTGTGTTGCAAAGAAGCAACTTGTGAGGAGGGTGCAGAATTTCAGGAAGATTGAGCAAGCTGTGAATTGGCAAGGACATAGAAGATGGAATATGATGGACAAAATGTTTGTTGATTCCTCTTGGCACATAAAATAGAAAAATACAGCATTTCTAAATATTGAGTGATTGGGAGTACAAAACTTTGAAGTAAATTTATTACAAAATGCATATGCGTCACTGTACACAAACTTGAGATTCTTTTCCTTGTGTGTATTCACAGTAGCTGTAAGAAATAATAGAACTAATGAAAGATTGCACCCTACAGGACAGACAAATAATTGATGTGCAAAAGACAACAAACGGTGCAGATACAAAAAGAAAAAAAATGTTAATAATATTAATAATAAATAAATAAGCAATAAATTTCAAGAACATCAAGAGTGCTTGAAAGTGAGTCCATAGGTTGTGGGAACAGTTCAGTGATAGTGCGAGTGAAATTATCCCCTCTGATTCAAGAGCCTGAAGGTTGAGGAGTAATAACTGTTCCTGATGTGAGTCCTATACGTTCTTTCTGATGCAGCGGTGAGAAGAGTGCATGGGGCCTGGATGGTACTGGTGGTGGGGGGGGGTGTTACCTTGATGATGGATGCTACTTGTTTGCAACAGCGCTCTGTATAGATGTGTTCAGTGCTGGGGAAGGCTTTACCCTTGATGGTCTGGGCTGTATCCATTTCTTTTTGTAGGCTTCTCCATTTAAAACATTGGTGTTTCCATACTAGACCATTACACAACCACTCATTTATCAAAGTTTGTCAAAATTGTAGATGACATGCTAAATCTTGGCAATCATGGAAGAAAGTAGAGGTCTTCTTTCTTCCTAATGGCACTTACATGCTCGGCACAAGACAGAGCCTCTGAAAGGAAAACACCGAGGAATTTAATGTTGCTGACCCTCTCCTTTTCTGATCCTCCAATGAGGACTGGCTCATGGATCTCTGATTTCTTCCTAGTGAATCAGCTCCTAGGTCTTACTGACATTGAGTGACACATTGTTGTGATGGCACTACTCAGCCAAATTTTCAACCTCCCTCATACATACTGATTTGTTCCCACCTTTGTTTCGGCCAAAAACAGTGGTGTCATCGGCAAACTTAAATATGACATTGGAGCTAGTCAGTGGGACCTGCACTTCCTTGTACAGAAATCAGTGAATATTATTCTTGCAGTTACTGTGAGAAATTAGGAAGGAAAAATGTTAATGGCAATTATGGTTTGAATATAATAATAATGATGCCTTATTGAAGTTAAATAGGACCCTGGTGAAATCAACAACCGATAATTTTGTACATGTCTGGTCTACCTACCTGGGGAAGGATGAAATTGCACAGAAGAAGTAAATTGAATGTTCATCGGGCTGAATCCTAGAATAAGATGCTTAAACAGACTGGGCCTACCTTTCTGAGTTTAAGAGAATGAGAGATGATCTTTAGAAATACACAAAATCCTTACAGGGCTTAACAGGATAGATGCCAAGATGTTGATCCTGTGACTGGGGTTTGGATTACTCGTGCTTTCAGTTTGATCTTATGCTTTGAGTGACATGGAGGGCTTATTCATTTAGCTCTTAGGGAATTATATATTAAAGATATGGATGTTCGATGCTTCTGGACAAAATGGGAACTCATTAGCTGTGACAATGACAATCATCATAGCTCATAGTTTTCTAGCTGACACCTGAAATATTGGAAGAGACAGTCCAAAGCGTAATAAATAGGCAGAATGCTCTGATTTTCTGCTCTGCTTCTGGCTAACAATTTATACTGAAATTTGCATTTCACACAATAAAACAGAAAATCTTTGCTCTATTTTCTGTACTTTCAGTGCTTTTAATACACATCTGTTCTTCAATAATGCTAATATCATTTAGGATTCCTGACGTGTTTTTATTGCTTTTACTTTTATGAAAATGATGAAAAAAGACTACATAAGTTATTTGATATAAAGCCAAAGTACAAAATAAATTTATTATCAAGGTACGTACAGTAGATGTTACTATATACTATCTTCAGATTGGCATTTACAGAAATACAATAGTACTTATGAAAACAATACATGAATAGACAAAGACAGACAATCAATTTGCAAAAGGCAAACTGTACAAATAAAAATAATATAAAGAACATGGGTTGTAAAGACTCCTTGAAGGAGAGTCTGAGGTATTAGAATTAGTTCAGACTAGTGGTTATTGAAGTTATCCATGTTGTTCAGGCACCTGATGACTGTATGGTAATAACAATTCCCAAATGCAATGGTGTGGGAGCTAAGGTCTCTGTAGTTCCTGCCTGATGCTGGATGTCTTTGATGATGCATGCTGCTTTCTTGTAGCAGCACTCACTGTAAATGTACTCAGAGGTGGGGAGGGCTTTGCTTGGGATGGACTGTGCTGTATCCAACACTTTCTGTAGCCTTTTCCATTCCTGGACATTGATGCTTCCATACCAGGCCATAATGCAATGACTCAGGATATTCACCACTCTGCACATTTGGAAATTTGTCAGTGCCTTTGGTGACATGCTGAATCTATGCAAACATCTAAGAAAGTAGGGCAATGCCATGCCTTATTTGTAATGCTGCTTCAGAGCCGGTCCCAGGACAGATCCTCTTACATATTAATGCCAAGGAATTTAAAGCTACTGACCCTCTCTATTTCTGATCTCCAGATGTTGACTGGTTCATGGACCTCCAGCTTCTTTCTCAAAAGGTTGGTTTGCAGCTGCAGCAGGCTATCAAGAAGACAAATGGAATATTGGCCTTCATTTCCAGAGGGATTGTATTTAAGAGCAGGGAGGTTATGCTGCAACCGTACAGAGTACTAGTGAGGCCACAGCTGGAGTGCTGCATGCAGTGTTGGTCTCCTTATTTGAAGAAGGATATACTGGCTTTGGAGGCAGTGCAGAGGAGGTTCACCAGGTTGATTCCAGAGATGAGGGGGTTAGACTAAGAGGAGAGATTGAGTCACCTGGGACTGTACTTGCTGGAATTCAGAAGAATAAGAGGAGATCTTATAGAAACATATAAAATTAAGAAAGGGCTAGATAAGATAGAGGCAAAAAAGGTGAGACTAGAACCAGAGGACTTAGCTTTAAGATTCGGGGGAGTATATTTAGGACGGAGGTTAGGAGAAACTGCTTTTCCCAGAGAGTGGTGAATCTGTGGAATTTTCTGCACAATGAAGCAGTGAAAGCCTTTTGTGATGGTAGGCAAACCTGAGTGGATCCTGGTTTCTCCTTGGACAGGAGTTGATATGCTTTATAACCAACCTCTCAAAGAACTTAATCTCGATGGATGTAAGTGCTACTGGATGATTGTCATTGAGGGAAGTTACCACGTTCTTCTCGGGAATTGGCATGATAGACGCCTGCTTAAAGCATGTGTGTATCTCAGACTGCTGAAATGAAAAATCAAGTGTAAAAACAAGCTCAGTAGATAACGTGAAGAGATGTGGACAAGCGAAAAGATGAAAGCTGGCAGTTGTTGCATAATGTGCTAAAATGTAATAAAATAATTATTAATTTCAGAAGGAGAATAAGGAAGCAGATTTCTTGGGAGGATCAGGGTGGGCTGGTTCATGAGATAGAAGATATTAATGTGCATGTACATCAACACTTCTCCTGAGGAAGTACCTCAGGATTGAGGTCAGATTGCTTCCACTCTAATTTTTTTATGAGTTCTGAGATAGCTAATGAAGCTAATATGGAAAGCACAGTGTCTGCTACAAATGGAGGAAAGTAGTACAACACCCTATATTGGAAAGGAGTTAATGTTGTCCTGTTCTTGCTTTGTGCAGATCTAACTGTTTCATTTGCTCAGGAAGCATGATTCTAGTTGAATAGTGTGTAATCCTTAATGAACATCCTTGTTCCTGACTAATCCTAACCAATTTAAAAATGGAAGGTGAATTTGCCCATTGTTGCCTTGATAGAAGTAGTGGATCACACAGTCCTCATGGAGATAAAGTTGCATCTTTATACTATGGCCACCCTTCATTGTGTTGTGTGGCATTACCCACAATAGATCCAGCAGCAAAGCTGGGTTTGCATGAGGTGGCATGGACTATCATCATTAACAGAAGAAAAGTTCACAACCACAATCTGTAACCTCAGAGCTTGTCCTATCCCTCAGCCATTCTTTATTAACATTCAAGGCAGGGGTCGCCCTGGTTCAATGAAGAGTGCCGAAGAGAATGCTGGAAGTGTGGCTAAAAATGTGACACAGTACTGCACTATATGAATGCTAAACAACTAAAACTGTAATACAACTAAAGCTGTAATAGATCTTACAGATGATGGATCAGATTGAAGCTCTGCAGTGGTGAGGTGAGTGAAACTGATTTCTCTTGACATCAAGACCCCCCATCAAGTGTCATCATTGACAGAAGTTCATCTAGACTGTCACATAAATACTGTGGCTACTGGAATAGGTCAGAAGATGGGTATGTTGTGGCAAGCAATTCACTACCTGACAACTTACAGCACAAGTCAAGTATGTAATGGAGTACTCTCCACTTGATCAAGTAAACGGGCCTACAACAACAGTCAATACCATTCAAGATAAAGAAGCCTATTCGATTCAGATTATATACATTGATAATAAATATACTTTGAACATTGAACTTTGAAGCAATATGTAAGAACATTATCATCAATTCACAATGGCTTCAGTACCTACTATATATTTTCATTGTTCTGGGAGCTCTTTAGCCAGCAGTACTGTGAAGCACCTTCATCCCAACAAGCACTGCGGTTCAATGAGGAGTTTACCACTACCTTCACAGGAGCAAGCTGGAATAGACAAAAAAAGTTGACTTTGCAATGTTGTCCAAATCCTGAAATATGAATAGAGAGAAAAGTATGGATAAATAATGGAAATTAAAGGAGATGACTTCAATGGTACATCAAGCACATTTCTGAAAATGAGGGGGAAGACTGAGACAGAAAGTTCAAAATAAACTTTAAGGTTTTTAAGGGTTCTTTAGGTACTAAAGAAGAAGCATTCCATACAAGCATTTTAGCTTTCAGTGCTGAAGAGGTTAAATAATAGCCATTAACATTTCCCATATTCTGAGTGAAGCAGTGCCTGTGATGATAAAGTTTTTCACTGAGTTGAGTTAATTGGGTAATTTATAGGAGCATTCAACAAATTCATAAACATAGGAATGGAATCCAAAATGGTGCTGTTAAGAAATTGGCAATATAGACAGAGACTTCTGAAGATTCATATTTAAATCTTCATCGATTTCCCTTCTATGCCAACAACCCATAAATAAGTGTATGTCATTAGCTTTTCTGCTGTTTTGACTGCATGTTCTAAGCAGAAAGGCTATTGTCATCTACAACAAAACACACAAAATTCAGTAAGTCAACAAGTCAAGAAATCAATTTTATAGTACTGCCACTATCTACCAATGTATTTCTAATTTAGCTATTAAAATGCTTTGCAACATGTATTTGGAAACAAGTTACGATATGTTCAAGCTAAAACAGCTATCAGAAGAAAGGGTCACTCAATCAGCACTGCACTTTTGTGTATATAGTTAACATAATTAGTATTTTTTTTAAAGAACACTCGATGCTGAATATCCACAGATGGTTAAAGTTTGCAATCCAGTCTGTGTTCTTAGTTCAGCAATGTATTGTGACAATCTACTTCTTAGATACTTTATATAATCAATGATTTTTTTTATGTTGTCAGATCAATGGTTAACATTTACCTGCCAGGCAGTTTAAACCTAGATGTTCTGTCATATGCTACACATCACAGCAGCTTAAAATGAGAGCTATCATCAACCACGAAGGTGAATGAGATTTCCTACAATTATACTGGAAGATAAAATCAATCTCAGCCAGGCTGCCTAATTTACTGTGGGGTGGGAGACTTTTCATTTCCAACTAAAATTAATAGCTCATAATTTCTCATTTTTGGAGGTGCTTGATAGTTTTACTGTTATGGGGAAATTTCTGGGTTAACATTACGTTTTGATAAGATGGATGCTCAGTAAGTTCTTAACCTATAACAAGTCTATTGCAGCATGTACAGGCTTAGTCATTTGAAACAAAAGGACTTTAAGCAAGGGACATGTAGGTTGTTTTGAGGTCTTGACAATATTTATTGGGAACTTTCCACATTCACTTTTGCTAACCTGAGAACAGTTAATCAAGTTGTCTTTTGCACATTGGTTGTTTCTCAGTCTTTGTTTGTGTACATTTTTTCATAAATTCTAATGTATTTCTTTATTTTCCTGTAAATGTCTGTAAGAAAATAAATCTCATGATAGTATATGGTAACAAATGTGTATTTTGACAATGAGTTTTACCTTGACTTTACTTTGACTTTGACATGACACAATCCTGAAAGGGATGACAGCTACAAATTACAATTGTTGTTCATAGCAAATATCACTTATACCATACTTCTTATTCAACAGTGATTTTTATCATAAAAAAACATCTTTTTCTGTATGATGCATGCTGTGTTGAAAGCAGCCTTTGCAAGAGTATGTCAGCAGTGCATTTTTAATCCTTTCCATTGAAGTTAGAGGAAAAGAATATCAGATGGAATGGAAAATTAACAGTTAATTCATGAATATTGAAACTTGGAAAAACTGCACACTCAGGACAACCAGTACATTTTTGGGTCCTTAATTCCTTTATCTGTTTCAGCTGCTTTAATAAAATATATAAAACCAATACTGTAGTGGCAATTCTAAAAACATACTATACAAACACTATTAGAATCACGTCAGCCCCATACCATATACACAACATCAAAAATATGAATAAATACATCTCATCTTAACTAAGAGGTATACTCACTTTCACACACACATGCTTAACTTCCAAACATGTATAGGCTAGACCCTGTAACAAATTCTCCTCGCTCACATTATGTGAACAGAGATAAACACATTCACATTACCCTGTTACATTCACATTCCGTCATGAAACAATAAAGAAGAACAAAAACAAACTTTTACAAAAATGTTTCAATATGTTGGCTTGTAGTTAAATTACTAGAAAGACTAACCTACTAAGCCAATAAGGAACATTGCACAACCACACTATCCAGCGCTGATATCTTACATGTGAAAATCCATATGTAAACATGTCAAATTACCAATATTCTAGATTTACAAAAGAGTATAAATGAATTTATTCACAAACAAGAGAAAATCTTCAGATGCTGGAAATCCAAGTCATATACGCAAAATATTGGAAGAAATCAACAGGCCAGGCTGCATCTATGGAAAAAAGTGTACAGTCACCATTTCAGGCTGTGACCCTTCAGCAGGACTCATCAAATATTATTCAGCTTTCCTCACCATATGACCAGTACTCAACGTTCTTTCTAGAACATTGTAACCCTTCTTTCTATTCCACACGTGCATAATGGTGCCACTCATAATGCATAATGAAGGCACAGGCAGCTATTTTAGCATTGCCAGGGTGAACACATAAGTGCACTTTAATAATAAAATAATATTTATCAGTCACTTGGTGACCTTAATTTTAAAAGAAATGCTTAAATGTTCCTTATTCCATCCTTATTCCCTGTCACAAACATATGACCTTGCATATCTTCATGCTTTCCACAGGTTAGGGATAGCTTCTGTTCATTCTAGTTCTGTATGCTTTGAGGTTGTCAATGAGTGTTCTGCAGCATCTGCACACCCTGTCACAGATGAGGCAGGTGAGAGGGCTTGGCGCCCCTACATGTTCTCATTGTAGACACTTGAGGACTATGAAGGCATTAGGGCTGTATGTTCTGTCTCCATCCTGAGCAATCAGAAGCAAAAGATTTGCATAGGGTAGTGAGATATTATATATTTTATTTAGAAAGACATTGAGAACATCCTTGAGGTGTTTTTCTCTTATTCTGGAAATCTCTTTATGTAACAAAGTGAGTTTAATGCTTTTGTTGTGGGAGTCTGGTATCAGATATATGGATAATATGGTTTACCCAATGAAATTGGTTAAAAACTTTCAACTAAAATGATAAGGTAGGTTGTTACTTAAATGATTATTTCCAGCCACTGGGAATATTTCTCTAGAACAGGGAAACCTGGTGAAGTTTATTCTTCACTCGCTTTCAGATGATTGTATAGATAATCCTCTATTTTCTTACCACTATCAGTTGAAGAACTTTAGTCTTTTTGCCCATAATAGAACATTAAGTACTTACAATATAGAGTCAGAGTTATTGAAAAATACAGTGCAGAAACAGGCTCTTTTGCCCATCTAATCTGTGCTGAACTTGTTAATCTGCCTACTCCCATCAACCTGCACCAGGACAATAGTCCTGCATACATCTGCTCTCTATGCACCTGCCTAAATTTCTCTTAAAATTTGAAATCCAGCTCATATGCACTACTTGTGCTGGAAGCTCATTCCACATTCTTATGACCTAACCAATTCAATCTTTCCTCATAACTCAGGTCCTTCAGTCCTGGCAACATCCTTGTAAATTTTCTCTGTACTCTTTCAGCCTTATATTTTTCCTGTAGGTAGGAAACTAAATCTGGACACAGTCCTCCAAATTAGGCCTCATCGATGTCATATACAACTTCAACATAACATCCCATCTCCCGTACTCCATACTTGGATTCATGAAGGTCAATGTGCCAAAATCATTCTACATGACCCTATCTATCTACCTGTGATGTCACTTTCAAATAATTATAAACCTCTATTCCCAGATCCTTTTGTTCTATCACATTCCTCAGTGCCCTATCATTCACTGTATAAGACATACTCTAGTTGGTCCAACTGAATTGCACCTTGCACTTGTCTGCATTAATTTCCATCTGCCATTTTTCAGCCACTTTTCCAGCTGGTTCTGGAATTCATTGCAAGATATGATAGCGTAGTTCATTGCTCACTGTCCACTACACCCTTAATCTTGTTATCATCTGCAAATATGCAAATTTAGTTAACCACATTATCGTCCAGATCATTGATATAGATGACAAACAAAGATGGACACAGCACCGATCCACTAGTTACAGTTCTCGCCAGAGAGACAACCATCTCCTGCCAAATCTCTAGCTTCTCAAAGCTAATGTCTATTCCAGTTTACCACCTCATCATGAATGTTGACTAACCTTCTATGCAGGACAATATTAGCTATCTTCCAATCCTCTGGTACCTCACCTGTCACAAAGGATGATTTAAGTATTTCTGCTAGGGCCCCTGTAATTTCTACACGCCTCCCATGGGGTATGAGGGAGCTCTTTGTTAGGCCCTTGAGTTTATCCATCCTAATTTGCCTTAAGACAGCAAACACCTCCTCCTCTGCAGTCTGCACAGAGCCCATGAAGTCAATGCTGCTTTGCCTCACTTCTGTAGACTCTGTGCTTTTTGAGTAAATACAAATGCAAAGAATCCTTTTAAGATCTCCCCATCTCTTTTGTCTCCACACATGGATTAGCATTCTATCTTACAGGGGACCAATTTTGTCCCTTGTAGTCCTTTTGCTCTTTACCTATCCCTTAGGATTCTCCTTCATCTTGTCTTCTAGGGCAACCTCGTGCCTTCTTTTAGCCCTCCTGAATTCTTCCTTAAGTTTTCCCTTGCATTGTTTATACTCCATAAGCACCTCATTTGTTCCTGCCTGCTTATACCTGCTATGCATCTCTTTTTTGCTTTCTTAAGCAGGGCCTCAATATCTCTTGAAGCCTCACTAGACTTGTTATCTTTACCTTTTATTCTGACAGACACATACAAGCTTTGTACTCTCAAAACTTCATGTTTGAAGGTCCCCACTTAACAAATACACCTTTGCCAGAAAACAGCCTATCCCAATCCATACTTGCGAGATCCTTTTTGATAGCATTATAATTGGCCTTTAGAATTTCAACTGCAGACCAGACCTATCTTTTTTCACATTTACTTTGAAACTAGTGCCACTGTGATCACTAGATGCAAAGTGTTCCCATACAAAATATTTTGTCACCTGCCCTGTCTCATTCCCTGATAGCAGATCAGGTATCCAACACCCTCTCATTGGGACCTCTATGTACTGATTAAGGACATAACATCAAACTGCTGTGAGCCGGTGCCTTACGTACTCAATTGGCAAACCTGTGTGAGCTACATCTTCTCATGCTTCATTCATATTGAAAACAACATTATTGAATAAACTAGGTTTTTGGATCCCTCTCTCAGACATTTAGATTTCTCTTGATTCTCCTGCAGCCGGCTGGTGGCGTAGTGGCATCAGCACTGGACTTCAGAGTGAAGGCTCCTGAGTTTGAATCCAGCCTTGCAACGTTTTCCATCCGTGCTGGGTTGAGCGTCAAGCTAGCAACTCGGCCTCATAAAAACAAGAAAGCCTGCTAAAAAAACACCGTCACAACAGCGTCTCGATGACTCCACTCAGAGTTATGGGCCTTCTTCTTCTTCTGCTTCTTCTTCCATTCCTCTATAGGTTGTTAATTTTTCCACCAAGCTACATCTTTGGTTGGTAAGTTGATGGGGAAGATCCTGAGAGGCAGGACTTATGAACATTTGGAGAGGCATAATATCCTAAGGAATAGTCAGCATGGCTTTGTCAAAGGCAGGTCATGCCTTATGAGCCTGATTGAATTTTTTGTGGATGTGATTAAACACATTGATGAAGCTAGAGTAGTAGATGTTGTGTATATAGATTTCAGCAAGGGATTTGACAAGGTACTTCGTGCAAGGCTTATTGAGAAAGTAAGGAGGCATGGGGTCCAAGGGGCCATTGCTTTGTGGATCCAGAACTGGCTTGTCCACAGAAGGCAAAGAGTGGTTGTAGATGGATTATATTCTGCATGGAAGTTGGTGACCAGTGGTGTGCCTCAGGGATCTGTTCTGGGACCCCTTCTCTTTGTGATTTTTATAAATGACCTGGATGATGAAGTGGAGGGATGGGTTAGTAAATTTGCTGATGACACAAAGGTTGGGGGTGTTGTGGATAGTGTGGAGGGCTGTCAAAGGTTACATTGGGACATTGATATGATGCATAAATGGGGTGAGAAGTGACAGATGGAGTTCAACCCAGATAAGTGTGAGGTGGTTCATCTTGGTAGGTCAAATATTATGGCAGAATATTTTATTAATGGTAAGACTCTTGGCAGTGTGGTAGATTAGAGGGATCTTGGGGTCCGAGTCCCTAGGACACTCAAAGCTGCTGCGCTAGCTGACTTTGTGGTTTAAGAAAGCACATGGTGCATTGGCCTTCAGCAACCGTGGGATTGCATTTTGGAGCAAAGAGACAATTTTGCAGTTATTTAGGACCCTGGAGTACTGTGCTCAGTTCTGGTCACCTCACTACAGGAAGGATGTGGAAACCATAGAAAGGGTGCAGAGGAGATTTACAAGGATGTTGCCTGGATTGGGGAGCATTTCTTACGGGAACAGGTTCAGTGAGCTTGGCCTTTTTTCCTTGGAGCGACGGAAGATGAGAGGTGACCTGATAGAGGTGCATAAGATGATGAGAGGCATTCATCATGTGGATAATCAGAGGCTATTTCCCAGGGCTGAAATGGCTAGCATGAGAGGTCACAGCTTTAGGGTGCTTGTAAGTAGGTACAGAGGAGATGTTGGGGTAAGTTTTTTATGCAGAGAGTGGTGAGTGCATGGAATGGGCTGCCGGCAATGGTGGTGGAGGCGGATACGATAGATTCTTTTAAAAGACTCCTGGACAGGTACATAGAGCTCAGAAAAATAGAGGGCTACGGGTAACACTAGGCAATTCTAAGGTAAGGACATTTTCGGCACAGCTTTGTGGGCTGAAAGGCCTGTATTGTGCTGTAGGTTTTCTGTTTCTGTGGTTCTATGTTTCATCTCTCGTTACTCTCTCTCCTGCCACCGCATGCACCATATTCACCCTTGTTTCTTACAGTCTCACTTCCTTAAATAAATAGTCCCAACAGTAGTCATAAGGAAAGAATGCTTCATCCCTTTTCAGCAGGATATACTTTGCTTGAGGTTAGAATCAGTATCACTTTGTACAAGGAAAGAATTAACATGGAATTACCTCTGGAACAAGCCTTCTCTTTACTACAAGCTGACCCCAGAGTGGGTTCTTTAGATGTACTGGAACAAATGCACTCCCCTCCAAAGTTCCCATTGGTATTAGGGATGAGCTTCCACAAACTATTCAATGGTCCCAATAGAGTGCACCACAAATAGCCTCTGACAACCAAGTCTGGCTCCTGGTCTTCATGTGTGGCTTATTTAATATGCCTGGTGGGACCATTTCTTCTGACATGACAAGGGAAAATGGCGGGTTACAGGCGCCTTAAAACAAACTGCTTCAGTTGGATGAGGCTCATCAGTCATGGGTGGTAGCTCATCTAGGAGAAGGAAAAGGATAATCCTAAAGTTCTGTTGCCTTGTGGCTATATTTACTCATGGGGAAGACTTTGGGAGTAAGCCCTGAGGGAAGTTCTGGAGCTTGACTCCCTTGCACAGTCCCATGTTGAGTTCAACACTGACAGGCAACTCCAGTGATGCTGCTGATGCTAAACTCTGTCAGTCTCTGCAATTGCCTTGAATTCATCAGCTGCATAGAGCGGGTGAGTCCATGGACATTTGCTTGCTCTCCATATCATACTATCCTGGCTTGTGTATTACGTAGACAGCTGCTACACAACATTCATGGTCAACCTCAACCAGCAGAGGGTCTTTCTGACTGTGGCACTCATCACACTATAATTCTTGTGAGGAAGCACGGTCAAAGCTGTCAAATACTTCTCTGATACGAGCCCTTCTCAGATATACCTACAGTCCGATCTCCTGTTGGATCTTTCAATTGCAGGTGTATGAAGAGCAGATGAAGACTGCATAGATATTTCCATCATAGAATACACTTGGATTATGGTCTCTGTCCTCACCCTGTCTTTGCGTCAGTCATTTGCCATTATTGCACTGGAGAGAAATAGGGGACTGTTTATTTACAAGTCACTACACCCTCTCTGAATGGTCACTTTTGTTATTAATCATTAAAATAATCCAATATTGGAGACTAAAAATAAAGTTGGTGTTTTGCTGTTCTCCTGAATTACATTTTTAAACTAGCAAGTGCATAAATAATTAACACGGTTCTGGCAACTGTTAAATGACACGAAGCACTGTGCAAGCATAGAGATAACTTTCTACAGTATAATTTTAATTCACAGTGAAAACTAATACCATAAATTGCACCAGACTATGTGTAATTAGAGTGTCACAATGGCAGGCAGGCTTTTTATAAAAAATGGATCATCAGTATAGAAAATTTAGTATACTGTAATGAAAGGAAATGCAGATAGTAATTTCATCCTGCAGGTCAGTAAGGAAGCAAACTGTTTTAAACACAGGTTGCAATTTAAAAATGCTGTAATGATACTCTGTATGTCATTCTTAGTCTGAGTAATATGCCATTATTTTTCTCTGCATCTTGCTGGTATAATTAGTTTTTCACTTTATTTTCCATTTATCATCTGCAGTTTATTAACTCCATACGTGGGTCTTCTCAGAATTTGGAATTATGCAGAGTATCAGGCTTATGCTGGCACCTTGAGAAATTCCAATTAGTTCTTCTCCCCTGTTCTGTTCTGGTAACCCTGCAAACCTCTGCTTCTGAGGCACATTTCCAATCACCCATTGTATCTCTGTCAACTATCTTTTCAGACAGTGCATTTCAAAACAGAAGAAAAAAATTACTGATGAAGATTAGTTTCATTTCCTCCGTGATGTGTTTGTTCTAATTACTGACCCTCTGAAAAGTGAAAAGCTTTCCCTTCATTTACTCAACAGTACTTTCCATGGTTTTGAGGATCCATGTCAAATTATCCCTTAACTTTTCACTGTGAGAAGAACTCCAGCTGCTTTAATCTCCTTGTTATCTTTAAATTCTGTTAGCAACCATCTCCAAGACTCTGACATTCATTCCTAATTGTCTATTTTGAGTAGGACTTTATGTTGTGGTTATTATAATACTGTTGTACTTTATGCTATTACAATGTCAAGAATCTTGTAAGTTTCTGACGGTTCTATCAACAAGCTCAGCAAGCTTCGAAAACTGATGTGTGATTCTGCAGACTTAAGCATCATTAGCCTGTGACCAGCTATCCTGCGTTATTTTTCTGTCACTTTTGCTTCTTGGTTTCCATTCTCATCATCTACATAGGAAGCATGCTTTGTGGTCAGTGACCCAACTAACTCACTAGTGGTGTCCCGACGAAGGGTCTCAACCTGAAACGTCCACTACTTCTTCCTATAGATGCTGCCTGGACTGCTGCGTTCCACCAGCATTTTGTGTATATTAGTTGGGCTTTAGTGATCCCTTTTACATTAGGTTCACTTCAATCATATTCTCCTAAATGCTGTGCATTGACATGGACAAACTAATTAACTTATGTACTTAAAATGCATATGATTTGCAGCTGACCCAGTGAAGACTTGAAAGACTGCCCCTTGCCCCAGCAGCTATATTTCATCAGCTATGCACCAGAGATTCAGGAACGGGCTAGCAACAGTACAATATATAGTTGCTTTTGAGGGTCAAGGCTTGGCACACAGAGGGGTCACAGTTACCGCTACCAGTTACAGCGTTGCTCTGAGTACCTATTTTAATGCATACATAATTAATTAATTTATTTTATTTAGAGGTACAGCACGGTAACACACCCTTCTGGCCTAATGACACCCACATTACCAATTAACCTACTTTTTGGAATGTGAGAAAAAAATCAGAACACCTGGAGGAAACCCATACAGCCACAGAGCAAACATTCAAACTCCGTACAGACAGTGATACAATTGAACTGTGTAGATGGCACTGTGATAGCATTGGAATAGCACTATGATATCCTTGTGGACAGGTTTGCTAAACTGTTGGCAAGGGTTTTAACTAATTTGGCAGGGGGATGGGAACCAGAGTGATAGGGCTGAGGATGGGGCATTTTGTATACAACTAGATGCAGTGTGTCGTCAGATTGTGAGGAAATACAGCAGATGATAGGGCAAAATTGCAGTCAGTGGGGTAAGTTGCAGTGTAAATTAGGGACAAATTCTAAAAGGGTGATGAATACAGCACTGAAGGTGTTATATTTGAATGTACGCCATATATGGAATTTGGTAGATCACCTTGTAGCGCAGTCAGAGGTTGGTGGAGATGATGTTTTGGGCTTCACTGAGCCGTGACTGAAGAGACATCAAAGCTGGGAGCTTAACATGCAAGGGTTCACATTGCATTGAAAAGACAGGCAGGTATGCAGTGAAGGTAGGGTGGCTCTGTTGGTTAAACAAAAGAAATTATGTCCTTAGAGAGAGATGACATAAGATTAAAAGATATAGAATCCTTGTGGGTAGAGTTAAGAAACTGCAAAGGTAAAAATATCATGATGGGAGTTACATACAGACCTCTAAACTGTAGACAGATGTGGGCTACAATTTACAACAGGAGATAGAAAATGCATGTGGAAAGGGCAATGTTGTGTTAGTCATGGGAGATTTCAAAACGCAGGTCGATTGGGAAAATTAGTTTGCCGCTAGATTCCAAGACAGAGAACATCCTTAGTTTGTTCACTACGATCGAAACACTTAATTATGTCTAGTTTTACGCTGAATGTACTATCCTTACGAGCTCTTTTAGGTTTTTCCGATACCTTAGAACTCATCTTGCTAACGGATGCACAAAATAAATTGACATAAAGCACAGATGCTCGCAGGCACGTGTTTAAGCAATGCTGGCTAGAATGCAGTTCTGGGGGAGGAGCTTGGCTGCTCAGCACTTGCTGCCTTTTTTCGTGCGCTGACATTTTTTGTAACAGTGAAAACACCTTCTCTTAGCCAAAACAGGTAACTAATAATATAGGTCTTTCGTAACAGTAAGTTGATGTAAAGTGAACATTTGAAAAGCAGGGGACATCTGTACTGCATTCCTCAATGCCCTACCATTTACCATGTATGTCATATTTTGATTAGTCCTACCCAAATGTAGCACCTCACACTTATCAGCATTAAACTCCATCAGCCATCGCTCAGCCCACTTCTAACTGGCCTAAATCTCTCTGCAATCTTTGAAAATCTACTTCAATATCCACAATGTCACCTATCTTAGTATCATCTGCATACTTATTAATCCAATTTACCACCCCATCATCCAAATCATTAAGGTATATGACAACATTGAACCCAGTACAGATCCCTGAAGCACACCACTAGCCACTGGCCTCCAACCTGACAAACAGTTATCCACCACTACTCTCTGGCATCTCCCATCCAGGCACTGTTGAATCCATTTTACTACTTCAATATTAATACCTAACGATTGAACCTTCCTAACTAACCTTCTGTGTGGAACCTTGTCAAAGGCCTTACTGAAGTCGATATAGATAACATCCACTGCTTTACGCTTGTCAACTTTCCTAGTAACCTCTTCAAAAAATTCTATAAGATTTGTCAATCACGACCCTCCACACACAAATCCATGTTGACTGTTCCTAATCAGACCCTGTCTATCTGGATAATTATATATACCATCTCTATGAATACTTTCCATTAATTTACCCAACACTGATGTCAAACTCACAGGCTGATAATTGCTAGATTTACTCTTCGAACCTTTTTTAAACAATGCAACCACATGAGCAATACGCCAGTCCTCTGGCCCCATCCCTGTCTCTAATGACATTTGAAATATTTCTGTCAGAGCTCCTGCTATTACTACACTAACTTCCCTCAAGGTCCTAGGGAATATCCTGTCAGGATCTGGAGGCTTATCAACTTTTATATTCTTTAAAAGCGCCAGTACTTCCTCTTCTTTAATCATCATAGTTTTCATAACTACCCTTCTTGTTTCCCTTACTTTACACAATTCAATATCCTTCTCCTTAGTGAATACTGAAGAAAAGAAATTGTCCAAAATCTCCCCCATCTCTTTTGGCTCCACACATAGCTGTCCACTCTGATTCTCTAAGGGACCAATTTTATCCCTCACTATCCTTTTGCTATTAATATAACTGTAGAAACCCTTTGGATTTATTTTCACCTTACTTGCCAAAGCAACCTCCTATCTTCTTTTAGCTTTTCTAATTTCTTTCTTAAGATTCTTTTTACATTCTTTCTATTCCTTGATTACCTCATTTACTCCATGCTGCCTATATTTATTGTAGATATCTCTCTTTTTCCAAACCAAGTTTCCAATATCCCTTGAAAACCATGGCACTCTCAAACTTTTAAACTTTCCTTTCAACCTCACAGGAACATAAAGATTCTGTACCCTCAAAATTTCACCTTTAAATGACTTCCATTTCTCTATTACATCCTTCCCATAAAACAAATTGTCCCAATTCACTCCTTCTAAATCCTTTCACATCTCCTCAAAGTTAGCCTTTCTCCAATCAAAAATCTCAACCCTGGGTCCAGTCCTATCCTTCTCCATAATTATATTGAAACTAAAGGCATTGTGATCACTGAACCCGAAGTGCTCCCCAATACATACCTCCATCATCTGACCTATCTCATTCCCTAACAGAAGATCCAACACTGCCCCTTCTCTTGTTAGTACCTTTATGTATTGCTGCAAAAAAACACTATCCTGCACACATTTTACAAACTCCAAACCATCCAGCCCTTTTTCAGAATGAGCTTCCCAGTCTATGTGTGGTAAATTAATATCTCCCTCATTCACAACCCTGTGCTTACTACAAATATCTGCTATCTCCCAACAAATTTGCTCCTCTAATTCTCGCTCCCCATTATGTGGTCTATAATACACCCCTAGAAGTGTTACTACACCTTTCCCATTCCTCAATTCCACCCAAATAGTCTCCTTCGACGAGCCCTCTAATCTATCCTGCCATAGCACCGCTGTAGTATTTTCTCTGACAAGCAATGCAACACCTCCCCCTCTTGCCCTCTGATTCTATCAAACCTGAAGCAACAAAATCGAGGAATGTTTAGTTGCCAATCACACCCCTCCTGCAACCATGTTTCACTAAAGCTACAACATCGTATTTCCAGGTATCAATCCATGCTCTAAGCTCATCCACCTTTCTTACAATGCTCCTAGCATTAAAATAGCTGCATTGAAGAAATTCTCCACCTCTTATGCTCTGCTTATCCTTAATGGTGCTAACAACTTTATTATCTTTTTCTTCCTTTTCCCCTACATCTTCGGTCTGAGCGCTCCCCTTCTCTGTCACCTGCCTATCCTCCCTCACACACAATCTACTAGCTTTCTATATTGGTGAACTAACCCCCTCTTTTCTAGTCTCTTCAATTTGACTTCCACCCTCCAACCATTCTAGTTTAAAGTCTCCCCAGTAACCTTCGCAAATCTCCCCGCCAGGAAGTTGGTCCACCTAGGATTTAAGTGCAACCCATCCTTTTTGCACAGTTCACACCTGCCCCAAAAGAGGTCCCAATGATCCAGAAACTTGAATCCCTGCCCCCTGCTCCAATCCCTCAGCCACGCATTTATCCTCCACTTCATTCCATTCCTGCTCACTGTCACGTTGCACAGGCAGTAATTCTGAAATTACTACCTTTGCGGTCCTTCTTCTCAACTCCCTTCCTAACTCCCTATATTCTCCTTTCAGGACTTCTTCCCTTTTCCTACCTATGTCATTGGTACCTCTATGTACCATGACCTTTGACTCCTCCCCTCCCACTTCAGAATATCTTGGACGCAATCAGAAACATCCCGGACCATGGCACCAGGAAAGCAAACTACCATCCAGGTCTCCTGACTGCCATTGTCACAAGTGTGGAGCAAAGGTGGACTCAAATGCAGGATACAAACACGTTTTGTAGGGTTAACTAAATAGAATTTATTAATAGTTACAAGGAAAGCCCTGACGCCAGGATAGAACAGAGAGGAATCAAGGAGAGAGCAAAGTGGAAGTGAGAATAAGCGTAATGGACTAGGAACAGGACTAGGTGTGTCAAGAAAGCAAGGGAAGAGGGGAAGAAATAACGCCGGACAAGACACAGGCCTTGGACAAGACTAGGATACAGGGCCTGGGCGAGGACTAGACTAGGAAAGCGGGACCTGGACGAGGAACTAGGAACTTGGAAACTGGACAAGGACTCCAAGCCAGAGACTGGACAGGGACCCAGAACCTGGGTCTTGACTTGGGCTCGGACTCCTGATTTAGGTGAGGACAAGACGTGGCAAGGCAACAGGATTGGATGAGGAACTCTTGCACAGGATGAGAACGCAAAGCTTTGACTTCGACTTGGACTTGGAACTGGAACCTGGAACTCGAGACCCAGACATGGACTTGATACTTGAACCTTGGCGCTTGGACTTGATATTTGAACCAGGAAGCCTGGACTTGGACATGAAGAGACGGTTCCCAACTTAGGCTAGCGACAGATGGTCTGACCTACACTGCAGAGGAGAGGACACGGAGACATTTCCTAACTCAGGGTAGTAGCAAACAGCTGGGCCTACCCTGTGGAGGTGAGGACAAGGACCACTGAGCCAGGGCTCCTCCTTGGACACAGGACGGAGTTGGGACTTTTTTGGACACAGGGTCAGGACCTTTCTAGGGCACAGGCTGGGTTCCTTTTTGACACAGGACATGGAGACTGAGGCCACACAATGGTAGAGAGTTCTTTATCTGGGCACGTTTGCTCCAAGCAGCAGTGAGCTCTTGACTCCCCCCAACCAGGTTAACTTTGATGGACCTGCTCTGGTGAGGGAAGGCGGCTTGCTGGCACTTACTTCGGGGAGGAGGCTTGTCTTGCTTAGGCAAGATGACTTTGGCTCGCACTAGCTTCGGTGACTTCGTCAACGTTCCATAACGCTCTCGCGCCGAACTGCTGAAAGCCGGAGACTATAACTGCAGGTTCAGTCAAGAGTAAATTGCCTTTAATCACCAAGCCCGAGGGACATGGGAAAACAGGGAATTAAAAGGAAACAGTTAAAGGAGTCAACGGTCCTGATCGTAACACAAACAAAGGAAATTTAAAGGGAACCCAATCTGGACCATGAAAGTCATAAAGAGAGAAAAGATGAAATATGAAGGTAAGCTAACCAATAATATTAATGAGGATACAAGAAGTTTTCTCAGATGTACAAAGAGTAAAAGAGATGCAAGTGAATATCGGGATACTAGAGAGGTAGAAATGGGGGACAAAGAAATTGCAGTCAAATTTAATATGTATTTTGCATCAGTCTTCACTGTAGGAGACACTAGCAGAATGCCAGAAATGTGAGTGTGTCAGGTGCAGAAATGAGAGTCATTGATACTACTAAGGAGAATGTGCTTGGGAAGCTGAGAAGTCTGAAGGTAGATAAGTCATTTGGACCAGATGGACTACACCCCAGGGTTCTGAAACAGATAGCTGAAGAGATTTTGGAAGCATTAGTAATGATCTTTCAAGAATTTCTACATTCTGGAATGGTTCCAGAGGACTGGAAAATTGCAAAAGTCGTTCTGCTCTTTAAAAAGGGAAGGAGTCAGAATAAAAGAAATTATGAGCTATCTAGCCTGAAAATGGTTGGAAAGACATTGGAGACTATGATGAAGGATGAGGCTTTGGGGTACTTGGAGGCACATGATAAAATAATCAGCATGTTTTCCTTAAGGGGAAACATATGACAAACCAGTTGGAATTCTTTGAGGTAATAACAGGCAGCAGGACAAAGGAGAGTCACTGGATGTAGTGGGCTACTCCACTTTAAGTATTACCAAGGCTGATAAGGGGTACCATGGTGGCATAGTTGTCAGCACAACACTATTACAACTCTGGGCATTTTGGAGTTCAGAGTTCAATTCTGGCACCGTTCCATAAGGAGTCTCGGTATGCCCTCCCCATGGAATGCATGGGCTTTTCTCTAGGCCCTCCGGTTTCCTCCCACAGTCTAAAGACAGACCAGGTAGGTTAATTGGTCATTGTAAATTGTAATGTGACTTGGTTGGGGTTAATCCGGTCTGTTGGGTTTGTTGGAGCAAGGTGACTGAAAGGACCAGAGGGCCTCCTCCGCATTATATAGCTAACAAAATAAATAAATGCAACCAAGTCCTGTTTCTGTATAAAAGCCAGTGGCATTTGCAGACCCTGCGTGCCCAAATAGGTTTAATATGCATCATCAAAACTTGTATGGGACACGACTTATGACCATTACAGACTTTCCTGAATAAATAATTCATAAGGATCAAACAGACAGTTAATATCCAGCTGCAGTTAGCATTTAGGTTGGTCATTAAATTCTTTCATATCTTATTGAGGCAAAATAATATCTAGGCTTAAGTACTGAAATATTCTTAAGAATTATTGAACAACGAACACTGAATGGCCCCAAATCTTCCGGTCCATGGATCATCATGTGTATTCTAGCTGAGTTGGTCCACTTATCCAAATGCGATTGTGAAAAAGTATTTCCACTTGGAAAATTCTTAGACATGAACTCCAGCTTTTGGATCAGATTTGACTGAACACTGAACTTCCTTTAGCAAGACTGTCTATTTATAGAGTGTAATATCACACAGTTTAATTATGCTTCTGTTTGAAACTGGTCATCACGATTAATTCCTGGTCTCCTTTATCGTTCTACATGAAACCACTGACATCCATAATCCTTCCAGGACCTCACTGCAATCTCAGTTTCTATTCTAGTCTACTTAGCTGTCTGAGGCCTAAACTCTGAAATTCTGGCCTTAAATCTCTTCACCTCTCTGTATTCCTGCTTTGCTAAAATTCTGCCTCTTTTTTAACCAGGCTATTCACCAAGCCATTACTCACCTAAAACAAGCTCTTTATGTGCAGCCAAACAATAAAACATACTTAGCAATATTTCTATGAAGTGTCCTGGAAGAGTTCACCATCTTAAAATGTGTGACATGGAATGACGCATTCACAACCGATTGTCCATTGTTGCTATTTCTACAGATAAGATGTTCATGTTTAGAAGAAGAAACATTTATTCAATTGTCACAACAAACATATAACAGAATATAAAACAGTAAAGCACATTAACAGGCTCTTTGCCCACAGGTCACCCCTATTCCTTTTCTTGCTGCCTAATTATGTGCCTGACTAAAAATGCTTTTAAATATTGCCATTATATCCACTTCCACCATTTCACTTGTGTGTGAAGAAAACTTGTAGATCTTTGAACATTTCCCCTCTCTGCTTAAAGCTATGCCTTCCAGAATTTGGCATTCCATCCTGGGGAAACTAAAGTATTCTATCTAATATTGTATACTCTATAATACTTTAATATTAAAGTTGTAAAACACATTTTATGTTAAGGCATACACTGCACACACATTCTTATTTTGCACCAGAGCTACCTCCAACAAAATTCTATCGTAATGACTTGACTTAAAATAAAAATAGAATACTATATGCACAAGATCCTCAGCAGATCTGACAGCATCTATGGAAATGTAACACTTTATCATTGGAGAATTTTCAGTAGCGCTGAGTACAATGAGAAAAGCAGCATTGATGGATGCTCCAGGGTTTTGATATTTCAAAAGGGATGGGGGGAAGTATAAGAGGTGGGAGAGTGGCATTGCTAATAAGGGATACCATGACAACTGCAGAAGGGATGACATTGTGGAGGGATAGTCTACTGCTCAGTCAGTGTAGGTAGAAAACAGAAACAGAAAGGGATCAGTCACTCAATGTGGAGTATTCTATAGACAACCTAACAGCAACAGAGACACTGAGAAGCAGTTCAGAAAGCAGATTTTGGAAATGTGCAAAAATAACAGGATTGTTGTCATGGGTGACTTCAGTTTCTCTGATATTTATTGACACCTCTTTAGTGCAAAAGGTTGGTAGGAGTGTCCAGGAAGGATTCTGGAGAAAATACCTGGACAGACGAACTAGAGGAGAGGTCATGCTTTATCTAGTGCTAGACAGATCTCTCAGTGGGTGAGCATTTCAGAGATAGCAACTACAACTCCCTGAACTTATTCATAGATTTGGACAGTTGGACAGAGATAGAAACAAATGGTATGGAAAATAACTTAATTGGGGGAGGTTGAATTATGATGCTGGGAGTCAGGAGCTTGGGAGCGTAAATTGAGAACATAAGTACTCGGGGAAATGCACAATGCAAATGTGGAAGTTGTTTAGGGAGCACTTACATGGGATTCTAGATAGGTTTGTCCCATTGCGGCAGGGAAAGGATGGTAGGGTGAAGGAAATATGATTGACAAGAGATGTGCAACATCTAGTCAAGAGGAAAAAAGAAGCATGCTTAAGGTTTAGGAAGCAAGCATCAGACAGGGTTCTGGAAAGTTATAAGGTAGCCAGGAAGAAGCTTAATAAGAGACTTAGGAGTGGTAGAAGGGAGTATAAGAAAGCCTTGGATAATAGGTTTAAGGACAACACCAAGGTGTACTACACAAATATGAAGAACATGAGGAAGACTAAAGTGAAGGTACGACTGATCAGGGATAAGAGAGAAAACATACCTGAAACCAGAGGAGGAAGGGGATGTCCTGAGAGAATATTTTGCTTCACTATTCACCAGTGAGAAGGAGCTCAAAAATTGTGAGGACAGCGTAAAACAGGCAGATATGTTGGAACATGTTGATGTAAAGAAAGAGAGTGTGTTGGAACTTCATTGAGAAATTTTATGATGGTGAGCCTCCAGGGCTGATTATATTATGGGAAGCAAGACAGAATGTTGCTGCACCTCTGGCAATGATCTTTGCCATTCTCACTGGGCACAGGAGTAGTTCCTGAAAATTGGAGGGTGCCATGGGTGGGAATTATAGACCAGTGAGTCTTCCATCAGTAATAGAGCATTCTTGGGACAGGATTGATGAACATTTGGGGAACATAGTCTGTTTAGGGATAGTCAACATGGCATTGGTAGGGGCAGGCCATGCCTCATGAGACTAATCGAATTCTTCAAGGAAATGACAAAACAAATTGATTAAGGTAGAGGATGTGGTTTATATGGATTTTACTAAGACATTTGAAAAGGTTCATGAAGGTAGGATCATTCAGAAATTCAGGGGGCATGGGATCCAGGGAAACGTGGCTGCATGGATATAGAGGAAGGCCAAGGGTGGTAGCAGTTGGAGAGTATTCCGCCTGGAGTTCTGTGATCAGTGTTCATTATGATTTTTATAAATGACTTGTACGAGAAAGTGGAAGTGAAGGTTGCATGGGGTAGGATGAAAGATGACTTCATAAAGTGATAAGAGTCATAGATAGAGTGGACAGCAGTGACGTTTTCCTGGGACAGAGATTACTAATGCAAAAGGCCATAATTTTAAGGTGATTGGAGAAAAGTACATAATATAGGGGATGACTGAGGTATGTTTTTTTAGAGTGGTGGGTGCACCACTGCCAGTGGTGGTGATAGAGACAGATATATTAGCAACATTTAACAGAGTCTTAGCTAGGCACATCTACGAAAGAAAAATGGAGGGTATGTGGGAGGGAAGCATTAGATTGCCCTCAGAGTACATTAAAATGTCTACGTAACATTATGGGGTGAAGAGCCTGTTCTGTGTTCTAAGCACATTTTGCTGAGGAGAGCATGGAGTGAACAAAGAGAATGGTTTTTGATAAGGGAAAGAACAATACTCTGCCAGTGCCATTATACTGAGGATTCTCAATGCTTAATTGATCTGTCTGGATGAGTGTAAATAGAAGAGGGTAAATGAAGACAAAAGAGCATGTAAATAAATCAAACAAGCAACCCTGGAACTGTGCAGTGCAGAACACAGCTGGAAGCCTGAAATAACAGCATGCTGGAAATACTCAGCAGGTCGAGTTAACATTTATGGAGAGAAAAATTCTGTGTTATTGTTAATGATGACAAACCACAAATGGCTAGTTCTAGTAGAACCAGGAAAGGTTGTTTGGCTGAAATTTTTCAATAGTGTGGCTCAAAATCTGAGAAGGACGTTGAGGGCTTGTTCCTTGAGCTTATGTTAGGTTTCGCTGGCATGGTGTGGATCTCAAAGCCTGACATCTGAGTGAATAGGTGGATGGAAAATTAAGGAGAATTAAATGACTAGGAGCTCAGGGCTATCTCTGTGAATGAAGTGGAGCAGCAAAGTGGTTATCCAGGCTGGAGGAGACCACATCATGAGAATTAAATACAATTAAGTCAAAAATGCGGAAGAAAATCTGGAGGTCTACTTGGCCCCTGTATTGGAAGAGCTGAAAAGGCAAGTGTTGCACTTTTGCAATATTTCTCTTACTTTTCCACTTCTAAGGAAAGGTCATTGTCCTGAAATGTTAATTCTTTTTCTTTCCGTACTTACTGTCTAACAACTAAGTATGTGAATCAATTTTTATTCACCTTCATCAGAATTTGCAGTTTTCTTGTCATTGAATTAAGCTGTTCTATTAATTACAGCCATATGTGAGCAACAAATATATCATAAGCTGTTCCTGTGACATTTAATAAAATTTGATGTGCAGGAAGAAAAGAATTCCCCAAGATATTCCATCACATGTCACAAGGATAAGCTATTACATCTTTTTTCACATAGACAACTTAATTCAAATGATTATGGACAAACATCCAATGCATTAATTTGTAGACAGATGGGACAGAAATTTAGTATGGCTTTTCAGGTGCATAATTTATGCTGTATTTCTAGCGTGTACCTGAATTGGGAAACCGGAAATTTAACTTAAGATGGCTCTTGCACTCTCCGAGTTTGTACTGCCGGAGACTCTTCCCACTTTGCTGTGGTCCAGGTTACCCTGTCGAACACTGCTACTCCTATGGATCCATACCCGGGTCAGCATGTAGGTATTAGCAGTTTCTTTAGTGGCTTGCGGCCATCCCATTAACACTCAGCTATTATTTTGCTATATATCCGTCAAAAAAAAGTTAGAAATTATATTATTTAAAAAAAATTATCAGAAGAGTCATGGAAGTCACATGGGATTTTCTGATCAATATTAGGAAAAGGTTCTTGTTTGTAATACTAGCTAAATGGATGTCTAACACTAGAGATGTGGTTACTGGAGTGACAAGTTTAGTAGTGGCTTGTATACTTTCACAGATCAGGCCTAAATACATCCATACTAAGTATATTGTCATTATTTTTTTACTTAGCAACACCACATGGAAAAGTTCCTTCTGGTCCAACGAGCCACACTACTCAGAAACCACCTAATCAACACTAGCTCAAACACAGGATAGTTTTCAATTTACCATGTGCAATTAACCTACTAACTGCTATGTCTTTGGACAGTGGGAGGAAACTGGAGCACCGGGAAAAGTCTGTGTGGTTCACAGAGAGAACGTACAACAACTCCTTACAGATGGTGCTGGAATTGAACTCAGAAGTCCTGAATGTCCCAAGCTGTAGTAGCATTGTGCCAACAGCTACACTACCATGGCATCCATGTTATTCTTACAATGGCAAATTAGGCCTTTTTATGGCACCTCCAATTTAGATTACCTGTACAGTGGGGATCAAATAAACACTTAAACAAAAAATAATCCTGATTACAATCACACTAAGCCTTTCCTTTTTATTAACCTGACATGCTTATTAAAAAATTATTCAGGAATGAAACAGACTTTTAATTATTAATGAAACAGCAGCTAACAGTCCAGATATAGAATGTCAACCCATAACTTTGACAGTCCATGTCTCTCCATATTTTCTCCAACACTTTTTCCTTTTGCTGCAGATTCCAGCATCTGCAATGTTTTGTGTCTCTAGTTCCCCTTTAGCAGTGCAACATTTCCATTTACACAAATTCTTGACAGATATTTGCTTTGATCAAAACGCAAAGATTTGATTTGGATATGCAATGCATTAATACATACATTGAGCTTGGGTTAATAAATTAGAATCATGCACAGATGTGATGGTTGGCAGTTTAAAAGTGGAGCCTGCAGATTAATGAATCAAAATTATTTTCTCACTGAGTCACTATTTTTGTGACAGCATTCCAAATTTCCATCTTATATAAGGACGATGTTAAAATAGAATCAGAACCTGAATTATTCTGCTTTGGTTCCGGTAAAGTTCACAAGAAAATATAATGGATCTAAAATTAACCAGATCCATCGAGCAATAAACACTATTGGGGAAATCAAAAGCTTTAAAAAAGTTTGGAATTTAAAGAAGCGGTGGCTGGAAGGACTGGTAAAATTGAAGTGTATGTGGATGAGACTGTAAGGAACAGAGAGGTAGGGAAGGAAACCATTGGGTTGGTAGAAAAGTTCAGGGTAGTCATGGGTATCTATAGAGTCTTGAAGAGGTACAATATGGAAACAGACAGGAATTTCAGCACACTGATCCTACACTAATCATCAACCATAGACTTACGTTAATTATACATTAATCCCATTTTAACCCCCCCTCCATGCACTGCAACTCACTTACACACTAGGGGCAATTTACAATGGCTAATTAACCCACCATCCCATACCACCTTGAGAACTAGAAGGAAGCCCTCACGGTCCAAGGAAGAATGTGTAAACTCCACACAGACAGCAATTAAACTCAGAATTGGATCCAGCTGTCTACTGCTGCAAGATGGCAGCATTAGTAACTGCACCACCCTTAAATCCAATTGTGAGGGATTGATGAAACAAGAAATTTGCTTAAGAAAAACAAGGCATGGCTCCAGCAAACGTTTAGCCATTGGGTTTCAGAAGGCCCAAAAACTTCAACTGGTCAGGGCTGAATTAAAGCTAAAGGCACATATGAGGCATAGAGCCTCATTGCAACATTCCAATTATAAATCCCCTGCAATCTGATTTCACAGTGCCTTCCCCAAACCAACTCAATACACCCAGTATAAACACATAATACAGACGTATGCGCCTAAGATCAAAGTGGAAGTGAGCAGATTATTTAATATTATTATGGCCATTTAAGTCTTTTTTATAAAATCTAATATCTCACTATTGAAGTCTGTTTTAATTTATTTAGTTAAAATATCTCCTAATATTTAAGTAGATTTCTAAGATTAATAAAAAGTGAAATATCAGTGGATCATCAAAATATATTCCTGATGCATTCCTGGTTACCTTTTACTATATACAGAATTATGAGAATGCGCTATGTATTTCACATCAAATGAATATTTAGGTTTATTGAGACTCCAGACATTGGAAAAATAATAACAATCACGAGGACTTTTAAAGACTTGTTTAAGTGTCACAAAAATGATTTCTCAGTCTTACCATCTCCTGGATGATTGATTAAAATAAAGTTACTTTTAAATAAAGTTATAATCATCCTGTTCTTTACCCACCCTTTTTAGTAAATCTTCAACACCATATTGTCTTTCATTGTGAAATAAGGAATGTTTTTGTTGAAAAAGACAAATAAATTCTATTGAAAATGATTACTTTTGTTAATGATAATATGGAAACCTCATCTTCAAAAATCACTGAAAATACATACTCCATATAATAAAATTGTTGTTTATATCTCATCACTTCCAGACTAAAGGAATCAAAAAACTTTTTTAACATCAGTACAGTTATCTCTCTACGTAAAGACACGTTAATGGAACACGTATGCAGAGACTAGTGTTTGCTGTCTAAAGCAATGAAGCAATCGAGTTGTTACTCATTTAATAAGGTGCCAAGGATGACTCCTTTCATTAATCTTGCATCAACCTGGACTGCGGTAATTAGCATGCAATTTTGTCTTGGTTAACAACCTCCCTGTAATTTTATCTTTGATTGGCCTATGTTAATTATCACCTCCTTTCGCAACCAAAGCACACAATTTAGACATACATATGGAATCAAACTGATGAAACATTCAATTTACATGATGCATGATATGTAAACAGAAGCAGACATTTTCAATTATAAATGCACAAGATCAACAGGAAGGAAAATATCAGCTAACTTAAAACATGCTCCACAAAATCATACCACTTGGAACATCATGATTCATCATCTATGTTGATCACTACATACATCTGCTGTGTCAGATGGGAACCCCACAGTAACCTATACTCCTTGTCAACTAAAGCTAGTTCAGGGTGTCATATAGATAGTAGAAAGGCACCCATCTATACATGATATGACTTTGAATTTGAACCTCACAGGAACAGGCTCTTTGGCCCACAACGTCCATGCTGACCATAATGTCAAATTAAGCTAAATCTCTTCTGCCTGTAGTCGATCTCTATTCCCTGCGTAATCACATGTCTAACAGCCTCTTAATTGCCACCATCTATCTGCCTCTGCAATGACTTTTAGCACCCATTCCAGACATTCCCACAGTCTGTGAAAAAAAATCAGTCAGGTCTATCAACGCATCAAATACATTTTGCCACAAGTTTGGCCTTGGGTTATTGTCTCCAAATGCACAATATCAAAATTGCTGGAAATACTTTTACGGAAAAAGGAATCTTTCAGTTTGCCTGTTTGCTGATGCTGTTCAATCTGCTAAGTGTTTCCAGTATTTTCTATTTTTTATTTCATTGTATTTCATTTCCAAAGTCTGCTTTCTGTCGAGTTACACTTCACACATGAATTTGTGTGCATTGTTTCCATTGTTCTCTCCATGGGGAGTCAATTTGGTGTAAACAAAATGAACAACACGTGTTCAGAGACCCAAAAAGAAGGATGAAATCTAATTATCGGCAGTTTTACCAGACTGGGAGGTTAACAGCATGGAGACGCATGACACTGCAGATGCTGGAATCTGGAATAACAAAAACATCTGCTGGAGGAACTCATTGGGTAAGGCAGCATCAGTGGCAGGAAAGGAATCTGAGACATTTCAGGTCAAAACCCCGGCATCAGGATCCTTTCTTTCTGCAAATGTTGCACGATCTGTGGAGTTCCTCCAGCAGGTTAGCAAAGTGGGGAGACTTCCAATCAGAAAGTTTCATAAAAATGGAAGCATAATCTCAATGAATAGCATATACAAACTCTAATAGCAAAGATGGAAAAGTTGCTTCAAGATGTCCTTGTCACTATGGTCTGCCACGGAGGCTGGACACACTCACAGGCAGGCTGCTGAACGGGATCAGCAATCCTGCTCATGTTCCATCCGATTAGTTATTATATTTAACTCCTTTCCTCTTATTTCAGTCTTTTGAGTCCTCACCTAAGCATTGAGACAGCAATGCTCTTTATTTACTTCGTCCATGTTCTGGGAAAGAAGATTAAAATTTAGATTGATGTTGCAAATGAGTGGTATTACATTAGTGTTAAGTTAATGCTTCCAAGCAGCAGTAATAGCATTCGATTTTAGTTTGAAGTTTTAGTAAGTGTCCCTCTCAGACAAGCATTTATCGTTTTTCCTTTTGTTCCGAGCAGTTCTTATTAAAACTCAGTGACCTGCTCATCCTGCTGCCGTGTCTCTCCTTCTGCACTTGGGCCATCACCGAACACTGGGTCAGTTCTCTCAAATCAAACTCAGTGTAAAAACACAGAAAAATATTTAGAGCTGACAGATGGAAAAAATAAGGGGCTGGGGATTCTATGTTGCTATATCCCGTGAAATTAATTTTCTAATTAGGAACAATTGTTAAATCGTGGACTGAAAAGTTTAATTTAATTCTATGTACACTGTATGTTGATCACACTGATGTAGATAAATGCCTGGAAATGCACCAAGCACCTGGCAGCATGTAGTGTAGTTCTGGTTATGACTTTGGTATATACATGCCCAGCCTGCCAGAAGGTAAGGCCTCGTCTTGCAGGACACATGAGCTGTGCATCGGTGTGACTGAAAGGAGAGCCTCGAGGGATGGACCCTGAGGTGGCCAGCTTCAGAAAGGATTATTTTGTTCAAATGAAGCATAATCCTTCAGTGACAGCCTCTTGTTCCCCATATTTCAACATTCTGTTAGTCACAGCATCAAACTCCATCAACTGTTTGAGCAAACATATTTTTTTATTCTTTCTTACTTCTCTTCTACTATTTGTATATCTGTGCACTTGCAATGTTACTGTGACACTGATTTCCTTTGGGATCAATAAACTACCTATCTATCTAACTAACTAACTCAAATACAGAATTGCAATCCTGACCTCTTCAGTATTTGATCACATTCCTAAGCAACCTGACTTCCCCTTCAGCAGGCTCCAACCAATGTCCTAATCTACCACTAAGATCTAAGATCACTAAGACTCCTCACATATCAGGGTCCTGGAATGAAAGAGATTCTCAATCATCTCTCTCGCTCCAGGACTCTGACACATGTTCTAGTTACATTTGTGGCAACATTTTTGTACTGTCAGGCTCCGGAGTATAATGTCACAGAGAAACAGTGGGAGTCACTGAAAAGTCAAATTTCTTGCAGCTTTTAACATTTAGTCAAGCATTTGTGTATCATCTTTTCTTTGAAAACAAAAATGCACAACACCCATGCTTTTCTAGCTGGTGGAAAATCATGTCTATTTTCCAATGGATGCACCAATGCTCTTAAGAGCATGCTCCCAGATTACTGACAATAACTCAAATGGCAGATGACACTGGCAGGAAGCTGCTAGGGAGATCTCTGGAAGGACACAAGTTCAGGATAGGAGTGACTGCACTTTTCCAAAACATACCTATGCTCAATCTGCCTGTTACTGTGGGCTGGTGGAGAAAATGATGAGGTCTGGTCTTGTGGAATAAGGACTGACAATGACCTCCCTAATGCGGATATGACCATAAAACTGTTCTTCAGATTTGGAACCTGAGAACAAAGATGACTGACTTCCACTGTGAGGGCAGTGCAGGTTACAGCTTGTGGTTTTATGAGGTGTAAGTATGAAATCATAGTCAACATAGACACTGGTTTTTGAGATGTGTAGATGAGATCTTAACTTCCCATAAAGGCTGGGTGGATAAGTTCTGACCCCAGATACCTACAATGATGTGGCCACCATTGCACCTGAGGTTCCTGTGAAGTGGTTTGTGAACAGTTTTCTTTCTTTGGATCTAGACCAAAGGCATTTCTAGTTGGGTCCAAGTATCTGAAGGTACAAGGAATCTGTCTTCAGAGTGAATCATGTGTAAAGTAGATTCTTAGCAGTGTTGACAGAGGGAGAGAACTTGAAATCCAAATCAACAAACCTAAGTCACTTTGCGAATTGATACAGTTTTAAGAATATGTATGGTGTGCGACATCAGAGAGATTATAGAGAGTGGTGGGTGTTTGGAATGCACTGCTAGTGGTGGTGAAAGAGACTGATACAATGACTGATTGGTTGCCCATTATATCTGTCAATGACAGATTTGTGCACTTTTGATGATATAAACTACATGAAGAAACCTGTGTGGGAGAGTGGAAGAGATGTTCCACGCTGTCGACCTCAGAAGTCTTGGTTCAGTGATACGAGTAGTCATCACAACCAGGGCCTACCTAGGCTGCACTGGATGACCATGACTTCTTTTCTGCGTTACCATGTCCTTTGGTCCCCATGAATCACTGCAGAACTGCCTTCTCAGCTGTTCTATCTCACTGTTGATCTCATCTGCCCAGTTTTCTGGAGCTGACTTCGCAAGCGAGGAAAGCCATGTCCTTATCTTACTGGCCCCATGACTGCCCTCACCTGATTTTGCCCACCTGTTGAAGTGCTATAGTATGGCCATTGTCACATTCAGACACCTAGTTGGAGCCCAGGTGAGAGCTGGGTGTCTGGTGGGGAATTATGGTAGCACAGCGGTTAGTGCGCCACTATTATAGCTAGTGGCATTGGAGTTTGGAATTCAATTCCAGCACCGTTATAAAAAGTTTGTGTGTTTTCCCCATGACCATGCATGCTTCCTCCAGGTGCTCTAGTTTCCTCCACAGTACAATGATATATCATTAGTAGGTAAATTGGTCATTGTAAATTGTCCTGTGATAAGGCTAGTATTAAATAAGTGGACATATTCTGTACTATATCTCTAAATAAATAACTGACTAAATGAAACAAAGTTAAGTGACACACACAGAATTTCCCACATCAGTTTTTTCCAGGGTTGAAAAGGCTAGCACAAGAGGGCACAGTTTTAAGGTGCTTGGAAGTAGGTACAGAGAAGAAGTCAGGGCTAAGTTTTTTATGCAGAGAGGGGTAAGTGTGTGGAATAGGCTGCTGGTGATGGTGGTGGAGGCGGATACAATAGGGTCTTTTAAGAGACTCTTGAATAGGTAAGTGGAGCTTAGAAAGATAGAGGGCTATGGGTAATCCTAGGTAACTTCTAAAGTAAGTGCATGTTTGGCACTGCTTTGTGGGCTGAAGTGCCTGTATTGCACTGTAGGTTTCTTATTCTACCAAAGATGCTACCCCTCCATAGACACCCATACACCTCAATATGGACATTTAAAAGACGTTCAGGCACGTGGATAAATGAACAATGGTTATCCTTTGTTTAGGAGGGAAAGGTTAAATCAGGGGTTCCAAACCTTTTCTTATGACCTGGAGAACTACCATTAACCAAGGGGTGGACCCCAATCTGGGAACCCCTGAGTCATATAGGTTGTGAAATAGATTTGTATAGATCAGCACAACATCGTGATCCAAAGGGCCCAGACTGTGCTGTACTGTCCTAAGTGAGCAGCAAGGTCTGGTGTAACTAGTGCAGGTTCTGATTTCTGAAACTCATTAGTTAGTGAAACCTGGTTCCTTTGCAAATGAAGTGTGACTTTTGATTTTAGATCGATCCTTGAGGTTGAAAATATTACTGGTGACGAATTTGGAATGTGGCACTACTGGTGAGTCATGGTGACTAGTGCTAAAACACCAAGAAGCAAGAGCAAAATTATTTCACTCTGTTTTTGTGCAGTTTTCACATTTTTAACATTTTGCTTTTGGCACTATGCAGATAAAATGTTAGGTTAAACTCTTCCAAGACTGAGCAAATGAAAAACTAAATCTACTGAACTTTTGCTATCAAGGACCCCCTTGGCGGATATTAAAGGGAGATTTGCACGAGTTTGAGAATTTCTTGCCAAAGTTAAGTGATAACACTGAATTAATGGAAAACAAAACAATTGGGAAGGTCTGTGATTGGGTGGAAGGATTATATGATTTAAACGATCCTGCTGCGCTCCCAATCACAGACTTTTCAATACAGATCTTCCTCCTTACTCTATAATTTCACCAACTCTCCATCACCTTCCGTTACCTGTTTTACCATTGATCAGTTAGCTGACCATAACATAATTCAGCCTTAGATTCAAGCTGCTGGAGCTACTATTTATACACAGCACCTTCAACAACATAGGATCAAATCCAGAGAGCGCTAAGGTTGCACCCAAATTTCAATGCATGCTCCCTGCTGCACCCCATGTTGTAATTACTAGCCTGATATTTAGTTATTTACCAAAAAGATGGGAACAACATACTGGGAATACCTCATCTTGTTTCCTAGTTTTTTTGGTTGCTCAAATGACAGAGTGTTGTTTCTTTAAACACACAAGGAATAAATTCAGCAGCCACTGGATGGATTTTTTCCTCTTAGAGAAGGAGATTTATATGACAGCAGAACAACATGGAGATTTTGTTTCCCACAAATAACTTTGCAAGTTATGTAAAGTCCTGTGAGATCAACAATCTGGAATGTTAAGTCCTTTCTCTCTCTTACAGATATTGCCTGACCTTCTAAGTAGTTCCAGCATTTCTGAATTTCAGCAGCTGGGGAATATTACTTTTTGTACTTGCACTCATTCCTCTCCAAGTGAGATTCAGATCTCTCCCATCTTCCGTCTCTCATTTCTTTCCTTTTCCATCCACTATTGAGGAACATTCTTGGTCCTATGCCAAATTTACCAAACATCACCCTTAACCTACCTAAAATGATATGGTTCTACCATTCCCTCCCCTTTACTTCTATTGCCTTGCTTCCTGCCCATTTCTTTTCACCTTATCTCTCCGTCACAGACTGAGCCCCTCTTACTTCTTCACTCCTTGTCATCTATCACCATCATTTCCTTTGATACTTTTCTGTGCCTCTCACTTATTCTACTCCTGTTTCTTTGTTCATCTATGCCAGGCCTTATTTATGTTCCTGGCCTTTCTTATCTAGTCTTCCTCACTCAATTCCCTTCCCCCATTCTCACTCTAACCTCCACTGACCCATGAATCTTCTTACATTGTATTTTTCCTTCAGCTTCTTCTTTGTCTCCCTTCTTCCATCTTTCCACTCTGCTCTATTTTTCCTTGTTTTCTCCTCTCCATTTTTCCAGTCCCTTTCCTGTTTTTATTCACATTTCATTTCACTCTTCATTTCTTTCTCACAGTCTAAATTCAATTCTACCTCCTAAATCCGCTTGTTTCTTTTTTTTCCTCTTTCCCTTTTCTATTCTTGTATATGCTCAATGAAACCTCCACTGTCTAAACCTGTCTATCCATGAATGACTGTCTTCATCTTGATCCCTGGTGTAGAAAGACACTGCAGATTGATGACATCACCCAAGCATTTGAAACTATTTTTATCAACACAATAATAATGGGACAAAAGCTCATCCAGAAATTTTAGATAAAAGGTATTAAGAGAATATTTGCACTATGTATTACATTTAACAATATTATATTTCCTGCTGATCTATATTTTCATACTGTTTTTTCTGAAAGAGCAGGATTTTTAATGTTATTTTTATAATCAATTTCTCCTGCTCATATGCTTTTTATAATAGCTGTTCATTTTTTTTTCCAGTATGAAGCCACCATATTCCTGGCATTTAACAGCTCCAAACATTACCATGTATTTCTCACACAGCAGCATCTGTGACCTGACAAGTCTGGTGGAAAGAAAAACATATTTTTTAATAGAGAGAGGCATTAGCTCCAACATTGAGATGTTAAGAACATCTCCATGGTGAAACATTGCTGCATCTCTTCACGGGTGTATTCTGAAAAACTAGGTGACATGATTAATAGTTCAAGGAGATGTTTTATGTTTTGCATTCTGTCAGAACTGTGTATTACTGAGCTCTATAGAGTAAAACTGGAAAGAGCCTCAGCAAAATTAAACATTAACAGATCGTAGAGATTTAAACGAAGGGTCTTGACAATTCCGAAACGAGTTTCTGACTTCTTTAAAGCATCTGTAATAAAAATGCAAGACTAACATAAAATTAATTACTAAACTCAGATGATGTAAGAAAACAACTTTGGGGTTCAGCAGAAGTTGAGGAGAGAAAAAAAATGATCAGCCAGGATTGAGTGGTGGAGCTGTCTTGATGAGGCAGATGGCCTAATTCTGTTCCTATGTGTTATGGTCATATGATCTTAAATCTCTATCTTGCTCTCCTTGATAAACCAAAGAGACTTACCAGGATGCTGCCTGAATTAGCAGGTATGAGATATAAAGAGAGTTTAGTTTGTTTTCTCAGGAACATTGATAGTTCATAAAATTATGAGAGGCCGTGTAGACAATCAGAACCATTTTCCTGATGTAGAAGCGGAAAAAAAAATAGAGGACATGAATTTAAGGTGATGGGGAAAAGTTAAAAGGAGATGTGCAGGTCAAGTTTGCTTGCTAGAGAGAGTGAGTGCCCGGAATGATGTAGTGGTGTTTCAGAGGCTTTCAGACAGTCACACAGCCATGTGGAGAATAAAGGGTTCATGATCAAGCAGAAGAGTTTAATTTGGCACTGTATTCCACATTAACATTGTGACCATCCTGTTCCATGTTCTATATTCTATATATCAATACTGAGAGCAAGCATTTGATGGTAGGACCAGCAACTTCAGGCCCAAAATAGTTGAATATTTCCAATATATGAACAATTATGTATTTGCTTTGATTAATGGGGGCTAAAGAGATTATCACCTATTTTACTACACTGTCAATATTCAGACCCAATCAGAAGTATGTGCATTTGCCACATCAACCATCTCCTGCCTCATCTGCAGAATAAACGCATTTTCCCATTGATGCACCATCAATAAGGTTACGGTGGCCAGAGTTGAACTGCCGTCTTGGTGCCCGGTAAGCACCAGTCAGCAGGGGGCGTGTCCAGACAGGTATATGTAGTTCACCATATTCACCTGCCCTTTGTTTTAAAAGTGAGTCCCCATGGGGGCGAAGTTTCTTACAAGTGTATTTACAGGTTAAGTCTATCAGGTGGTCGAATCTGTTGCTGCGATCTACGTAGCACCGGCTGTGATTGCACAGGTGCCGGTGGTGATTGCACCGGAGATGGTGGTTGTGCTGGTTCCGGCCTAACTGGAGGTGTCAGCCCACTAGGCGTCAGTGATCCCTCATGCTTGTGCGAGGCGACTGGTATATGCGCGTGCGAGATGCCCGGTATAGGAGTGTCATGAGGAGTCTGTGTAGGGCTCGGTGTGCGCGGTGTCACCTCGGGTACAGGGTTCATAGTTACCATGGAGTGTTCGGGATAGTGGTCTGCTGCTCCTGCGGGTGCCAGGTCGCGGACGGAGACCGTGACCTCCCGCCCATCAGGTAAGACCACGTAAGCATATTGGGGGTTCGCATGTAGAAGGTGAACCCTCTTGACCAGCGGGGAGTATTTATTGCTCTTCACATGTTTCCGGAGCAGCACTGGCCCTGGGGACATCAGCCAAACTGGTAGGGTGGTCCCAGTGACAGACTTCCTGGGAAAAGAAAAGAGTCGCTCATGAGGGGTGGCATTGGTGGACATACATAACAGGGAGCGGATGGAGTGGAGTGCCTCAGGGAGGGCCTCCTGCCATCGAGAGACCGGCAACCCTTTTGACTTAAGGACTAAAAGTGTGGCCTTCCACACTGTGGCATTCTCCCTCTCCACCTGTCCATTTCCCCAGGGATTATAGCTCGTGGTCCGACTAGTAGTAATGCCCCTAGCCAGCAGGTACTGGCACAGCTCGTCACTCATAAAGGAGGACCCTCTATCACTGTGGATATAGCAGGGATATCCGAACAGAGTGAGGAGCTGGCGCAGGGCTTTTATGACAGACGTGGTAGTGGTGTCGGGGCAGGGGATGGCAAAGGGGAACTGCAAGTACTCGTCGATAATATTGAGAAAGTAGACATTGTGATTGGTGGAGGGAAGGGGGCCCTTAAAGTCAACACTCAGTCGCTCAAAGGATCGGGTGGCCTTGATAAGTTGCGCCTTTTCAGGACGGTAGAAATGCTGTTTGCACTCAGCGCAGACTTGGCAGTCCCTGTCCTTGCCAGTCATCGTCCTGATGTCCTCCAGGGAGTACGGCAGGTTCCGGGCTTTCACGAAATGGTAAAATCGGGTGACCCCCGGATGGCAAAGATGTGCATGGAGGGGATATAGCTGGTCGAGATGTGCGCTGGCACACGCTCCCTGGGATAGGGCATCAGGGGGCTCATTGAGCCTTCCAGGCCGGTACAGGATATCATAGTTGTAGGTGGAGAGTTCTATTCTCCACTGCAAAATTTTATCATTTTTGATTTTGCCCCGCTGTTGGTTGCTGAACATGAACGCAACTGAGCGCTGGTCAGTCAGCAAGGTGAACCTTTTGCCGGCGAGATAGTGCCTCCAGTGCCTAATAGCTTCCACTATGGCCTGGGCTTCTTTCTTCACCGCGAGTGCCGAATTTCAGAGCCTTGAAGGGTATGAGAAAAGAATGCTACTGGCCTGCCTGCCTGCCGGATTGAGGGTAGCAGCAAGCGCAAAATCGGAGGTGTCACTCTCTACTTGGAAGGGAATGGTCTTGTCCACCGCATGCATCGTTGCTTTGGCAATGTCCCCTTTAATGCAGCTGAAGGCCGCGCAGGCCTCGGCAGAGAGGGGAAAAGTGGTAGAATTGACCAGGGGGCGGGCCTTGTCTGCATAATGGGGGACCCATTGGGCGTAATTGGAAAAGAAGCCCAGGCACCGTCTGAGGGCTTTGAGAGTGGTGGGAAGAGGGAGTTCTAACAGGAGGCGCATACGGTTGGGATCAGGGCCAATGACCCCGTTTTCCACGACATATCCAAGGATAGCGAGGCGGGTGGTTCCGAACACACACTTGTCCCTATTATAAGTAAGGTTCAGGGCTTCGGCCACTTGGAAAAATCGTTGGAGGTTGGCATTGTGATTCGGCCAGTCGTGACCACAGATGGTGATGTTATCCAGATAGGGAAATGTGGCCTTCAGTTGGCACTGGTCCACCATCCGGTCCATTTCCCTCTGGAAGACCGAGACACCATTTGTGACACCGAATGGGACGCGCAGGAAGTGATAGAGCCTGCTGCCCGCCTCGAAGGCGGTGTAGGGGCGGTCCTCTGGGCAGAAGGGGAGCTGATGTTAAGCGGATTTCAGATCTATTGTCGAGTACACCTTGTACTGAGCTATCCAGTTGACCATATCCGCGGTGCGTGGTAAGGGGTACGCGTCAAGCTGCGTGAACCTATTGATGGTTTGACTATAGTCCACCACCATCCTATTTTTCTGCCCGGTCTGAACAACAACCACCTGGGCCCTCCAAGGGCTTGTGCTTGGCTCAATGATCCCCTCCCTGAGCAGCCGCTGCACCTCTGACTGAATGAAGGCCCTGTCCCCCGCGCTGTACCTCCTGCTTTTAGTTGCCACAGGTTTACAGTCGGGGGTCAGGTTGGCGAACAGCAGTGGGGTGGGGGAGGGATCTTGAGGGTGGAGAGGCTGCAAGCAGTGTAAGTAGCACAGCTGTCGGCATGGTGCCGGGTGGGATGTGTGGGTCGGTGTGTGTGTGTGGTCAGTAGCGGGGTATATGACGAAGTCCCACAAAACTGAGGATTCCTGACAGTGAGTGGTAGGAGGGGCCCGTCATATGCCATAGTCACACTTTCGAGGTGGCTCTGGAAGTCCAGCCCCAATAGCACAGGTGCGCACAGTTGAGGCATGACCAGTAGCGCAAAGTTCCGATATCCTGTGCCCTGCACCACCAATGTCGCTACGCAACCCACCCGGATGTCTGTGGAATACGACCCAGAACCCTCTGGCTTTCCGGCCGTGTCACGAGTCTGCAGCTTTGCACCGTGTCCGGGTCAATAAAACTCTCAGTGCTGCCCGTGTCAAACAGGTAGCTACTCCTGTGCCCCTCCACCAGGATGTCCATCATTAACCTTGCAAGCTGGTGTGGGGCACTTTGGTCAAGGGTTACGGTGGCCAGAGTTGAACTGCCATCTTGGTGCCCGGTAAGCACTGGTGGGTAGGGGGTGAGGCATTTTGATGCCGACAAAGATGGCCGCCCCCATCTGGGCATGCAAGGTGGCAGCCCCCATGCCTCTCATGAGGCGGGCAGGCAAGATGGCGGCCCCCATGACTCACACGCAGCACTGCCCTACCCCGCTCGTGGTTTAGACTTACAGACCTTGGTGAAATGGCCCTTCTTCCCGCAGCTGGAGCAGGTCTCTTGTCGGGCTGGGCAGCATTTTCAGGGGTGCTTTTCGAGTCCTCAGAAGTAACACTGCATGGGCTTGCGACTGGCAGCAGCTGTGGTTGGGTTCGGGGAGTTTGTGGACTCGTGACTGGCAGTGGCATTGGCCAATTCGCTCGCGGGAACCGGCGGTGGAAGGGTCTGAGGTGTCCACGGAACCGGCGGGGGATCGCGCGGCTGGACAGCGTCAGCGTTGTGCAGAGCAGCCTCCAGTGTGTCGGCTGTCTCGATCGCCAAGTGCAAGGTAAGATCGGCATTTTCCAGCAGCCGCTGGCGCACATACACTGACCTGATTACTGTAACAAAGGCGTCTCGTACTAGCAGCTCCGCATGCTGTTCCGCCGTTCCACATGAGTGTCTGTAGGGCTCAGAGAAACTGGGCGCTCGACTCGGCAGGCCGCTGTCGTTGTGTAGCTAAGCGATGTCTTGCGTAGACGGTGTTCAACGGCCGCAGGTACTGTCTTTTGAGGGCGTCCAGTGCCCCTTCGTAGGTTGGCAGGCCTCTGATAAGTGAGTAAACTTTCGGGGTGACGCTCAAGAGGAGAATTCAGTGCATAACAGTGGGTTCAGTTGCACTAACCTCCTCCAAGTATGATTGGAAGCATGCAAGCCAGAGTTCAAAGGCAAGAGCTGCTTCAGGGTCTTGTGGATCCAAATCCAATCTTTCCGGATGTAAAACACTTTCCATGTTTTAAAACTTCCAGTCAATAAAAGTGATGCAGCATCAATAACTCTCTCTGAGATGTGAAGTCAAGATATCAACTTTTATTGACTGGAAAAAAGAACAAGCAGTGGTTGACCACCATACTACATCCTGGAGAATGAGGCTGGGCTCAGGCCTCAATCGCCTTTATACAGGGGTCTGTCGGAAGAGCCACAGGAGCAGTCAGCAGTGGGCGTGTCCAGACAGGTATATGTAGTTCACCACACCCATTTGCCAGTTTTAATCTCTCTATTACTCTCCTTGTGTATCTGAAGAGGAAATGGGTTTGGTAATACCGATGCAGTAGAAGATGTGATCATTAATTCCTCACAGCTGGAAGCACTAGGAGAGGACACACGTAAATAGCAGAGCAATCTGCACAGGATATTCAGGAGACAATTTTCAGCAACAACATTGTGAGAAATTAGTGTGGACAATCTCACTGAAACATGTCACCTGCATCAACCAACATCAGACCAGGGATAATATCACTTGTGTCATTGTCATTATCCATGTTTTTTTTCTGCAGTGCAGGGGTGGGGGATGTGTTGCTATTTGTCACTGTTTTTTTTCTGCAAGTGAGGGTGTCAGGGATTGTATTGTTCCTTTTTTTTCTGAAGGGGAGTTGTCGAGCATTGGTATTGTTATGGTCTTTTCTGTACTGAGGGGGTTCAAAGGTTAATTTATGATCAAAGTACAAACGTTTGTACATACGCAGTATACAACTCTAAGATCATCTTCTGCAGATAGCCATGAAGAAAAGAAAACCATGGAAGCCATTCGAAGAAGAACATCAAAATTGCCCCAGCACAAAAAAAGAAGAATCGAGCAAACAGCAGCATAAACTACCCTGCCATTCAGAAAAACAAATAGTGCAAATGGCAAGCACATCAAATCTCAAACCCCTGGACTAAAAAAACTAACAAATCCTGCCAAATGGCAACAAGAAACAATAGAATATAAAAACAAAAAACTTAAGATTCCACAGTCCAATCCATAAATCGCAGAACCTTGGTAATATCGTCCAACAGCATTGAGGGAGATAGTCACCTCTCAAACGCAGAGGCCTTCCCTCAGGAGTAATGAGTGATGAGTCAATATGCACAGACACCTTATCCGGCGCCAGCCAGTGAGGGATCTGTCACAGTAGCGAGCATGGGGCAGGTACTCTGTGCCGAACCCTCATTCGCCTCAATGTTTCAATCCTCCTTGATGCTTCAATCAATGAGAATGGAGTCGATCATGTACTCGTGCAATCTCTCTAAGCTTGTTCACCTTGAGGCTGGTTGCCTCCTGAAATTTTCTTGAAGTCAGCAAATTGCTAGATCCCTCAGTTGATCTCTATATGGTAAGTCACAGGCTCTAACAGTTGCAGAAAAATATTTAAGGTTAAAAAAAAAAGAGTGGTGAGAGTGTGGAATGAATGGCCAGATGAAGTTGTAAATGCTGGCTCACTTTAACATTTAAGGAAAACTTGGGCAGGTACGTGGATGAGAGGTGTATGGAGGGATATGGGCCAGGTGCAGGTCAGTGGGACTAGGCAAAAAAATGGTTTGGCACAGTCAAGAAGGTCCAAAAGGCCTGTTTCTGTGCTGTGATATTCTATGGTTCTATGGTTCTAAGTAGAAGAAGTGAAATAATTAACTTCATGGACAATCTGGAAGATTTTGTCTGAGCCAAGTCTATCTCATAAGAACCTGAAGCTCCCAACTTTCTCAGTGTCAAAACCATTAATGTAAACAAGAACATGTACAATGTCCCCTTCCTTAAGTCAATCAGCAACTCTTTTGTTCTGCTGACATTGAGGAAAACTTCAAAGTTCCAAGTAAATTTATTATCAACGTACATACCGAATATCCACTATATATTATCCTAAAATAATTTTCTGGTGGGCATACACAGTAAATATAAAAAAAAAGAATAAATTTGATGAAAGACTGCATCCAATGGGATGGACAAACAACCAATATGTAAAGTACATCAAACCCTGCATTACAAAACAGAAAAAAAATAAACAAGCAATAAATTTCAGCAACATGCGACAAAGAGACCTTGAAAGTGAGTCAGTAGGTTATGGGAACAGTTCAGTGGTGGAGTTAGTGAAGTTATCACCTCGGGTTCAAGAGCGTGATGGTTGAAATTAATAACTGTTCCTGAACCTGGTAGGTGGGTCCTGTGGCTCCTTCTTCCTGTTGGCCACAGCAAGAAGAGATCCTGCCCTGCGTGATGGGGTTCCTTGATGATGGATGCTGCTTTCCTGCAACAGCACTCCATGTAGATGTGCTCAATGCAGGTGGGTACTCATGATGTACTGGACTGTATCAGTACCTTTTGTACAAATTTCCAGTCAAGAGCACTGATGAAAAGGCTGTTGTCATGACACCAAGTCACTTGACTTTCTATCTCCTTCCTGCAATCTGACTCATCGTTATTTGAAATGTGGCCCACTGCAAACTTATAGATGGAGTTAGAGCCGAACCTGGCAACAGAGTGATATTGTCATTGAACAGACAAGACATCCTTGTGGGGGAACAGTACTGAGAATCCTGGGAAGCTACCTTCTCAAGACCACAACAAAAGTAGGAATAACATCAAGCCTAGACCTAACTGAGATTACGCACCAAAGGGCTTGAGTATTTCAGGGAGAGTAACACAAATATGTGGTGTGAAATTGTACAGCACACTCTAACAGGGATGTTGCATTGACAGCCTATGGATGGTCTTACGGCTTTGGACATACAGGCAGTCCCCAGCTAATGACTGAGCTCTCTTCCTGAATTTTTTTGTAAGGCAGAAATGAACAAAAGCATAATCACACAATTGTTGCAGTCTCCCATGCATACACCAGTAATATTGAGCCCTAGTTACTCTTAGTCATCTATATTAGGCAGACTATTTCTCCCTCCTGCTTGATACCAGACACCCAAATATAGACAACCTATTCTAACCAGCTCAGGGATAACTAATCTGCTCCATCAACTGTTTTCTGTCCCATGTATAGAAGAGTCTACAGTTCTCACATTGGTCACGTTAGCCATTTCAGACTATAACAATGGAGCGGGAGTAAATCAGCTTGAGTCCAGAGAAAGTGCCGCAGAGGTAATGTAGCAACTCATCTGGTGTGACAATGCTTATTAACTCCACAATCCTTACCATCAGAAGGACAAAGGCAGTGGAATCACAGGACTAAACATTCAAATTTCTCCATCACTCACCAACTGACTTCCAAATAACCTTTTCATTGTTATTTAGGCCATGTCCTGAAATTCCCTATTTCTACAGGATTGTGGAAAATACTTCATGATTTGTTCTGCAAAGATAGCCACTTATCACCATCTTCTCAGCAGCAAGCTTGGTCTACGAATACGGCCCTGGCAAATATAGTAAATAAATAAGAAAAATGACCTCAGACAACCTTTTTCTGCATCATCAACTTTGATGAAACATTGACATGACTTCAGTAATCATCAAAGGGGATTTGTCCACTAGACTACACTATCATTTGTACACCTATTTCTAGGAATGCATAACAAGATTGGGTAAAGGCAACTGATGGGTTTTATTGCTTTTTTTGGTGCCTGCTATAATTTTTTGAATCAGAATCAGGTTTATCTTCACTGGCATGTGTCATGAAATTTGTTAACTTAGTGGCAGCAGTTGAATGCAATACATAATAAAGAAGAAAAAAATAATAACAAATAAATAAATGCATTACAGTATGCATATATTGAATAGACTAAAAAATCATGCAAAAAACAGAAATAATATATATAAAAAATTTGTAGTTTTCAAAGGTTCAACGTCCATTTAGGAATCAGCTGGCAGAGTGGAAGAAGCTGTTCCTAAATCACTGAGTGTGTGCCTTCAGGCTTCTGTACCTCCTACCTGATGGTAACAGTGAGAAAAGGACATGCCCTGGGTGCTGGAGGTCCTTAATAATGACCACTGCCTTTCTGGTACACCGCTTCTTGAAGATGTCCTGGGTGCTTTGTAGGCTAGTACCCAAAATCAAGCCGATTAAATTTACAACCCTCTGCAGCTCCTTTCGGTCCTGTGCAGTAGCCCCCCGGCCACCCATACCAGACAGTAATGCAGTCTATCACAGTGCTCTCCATGGTACATCTATAGAAGTTTTTGAGTGTGTTTGTTGGCATATCAAATCTCTTCAAACTCCTAATGAAGTATAGTCAGTGTCTTGCCTTCTTTATAACTGCATCAGTATGTTCGGACCAGGTTAGATCCTCAGAGATCTTGACACCCAGGAACTTGAAGCTGCTCACTCTCTCCACTTCAGATCCCTCTATGAGGATTGTTACGTGTTACTGCACCTTACCCTTCCTGAAGTCCACAATCGGCTCTTTCGTCTTCCTGACGTTGAGTGCCAGGTTGTTTTGCTGCATGACTCCATTGTTGGCATATCTCGCTCATGTACGCTGTCCACTCTCCCTGACACTCCTCTCATTCCACAGCATTAAACCTGGTGTACATAAGCATTTCTCTTCTACCAACAGTGATATTCCCAGTAGCCAGGACCACTGGCATTGTGAGTAATTGTGCAGGCGAGTTTAGAGTGAGAAATTTACACATAATTCCTATTTCAGTTTAATCTCAGTCATAAAGAAATGTTAATCCAATTAAAGCTGCATTTTATCTGAAAACTTAACTCAGGCTTTCTGTTAATTCAAGATACATTTGCCTTTGTTATAAAATGAGATGACAAACTTTAAGCTCAACTTGAGGACAACATGAATGTTGCTATGCAGAAGCAGCAGCTAATCAATTCACAGATAATAGTTCAGAACAAAATCTTGCAAACCCGCTGCATCCAGTTGTATTGAACTATTTTTGGGAGAGAGATGCTCATTAAATAAGCTATAAATACGCTGGTACAAAGGTTCAGCCTGGCTTGGTGTGGAGTTCATGTATCTGAGTTTAAAAATCAGTGATTTAATGTGTATGGTTAGCTTGATATTTTAATGTAGGATTAAAAGAGTCTTCAACAGTTTGAAGGTCCAGATTTTGTTGCCTCAGATGGATATAAACAATCCGATGACGTTAAGTGAGGAAGATCTGTATGCTTCCCTCTTGGCCTGACCCATCTTTTATTTCTCATTAATCACCATCGAAGATTAGTTTCCTATTGTCAACTCCAATTTTGTTATTGGGACACAGTTATTGTGTTTCCCTACACTACCATTGTTGCTTCCAAATATGCTTCAATGGCTCTGAAGTACTTTAGGATATCCTGAGCTCATAAAAACTATATAAATGTAATTTCTCCTTTTATGAAATGCATTTATGTGCAGGAAACAAAGCATGCATAGAACAACAAATAATAATGTCAGTCATGGTATGTGCATCTTAAATAAACGTAACTTGCTAATATAATTTATTTTAATGCAATTTTAGGCCAGTAGCAGTAATAGTAGTTATCTGATATCTTTGATGTACTGTCATGATGTGCTATTTTGTTTGGTTTTGTTACGTACCCCGTAACTGGATCACTTACCAGCAAAGATAGAGAGGTCCGTTGAAGTCTGATGGTACTATTTTTAAAAGTCTTTATTTATAAAGGGGCACAAAAATAAGATTAATACAAACATTCAGATAACATACGTCATCAATACTCAATCTAAAAGTACGGGTATAATAATAATAATCAATAAGAAATAGCTCGATCGTTTGTCTAGGGGATAATATATTGTCCGATGGAAATATAAAAGTCACTCAGTTCCTGCAGGCTTCAGCCTTTGGGGACCGTTGGGTTTTCACTTGTTGGAGAGAGAGAGATTTGTGAGTAAAGAAACTTGCCCGGGTCTTTTATGAAGCAAATCCGTTGAATCGGGAAAGTTGGTTCCTCATTGTTAGTTCAAGAAAATCATTTCTGTGGTACCCGCCACCGGCTCCCAGGCGAGGGAACCGAACGCACTTGGCTTCCTTCAAATGGCTTCCCGCTGCTACGGGATTGTTAGCGTTTCTTCTGGTGCATCTGAAGGGGTTGTTCCCCCAGACCCTCTTTTATACTTCCTCACGGGGTTTCAGATGTCAATCAGGTTGGGATGATGCAATCCCTCTCTCAACCAGCCCACTTTGCCCGAGGGCTTGCACGTAGCATAGTCCCCAATCCACAAACGTTGTCTCCAGGAGACAATGGCCAGGTCTCTCTCATTTCCTGGGTCCTCTGAGCCAACCCAATAATGCTCTTGTGATTCTCACAAAGGAGGGGGCTCCCCCGCCCCTTCAGCCCCTCAGAGCTGTGGTGCATTCATAACAGTTTAAACAAATCTATTACTGTTCTTGTAATTGAAACATTATGATAGATGTTATTCTCTTCTTCAAAGAAATTTGCATTTAGCTTCATAAGATAGTTTATTTTATGTAATCTATAATATAATGTACTTTTTCATGATTCATGTTGATATAAAACATAGTTTTAAAAATATTGTGTATAGTTCATAGCAGCAGATTATGATCTGTTTTTCAAGTACCATGAGAGAGTGATGCTTTCAAATATCTATCAGAACACCAGACCACTAACTTCCAGCCATCTTCAAGCATTTAATGCCAGGAAGCTAATATTACAGAATGGAAAAACTGTTCAAAATTACAAGACATGGGCATGTTAAGTGGCCGCAGTAGAGGTGCTAAAGCTTTCCGCCACTCCATGGTGAAGCCAATGGTACTCCAGCTCACAGCATTAAGTGAATAGTTGAATATTTAAAGAAGTTCATTTTCGTGGACTTAATTTCTTTTATTTTTTCTTTGATTTTCTGTACCGCATTCCTAATAAGCCTGAACTACTCTCTACACTTTCTCTTCCACTTCAGTGACTTCACGCGTATATGATATTTCATTTTTACAATGCCTTTAGTGACACAGTTTTCAGCTACCTATAATTAATGACATGAAGCTAACTTTTCTCAGTACATAAAGATCCCAACATTAACAGATCAGTTATTGATATGTTAAGTGATTTGGTTTGCAAGCTTCCTTGAACTAAGCAACTTAGTCAACATTGCCTGCTTTGAAACAAGCCAAATTAAATAATTCATTGTTTTATACTGCACCTATTGAGCAGCAATAAACCAGGTGCAGTTACTTTCTACAGAAAGAGCGTCTGCAATATACAGAGCTTGTTTGCTATGCTGTTCTACAGAGATTACTTAGTTTTAACTTCAAACCTTTTACCGTTTTCCTTTTGTATTTTAGGAGCTGAAGTCTGGCTCCTGTTTTATGACCAGAAGCTAAACAAAGCATATAGTTGGAAATTTACTTGCATTTATTTGTGATCTCACAAGTGGCAGCTGCTGTTTTTAGAAAGTGAGCTTATCAGAACTTGAGATCCCCTTGGCTCAGAAAGTGAATATCTATTGCAGAAATAGATAGGGATTGTCTTTCCCGGAGCATAGGAAACTATGGGATGACCTTATAGATGTAACGTTATGAAAGACATAGGTATGGACATAACTGCCTTGTCAGTGAAGCCCTGATAAACTACTCAAGCCTCTTAACACTCCACTGTTACATCCTTCCCACTGATGTGAAATGCTGCAGTAAGTCGACCAATACATTAGCACTAGCAGATATAGTTATCACTTGTCACACTCTTCATAAATCTCACCCTGCATTCACCTAACTTCCAGGTTCCTACAGCTGTATTCCTATAGTCTTGCATTCTCATGATTGTATTGTATCCTGCAGGCGTAACCAAAGCTCCTGCAGCTCGTTCTGTTATGCTCAAGGGCATGGTGTGCAACATTTGACAAACACAAAGATGGATCCTTTAAGATACATGAGTAAAGTATGACTAACTTCAAGGCAGATCTCTAAGAAGTAAGAGTACCATGTTTGGAAATAAGCCGTTTTCGTTTACCGTCAAAATCCAGGTCTTTGAGGATCCCTTTAAATAGTAATGTATAAGGGAGGTGACTTGTTGCTAATAAGATTTTGTGTGTGTGATTATCATGCAATGTTTGCTGAAATTTTATGCTTCAGTTTGACAGTGTTGGTATTAAATCAGTGCTCTTGAAGAATGGTATCCTCAGCTCCCTTCTCAGTGTGAAGCCACCATATTCTCATAATGCATGCTACCTGCACCAGACTCCCCCCCCCCCACAACCCCCACCAAACATGCAGAGTTACACATGTCATGTTAAAATGCAAGTTCTCAATTTGCAATCAGTATTTGCAGAGCTGTGTGTTAGGCGTGGCTATAAGTAGAACTGGGGCCCCACAGGGGACTGTATTGGCTCCCTTCCTGTTTACCCTATATACCTCAGACTTTAGGTATAACACTAAGTCATGGCATCTGCAGAAGTTCTCTGATGACTCAGCAATTGTTAGATGTATAAAGGGAGGACAGGAGGATGAATACATAGTCCTAGTGGAGGACTTTGTTAATTGCTGCAAGCTGAATCATCTGCAGCTCAACATCAGTAAGACACAACAAGGAGATGGTGATGGACTTTAGGAAAACTAATTCTTCACAGTTCCTTGTTACTATTGATAGTGAGGGGGAGTATGTGGAGAGGAACTACAAGTACCTGGGGGTACACCTGGGTGATAGACTTGAGCAAGCACCAACAGGTTGTGGACAGGAAGGGACAGAGTCACCTCTACTTCCTGAGGGGATTGGGGTCCTTTAGAGTAAGCAGGCCTCTCCTTTACATGTTCTATCAGTCTGTTATCACCAGTGCAATCTTCTATGCAGTGGCATCAACACAGGTGTTGCCCACAGGCTGAATAAACTGATTAGGCAGGAGTTAAACAGGAAACACTGGAGGCTGTACATTTCTCACCCTCTGCATGCCACCTTAATTGAACAGAGGAGCACTTTTAGTAATAGATTAAGATAACCACAATGCTCCAAAGTGTGCAATATGAGGTCTTTTTTACCCTTGGCCTTTGGGCTCTATAATGAGTCAAGCTATGCCAGGAAAGTGATGACCCCCTTCTGTTAGACTGTTTGAGGTAACTTATTTTTAATTCTTTCTACATCTCTTCTAATATTTATATCTGTGCACTTGTAAATCTACTTGACAATGTAATTTCCTTTGGGATCAATAAAGTACAATCTATCTATTAAAAGTAGGCATCCCTCTCATAAAACATAATTAATACCACATATCTCAGCTTCTTAATTTGGTAATGAGATGACTTTGATATCATTAAATTAGCGTATAATAGTGGGAGAAAATAATGAAAAACCTGAAGATGCTGGAAATCTAAAATAAAAGAAAATGCCGGAACTACTCAATGGATCAAGTCACATCTGTGGAAGCGAAAAAGAGTTAAAATTTTGGATTGAAGAAGAATTGTGATGAAGGGATGTTTTTGAACCTGTACCTCACAGAAGCTGAATATCCCCTCACACCTTTCACTGGATCACAATCTTGCAAATTAACATCTGCCCTGAGTCCCTCAGATAGTCACCTACAGTTTTTTTCATAGAAGGTTTTACTTCCACAGTCTACTACTTCACAGTTCCCAACAGCAATTAGTCCACCTCTATTTCCTTCTGCCCTCTCTTGACTCGTAGCTTTCTCTTGTATCATGATAGTTAGAGGAGATATCAATATGCAGTTAGATTTGGAAAATCTCGTTGGTATTGGATCCAAAGAGAGAGAGTTAGTTGAATGCCTAAAAGATGGCTTTTTGTAGCAGCTTGTGTTTGTATCCACTGGGGAAAAGACAATTCCATCTTGGGCATTGCGTGATGAATCAGATTTGATTAGGGAGCTTAAGGTAGGCACTGATCATAATATGATAGAACTAACCCTAAGTTGAGAGGGAGAAGCTAAAGTCAAATGTATCAGTATTGCAGTGGATTAAAGGGAATTACAGAGGTATGGGAGAGGAGCTGGCCAAGGCTGATTATAAGGGGACACTAGCAGGAGTGACAGCAAAACAGCAATGGCTGGTGTTCCTGGAAGCAATGCAGAAGGTGGAGGATAGACACTTCCCAAAACAAAAGAAGTATTCTAAAGGCAGGATGGTGCTATTGAGGCTGACAATGGAAGTCAAAGACAGCATAAAAGCAAAAGAGAGAGCATAAAAAAAATAGTGGGAAGGTAGAGGATTGGGAAGCTTTTAAAAACCGATAGAAGGCAAATAAAAAAGCTATAAAGAGAGAGAAGGTGAAATATGAAAATAAGAAAGCCAATAATGTAACAGAGGATAAAAGAGGTTTTCTCAGATATATAAAGAGTAAAAGAGAGATGATAGTGAATATTGGGCCATTGGGAAATGATGCAGGAGAAGCAGTAATGGGGGACATAGGAATGGCAGATAAACTTAACAAGTAATTTGTGTTTTTCTTCATTGTGGAGGATACTAGCAGCTTGCAAGAAATTCTAGAGTGTCAGGGAGCTTAAGTGAGTGTAATTTCTATTACTACAGTGAAGATCTGAAGGTAGTTGTCACCTACACCAGATGGACTATACACAGGCTTCTGAAAGAGGTGGCTGAAGAGATTGTGGAGGCATTAGTATTGATCTTTCAAGAAGCACTAGATTCTGAAATTGTTCCAGAGGACTGGAGAATTGCAAATGCCTCTTCAGTCTTTAAGAAGGGAGGAAGACAGAAGAAATGAAATTATAGATCATTTAGTCTGACTTCTGCTGATGGGAAGATATTAGTGTCTATTATTAAGGATGAGGTTTTGAAGTACTAGGTGGCACATGATAATGTAGATTAGAGACAGTTTAGTTTCCTTAAGGGAAAATCTTGCATGAAAAATCTGTTGGAATTCTTTGTGAAATAACCATTAGGATAGACAAAGGAGAGTCAGTGGATGATGTTCACTTGGATTTCAGAATTCCTTTGATATATGCCACCCATGAGGCTGTTTAACAAGATCAATATCCATGGTATAATAGGAAACATACCAGCATGGACAGAAGGTTGGCTGACTAGCAAAAGGCCAAGACTGGGAATTAATTAAGTCTTTTCTGGTTGGCTGCATTACGTCCGTAGCCCCCTCCTTTGTGAGAATCACAAGATCACTGTTGGGTTGGGTCAAGGGGCCCAGGAAATGAGAGAGAGACGTGCAGAATGCCTCGTTTCCCCGGCGATGTAAAGCTACGGGACATGGCCATTGTACCCGGAAGACAAAGTTGTGGATTGAAGACAGCTACGTGAACACCCTCAGGCAAAGTGGGCTGGTTGAAGAAGAGATTACACACCCCCAACTTGATTGACATCTACAACCCTGCGAGTCAGGATAAAAGAGGGTCTGTTGGGACAGCCCCTCAGATGCACTAGAAGAAACGTAAAGCAACTACATAACAGCAGGGAGTCATCTGAAGGAGGCCACGTGCGTTCAGTTCCGTTGCTGGAACTAGTAGCTGGAACCACGGAAAACGGCTTTTAGCTAACAATGGGGAAACCCACTCCCCTGACCCAATGGATTGACATCATAAAAGACCTGGGGAAGTTTAAACCGCCTTGCTCTTAAACCCAAAAATGCTGCAGCTTGAACGAACTAACAGTGACTGTTATATTTCCATCGGACAATACATTAACCCCTAGACAACAATAGAGCTATTTCTTATTGGTTATTATTATACCCGCCCCTTAGATTTAGTATTGATTCGTATATTATCTGTATGTTTGCATTAATTTTATTTTTGTGCCCCTTTATCAATAAATACTTTAAAAAATAGTACCATCAGACTTCAACGGACCTCTCTATCTTTGCTGATAAGTGCCCAGTTACGGGGTTTCGTAACAGCTGCCAGTGACTAACAGTGTTCTGTAAGGATTGTGGTTGGGACTGCTTCTTTTGCTTACTTTCACATTATATGTTAATGATTTGGATGATGGAATTGATCGCTTTGTGGCCAAGTTTGCGGACAATATGAAGATACGTGGAGGGCCAAATAGCGTTGAGAATGCAGGGAGTCTACAAAAGGACTCAGACAGATTTGAAGAATTGGGAAAGAAGTGGCCAATGAAATATAATGTAGGGAAGATCAAAGTTCAATGTTCCAAGTAAATTTATTTTCAAGGAACATGTATCTCACCACATGAACTGAGATTCATGTCCTTGCAGTCATACTCACTAAAACCAATAATCATAATAGAATCAAGGAAAGGCTGTACCAACAGGGCAGACAACCAATGTGCAAAAGACAACAAACCGTGCACATACAAAAGGAATAAATAAATAAACAAACAAACAAACAAACAATAAATTTCAAAAACATGAGTTGAAGAGTCCTTGAAAGTGAGTTCATAGGTTGTGGGAACATTTGAACAACTGGGCAAGTGAAGTTCAGTGAAGTGATCCCCTCTGCTTCAGGAGCCTAATGGTTGAGGGATAATAACCATTCCTAAACCTGGTGGTGTGAGTCCTGAGGCTTCTGTACCTTCTTCCTGATAGCAGCAGTAAAAAGAAAGCGTGATCTGGATGATGGGGGTACATGATGATGGATGCTTCTTTCCTGAAACGACAGTAGGTAGGGATCTGCTCTCTGGTTGGGAGGTTGTTACTTGTTGAACTGGGTCATATCCTCTACTTTTTGTAGTTTTTTCTAATTAAGGGCAATGGTGTTTCCATACCAGGCTGTGATGCAGACAGTCAATATGCTTATGCACTTTGGTAGAAGAAATAAAAATTTAGATCATTTCTAAGTGGAAAAAAAGATGTACTGGTATTGGGTAGTGTCCAGAGGAAGCTCATAAGAATGATTCTAGGAATACAAGGGCTATTGTATAACATGGGTGGCTGGGTGGAGATATATCTCCACCAAAGGAGGTGTATGGTGCTCTTTTTGTCTTCTAGCCTTCAGGTCACCCATGGGCAAGGTGTAGCACCTGCTTAGCTCACCAGACAGCGTCACATGAAGTCGGGGGAGCATGTGGTGGATAGTCATAGGAGCAGCTGGTGCACATCACAAGTCATGGTTATGCAACTGATGCCAGGCGGACAATTTCTGAAATGTATGGATAATGGCTGCAGTCACTCATCTTGTTCAGACACTGCCCAGAAGGAGCCAATGGCAAACCACTTCTGTCAAAAAGTTTGGCAAGAACAATCATGGTCACTGACCACGATCACCCATATCATATGACATGGCGCATAATGATGACAATGAACATATCTGTACTCAGTGGAGTTTGGAAGAATGAGGGAGGTTTTCATTGAAACTTATCTAATACAGAAAGGCCCAGACAGAGTCGAGAGGATGTTTATTATAGTGCGGGACTCTTGGACTAGAATGCACAAACTCAGAATAAAATGAATCTATTTAGAACAGAGATGAGGAGGAATTTCTTTAGCTAGAGGATGGTGGATCTGTGGAATTCATTATCTTGGAAGTCAAATCAAAGCAGTCATTGATAGGTTCTTGATTAATCAGGGTGTCAAAAGTTATGGAGAGATGGTGGAAGAATGGGTTTGATTAATTAATTATCCTCCATGCCTCACTAGTACATTGGACAGAAACCATGCCATTTCTTTGTTTTTATATTTAACGAGGCCAAGTTGCTAGCTTGACTCTCAACCCAGCATGGATGGAAAGAGTGCAAGGAGCTTTTCGGATTCAAACTGGGGACCACTCCCTCTGAAGTCCTGTGCAGATGCTACTACACCATCAGACAGCTTAGAGTTGGGGTTGAGAGGGGTAATAAATCAGCCATTATGGCATGGGAGGGCAGACATGATGGGCTGAATGGTTAATCCTGCTCCTATGTCTTATGGTATTGACTCTATTGACTCTATTCTTTTCCCACTTAATCATTTCCTTCAGTTTGCCAAACTCAGAAAATAATTTAATACTTCAGATTCAGATTCAGATTCAGTTTATTGTTATTTAGAAACCACAAATGCAATGCAGTTAAAAAATGAGACAACGTTCCTCTAGAATGATATCACAAAAGCATATGACAAAAAAGACTACAGAAGAAAATCCACATGACATTTGGCAATCCCCAATCCAGAGTCCGGAGAGGCTGCTGCGTATTAATATCGTGCTACCATCTTAGCATGTTCCCCGGAAAGGAGCTCCAATCCCACCAGACAAACAAGACCAAATACTAAAGCTACAAGACCTGCACAAAACCACATAGTTACAACAGTGCAAGCAATAGCATAATTGATAAAAAAAAAACAGACCATGGGCACAGTAAATATAGTCCAAAGATGTTAAAAGACTATAAGTTTGAAAGAAACCACCACACAGTTGCCAGAAGTCCTCAGGGTCCCGATAGACTCACCATCCCACGCCGGCGGCAGAAGGGAATACCCCCGCTATGGACTTCCACGGCGCCGCCCGACTCAGCCTCGCAGATGCAGCACACAGTGAAAGCGACCTGATCGAAGCAGACTCCGAGTTCGTTGAACCTCCAAGCCTCCGACCATCCCCTCTGGCACAGCTTCTCTGACAACCATCCTCTGTCAAGCGTTTCAAGATGCCCCCGCCAACAGCCATCTGCAACGCGACCCCGAGGACTGGGGGCCTGTTCTTCCCAGCAGAGACCCGGACCTCACAGCAGCAGCAGCAACGAAGAAGGTCCTCCTGGAGATTTTCGGATGTTCCTCCATGCTCCCACATCCGCTTTTCATCTGATTATGATTGTGCACGGCACCCACTTCATAAATAACAGATTATCAGCTCTGGAGTGACCGCTGCAAGCTGTGTCGTACCGCCATCTTGGATCACTGAAGGGAATTCATGAACAGCTTTGACAAAATTCTACCTCTGACAGATTCACATTCTCCTTCTCACCACAGCACCCTCATACCTGTCTCATATTTGCATCATGGATAGACTTATTTGCTCAACCCCTCCTAATGTGCAATGTGCAACTAAACTTTCTGATGAATATGGATACCTCTTAATGATATTTTTTAAGAATGTGAGGTGAACAGGAACTGTGGGGCAGAAGCTGCTGTCAGCTAGAAATTCAGGAAAAGTGCAAGTACTGGCCCTTAGCCATTTTTAACTTTGTGCTAATTGACATCTTCTTGAAAGTAGTGAAGAGTGGAAATAGATACTGGCAGAGTAAATATTTGCATAATGTCAGTTAAAGAATTTCTACTCTAATTCATATGAACACTAATGGAGTATATTTTAAGTTTTGTGCAACTTGATTAAATTATATAATGCTAAATGTTTTAAAGGGAAGTATTATTTGAGTTACCAGCTACAGCATGCTCTTATCAGAGCTGTCATGTTTGTTCCTTGCTTTCTATTAGAGCAAATATAAAATAATAAATTTGCAGCGTGAAACAGGAAAAACTGACACATATTCAATGCATTGTTGATCACTTCATTTTAACCTTATCAACAAATAAAGATGTTGACAATATTGACCTTTAAGATGAAAAGCATGGACATAGCTTTCTGTAATTTCAATAAAGCAGTATTTGCAAGATAAGACATCAGTCCTAAATACAAATTAACTCCAAATGTCGATATTAGTCCGTGGTGCCCACTGATGCATAGTAACACCAGATGTCCCTGCAGTACACTGGCCTCATTTGGTAATGGAATTTGTTTTGTTTAATGGACAAAAGTTTTGATTATGTATTTATTTTGTTCTGTTGTCAATTCAGGTCTTAGTCAAACTTTCATCAAATTAGTGAGATTCTGAATGTACAGCCACAGAGTTTCTGCTCAACTGTGAAAGCTGGATTGTGGAAAAGGGACATAATTCCATTGGGATGGGCTTCACCTGAATCAAGTTGAAAGCACTGTTTTAGAAAATTGAATCATAATGGCTGCTGGTGAGTCCTTAAATCATGCATTTCCAATCTGGTGTGCACAGACTCCTTGCTTAAAAAAGCCTGCCAAATAAAGTAGATGGAAGGGAGGTTCAGGTGAAGGAAAATTAAGGAAACTGAATAGAAAAAATACCATTGTGATAGTTCAAGGCAGCAAAACAGATAATCCTAATCTCAGTGTATCAGGCTGAGCTGGAGCATTGGTCAAAATAAATAGAAATAAGAAAATGACGAAGTTGAAGGCTCATTATCTGAGTACATAGAGGATTCATCACAAGATGTATATAAAATGAAAGAACAAATAAAATTAGAAACAATGCAATAGTTACTAAAGGGACGTGATTGGAAAGTGACCAGGGTTGGGAATGAAGTATCCTCGAATATTTTTCCAAATGGCAGGGCAAATGGAAAATGAACAAGGGGATTCCTGATAACATAGGGTAGGAAAAAGACAGTACAGAGCAAGAAGTAGCATCAGTATGGATAGACTTATGAAACCGCAAGGAATATCGATGTAAACTATTGAAATGCCTGCAATGGGTAATCATAATATAGGGCATAGGGGTCAGAAAAGTGCATGCGACTATGGTAAGAGAATAATCAAAGAGGGCTTTAATGAAGGGGGAATTCAGAAGTACGAATGTCTTTTCTTGATTATTTTGTTGAGTAAGCAGGCTATTAGATCTATTGACAGGTAGTGCTGCTGCTTCACTGCTCTATACTCCAAGCTTTGACTCTGACCTTGTGTTGTCTGTATAGAGTTTGCACATTCTCCCAAGAACTATGTGATTTCCAGCCGCTGCTATGTTTTCTTCCCAGTGTTGCGATAGCTTGGCATTAATGTAAGTAAGCGGCAAAATAACCAAAGGCAAATTGACAGATAGACTTGCACTCATGACCTGTATGTGTGGGTTTGTCTGTGAGAGAGAAAGAGAGAGTAAACCATTGCAGAATAGGCCTGGTATACTGGGAGCTGGCAGCAGCTCAATGGGCTGAATAGTCTAATTTGATGCTGTACTCAGTAAGAATGGAGCAAATGAAGACCTGAAGACCTAGCACCAGTAAAATATGAGCGTTGGTAAAATTCATGAAAACTAATAAATCACAGGACTTGATGACTTACATGCTAAGACTTTGATTAAGGTCACTTTGGAGATAATAGTTATTGTCTTCAAAACTTCAATAGATTCTAAAATTGTGCCCAGAATCTGGAAAGTGCAACATGTACTCCTTTGATTGAAGAAAATAAAAAGCCAACAAGCAGCTGCATCTGTAGTAAGAGAAAGCGTTAATGTTTCTAGACAAACACCCAGGCCTGGACCTGAGTTTATATGATGGTCCACCTGAAATATGAACTGTGGACATTACTGATGAAATGGACTTGAGCAAAGTTGGGAAAATTTTAGAATCTCTTATGAAAAAGAAATGACAGACCACTTGGAAAATATTAACAGGATTGCACAAAGTTAACATGGATTTATGAAAGGAAAGTTATGTCTGACCAATCATTTCAGTTTTGAAATTGTAAATTACTGAATAGATATGGGCAAAACAGTTGGTAAGGTGTACTTAGACCTCCAATGAGTAGATACCTCAAAAGAAGTCATTAAACAAAATTTAAGTTTGGGATGTTGGGGGCAATTTACTGATGTTAATTGAGGATTGGTTAACTGATAGAATGCACAAATAGGAACAAGCAAACATATCATGTTTAGGTTGAAAAACAGGTTGCTGAAGAGATTGGAGCAGGAACTCAGCTGTTCACAATCTTTATCAATGATAAGAATGATGGGTATCAAGTGTAATGTGTTTAGGTTTTCTGATGATACCAAAGAAGCTGTGCTTGTGAGAGCTATGAGGAGAATGGTGAAGGGCGTCAAGGGATATTGGCAGTTTGACTAGATGGGTACATGCATGGGAAAAGGGAAATAATGTGGTAATGTGGCATTGTGCACTATTGTTAAAAATAGGAAGGTAGAGTGTTTTTATATGATTAGCAGATCGAAAGCTGATGGGTGCTTTTGTATATTAATCACTAAGAGTTTACATACAGCAAGAAAAACAAATATTACATTGTTTTTTATCATAAGAGTATTTGAAATCAAGAATAAAGATAGATTACTGCAATCACATGGTTTACTGGTGAGACCGCGCCTGGAATATTGCTCACAGGCCTGATCTCCTACCTCAGATGTAGAGATATAGAGGGAATGTAAGGAAAGTTTACCATGATGATACTTGGGTTTGGAGTGTAGGCTTGCCCTTTGAGGAATGATTAATGAAACTGAATCAATAATTACTCAAAGTTATAAGAATGAGATTTATACTCATAGAAAATATAAGTTCCTTACCTTTTTGACAGTGTAGAGGCAGGGAAAGCTTGTAAATGAAATGTCAAAAGTTTGGTTTGTTGTCATATCCACAACGACATGTATGCACAGGTAAACACAATGTGTGTGCTACCCGCAGCATCACACAGACACACATTAACATCTGATACACTATGTTTACGAGCAAAGCATAAATTATACACATTTTTTTAAGAAAGAGTACAATTGAAACCAGAAACAGTCAATTGTACTGCAAAGGGGTCAGTGTTTGCTGTACCAAGATCGTGGTTGGTGCTGAGTCAATAACCAAATGATTGAAGGGAAGTAGCTGCTCTTGAACTTGATAGTGTGGGACTTCAGGCTTCTGCACCTCAGGCTGCATAAGATAGCATGCCCCAAATGGTGAGGATCTTTGATGATGGATGTTGCATTTTTCAGGAGCTTTATGTAGTTGTTACTAGTGAAGGGAAAGATGTGGCTATGATGAATGAGGCTGAATCCACCACTCTCTGCAGTTTCTTGTGTGCGTGTGCATTTGAATTGCTGTATGAGATCATGAAGCAGTCAGTCACGACACTGGCTTAGATATCCAGATGAGGTGAGACAGAATTTCTTAACCCATCAGGTGCTGAGTCTTTGGAATTCATTGTGTAAGATGGCTGTGGAGCTTCATTTTCTTGCAGGCATTTATAGGAAAATAAAGAAATGCATTCAAGTTTATGAAAAGCCATATGTATAGATATAAAGGCTGATGAGCAACCAATGTGAAAAAGATGACAAACTGCAAATTTTTAAAAATAATATTACTGAGAACATGTGTTATAGAAGCTGTGAAGGTGAGTCAGTCGGTTATGGAATAAGTTTAGAAAGTAGAGATGAGTGAAATTATCGATGCTAGTCTGAGAACCTGATGGTTGTAGGGTAATAATTGTTCCTCAGCTGACAGGCATCCAATACCCCTTGTCTGATGGTAACAGTGAGAAGAGTGAGGGTCCTTGATGATGGATATAGTTTCATTTGGCAACGCTCCTTGTAAATGCGCTCACAAGTGAGGAGGGATTTGTCTGTGATGGACTGGGCTGTATCCAGCACTTTCTGTAGACTTTTCCAGTCCTGGGCATTGGTGTTTCCATATGATGTAGCCAGCTAGTCATCTAATATGCCTAAAATGCATCTCCATTATGCATCTATAGAAGAGAAGTGTGTCAAAGTTTTAGATGCTGAGTCTACACAAACTTCTATGAAAATAGAGGTGCTGTCATGCCTTCTTTGTGATGGTGCTTACATTCTGGTCCGAGAACAGATCCTCTTATATGATAATGCAAAGCGATTTAATGTTGCTGGCCCTCTCCACCTCTGATCACCTAATGATGACTGGCTCATGGACCTCTGGGTTCTTTCTCCTCCAATCAATAGTCATCTCTTTAGTTTTGCTGATATTAAGTGAGAGGTTGATGTTCTGGCACCATCCAATCAGATTTTGTATCTCCCTCCCATATGTCAATTTGATTTGGCCAACAGTGGTGCCATCAGCAAACTTTAATATAGTATTGGAGTTGTAATTAGCCACTCAATCAAAGAGATGAAGTGAGAAGAGCAGTGAGCTGTGCACACCCTTGTGATGTACCTGCACTGATGGTGATTGCGGAGGAGATATTGTTGCTAATCTGTACTGACTGAGCTCTGCAAGTGAGGAAATTGAGGATCCATTTGCACTGGGAGGTATTGAGACATAGGTCTTGGAGCTCAGTGATTAGTTTGGAGGGGGTGTTAGAGTTGAAAAATAAACTGTAATCAATGATTAGCACAGATCTTCAGTACTTGGACATGTATTCCATCAGGGCCAAATGTTTTCATGTGTGAGATGGCTCTTTGGATGTCCTACCTGCTGTTTTCTACTTTCCTGGATCGCCAGTCCTGAACCATTGTTAGTCAAACAAGCCCTGGCTGCACTGTGTACTCTTCAGAGAATTCTAACATGCTGATTTCTCAAGCAATTATGAGAACATATGTTAGTCTTCATTTAAGTTGTGCTTCCCAATCTAAGGCAGGATATACTTACTTTGAAGGTGTACAGTAATAGCTCATTAGACAGATACCTGAGTTTTGGTGATTGTCCTGTAATAAAATTAGAATTACATTTCCCAAAGGTTAGAAGAGTGATGGTTGATGGCTTTGAAACATAACAGGGAGCCTGACAGGCTACACTGCAGTTTGTTAACCCTGGCTGCAGGCTTTGAAGTTTGGGGCCAGAATGAAGGGAATGATCAATTAGAATTGAAACAAGACAACATTTATTCCTCAATGAGTTTGAGAATATTTGAAATTGTTTAACCCAAAAGGCTCAGTTGTTAATATTCAAGACAAAGATTGAAAGGATAAAAACAGACATGAAAATGAATTGAAAGTTCAGCTATGATCTAAGTGCCTCAAGGAGAAGACTCAAAGGGCTGAATGTCATGAAAAGGTCCATTAAAGGTACATAATCTTAGAACATCTCATTTTTTATTATTAATAGTATTTTTGTATTGTAGCAATATCAGCAGTTCTGCCCAAAGCAAATTCCCCAAAACGCCAATGGTTTAATGATGTTGATTGAGGATTATTATATCACAAGGGACATTGGGATAAATCTTTTGTTTTTCTTCAGTGTAGAACAGTGGATTATTTTAATCCCACCCCAGAGAGTTTGACAGGCCCTTATTTAATGATTTGACATTAAAGGCATCACCTCACTTTAGCACGAGAAGTGGAGTGTTCCTCACTGCTACACACAGGGTCAGCCTACATCATTGTGCTTAAGTCTTTGGAATGGAACTTAAACTTCTGACCTAGATATTGGGCAGGGGGTGGAGTTTCAAGATGGTGACGTAAACATCTGCCTTTTAGGCGCTCTTCATTTTTTCAACTATAATCACCCTTTAATCAAATCTTTTCGAACTTAATCATATGAGTTGCTACTTCTGATTAACTTTTTTTTTCCCTAAAACAATATTTGATCTAATCTTGTCAAACTTAAAATGACTACAAGCAAGAAATTGTCTAAGGATCCTTTTCCCGTCGACATAATTTCTAATCTTCTGGATGCTAAACTTGCGGGTTTGGAAGGCAGGTTAGAAGGTAAATTGGGAAGTAGACTGACAAGTTTGGAAAATAAGCTTACCACGAAAATATCTGAACTTGAAGAAATTGATAGATCGCTTGAAACTAAGCTTCAATCGCAGGCATCAGATATTCAGCGGCATGAAGATAAGATCACGACTCTTGAAAAATCAATTTGTGAAAAAGCACGTACAATTGAAGCGCTGGAGAAGAAGATAGAGTTGACTGCTAAAACTATGGATCAGTATAAGTTTAAAATTACTGATCTCAAAAACCGACCTCGCAGACAGAATTTGCGTATCATCGGATTTCCCGAAAAAGTTGAGTCCGGTGAGTTAACTGAATTTTTCTCTAAATTATTGTGGGAAATTTTCGGTGATGAAGGTTTGCATACTAAACCTGTTATTGACCGCGCTCACAGAGTTGCGAGATTTTCGGCTGTGTCTGGTAAACCACGAGCGGTGATTGTTCGCCTTAATTATCCTCGGGAGAAAGAGCTTTTAATTCAATTAGCTCGTAAAAAAGGTATGATTTCTCACAACACCAACACATTTCGAATTGTTGAAGATTATTCATTCGAAGTAATGAGAGCGAGAATCGCTTTTAAACCAGTGATGGCAGAGATTCACTCGATTGGACTTAAACAAGCTTTAATGTATCCAGCGAAGCTTAGAATTACGCTGAACGACAACAATCAGCAATTTTTTAACACTCCAGAAGAAGCGAAGAAATTTGTTGAAGAATATCAATCTCCTAGTGCAACTTGAACTATGTGTTATGTTCAAGATTTTTCGCAGAGAGGATGCCATCTCATTTTAAGTTTTAATCTATGAAGCCGGGTTATAACTTCTTATCCTGATCTACGGGTCTGGTTCTTTTTTTTTACTATCATCATTGTTTATAGATGCTCTTTTAATTTTTATAATATCTTTTTTTTATTCTTTTTTTCTGTTTCGGATATACACGTTTATATTTTGTAATAATGATTTACTTTTTTTTCAAGATGTCGTTTCTTCTTCCCATAAGACTTTGCTTTCTGTAAGCATTTATTTGTTTGCCTGTACTTAGAAATGGGACGAATGTTTTGAATTTTTTAGTCTTATTTTTATATATTGTAGTGTCTATTAAATCTTTTTTTTAATCCTATTTTGATAACTATTTTTTATTAAATTTTTTTAATAGATTGCTGAACTTACATTTATATTTTGTAATATGGCTTTTTCAAAATGTCGTTTCTTCTTCCCATAAGTCTTTGCTTTTGAAACGTCATCTTTCTTGTATTTGAACATGGAATTTTTTTAAAGGTATATTACACTTTCAAATTTTAATGTTTATACTTTTTTTTATTAATGATTGTTTGTTTTATTATATTAGTTTTTTCATTCTGACTGATATATATTTTCTTTTTGCAACCCTATATTTAAATCTGGGTGTTACATAGTTTTTTTAAAATCTTTTTATGGAGCTGCCATCTTGAAATGGGGGTAATGTTAGTGTTAGATTATGCGCCTGCCGCTTGGCTTTCTTTCGAAGGGTGGGGGGAGGGGGTAGGGATCTTTTTCACGCTTTTGCTTTTTATTTTTTTGCTTTTAGTTTATGGGCCGACTTTAAATTATTAATATTGTTGAGGTGTCATGTTCTCCGGTTGCTCCTGAATCAATTTTCCTTCTTCCTGAATTATGGGTTTTGTATCTTTTTAACCTTTTATGATACACACAACTAATATTGGCATGATGGATAAATCTATTAACTTTATCTCTTGGAATACTAATGGTTTAAATCATCCGATTAAACGTAAAAAGTATTTAAAGTATTCCATAGATTGAACGCTAATATTATTTTTGCACAGGAGACCCATATTAGGAGGGAGGATAATCAACGTTTTTTTAGGTTCTGGAAGGGTCAAAAATTTCACTCGAATTGTACCGCCAAAATTAGGGGTGTGTCTATTTTTATAGACCACTCAATTTCGCTTACACATCATGAAATTATTTCTGATCCACAGGGCAGATTTTTGTTGATAACTGGTTCACTTTTTAATCAAAAAGTGGTTCTAGTTAATATTTATGCTCCAAACTTTGACTGCCCTGAATTTTTTAAACGTTTATTTACTTCCCTTCCTAATCTAAATGAATATATGTTGATAATGGGTGGAGATTTTAATTGTTGTTTGAATCCTTCGATGGATAGATCTAAACCTATCCGAACTCTTCCGAATAGATCAGCCTTACTTTTTAATTCTTTTATGGTTGATTCAGGAATTACTGAAATATGGCGGTTTTTGAACCCTAAAGATAAAGAATTTTCATTTTGTTCACATGTATATCATAGTTATTCTAGAATTGATTATTTCCTTATTGATCATCAGTTATTAACGGAGTTATTGATTGTAAATATGATTCTATTACTATTTCGGATCATGCACCTTTGAAGTTATCTATTAAGATTTCGGACTTTTCCAATAATACTAGATCTTGGAGACTTAACGCTACTTTGCTTCAAGACCCAGAATTTATCACCTACATAAAACAGCAAATTGACTTGTTTTTCTCAACAAACTATACTGAAGAAATTGACAGAGGAATACTTTGGGACTCTTTTAAGGCTTTTATCCGTGGACAAATTATCTCATATTCCGTTGGTAAAAGAAAACAAAGATATTTAGACATTGCTTTATTAGTGGATAAAATTAAGGAAATTGATAAGATTTACTCCGTGACTCCTACCAAAGAACTTTATAAGAAGAGAGTTGAGCTTCAAATGGAACATAGCTTATTATTATCTTCTTCAATTGAAAATCAATTAATTAGGACCAGGGCTCAATTCTATATTCATAGTGATCAAACTGGTAAACTGTTAGCTAATCAATTAAAAGCTATTTCGACTAAGCGACAAATTATTAAAATTCATAAACAAGACGGTAATCTAACTACTGATCATAAAGAAATCAATAACACTCTTCAAGATTTTTATAAATCTTTATATCAATCAGAATCTGATGGTGACCTGTCCACGATGGATAATTTTTTTAACAATTTGAATATTCCTAAACTGACAGATGAAGATCGCAGCTTGTTTGATGCTCCTATCTCTATGGCCGAAATAGGAGAGGCTATCTCATCAATGAATTCAGGGAAAGCTCCTGGCCCTGATGGTTATATTGTAGAATTTTTTAAAACATTTTCTTCTTTGCTTTCCCCTTGGTTATGTGAAATCTTTAATGATGCATTTGCTAAGAAGAGATTACCTCAATCTTTTTATGAAGCTACTATCTCTCTAATTCTTAAAAAAGATAAAGATCCTACTTTGTGTGCATCTTATCGCCCTATATCATTATTAAATGTAGATTCTAAGATTCTCACAAAAATTTTAGCCATTAGATTAGAAAAGGTACTATCACAGATTATTTCAGAAGACCAAACTGGTTTCATTAGGAATCGGTATTCCTTTTTTAATGTTAGAAAATTGATTAATATAATTTATACTTCATCACCCACAACCCTAGAATGTGTTATTTCATTAGATGCTGAAAAAGCTTTTGATAGAGTTGAATGGACATACTTATTTAATGCATTGAGAAATTTTAATTTTAGTCCTAATTTTATATCATGGATTAAATTAATATATTATAAACCTGTTGCTTCTGTTCTTACAAATAATTATAGATCCTCTTTTTTTCAATTATCTCGTGGTACGAGACAAGGTTGTCCCTTAAGTCCTTTATTATTTAATATCGCATTAGAACCTTTAGCCATTGCTATTCGTGAATCTCCTAATATTTTTGGTATTACCCATAATGAGAAGTTATACAAGTTATCACTTTATGCTGATGACTTGCTGTTATATATTTCTGATCCTGACAGGTCTATTCCCGCTATTTTATCCTTGTTGGCTCAATTTGGTAGTTTTTCTGGTTATAAATTAAACTTGGATAAGAGTGAATTATTCCCCTTAAACGTGCAAACTTTATTGAATGACAGGATACCATTTAAAGTTGTTACTGATAACTTTATCTATTTAGGTATAAAAATCACCAAGAAATATAAAGATTTATTTAGACTGAATTTTTTACCTATGCTTCATCAAATTCAACAACTTACTACAAGATGGTCTCCCTTATCCTTATCATTAGTTGGTCAGATTAATGCTATTAAAATGATGATTTTACCGAAATTTTTATATTTATTTCAAGCCTTACCAATTTTCATTCCTAAATCTTTTTTTGATAACATTGATTCAAAAATTTCCTCATTTGTGTGGCAAAATAAAAACCCCAGGTTAAGTAAAAGGCAATTACAAAAATCTAAAAAAGATGGTGGTTTAGCTTTACCTAACTTTAGATTTTACTAATGGGCAAATAATATTCGTAACCTAATGTATTGGAAATTAGATTTGGATTCACCATTGTGCCCACAGTGGGTAAATTTGGAATGTAATGAGGTAAAGGGATATTCTCTATTCTCCATTCTTGGTTCTTTTCTTCCTGCTGATTTAGTTAAATTCAATAAACAGATATCTAATCCTGTTATCAAACATACATTACGAATTTGGTTTCAATTTCGTAAGTTTTTTACTCTGAAAAACTTTGTTCTTGATAGCCCTATTTTACTTATTTCTTTTTTTCAAACCTTCCTTGACAGATCAAGCTTTTAGCATATGGAAAAGGAAAGGTATAAAATGTTTTCGTGATCTTTTTTCTGAAGGTACTTTGATGTCTTTTTACCAACTTTCCAACAAATTTAAATTACCTAAATCTAATTTTTTCAGATATCTACAAGTCAGAAATTTTTTACATAAAGTTCTACCATCTTCTCCCAATTCAACTTCAATGGATTTCTCAGATTTGATTTTTACTTTAAATCCTTGTCAGAAGGGATTAGTAGCTTTTATTTATAATATGATTATGAAGATACAACCAGAAATATCAGATAGAATTAAACAAGAATGGGAAAAAGAACTTCGATATAATATATCAACAGATAAATGGGAAAATTTTTTACAAATGGTTAATTCCTCTTCTATATGTGCTAAACATGCTTTAATACAATTTAAAATTGTACATAGAGCTTATATGTCTAAAGATAAGCTTGCTCGATTCTATTCTCATATTAACCCTCAATGTGACAGATGTCATACAGATGTGGCTTCATTGACCCACATGTTTTGGTCATGTCCCACTTTACATAACTATTGGAAGGACATATTTGCTACCATTTCCTCAATTTGGAATATCGATTTACAACCTCATTTTATTACTGCAATTTTTGGTATACCAAATGAGGATGGTAATCAATTTTCCCCTTCAATCAGACGAATGATTGCTTTTGTAACATTAATGGCCAGAAGGTCTATATTACAAAACTGGAAAGAAGTAAATCCTCCTACCACGTTTCAGTGGTTTTCCCAAATTATTTCTTATCTGAGCTTGGAAAAAATTAGAAGCACTATTTTTGACTCATCAATTAAATTTGAAGAAACTTGGGGACTGTTCATTCGACATTTTCATATGAATTAATTTGGCCTTTTCCAGACCTTCTTTCTGCTTATTCTTGTTCAGGTATGGCGTTCCGGAGTTCTTTGACACTATCATATACTTATAAACTGTTATTATTGCCCATGTTAGTTTAGTTTAGTGTTTTTTTTTCTCAATATATATATATTTTTTTACATATTTTCAAATATTTTTATTCTTTTGATGATTATTTTTGTTTTCTGCATATATAATTATATAGACTTGATTGATTAATGTACTTTTTTTGTTGATGTTTAATAGGATATTATTATCTTATTACTAATGCAATTTCAAGTCTATTGTATTCATAACCTATTCATTATTATGTTATGTTTTTTTTAATACATATATATATGAAACTCAATAAAAAGATTGAAAAAAAATATTGGGCAGTCAGCAGCCAAGCCCTGCTTCTCTGTTTTGTATGTTCTTTCTGTTGTGAAAATGATTGTTGCATCATTTAAATTAGTACTACGAACAAGATGTCCATTGTAATCCACAAAATGTGATTCAGAGGCATTTTAATTAGTATTACAGCACAAAGTTTTATTCATGAGACATCTGCCTCACATCCATCAGCTGGAAAGCATGTATGATATCCATAAAACCCATCTATTAGGACATTACTCCAATTATATTAACACCAATATCTATTATTATTGATAAGATGTAACAAGTATTAGTTCCAGTAATATAGACATAATATGTAATTAATCTTTCTAGATCTTAATCCCTTTATCAGAATGAGAATAACATTTTCTGTTCAGCCTTTACTACTGAAAATACATGATCTAATTTCTCACCCCATTAAAGCTTGTGGGATCTTGCTACATGACATAACTATCACTGGTCTATATTAATTCATAGAATTATTCAGCACAGAAACAGGCTCTTCAGACCATTAAGTCACGTTGATCAATAAGCACCTAATTATTATAAACCCATTTATTCTCTGCATATTTTTCAGAACCATATCTAGATTCTACCACTCACCTGAACTAAAAGGGCAATGTACTTGGGCCAATTAACCAATCAATCCACAAGCCTTTGGATTGTGGGAGGTAATTGGAATGCCTAGTGGAAGCCTAGTTGCAGGGAGAGAACCCTAACCATGGTGGCAGGACCTCTGGCACTGAGTCTGACCCTGTGGTGCAGAAGGATGGGACAGAGAAGAGGAGAGCTGTCATCATTGGAGACTCTATAGTCAGACAGGAGATTTTGTGGACGTGAGAAGGACACCCGCATGGTTTGCTGCCTCTCCGGTGCCAGGGTCTGGGATATCTCTGACCAGGTGCATGACATCCTGGTACGAGAGGGAAAGCAACCAGAAGTTGTGATACATGTTGGTACCAATGACATAGGCAAGAAGAGGGATGAGGTCCTGAAGTGTGAGTTTCTGGAAATAGGCAGAAGGCTGAAGAACAGGACTTCAAGGGTGGCGTTCTCAGGATTGCTGCCAGTACTATGTGATAGTGATGGTAAGAATTGGAGGAGGTGGCAGTTGAATGCGTGGCTGAGGAGTTGGCGCAGGGGGCAGGGTTTTAGATTTTTGGATCATTGGGATCTATTCTGGGGAATGTGGGACCTGTACAGATTGGATGGGTTGCACCTGAACTTGAGGGGGAGCAATATCCTTGCAGATAGGTTTGCTAGCATGGTTCGGGAGGGTTCAAACTAATTTGCAAGGGGGATGGGACCCGGAGTGATAGAGCAGTGAAAGAAGTGCATGGAGAAAAGACAGATCTAACATATAGAGAAGCTTTGAGGAAAGAGAAGCAGAATAAAGGGTGTAAAGGTAGTAAGGTAGAAGGTCTAAAGTGTCTGTACTTCAATGCAAGAAGCATCAGGAACAAAGGTGATGAACTGAGAGCTTGGATACATACATGGAATTATGATGTAGTGGCCATTACAGGGACTTGGCTGGCACCAGGACAGGAATGGATTCAAAATATTCCTGAATTTCAGTGCTTTTAAAGGGATAGAGAGGGAGGGAAAGGGGAGGAGGGGTGGCATTACTGGTCAAGGATACTAGTACAACTACAGAAAAGGTGGGTAATGTTGCAGGATTCTCTTTTGAGTCAGTGTGGGTGTGTTATGTGTGAAGCCAAGCAGAGCTGCAGAACAATGCTGCTAAAAAGAGAGAGATAAGGGAGAGCTATTCAAAATGCTGATAAGAGAGAGATAACGAGAGAGAGAAACACATAATTCCGTATTCTGGCGTCTGCAGTGATACTGCCATGGACACTTTTTGCTTTGAACGTTAACACTCCTGCTGAGACAAAAGGAAGTGGTGAAGTTTGATGGACAGGTGATACCCCATCGGGGGGGGGGGGATAAAATAGCGGGTTTGCTAAGACACTGCAGACACGCCACGAGACCCTGAAGAGAGCATTGTGCACCAACAAGTTGTTGGGAGTTTGGAGGACCGATTCGCAGTAATCGGCCAAAGGCTCACAGGGTGTAAAGGTCTGACCGGTGGGGACCTGTTGTGTGTCCACCCTTGGCTGGGTGACGGGTTCACCACGGAAGAACAGTCACATCTAGAATGGAGGGGTCACAGTCGGTGACCACAACGGAACAAGAAGACAGCGGAAGGTTTGCCTGAAATCTCAGCTGTATCTCTCACTCTCTATCTCTCTCTCCAACGGTACCATAAAAACTACCTCGAACTGCTCTAAACTGCACTGAACTCTGCTTCACTTGAAGGCTGATCAGATCTTGGCAGATTCCTATTCCCATATTTCTGTGTATACGTGTATATTATTATTGTTAACCTGTTACATTTATATCTTTGCCTTTAGTGTACAGTATTACTTAATTTACTAATAAACATTATTAGTTTCTAGTAATTACAGAATGGAACAACTGTTCCATTCCTGCTGGCTTGACAACCCAGTTACGGGGTATGTAACAGGTGGAAGTCAGGAACAGGAAGGGAGCAGTTACTCTACTGGGGATATTCTATAGTCGCCCTGGTAGCAGCAGAGATACCGAAGAGCAGATTAGGAGGCAGATTTTGGAAAGGTGCAAAAATAACAGCGTTGTTATCATGGGTGACTTTAATTTCACTAATATTGATTGGCACCTGATTAGTTCCAAGCATTTAGATGGGGCAGAGTTTGTTACGTGTGTCCAGGACGGATTCCTGTCACAGTATGTTGACAGGCCGACTAGGGGGAATGCCATACTAGATCTAGTATTAGGTAACGAATCGGGTCAGGTCACAGATCTGTCAGTGGGTGAGCATCTGGGGGACAATGATCACCACTCCCTAGCCTTTAGCATTATCTTGGAAAAGGATAAAATCAGAGAGGACAGGAAAATTTTTAATTGGGGAAAGGCAAATTATGAAGCTATAAGGCTAGAACTTACGGGTGTAAATTGGGATGATGTTTTTGCAGGGAAATGTACTATGGACATGTGGTCGATGTTTGAGGATCTCTTGCAGGATGTTAGGGATAAATTTGTCCTGGTGAGGAAGATAAAGAATGATAGGGTGAAGGATCCATGAGTGACAAGTGAGGTGGAAAATCTAGTCAGGTGGAAGAAGGCAGCATACATGAGGTTTAGGAAGCAAGGATCAGTTGGGTCTATTGAGGAACATACGGTAGCAAGAAAGGAGCTTAAGAAGGGGCTGAGCAGAGCAAGTAGAGGGCATGAGAAGGACTTGGTGAGTAGGGTAAAGGAAAACCCCAAGGCATTCTTCAATTATGTGAAGAACAAAAGGATGCCAGGAGTGAAGGTAGGACCAATTAGAGATAAAAGTGGGATGATGTGCCTGGAGGTTATGGAAGTCAGCGAGGTCCTCAATGAACACTTCTCGTTGGTATTCACCAATGAGAGGGAACTTGATGATGGTGAGGACAATATGAGTGAGGTTGATGTTCTGGAGCATGTTGATATTAAGAGAGAGGAGGTGTTGGAGTTGTTAAAATACATTAGGATGGATAAGTCCCCGGGTTCTGATGGAATATTCCCCAGACTGCTCCATGAGGCAAGGAAAGAGATTGCTGAACCTCTGGCTAGGATCTTTATGTCCTGGTTGTCCACAGGAATGGTACCAGAGGATTGGAGGGAGGCGAATATTGTCCCCTTGTTCAAAAAAGGTAGTAGGGATAGTCCGGGTAATTATAGACCAGTGAGCCTTACGTCTGTGGTGGGAAAGCTGTTGGAAAAGATTCTTAGAGATAGGTTCTATGGGCATTTAGAGAATCATGGTCTGATCAGGGACAGTCAGCATGGCTTTGTAAAGGGCAGATCATGTCTAACAAGCCTGATAGAGTTCTTTGAGGAGGTGACCAGGCATATAAATGAGGGTAGTGCAGTGGATGTGATCTACATGGATTTCAGTAAGGCACTTGACAAGGTTCCACATGGTAGGTTTATTCAGAAAGTCAGAAGGCATGGGATCCAGGGAAGTTTGGCCAGGTGGATTCAGAATTGGCTTGCCTGCAGAAGGGAGAGGGTCATGGTGGAGGGAGTACATTTAGATTGGAGGATTGTGACCAGTGGTGTCCCACAAGGATCTGTTCTGGGACCTCTACTTTTTGTGATTTTTATTAATGACCTGGATGTGGGGGTAGAAGGGTGGGTTGGCAAGTTTGCAGATGACACAAAGGTTGGTGGTGTTGTAGATAGTGTAGAGGATTGTTGAAGATTGCAGAGAGACATTGATAGGATGCAGAAGTGGGTTGAGAAGTGGCAGATGGTGTTCAACCCAGAGAAGTGTGAGGTGTTACACTTTGGAAGGACAAACTCCAAAGCAGAATATAAAGTAAATGGCAGGATACTTGGTAGTGTGGAGGAGCAGAGGGATTTGGGGGTACATGTCCACATATCCCTGAAAGTTGCCTCACAGGTAGATAGGGTAGTTAAGAAAGCTTATGGGGTGTTAGCTTTCATAAGTCGAGGGATAGTTTAAGAGATGCGATGTAATGATGCAGCTCTATAAAACTCTGGTTAGGCCACACTTGGAGTACTGTGTCCAGTTCTGGTCACCTCACAATAGGAAGGATGTGGACGCATTGGAAACTGTACAGAGGAGATTTACCAGGATGCTGCCTGGTTTAGAGGGTATGGATTATGATCAGAGATTAAGGGAGCTAGGGCTTTACTCTTTGGAGTGAAGGAGAATGAGAGGAGACATGATAGAGGTGTACAAGATATTAAGAGGAATAGATAGAGTGGATAGCCAGCTCCTCTTCCCAAGGGCACCACTGCTCAGTACAAGAGGACATGGCTTTAAAGTAAGGGGAGGGAAGTTCAAGGGGGATATTAGAGGAAGATTTTTCACTCAAGAGAGTGGTTGGTGCATGGAATGCACTGCCTAAGTCAGTGGTGGAGGCAGATACACTAGTGAAGTTTAAGATACTACTAGACAAGTATATGGAGGAATTTAAGTTGGGGGGTTATATATGAGGCAGGGTTTGAGAGTCCGCACAACATTGTGGGCCGAAGGGCCTATAATGTGCTGTATTATTCTATGTTCTATCAGATGTTGCCTGTGTAGAGCAAACCCATGGATCACTGTGCTATCATGTTAAGTGAAGTCCTTCATAACATTTCTGTGAGATGTCCTACAACATTGTACAGAAGTATAGTGGAGGGACAAAACATCATGTTGTCTTTAGTGATTGGAGTAACATGAAAAATTTCCTTTTGAGAGAGATCCTGGCCATTTACAACAATGGATCATTAAATTAAATCAATTTTCGGGCAGTTTTAAAAATACATACCAACATTCTCAAATGATGAACTACTTGGAGACATAACACACTATCTTAGGTTTGTTGTAGGACCCCAATGGAAATTTTTGTGGTGTGGTAACATGAGCCAGTTTTTAATCTATTCAAAGGTTTTAGTGAGAATTCTTGAAGTTTTGAATTGAATGAATAGGCTTTCATTTGACAGTTTCTCAGACATCATCAGTAATACCCGGTGCCACAGTGCCTCCATTTCTCCATTACTGATTCTCAAACGTATTGGATATAATAACTTAATCAGCAAAAGAATGTGGTTTATTCACAACATCTTTTAAAGATCCAGTCAGCTGCCTTATAGTTGCTGTCTTCCTAACATCTGCCTCCAGGAATCCATCTGAAACTTGTTGCAGCACCAGCTATCATCAGTCAAGGAATCCTTAAAGGGTGATAACATTAAACCAACAATCATGTCTTTTGATTAATACTACATGGATATTTTGTGGAACCTGAACCACTATTATCATGAAGAAATAATTAGCACCAATTTCAGAATCAGAATCGGGTTTAATATCACTGGCACAAGTCATGAAATTTGTTGTTTTATGACTGTATTGCAGTACTGTACAATACATACAAACCTAATAATTACAATAAGAAATATATATTTAAAAATTAAATAAGGTGTGCAAGGGAGCAAAGAAATAGTGAGGTAGTGTTCATGGGTTGGTTCATTACCTATTCAGAAATCTTACAGTGGAGGAGAAGAAGCTGTTTCAAAAACACTGAGTGTGTGTCATCAGGCTTTTGCACCTCCTCCCTCACGGTAACAATGAGAAGAGGGCAGGTTCTGGGTGATGCGGATTCTTAATGGTGGATGCCGCCATTTTGAAGCATTCCCTTTTGAGAGTGTGTTTGATGCTGGAAAGGCTGGCACCCATAATGAAGCCAGCTGAGTTTGCAGCTTTAATTGACTCTGTGCAGTGGCCCCTCCATACCAGATGGTGATACAGCCAATTAGAATGCTCTGCGTAGTACATCTGTAGAACTATACCAGAGTCTTTGATGACACATCAAATCTCCTCGAGCTCCTAATGAAATACAGTATATCCAATGTCATGTCTCATTTATAATTGCATCAATATTTCCACCCATATAACATTCGGGTAAATGGAGCTCGTCAGCCTGGGAAGGCAGTCCATCTAAGAGAGGGAAAACTCTGATTTCAAACCTCCACTGCCTTGCGGCCATACTTACTCATGGGAAAGGCTTCGGGAGTAAACCCTGAGGACAAATCCGGAGCTGGAGTCCCTAAGGCAGTCCGACATTACCTTCAACATCGTTCTGGCAACTCTTGCATCGACACTGGTGCCAGGCTGTATCGGCCCTTGCCCTTCCCTTGGACAACATCAGTGGCATTGAGACGGGAGTCTTGCTGCATGGGCAAATGTCGGTCTTCATACAACCTTGCCCAGGCCTGCGTCCTGGAGAGGGCATAGATCCATGGTCTCGCGAGACTAACGGATGCCACAGAACAGATACTCAAATACCCATTGTTTTAAGTTTTTAACATTTTTAGTTGCCATCTGAAATTCTAGGTACAATACATAGAATATATCACAGTACACTTAGGCTATTTCTTGTAACAACAACTTACATTTAATATACAAGCTGTTCTAAACATCTTTAAAGCAGTGTAATTACAAAATATCAAGTATAGGACAAAAATATGATAGGGAGTAAGATTAGAAGTCTAAGTTACCAAAATTTACCATTGGAGATGAGTAAATGAACTGTGCTTGTGCACCTCTCCATTAGTGTAGGTACTTTGACAGAATTTGTTAGTGAATGGTTCCTACTGATTGGAGCAGCCCCAGCAATAAAGAAGATCTGAGAGTAAAGCAGTGTTTTTGTAACATTCCTACAAGGAAAGAAATGCATGATTAGTCTCAATGATGGATAAAGAATTCAGATTTCCAGAGCCGTATTTTGAATTATGATTGGATAAAATCAGGCTGTTAGAGAGAGAATGGTGATAGCTTTCATGTTGTTAGTTTGAGATCATTGTAAAGTGGATTGAGTTTATTATTTATATCTCCTGCAAGCTGCCAGTATTTCCTCTTACGCTGGAGACAACCACACCGGACAATACCTCTGAACAGATCAAGAGCAGAATCACAAGATGCTGTTGATTTTGGTTACAGACACAGTTGTTTTTTTTTTAAATTTATCAAACTGTTCCAATGAAATTAATCCATGTTAATTTATTGATTACATTCATAATTTTGAATTCAGTCTTGATACACTTCATCTAACTCAACTTATTAAATCCTTAGACTCATCAATTCAAACACATTTGATGCATGCAAGTTCTTTTCTAAAATGTTAGAAGTTATAGGGAGAGGTTGGCCAGGCAAGGCCTTTATTCCTGGAAATATAGGACAATGCGGGGTGACCTTATAGTAGTGTTTAAAATTATGAGAGGCATTGATAGGGTTCAAAGCTTCAAAGGTTCAAATTAATGTCAGAGAAATGTATACAATATACATCCTTAAATGCTTTTTCTTCACAAACATCCACAAAAACATAGAAGTGCCCCAAAGAATGAATGACAGTTAAACATGAGAATCCCAAAGTCCCCCCCAACTCCTCCCTTCTGCACATGAGCGACAGTGAGCAACAATCCCCTTTTCCCCACCGGCAAAACAAAAAGCACACCCACTGCTGAGCACGGGTGTGAGCTAAGCTATAGCAAAGACACAGACCTTGTAGTTACCCCAAAGATTATTGCTTCTCATCGGACATTTGGCAACCCACAGGTTCTCTCTCTCCCTAATAAAGGAGAGAGAGATGTTCACCATCAGTGGTCACAGTGAGCGAGAGACATAACAACAATCCGCTGGCTTATGAGGTTAAAAAGTCAATTTTTTCGCTTTTTACAAGCTCTGTGCCCAATGATAGCAAAGATCTCAGGACTTCAGGCCCACAGCAAAAGATTTTCTGGCCTCCCCAACAACAAATGAGTCTCCTGCCTTGACACTGACCCTCGATCCACCCGTTGCCAGAGCCCTTAGATCTTAGGCTTCCAAACACTAGGCCGCCTCTCAGGCCGACTCCTTGGCATGCTGAACAACGGCCGGTCCTGAAACCCTGAGCAGTGCCTATATCCATGCTGTATTGCTTTATGACTATATGACAATTATAGCACTATTACATTTTTTCACATTTTTTTCTGAGGCATGTTGATTCTGTTACATATTTTCAAAATGTTCAATGACTTTGTTTTGTTTTGAACTAATCTACACTTAATGTTTTCAAAGTGCTTGAACAAGATCACTCTTCAGCATCTACTGAGAAGCAGCATAGCCTGTTACCATCTATTGTATTTTAACCCCAGTTGTTCCTAGAAGCTGAATGATAAAAATATGAAGAATGGATTTCAAGGGTACTGCCTCTGACAGCTCTCCATTTGCAAAGACTGCATAGGTAAATCAACATGACCAAAAGTTGGATCTGAACTTTTTTCAAAGAAAAATGAGATTTGTACCAGGAAATTTATTATGGGATTTATGAAATTAGGTGACCCAAAATTGGTCAGAACTCTTTTTCTCCCATTTCACTAATTAATGTTATGATTAATATAATGTCTTCTCTCAGAGGCTCAAGACTTTGTGGAATTCTTGGCTTTAGGCAGCTAAAACCAACCATTGAATACATTCAAGTCAGTGATTGACAGATTACTTGAACTAAAAAAAATATTTGTAGGAAAATGAAGTTGAAGTCAAGAATTGTTCAAGCCATGATCTTAAGGAAAGGTGGAATTTTGGAGGGGGGTGGTTGTCTGGCTATTCTTGTTTCTGTTTATTGTGTTTGAATGTTCCAAATTATTTTGAACAGATATATTATGAACATGATTTTTTTTGGATTGAATTATCAAAGACAATACTTGGTCCTCTAATAGAAGTCATTGTTAAAGATAATCAGTTTGATTTTAGTGTTATTTTATTATAAAAAAAGCTTTAAAAGTAATTTAAATTAGTTCTGCTAAAGAGAGATGTCTGCTCACAGATGCTGTGTGACCAACCTGCTGAGGTTTTCCAGCATTTTCCATTTCTAATTCAAATTTACAATTCTGCAATGTCATTGATTTTTGTTTTAATTATTTCAGAGCAAGATTACAGCTGAATTTATCTACCCTAGGTTTACTGTTCCAAACTGAGGCTTAATGCATCCATAATTAATGTATTGCCTAGTTCATATTTTGCTTTTAATAATTGGGCTAAATAATAATTGATCTATCAATGACAATTTCACCCAATTTATGTAATGAAAGAAGTCAACTCTTTTGTAGTCATCACAAAGCCAATTAATTAGGAAACCACCACAGTATTCCATAGTCTCTATTATCTCTGGAGTATTGCAGTAGCTTCCAGTTTAATAACAAGGAAAATGAATGTCCCAGAATGAACTTTTGGCCTCCCACATATGTCACAAAAGCTGCATATTAGAGGCAGAGAGAAGTACAACACAGATAAAGACCTTTCACTCTATCTAGTCCATGTTGAAATGTAGTTCTGTCTTGTCCCATCAACTGCAATTGGACTGTAGCCCTCCATACTTTCCCCATCACGTACTTATCCAAACTTACGATAAATATTGTAATCAAACCTGCATCCATCACTTCCAATGGCACACTCACACCAGCTTCTGAGTGAAAAGGTATCCCCTAAATATTTACCTTTCACCCTAACCTATGAATGCTAGTTTGAGTCTTACACAATCTCAGTGGGAAAAGCCTGCTTATATTAACCCTATATATACTGCTCATAGTTTTGCATTCATCTACAAATATTCCCACATTTTCTTATGCTTCAGGGAATTTTACCCATTCAACCTTTCATTATAACTCACATCTTCAAATTCTAGCAACATCCTTCTAAATTTTCTCTGTACTCTTTCAATGTTATTAATATCTTTCCTGTAGATTGGTAATTAGAACTTTACACACTAGTCCAAATTTGTCCTTACCAATGTCTTATACAAGTTCAACATGACATCTCAGCTCCTATATTCAATTCTTTGATTTATGAAGGTCAATGCGCAAAAGCTGTCTTTATGTCCCTATCTACCTGTGACACCACTTTCAAGCAATAATGATTTGCATTCTTCCATATTATTCGGTATTCCTCCATATTCTTTTATGTCAGTAGCTCCCAGCCTGGGATTCACAAAACGCTTGGGTAAAGGCCTAAAAATGTTGGCAATCCCTGTTCTACAGTAAGAATGTATAGCTGGTTTGATTTGCTTAAACATAATTTTATTCCATCTGTTCCTTTCGGGAAAGGCAATAGGTTTGTTGAATGAAGTGAGTATGGGACACAGGTAACTTTGGGAAAACTATAAGAAATGTGCCAGGCCTCTTGACATAAAGCAAAACTAGAAGGTAACCTAGTTTTTAAAAGCCTGAAGCATTTCCACGTTCTACTAAGTAGAAGGTGCACCCTATGTTATGAATGATCCTTTTCAGAATGTCTTAAATCACAGAATAAAAACTCTGCCAACCCCTTCAACTAAAGGTAGAAGGAGTCAATTTTAGAAAACCTAGTACATTCGTTTTTCAACATGGTCCCCTCCTACATTTACACACTTAGTCCAGTGGCTGTGGAACATATGGATCTTAGACATCCAGAAAGTGTTGACAGCTGGGGTGATTGGTAAGTTTGTGGCCTAAGGTAGAAGAAGATGAGTTATACAGCTCTGGTTACATACACATGCAGGTCAACTCTTTGAGTGATAATGCGGAAAGTTTGAAGTTAATAACTCATCTCCTTCTACCCTAGGCCACAAACTTATCAATCACCCCAGATGAATTATTAACTTCAAACTTTTGGCATAATCACTCAAAGAGTTGTTCTGCATGTCCATGTAATGAGAGCTGTATAACTCATCTCCTTCTAACTTAGGCCACAAACTTATCAATCACTCATGCCGTGGAGATCCAAGATTCATGTGCTCCATGACCACTGGACTAAGCATATAAATGTTGAAGAATAAATTTGTGCTAGGATTTCTAAAATTGACATCTTCTACCTTAGGCCACAAGCTTATCAATCACCCCATTCTAAGATTATCATGAAGTCAGCGGAAGATTGTTCAACCCATCAGACTTTTCAAGATGATAAATAGGACGTGACTCTATTCAAGATTGTTTATACCTTTTTGATATTTATGAATGAAGTATTTGAATTTCTATGCATTTTTAAAGACTTTGATAATTGGAGACTAAATTTAGATGTTTTATGAGATAATTAGTCTTTTTCTAAGTAAATGGTCCTTTTAAATAAAATGTAACTTTCTTTCTCAACTACTTTATTGTCGATTTAATCACTTTATCATAACTGTTTATGGACAATCTACTAAAGAACCTGAATAAATGATATAATTGAAATTGTAAGATAAATTGTCAGCATTAGGAATGATAGAACGTAGGAATTACTAATGACCTTGAGCCCTCCCAATTGGGTAATTAGTTGTGATTCATAGATCTGAATTAATGACAGGAATAATATGGTCTGGATTTTGCTGATAAATGATAATCCCCTATGGAATCTGATTGTGTATCTGATAATCTCCCAAGTATAGTCTGAGAATCTGCTTTTACCTGGATAGAACTGTGAACCCTTTGATTTTAGTAAGATTTATAGGAGAAGAAAGAAAAGACTAAAATAAGATTTCTTTTAAATTGTGTGCAACTTGTTCAGTTCTTCAAACATCTCTTTAATTCTCTTTAGCTGCTATTATTTATTTGATGAATACATTTTATGTAACCCAGGTGAATTAAACCCAAACGATGTAATGTTAGAAAGCTCCACCTGTGGAGGGATGTAAATGAGGTTACCAAATTAAAAGAAAGAGAACTCGAAAAAAAAATAGCTACGCAAGAATGAGGCATGGTTGACACAGGCATGGACAAGTAATAGATACATGGCAAACTATAGAAACTGTTACGTACCCGTGGGTATCTTGTCACATGACCATGATGTAATTGAGGCTCTGCTGGGCATGATGTAATGGCCTTGTGATGGTGGAGTGACATAATTTTCCTGCCAGTGAGAGGTCATGTGATAGTTTTTTTTCAACAGGGTATAAAAGGAGAACCCCTCCCTGTGACGCAGGGCAGTTCGTGGTTGAATTCGTCAGTGACTCCATTCTGCTGCATATTCAATGTTATGATGCAGTTTTGTTTTAAAGTGGAGTTTTACTTTCTGCCTTAAGTCTCAAAGGTTATTGCCGGCAGTTCTGCTACAATACTGCCAGTTTAGTCCAGTCATACAGTGAAGAATTTATTGAAGTACGGAAATCCCGAAGGATCGGAAAAAGTTGGTGTTGACAGTGATAAATAGGGTTGACCTTAATTAATCTTCATCTGGTAGGAGTTAGTAGCCTATGGTTCAAGATAGCCCCTGCAAAAGAGCAGAAAGGGTTGGAGCAATATTTCACCAAGGAAAGGTTAGTGCCAGCTGTTTTATGTCCCTCACCGTGAATCCTTTGGGCAAGGCATATTTCGACTGAGTTCAGCAGTAATGTCTTGACATCGGTGAGGAATTTGTTACTTCTAGGAAAAACTCTCCTAAATGACTGTGTAAATCACTTGGACTTTTGCATTACTACTTCTAAGAACTGTTTTTGCATTATCGCTTTAAGAACTGTTTTCGCATTATAGATTTAAGAACTGTTCAAGCTGCCGTATAGCAGCCAACTTCTTGTTAAGTTAGTCGTTTGTTTACTTTTGGGTTTTATTGAGCAGTATTTAATAAATGCTTTATTTGTTATAATAAGCCTGTCTCAATTCTATATTCATTGTTGTCAAGCCATAACAATTAGGGGCTCATCCGGGATTAGTACCATTTTTGAGTTTAAATGCTTGTTTAGGTTTTGGACGGTGTTTTGGAAAAGGGAAATACCTGATTCTATTGTTTGATTGGTTTGACTGATAACCAGGAGTTATTAGCGAAGGGAAAAAAAAAGTGATGTATCTGAGATTGCTAGTAGGATGGAACTTAAAGGTATTTTGAGGTCTACAATAAAGCCTGTAATACAGAGAAAAATTGTGACACACTATGTAGATTTGGGTGATTTTGAAGAATTGATTTTAGATTTGTTTCCAATAAGTACTCTAGAGATGCAGTTATAAATCGAACAAATGAGGTTAGAGCAAAGTAAAGCGGACTTGGAGCGTTGTAGTTTAGAAGCTGAAAATAAAAAGACGGAATTTGAATTTGTGACGGCAGAATTAAGATCCGAGAATCAGTCTCCAGGTTTTTGAAAACCATTTGTTGTTGGTCAGGAAATTAAATTGGTCCCTCATTTTAATAAAACAAAAGTGGAGAAATATTTTCAACACTTTGAAACTGTTGCTCTAATTTCAGACTGGCCGAAAGTGAAATGGTCAGTGTTGTTACAGAGTGTAATTAAAGGCAAAGGACAACAGATTTATACAGCTTTAACTGCTGAGCAAGCACTTGATTATGATATGTGAAATTGCACATATTAAAGGTGTATGAGTTAGTTCCAGAAGCATATAGAGAAAGATTTAAAAATTTGAAGAAATCTACGGAGTAAATGTTTGTGGAACTTGCCTACGATAAAGCTGTGTGTTTTGACAGATAGGTTTCCTCAAAAAATGTAAATGGGGAGTATAATAAATTGAACGAGCTGATTTTAATGGAGGAATTTAAAAGGAACATCCCTGTTGAAGTAAGGACATACTTAAATGAGAGAGACACTGCTACAATGCAGGGCTCTGCTAAACTAGCTGATGAGTATGCTTTAATTCACAAGAATAAATTTCCTCAGGGCAAATCTTTTCAAAGGAAATATAACACAGAGAATCAAGGTAAACCAGAAATTAAATCAGAAGGTAGTGAGAAAGGTAAGGAGGAAGGAAAACCCGTGAAGGAAAGACAGTTTGGTCCCATTTGTAATTATTGTAAGAAACCTGGTCACGTTATAGCCAACTGTTTCTGATTGAAAAAGAAAGAGAAGGAAGCAGTCCCAGATGCTTGTGTGCAACATACTGAAACACCTGTAAATTCACAGGGTTTAATAAACACAAATGAAGTTCTGTTAGAGTCTGACCATGTGAAGAATGGATATGTTCATTTTATAACTGAAGGATTTATATTCTTGAAAGAGGGATCCCCTCTGGTGCCAATAAAAATCCTTAGGGATACTGGAGCTTCTCAATCACTGATGTTAAACAGTGGGTTAAAGTTTAATGATGAGTCTGACACTGGTGAGGTAAATTACATATGAGATGTTGGGAGTGCCCTTATGCCTGTACATCTGCATAGAGTACATTTAAGGTCAGGGTTAGTTACAGGACTTGTTAAAGTAGGACTACAACCACCTAGCTTACCCGTGAATGATATTTCTTTATTGTTAGGAAATGACTTGGCAGATGGACAAGGTTTTCCTGAGATGCATTTGACAATAAAGTCAGAGGAACCATGGATGGATTCAAATACAGATTCATCCTGTGTTGTAACGCAAACTATGGCTAAAAAGTTTGATGTGCAGAATGAGGTTGTTACCCATGACTGTTCAACTCAGGATTCAAGTTTTGAAGATGTGTCAGAAACTTTCTTAACTTCATTGTTAGAACAAGATTCTTGGAGTAAGTCTGACCATGAAGATTTGTCTCTGTCTCGGAAGGAAATGATAGCAGAGCAGAATAGAGACCCTGAGATTATCAAATTAAAAGTACAAGCTCTTCCAGACAGTGAAGTTGATAAGGTGCCAGTAGGATATTATTTTGAGAAAGGAGTAATGATGAGGAAGTGGAGATTGCCTACAATTCCTGCAAGTGATGAATGGAATATTGATCACCAGATAGTTGTTCCTAAAGTTTATCGAAATGAGATATTAACTTTAGGCCATAGTGTGCCCTTGGGTGGACATCAAGGGGTAAGGAAAACTGTGGACAAGATTTTAAAACATTTTTACTAGCCTGGTTTGAGGAGAGATGTGGCGATGTTTTGCAGAATGTGTCATACTTGTCAAATTGTGGGTAAACCTAATCAAGTTACTCCATTGGACCCACTGCAAACTATTCCAGCATTCAGTGAACTGTTTTCCAAAATTATTATAGATTGTGTAGGACCCTTACCAAAAACAAAAAAAACTAGTTATCAGTACTTGTTGACTATCATGTGCACTGTGTCTAGGTTTCCAGAGGCAGTACCACTTAGGAATATAACAACTAAGATGGTAACAAAGATTCCTATAAAATTCTTTACTTATTTTGGGTTGCCTAAGGAAATACAATCTGATCAAGGCAGTAATTTTATGTATGGATTGTTTCAACAGATAGTTTATAAATTAGGAGCTAAGCAGATTACCTTCTTTGCATACCATCCAAAATCTCAAGGTACCTTGGAGAGGTTTCATTCTACCCTCAAGACTATTGTGTGGACAATAGACAATTGTGGACAAAGATGGACAATCAAGGACATATTGTGTGGACAATGGAAATGATTGGGATGAGGGTATACAGTTACTTCTATTTGTAGTAAGGGAGTCAGTACAGGAATCATTAGGTTTCAGTCTATTTGAACATATTTATGCATAGAGTTAGAGGACCTTTGGCTTTAGTAAAAGAACAATGGATTAATAAAGAGGTACACACTAATTTGTTGGACTATGTTTTAAAATTTAAAGACAGATTACATAAAGCTTGTAACTTAGCTAGGGAAAATTTAAAATTGGCTCAGGTGAAAATGAAAACGTGATACGATAAAGAAGCTAGTACGAGGACATTTAAGCCTGGAAATTATGTGCTGGTTCTTTTCCCAGTGCAAACAAATCCTTTACAAGCTAGATTTCATGGTCCTTATGAAATTTTGTCTAAAATTAATGATGTGGGTTACATGATAAAAATTGTAAAAGATGTAAATTGTACATGATAAAAGATTGTAGAAGGCCAACTCAACTTCCCATGTAAATATGATAAAACCATATTATGAGAAACAGTCTGCTACTATGACTGTTATGGTCAATAATAATGAGTCTGATCTCACTAGGAACATAATGGATGATTCATCTAAAACTCATTCTAAACCCAACATTGTTTCTGTCAGGTTACCAAACTCAACCATTCTGGAAAATATTGATGAGAAATTAGCACATTTACAGCCACAGCAGAAGCAGCAAATGAAGCAAATAATTTTTAGATATAAGGATTTATTTCCAGACGTTCCTAGAAGAACCACAATAGCTTCACATGATGTAGATGTTGGGGATGCCAAACCCATAAAGAATGAACATGGAAAAATGTGAACTCACTGAGAAAGAAATTAAATATATGTTAGAGAATAATATTATTTGACCTTCTAACTCAAATTGGAGTTCACCTTGTGTTATGGTGCCTAAGTCAGACAGTAGTACTCGCTTTTGTACAGACTACAGGAAGGTGAATGCTATAATGAAAACAGACACATATCCAATTCCTAGAGTAGATGATTGTGCAGATAAAGTGGGAAAAGCAAAGTTCCTTACAAAGACTGATTTATTGAAAGGGTACTGGTATGTTCCGTTAACAGACAGAGGTAGAGAGATTTCTGCATTTGTAACTCCACCTGGGTCAAATGAATATAATGTTCTTCTATTTGGGACGAAGGATGCCCTAGGTACTTTCCAGCGGATGATTAACTCTGTGATTCAAGGGTTAAAAGATACAGATGCTTATATTGATGATTTAGTTACAGGAAATGCTACTTGGGAAGCACACATTACTGTGGTGGAGAAATTATTTGAAAAGCTGTCAAAAGCTAACTTGACTATTAACCTAGCTAAAAGTGAATTTAGAAATGCCACTGTGACTTACCTTAGTTATGTTGTAGGTCTGGGCTTGGTTAAGGAAAATGGTTAAGGAAATACATTAAGCTCCAATTTAACAACAAAGTTTTAATGTTACAAGAGTACAATATTTTGATAACTCACATTAAAGGCAAAGTTAACGAGATTGCTGATTGTCTATCTCAATGTTAAATGTACACTAATTTTTTATTGAATGATATTTTAACATTTGTAACACTTACTGTATAGTAAGTATGGAAATCCTGAAGGATCAGAAAAATTACAATTAATGTCCTCTCCAGGTTACAAAAGGGTTTTGTTCTGGAGAACTATTCACAACCTGAACAATTTGTGAATTGGATATGAGGAAAACAGTGTGTGGGAGGGGATCACAGAAGCAGCTGTGATGGGAGAGGAACTAGCAGCAGGAAGTGCAGCCATCAGCTGGCCTCCCTGACTCAGTGAGTGAGTGAACCTGCTCATCATTCCCACCTCTACTTGTATTGGTTGTTTCAGACTGGGGTTTGGTGGTATAGTAGGACAGAAGAGAGAATGATTTGAGTAGGTGCTGTCCTCGATTTTGTCAGCTGTTTTCCCGAGGCAGAGATTGTTTATTATTGTGAAGCAGCCTTAATCTGCAGTTATGGGTTCTGAGCCAGTCGTGCAAATAAGAATCAGACTTCAGAAAGTTCAAGTATACTGTAATTACATGCAGTAATTTGTTTTAAAATTACAAAGGTGGTTGCATGAATAAATAGCACTCTCTGTGATGGGAGCAGGATACCAGCTCACAGCTTTAAAAATGACCTGATTATGAGATGTTCATTGGGCAACCATCCAAATGATAGAACTTTGCCAGGCATGAGATACCTCTGACAAAGATATTTTGCACTATAGTGACAGAGTTCAAGAACGGGTCTGAAATTTGCCACTTAACACATGATCAGAGAGATATTTGTTCTGTCAATTGAAATATGGGGCATTTGTGTAATCAGAGATCCATTCTTCAATATAGTATATATTGAATATTAGAGGTAGCCTTGATATTTTTTAAGTTGTGTGCTCCCATTGTAAATATGTAATTCTACAGAACTACATACTTACACCAAAAGTTTTTGCAGTAAGCAATGTAATCAGAACAATTGAAACAGTTACTTCTGAGAATAAACTCAATGCACTTAATGTTCAGGGAGAATTTTCCAGGAGCTTCTTTCATTGGGTTTCCCTCCCAATGTCTGTACGTACTGATTAAAGACTCGTTACACCTGCTCTCCATGTCACCAATTCAGAGTCGCCTCTGAAGTGTTTGCATTCCTCATTTCAAAGCTGGTTCTATCAGGCATGGTTGTACTTATTTTTATTAGTGTCCGAGTCACAAATTCATCAAACATGCTACTTATTTCTGTCTGCTTTTGACATTTCAAGATGGCATTGTGTTATACTGCTCACTCATGGCCAGTTTTTGTTTTGATTACTAGCTATCTTTGTCCAACATAAAGGAGTGAGGATTCAGCCTTTGCTGAAGACTGTGCATACACAACCTCTGCTTTCGTTGACTTGAATAGAACAGATTTGATCACTAATCTCCTGTAGAATTTGTCACATAATCAGCCTTATGGTGATAAGGATACAGCAGAACTACCAACTAAATGCAAATAATGATATACAGAAGACAGCTCCCTCATTAATGACCAGATGAGGTCATTGTCTCTTCTCCCCTTCTCTTTCTTTAAAATGTTTACTCACTTGAATGTTTGGAAAATGCTTTACTGGTTATTCTGTGCCTTGAGCATGAGGAGTAATTGGATGCCATGAATGATGCTTTTTGGATTCTGGACACATGTAACATGAACCCAGTTCAAATTAGCATAGTAACATTGCTGAACCCTGCATCCATTTCCTGTCAATGATCTGTTGAAAACTACTGGCAATATTATTCCTGATTAGTTGTTAAGCACCTATGTTATAATAAGTGCAATTGCACCTCCACCACAGATTCCTGTTAATTAATCAAAATCCCAACAAATCTTTAATATTCCTCTATACTTACTGCCAAGAGAATTTTTCTTACAGCTTTGTAATGCTTTGTCATATTTTAATGTAAACTTATCCATTACAAATAACCAATTTCACATTTTTAACCATGGATAACACAATCTGGTTCTGTAGTTAGACCTTCAGTTTTGCATATTGCAGTTCCAATGTCCAAACTGAAAATAATGTGAATGAAACATCTCCTGCTGCAAATAGATTCCACAGAGCCCATTGCTTCTGGGACATGGACACTAATCCAATTTGAATGATATGTCTGAGTACATGTAAAGTATGACTCTTGGTGAGGGTGGTCTGGAATTACTTTGTCTTTGGAGCACACTAGGACATAAAATGCTGAATCTGTATTAATACTAAGTTTGGAGGACAGCAAAGGTGACAAACAATTTACAATAAAGTGTTAATTTAGATGTTCCATTTAAGTTAGAAAGACAGAAACATTAAAAACCTACAACACGAACAATGCTTCTCTTTGTCTTGTACACTTCTATCAGGTCACCTCTCATCCTCCTTTGCTCCAAGGAGAAAAGGCCGAGTTCACTCAACCTATTCTCATAAGGCATGCTCCCCAATCCAGGCAACATCCTTGTAAATCTCCTCTGCGCCCTTTCTATGGTTTCCACATCCTTCCTATAGTGAGGTGACCAGAATTGAGCACAGTACTCCAAGTGGAGTCGGACCAGGGTCCTATACAGCTGCAATATTACCTCACGGCTCTTAAACTCAATCCCACGATTGATGAAGGCTAATGCACCATCTACCTTCTTAACCACAGAATCAATCTGCATCACAGCTTTGAGTGTCCTATGGACTCGGAACCCAAGATTCTGCTGATTCACCACGCTGCCAAGAGTCTTACCATTAATGCTATATATATTTAACTTCTATTATAACTGCCACCATATTTAACTTACCAAAATGAACCACCTCACACTTATCTGGGTTGAACTCCATCTGCCACTTCTCAGTCCAGTTTTGCATCCTGTCAATGTCCCGTTGTAACTTCTGAAAGCCCTTCGCACTATCCACAACACCCCCAACCTTTGTGTCATCAGCAAATTTACTAATCCATTCCACCACTTCCTGATCCAGGTCATTTATAAAAATCACAAAGAGTAGGGGTCTCAGAACAGATCCCTGAGGCACACCACTGGTCACCGGCCTCCATGCAGAATATGATCCGTCTACAACCACTCTTTGCCTTCCATGGGCAAGCCGGTTCTGGATCCACAAAACAATGTCCTCTTGGACCCCATGCCTCCTTGCTTTCTCAATGAGCCTTGCATGGGGTACCTTATCAAATGCCTTGCTAAAATCCATATACTCTATATCTATAGCTCCACCTTCATCAATGTGTTTAGTCACATCATCAAAAAATTCAATCAGGCTCGTAAGGCACGACCTGCTTTTGACAAAGCCATGCTGACTATTCCTATTCATATTATGCCTCTCCAAATGTTCATAAATCCTGCCTCTCAGGATCTTCTCCATCAAATTACCAAGCACTGAAGTAGAACTCACTGGCCTATAATTTCCTGGGCTATTTCTACTCCTATTCTTGTATAAGGGAACAATATTCGCAACCCTCCAATCCTCCAGAACCTCTCCCGTCCTCTTTGATAATGCAAAAATCATTGCCAGAGGCTCAGCAATTTCCTCCCTCACTTCCCACTAGTAGCCTGGGGTACATTTCATCCGATCCCGGTGACTTATCCAACTTGATGCTTTTCAAAAGCTCCAGCACATCCTCTTTCTTAATATCTGTATTCTCAAGCTTTTCAGTCCACTACAAGTCCTCCCTACAATCGCCAAGATCCTTTTCCATAGTGAATACTGTAGCAAAGTATTCATTAAGTACTTTTGCTATTTCCTCCAGTTCCAAACACACTTTTCCACTTGATTGGTCCTATTCTCTCATGTCTTATCCTCTTGCTGTTCACTTACTTGTAGAATGCCTTGTGGTTTTCCTTAATCCTGTCTGTCAAGGCCTTCTCATGGCCCCTTCTGGCTCTCCTAATTTCATTCTTAAACTCCTTCCTGCTAGCCTTATAATCTTCTAGATTCCTATCATTACCTAGTTTTTTGAACCTTTTGTAAGGTCTCCTTTTCTTCTTAGCTAGATTTAGAACAGCCTTTGTACACCATGGTTTCTGTACATTCTTTCCATGTCTCATTGTACCCATGTCTCCATGTCCATGTCTCATTGTACCCACACAAATATCCTCTGAACATTTGCCACATTTCTTCCATACATTTCCCTGAGAACCATCTGTTTCCAATTTATGCACCCAAGTTCCTACCTGATAGCCTCATATTTCCCCTGACTCCAATTAAACATTTCCCTAACTTGTCTGTTCCTATCCCTTCCAGTGCTATGGTAAAGGAGATAGAATTGTGATCACTGCCTCCAAAATGCTCTCCCACTGAGAGACCTGAGGTTATGGAATACTTTGTGCCTTGACTTAGAGTATATAAGGTCTTTACTTGCAGAGGTTTGTGAATAACAGGCAGGGCTTGACTAGTTATAGACTGTGTCCTTAAAAAATCTTCACATGTTCTGGTTCTAGGCTTTGATTTTTTAGATGTCTCAGTTGATGAAAAGGAGTAAGAGACATGATGAACACGGGAGCTCTCGAGGATTACAAACCTTCCCAAGTTCCAAAGTTCCATGGACAATATTCCCCAATAATACTCCCCAACTCTTCCTCTGCTACATTGATGACTGTATTGGAGCTACTTCATGCACCCTTGCTGAGCTCATCAATTTCATCAACTTGGCTTCCAACTTCCACTCTGCCCTTCAATTCACTTGGTCCATCTCTGACACCCACCTCCCATATCTTAATTTCTCTGCTTCCATCTCTGGAGACAGACTGTCAATTGAAATTTTTAATAAACCTACTGATTCCCTTGGTTATCTTGACTATATCTCTTCCCACCCTATCTCCTATAAAATTGCTATTCCCTTGTCCCAGTTCCTGCACCATCGCCAAATCTGTTCCCAGGACATGGCTGTCTGTTCCCGGACATCAGAGATGTCCTCCTTCTTGAAAGCTTGGGTTTTCCCTCACTCCAATATTGATGCTGCCCTCACCCGCATCTCCTCCATTTCCTGAGCAACCACACTCACCTTATCTTTCCACTGCCTTAGCAGTGATAGAGTTCCTCTTGTCGTTACCAATCACCTCATGAGTCTTTGCATCCAACACATCATCCTCTGCAACTTTTACTGTCACCAAAATGATCCTACTACTGAACATATCTTTACCCCTCCACTCATCTATCACTTTCTGCAGAGATATCTGTGATTCCTTTGCCCATGTGCTCCTCCCCACTAATTTTCCCCCGATTCTTATCCCTGCAAGCGGCCTAAGTGCTACGCCTGCCCATACACTTCCTCCTTCACCTCCATTCAGGGCCCCAAACAGTTCTTCCAGGTGAAGGAAAACCTGCGAATCTTCTGGGGCCATGTATTGTGTCTGTGCTCCCAAAGCGGCCTCCTCTACATTGGTGAAATCCATCATAAACAGTGGACCATTTTGTCGAACACCTCCGCTCCATCTACCATAAAGTGGAGATTTCCGATGGCCAAACATTTTAACTTCCATTCCCATTCCCATTCCAGCATTTTGGTCTATGGTCTCCTGTTGTGCCAATATGAGGCAACCCTCAGGGTAAGGAGAAACATACCTGATATTCCACCTAAATAGCCTCCAACCCGATAGCATAAATATTGATTACTCCTTCTGGTAAAAATTTCCCCCACCCAATCCCCTCTTCCTCTGTTCCCCATTCTGGCAGTTTGCCTCTTTTCACCTACCTATCACTTGCCCCTGAGTCCCCTCCTCTTTCCCTTTCTCCTATGGTCCACTCTCCTCTCCTATCAGATCACCTTCATCTCCAGCCTTTGACGTTTTTCATACACCTGGTTTCACCTATCACATTCTAGTTATCCTTCCCCTCCCCCCACCTTTTTATTCCGGTGTCTTCCCCCTTCCTTCTCAGTCCTGATGAAGGGACTTAGCCTGAAGCATTGATAATTTATTTACATACTATAGATTCTGCCTGACCTTATGAGTTCCTCCAGCATTTTGTGTGTGTTGCTCCCAATATTTGCTTCACTTTGAGGGCACAAAATGCAAATATCAAAATGTTGAAAGGCTTCAGGGAAAACTGCTTGCCATCATAATCTCTGAGAGGATGAATGCCTAGAGCCAGAATATGTGAAGTCTTTTCAGGGGCATAGTCTATTACTAATCAGCTCATGTCCATCATTCACACTCCTCTGAAGAATATGTAAGACCTTATATCTTCAAAGTCAAGGCTCAAATTGCTTCACAACCTGAATGGAGTGCCTGGATTCATATTTTGCTGTAAATTGTTTGCCATCTTTGCTATTCTCCAAACTTTAACACAGATTCAGCACCTGTCAGTAACTGATACACATTTTTATGAGTCAGAACGCCCAGTAATACTGGCACTACTACATTCCTGTCTCATTATGGTATCAGACTTTCTTTGACAACCTTGAGATGTATTGAGATGATTACAGACAATGGCTTCCTGCTGACTGAAACTTTCATAATGTCTATGGTAACAAAGTTCAGGAATAACATAACATTCTAATGTTTTTCATAATTAAGATTTTTTTAAATGGAGGTCAATGAGAAACAATTAGCCATTTGTGATTAAGAATAATAAATAACTTTTTACAAACTATTAGCTTCTGTATCAATCTTGTGCAATGTACATCACACAGTTTATAAATATGAATCAGAAGCTATCAAGGCTTCAGAACAACCTGGACACAGGGCGCATTGAGCCAGTGGAGCTGGAAGCAATCAGCTTCTGCTTGGGCTGTGTGGCCTTGGTTGGTCTGAACTGAAAGTTTTCAAAGGGAAATGATAGGGGTTTTGGATGGTATCCAATTGGAAGGGTTACTTTGCAGGCAAAAGGTAATGTGCTAGTGAGGCATATTTGAGCAAGGGATAGAAGATCCAACTTATGGAATGGGTATCCACAGGATGAACAGTAGGAGAAACTTATTAAAATAAAACTTACTTCTCTGATCACTTGCTGTGATTTAATGCTGAAGCACATCATTGGGATGTGATCAAGCAAATTTCTGAAATGGTGCAAACCAATCCAAAAATGGTTATTATAACTTTTCACTCTGGTTAATGTCCATTCACAGCTATATCATCTCTTAGCCTATTGTGCCTAATTTGCACAAAGGACAATTCCAAAATTAGTACTATGACTATAAACAGAAGAAAAACTTCTTTTAATGATACTCATTGAAGTATTGATATGGACATCTAGATAATTCTTCTGTGCTTCACCTAATAAGTGCAATGAGATCTAACAGTACTTCACAGAGCAGACAGATTTTTCACAGCATCTCATCTGAAAGAGGTACCTCTGGCTGTGAGACTCCTGTTTGTACTGTCAGCCAAAACTATTGAGCTTCAGACATGAAATAGCATTTGAATCCTAATCATTTTGGCACAAAGGCAAAATTCAGACCAATAAATCAAACATCATCAAGTGCTAATAAATAGATAAACAACAAATATACTCATGTAACTTTTGAAAATTCTCTGAAATAGTAGCACAAGTTTTCTATTGTAGTGCCTTCCAAAAGGTGCAATGAGCTCAGCAAAATGACTGCAGCCTTGCACAGTCCCTCTGACCTCAAGCTCTAGATAAAAATTGGAATCATAGAAAACCTACAGCCCAAAACAGGCCCTTTGGCCCACAATGCTATGCCAAACATGTACTTACTTCAGAAATTACCTAGAGTTACCCATAGCCCTCTATTTTTCTAAGCTCCATGTACCTATCTAGGAGTCTCTTCAAAGACCCTATGGTATCCACCTCCACGACCATTGCCAGCAGCCCATTCCATGCACTCACCACCCTATGTGAACAAACTTACACCTGACATCTCCTCTGTACCTACTTCCAATCACCTTAATACTGCGCCCTCTCGTGTTAGCTATTTCATCCCTGAGAGAAATCCTTTATCTATCCACATGATCAATGCTTCTCATCATCTTGTACACCTCTATCAGGTCACGTATCACCCTCAGCCGCTCCAAGGAGAAAAGACCGAGTTCACTCAACCAATTCTCATAAGGCATGATTGCCAATCAACATACTTGTAAATCTCCTCCGTACCCTTTCTATGGTTTCCAGGTCCTTCCTATAGTGAGTTGACCAGAACTGAGCACAGTACACCAAGTAGTGTCTGACCAGAGTCCTATATAGCTGTAACATTACCCCTCAGCTCTTAAATTCAATCCCAGTTGATGAAGGCCAATGCACCATCTGCCTTCGTAACCACATAGTCAACCTGCACAGCAGCTTTGAGTGTACTATGGACTCAGACCCAAAGATCCCTCTGATCCTCCACACTGCCAAGAGTCTTTCCATTAGTGCTGTATTCTGCCATCATATTTGACCTACCAAAATGAACCACCTCACACTTATCTGGGTTGAACTCCATCTGCCAATTCTCAGCCTAGTTTTGCATCCTATCGATGACCAGCTCTAACCTCTGACAGCCCTCCACACTATCCACAACTTTTGTGTCATCAGCAAGTACACCAACCCATCATTTCCCTTCCTCATCCAAGTCATTTATAAAATCATGAAGAGTAAGGGTCCCAGAACAGATCACTGAGGCATGGACCTCCATGCAGAAATGACCTGTCTACAACCACTCTTTGCCTTCTGTGGGCAAGCCAATTCTTGATCCACAAAGCAAGGTCCCCTTGGATCCCATGCCTTCTTACTTTCTCAATAAGCCTTGCATGGGGTACCTTATCAAATGCCTTGCTGAAATCCATATACACTACATCTACTGCCCTACCTTCATCAATGTGTTTAGTCACTTCCTCAAAAAATTCAATCAGGCTCATAAAGTACAACCCGCCTGTACAAAGCCATGCTGACTCCTCCTAATCATATTATGCCTCTCCAAATGTTCCTAAATTCTGCCTCTCAGGATCTTTGCCATCAACTTACATACCACTGAAGTAAGTTTTGATGATGGTGTAAGAACATGGCATGGGATCGTATTCAGTATATTCGGACAGGTTGGTGGGGTGGAGATACATCTCTATCTAAAGAGGTCTAAGGCACTCTTTCCCCACACTAGCCTGCAGATCCCCCTTGGGCAAAGTGTGGCACCTGCCTAGCCCCCCATCCTGGGTCATGCAAAGCCTTTGGAGCAGATGGTGGATAGTCGTCTGAGGAGCTGGTACCCAACACAAGTCCTGGTCATGCGACCACTGATGCCATGCAGACAGTCTCTGAAGAGTATTCTAAAGTTGTTTATGGGGTCACCCGTCTTGTTAAGAAACTGCCCAGAAGAAGGCAATGGCAACCCTCCTCAGTAGAAAAAATTGCCAGGAACAACCATGGTCACGAGACCATGTTCGCCTGCATCATACGACATGGCACATAATGAATGATGAACAAAACCAATCCTAGTTTTTCTGTGATATTGTGGCAACGCAATAATCTGACTAACAGGATTCAAGCTGTGTGCTTTGAAAAGAGGTAGGTCTTAAAGGCAGTGGTACGTTCAAGGACTTTGGAGAAAGAAGCAACAAGGTTGGATGATAGCAACACCATTGGATTAATAATTGAATTAATAATTTGGAAAATATGAGCAAATGACAAATCAGAGGTTGCTTAAAATCAGAAACATGTAGCCGAAGGGTTTCAGCCTGAAACGTCGACTGTATACATTTTCTAGGTGTTGCCTGGCCTGCTGAGATCCTCCAGCATTTTATATGTGTTGCTCAGATTTCCAGCTTCTGCAGATTTTCTGTTGTTTGAAATGTTAGAAACTGAAAGTTTCCATAAACATACTGGATTGTTTAAAAATTAATTTATTAAAGCCTTTTACAAAGGAAAACATGTCATCTTTACACATTCTGGCTTGAAGGGACTACAGACTTAGATATGATCTTACATAAATAACATTTTATTTGATTGCCTCAGTAGCATATTTATATGGTAACTAAGTATGATTAATAAATGGTCAGTCTCCCCCTGAAGCTTTCTGCTTAGCAATAAAAGCTAATAAAGTGTGAAGAAAAATGTTGTGTGTGATTTGCAAATGAGATGATCCAGGCAAACTTGGATGGATGGATGACAATCTTGAGCAAGGGAAAATCCCAGAGGAAGTTTGCTTCAACACTGCAATGTGTACTGCAAAACAAGCACGGCAAGTAAGTATTTGATTTGTAAGCTCCTAGGATTAGTTGCAAATAACATTGGTTATATAAGCCATATATTTTTATATGTTTTTGAATCATCTAAAATTATCCTCATGCTCAGGATGTTTCACATAGAAAGAGATCATAACCTGTCCATTCAATTCTTCTATTATATTCCATCAAGTTACAATTGCTCTTCAAATTTGTTTCAATGTTTGTGTTATTTTCTAGTATTTGGTTTGACATCAACATAAGATTTAAATGTGTACAACATCAATTTAGTGTCCTGTATTAGATTTTGTTAAATATTGGATGAATGTCTGGAAGGGCAAAATGCCAATTTAGCTCTTTCTGATTTTGTAGCATGTGGGGTCTGTTAATGACTGTAGAATGTTGGTTGATAGTGGCAAGATTCTTAACTGGATTTGTTCTTAGACGCAGGCACTATTAAAATGCAGGTGTTCATCAATGATTTGATAGCTGGCTTGATGGATTCATCTTGGCTTTGGTTTTATCGCTTCTATTTCAGCACAAATGTGCTTTTTTAAGTCCAAAGGAATGTTGTGTGCTATGAGCTAACAGGGAGTGACCATTGCAACATCTAATTGGTTTATGATGACTGTGTCAATGAACACAGGGAGTGTTTTAAAAAACAGCCGGTGTTGAGAGAAAAGATCAAAGAGTTTGTCTGTCTCTGGGTCTCACTGCATTGTGAAGCTTGAGAAGATACTGAGCTGTGTGTCCCAGCATCTTTGGATTTCAACCAACAGCCGAAAATCATGATCCACGTCAAGGAGCCAGGACTGGCTTCATAAGCGAGACAGAATTTGGAGCACCCCTGACAATAGCAACAATCCAGTGGTGACTTAGAATTTTGAATTCCAGAAATTTTGTACCTTGTTGAAATCTTTATATATATCTATATATATTTATGTATGTATGTAATTTATATATATATATAATTCACCATTCTCATTATTAGATATTGCAACATACCACTGCTACATAACAATTTTCATGGCATATGCTGATGATACTAAACTTGATTCTGATTCCTGGACACTCAAATTGTTGGGTTTAATTGATTAATCCAGCCCATTACACTCAGATGTTGTAATTCCATGTTAGTATTGTCATCAGGAACATTTTAAGGCTCTATACAGATCTGTGCCTGTAGGCTTTTAATTAGTTTGTCATCCTTGAGACACAGTACAAGGGTGATCTTAAAGACCAGCCTCAAATACTTCCTTCTAAGTGTAATGATCAGAGGAGATCTTTATTTGTGTTGTGGACTTTACTGATCAAAACATTAATAACTGCTCAGCCATCCTGAAGAATTCCTTTAATTACTTAAAGATGTTCAGAAGGCAGCTGTGATCTCGAACTGGTTTTGAACCATAAGTGACTGTCATCATGGGTCCCAGTTTTAACTAAAATCAGGCTGTAACACCAATGATCAATATCACTTGCATTGAAATCCCATTAGTAGTTGTCAATCAGTTTTATTACGAGCCATTCAATCATTGATTTTTTGGGAAATCCAGTTACAGAGAGAGGTTTATTTTAACTGTCATTAGAAGATCAAAATACACAACTCAAAGGAAAGGAAAATTGGACAGCTATTTCAGCTATGTAATGAAAGACAATTGCTCTACTAGTCCAGAAAGAGGCCATGCCTCTTACTCATTAGGGTAAAATTTGACATATAACATGTCACTGTGTTCAGATATGGCCCAAGTGCAGAGAGACAGAGAGAGAGAGAGACTCTGAAGCGGTTGATAGTTCACATACTTTAATGCAAACAAAATTAGAGGGAAGGGAAAGCAATAAGTGCTAGGCCAAACAAGGCTGTTGATTAAAGCTATCAAATGGACAATGAAGCCAACACTGTGGCTGAAAGGAATAACCAAATATAAAATGAATACTGCTACTCTTCAGAGTGAGTTGACTCGACAGTCCAATTTCTCAGGCAAGACTGAATGCAAGCAAGCAGTGAAATGTTGCTGTCCTTTGTTCGAGTCTCAACAAGTTCTATGACAAAAAGAATGGGGTTAAATACCATCACAATGAAATAATAATTAGCTGATACATGCACATACACAAGTGCAATTGCTGTATCTGCTGGGCAGCTGAATCCATGCTTGTGACAGGGCCTCGTCCCTGAAGCATCACAGACCTGTGTCCACTGGAAGTCCCAGATAAAGAACTTGTCCAAGGTGTCCCTCGCTGTGATCTAAATACGTTCTTCTGGACCCTACCCTTTCCAGTCCACTAGGTACTAAGAGGTGCTACACTGTATAGACAAGGGAACCTTCTACCAGGCAAGGAGGAGGGGGAGGTGGGGTGACTGGGTCCAGGGTTGAGGTAAAACTTGTGCTGGGAAACATGGAATAATGGGTGGATCTTCAGTGATGTTGGTAGACACAATCTATGTGACACCTTATTGACTGACTTTTCCACTACAAACGGTCCCACATAGTACATTTCCAGCTCAGTTCTTGACTTTCGGAGAAGATCCCTTGATGCCAACCAGACCTCTCCTGGCTTGAAAGGCCTTACCTGTCAACGGAGCTGATCAGCCTGCTGGGAATGCTGTTTCTAGGCATGCAGCAGAGAAGCCCTGGCTCATCTCTAAGTGCACGTTGCACTGGATCAGCTGTTTAGCGGCAGAAACTCATATATTAATCACCTGATCAGGGAAGAGTGGAGGGGAATCCCATCTGGCATTCAAAGGGAGATATAATCGTGGAGGATGACTGGAAGTTATTGTGGGCGATCTCTACCCAAACCAATTGGGACCTCCAGGACATAGGGTTGGAAGAGGCAAGGCAGTGCAGAGCTCTCTCCAAAACCCGGTTCAGACGCTCAGTCTGACCATTGGATTGGGGGTGAAACCCAAATGAGAGGCTGGCCGTGTCTCCGACAAGAGAGCAGAAAGCCTCCCAAAAGCAGGAAGTGAACTGTGGGTTTGATCAGATGTGGAGCTTGAACACATGTTGAACCATGAGTGTAGCAGACTTACAAGCCGATGGAAGCTTAGTGAGGGCAATGAAGTGGGCAGGCTTGGAAAAATTGATCCACATTGACCAAAATGGTGATGTTTCCATTAGCCGGGAACAGACCAGTGATGAAATCTACTGAGAGGTGGCACCAGGGGCAGTGGGATACAGGCAGAGGCCATAGTCAGACCCACAGGATGCTGACGTGATGTCTTGTTCCAAGCACAGGTTGGACAAGCGGGCACAAAATACTGGACATCCTGGGACGTAGATGGCCACCAAAATTGTGTCTTTATAAACTCCTGGGTCCATTAAATTCCCGGATGTCCAGCCAGACGGGAGGAGTGACCCTTTTCCAACAATTTGGAATGCACTGCTGCAGGAACAAATAGCTGTTTGGGAGGTTCCCTACCCGGGCCTCAACTCTTTGACAGGTCCTCACCTCTGCCTCTTATTCCTCAGATCACTGGAGTAGTAATACATGAGCGAGGAAGTATGGCTCTGGATTGGCCTTGTCCTCAGACCTGCCCAACTGCTGGCAGAGAGCATCATCTTTTGTATTCTTGCTGCTGGGATGATAGGTGAGGGTGAAGTTAAATCATGTGAAGAGAGCCCACCAGGCTTGACAAGAGTTGAGTCTCTTTGCTTCCTGAATGTAGGAGAGGTTCTTATAATTTGTCCAGACCAGGAAAGAATGATCTGCCCCCTCCAGCCAGTGTCACCATTCCTCCATAGCCTCCTTGACAGCCAGAAGTTCCCAGTTTCCAACATCATAGTTCCTCGGCTGGAGTGAAGCGACAAGGAAGAAAGGCAGGAGGGTGCAGCCATCTGTATGCAGAAGAGTGCTGAGAGAGTTCACCAATGCCGACATTGGATGCATCCACCTTGACAATAAATGGCTGTGATGGGTCTGGGTGTTGTAGCACTGGGGCACAGCTGAAAATTCACGTTAACTCAGAAAATGCTTGGTCAACATCATCTGTCCACTGAAATCCTGCCAGTCTTCCTGGTGAGCGCATTTATGGGGGCCACGGTAGAGCCGAAATTCCAGATGAAATGGCAAAAAATGTTTTCAAACCCCATGAAGCATCATACCTGTTTGACTGCAGATGGTTTTGGCCTCTCTGTAACTGCCTGAACTTTACTAGGGTCCATTTGAACACTACTCGGGGTAAGTATATAGCCCAGAAATGACACCTTGTCCTTCTGACACTCACATTTTTTGAGCTTGGCATATAGGTTATTTTCTGTGAACTCTCCAGACATGCTGAACATGTTCCTGATGAGAAAAGGAATAGATAAGGATCACACACAAAATGCTGGAGGAACTCAGCAGGCCAGGCAGCATCTATGGAAAAGCATAGTGTTGACATTTCAGGGCAAGACCCTTCGGTAGGACTGGATAAAGAGGCCATCTAAACACATAAGCACAAGCTGGTTCAACATGTCCCTGAGCAAATTGTTAATCAATATCTGGAGTACAGCTGGGGCATTGGCCAGACCAGAAGGCATCCTAGTGGCCATTAGAGGTATTGAAAGTTGTCTTCTACACATGCTTTTCTCTCATGCAAAGCAGATTGTAAGCATTGCTCAGATCAATTTAGAAAACATGGTTGCTCTCTGGAGATATTCAAACGCAGACGCCATCAGGGGAAGAGGGTAGCGGTTCTTCACAGTGATGTTGTTCAGGGGCGGGTAATCAAAGTAGGGATGGAGCTTGCCATCTTTCTTGCTCATAAAAAAAAAGCCTGCTCCTGCTGACAAGTCTGATGGACGGATGAATTCCATGGTCAATGCCTCCTTGATGTACTCTTCCATGGTCACCATTTCAAGATGAGAGAGAGAAAAGAGCCAGCCCTGGGGAGTACTAGTGCCAGGTAGGATGTCTATGGCACAGTCGTATGGCCGATGTAGGGGCAGGGTGGTGGCCTTCCTTCTACTGAAGACCTCAAGAAGAAACACATATTCGGCCAGAATCCCATACAGGTCCACAACCTTAGCTGACACAAGAGGGGATTCATGGAATGGAGCTTGAGGTGGACCCAGACACATAGACCAGCATGCCGGTCCCCACTCTTAGAGTGCTTTCAGAGACCAATCAAACTGTGGGTTATATTGGGATAACCGAGGGAGACCAAATACCAGTGTCAGTTCAGGCAAATCAACCAGATATGAAGAGAGATCTTCTTGATGGTTGCCTTCGAGCATAAGTTGAATGGGTTGAGTGAAAAGGTGGATCTGGCCAGAGACCAGAGGTCAACTATCCAGTGCCTTGACATTGATCTTTTCTCTTAATTCCTGAGTCGTAACTTCCCATCTTTGAGTTAGAGAGATATCCATGAGATTTTGTGCAGGGGAAGGCATTGATAATTGGGTTTGACGTTACTTTCTGAATCACTTTCATCTCCTTTCTTTGTTTTGTGGCTACCTGGAGAACAGAAATTTGAGAGTTGTATATGGATACATGCTTTGATAATAAATAAACCTTTGAAGACAGAGAATGGTGTTGAGAGGGATAATAAATGGTGGAATGGAAGAGCAGACTTGATGGCCCAAATGATCTAATTCTGCTCCTATAACTTAAACTCTTATGGAATAAAGGTGTAGGCTATTTTCTAAATCGGAGTAAATTCAGAAAGCAAAGGTACAAAGGGATTTTGGAGTACTAGTTCAGGATTCCCTATTGATTAACTTACAAGTTAAGTCAGTAGCAAGGAAGGCATATGTAATGTTAGCATTCTTTTCCAGAGGACTGGAATATAAAAGCAAGGATGCAATACTGAGGCTTTATAAAGCATTGGGCAGATTGTTTTAGAGAACTATGAGCAGTTTTGGTTCCCATATCTAAGAAAGGATGCTCTGGTATGGAAGGTCGTCCAGAAGAGGTTTATGTGAATGACCCTGAGAATGACAAGGTTAACATATGCAGATTATTTGATGTTCTGGGCCTATACTCTTCTGGAGTTTAGAAGAATGAAGTTGGATCTCACTGTAACCTAACAAATATTGAACGGCCTTGATTGAGTGGAAATGCAGAGGTTGCTTCCATTAGTGGGAGGGTATAAAACCTGAGGGCACAGCCTCAGAATAGACATCCCATCAGAGCAGAAATAAGGAGGAATTTATTCAGCCAGAAGGTGGTGAATCTGTAGAATTCATTGCTACAAGATGGCTGTGGTGGCTGAGTCATTGAGTACGTTAAAAATGAAAGATGAATTAATTGAAAGGTTTGGATGGACATAGTCCAAATGCAGGCAACAGGGTTTAGATCAGGAAGGCATTTTGATCAACATTGATGGTTAGGCCAAAGAGCATACTTCCATGCTGTAACAATTCTGTGACTCTTTGACATAATGGGAGTAAAGAATACCAACATTGAAACATTGACAATAATGGATTTCTGACTCAGTGACTCAGGCAACAACCATGGCAAGAGAAATGGAACTGGAAATTCAGAATGGGAATTGGAGAAGACAGAAAAGATCAAATTACATGGAAAGGTGACAGGAGCAGTGAAAAGAAAACAAAAGCTCTCTGATTGGGCTGAGGGCAGCAGAACTTGAACAACACGAGCAGTGGTGCTGCTGGCTGAAAGAGGATGGTACAGTTCAGTGAATATCGAAGGCTGGCACACTGAGGAATAAATGGGAGGAGATGAATAAATTCTGAAATTAAAAGAAGAGGGAAATGAAAGCATAATGCTGGACATGTAAGATACATGCCTGGGAAAGCTGGTTACTTAGTATTGAGTTTTAATGGCTATAATATGGTCAGTTGGAGCAATGAGGAAGCCTGTGGTTTCCTGTGCTGATTCTTTAGTGGAACAGTATGGCAACCTGAGAACCTGAGAACCTGAGTATACTGAGAATGGGACTGAAAATTAAAGTGATAAGAACTGAAGGTTTGAGTCACCTCAGTTTACTCAAATCCTGGTTTTAAACCTCTTCCAGGACAGTCTTTAGTTATTTATTAGTCTTTAACACTATCATTGCTTGCATTGTTTACTCTACCCTAAGCCTCCATCCCATCACAGAGCTTCTCCTTTTATCCCTGTCTTTATCTCTCCCCTTTTACTAGATGTCCCAATTCTGATGAATATTTATTAGCCCAGAAGGGTAGACTTGTTTCTTCTACTGCAGGTACTTCTTGACCTGTTCAGCAATACCAACATCTTCTGTTTTGATGGCAAAGTAAATTAGTTCAGCAATGGGACAACCACTGCTGCTTACTTAGTAAAAGCGATGGCAGCTTTTTAATTGACATCAGGCTAGACAAAGGAACCTTTGCTGTGCCCTCTGATCCTAGACTTCCTCATTTTCGGTACAAGATGATAGAGCGCATGGAAGGAATGGCCACTCCAGCTCCAACCAACAGAGAAATATCCTGCTTTGTTCATCTTTTCTCTGACCAAAAAAACACTGCAGAACATTAAAAGCTCTCAAAATCTACAAGTCTGCTAATGAGTGGAATAATGAAGCTGCTGCACAGTTGCAGTCTAATGCAAGGAGCAGGTCCTCATTCCACACTGTGGTCTAATACAGCTACTCGGGGAAGCAACTGTTGAAAGCAATGTGCTTAGAATGATAAGTGTATTGGTATTATAGCAAGACTTGAAATAGATCCCTGTAGGCCAAAACTCCTGCTGAATCTATTCACTAATGTCCAATTGCACGAAAGTAAACTGGATTACCTACAGCTGCATTTGAACCATTGGGAGATGAGGGACTATTGCACACTTGGCTTGGGAGAAAAGTGGCTTAAATAAACCATTCCAGGCTTGCCCATTGAGCTGGAAGGCATAATATCCTTTCCAACGGACAGGAATGCTGCATCATCTGGTAACACCCTTGGGGGAGGTCTGGGTGTCTACATCAATAAGAATACCTCAGTAGTAATGGTCCTCTGCTCACCACAGGTGAAGCTTTTAATAGTGATGTGAAGGCCCTTCTACTTAACGAGGGAGTTCACTGCCAATGTGATTATTGCTATTCACATTCCCCTGTGCTAATGCTGGGGAAGAGCTGCGGGAGCTCTATGGTGCAACCTGCAACTTCAAAGCCACTCACTCTGCTGGTGACTTCAATTACGCCGACTTAAAACTGTCCTCCAAAGTCTTAACAGCATGTCAACTTCACAACCAGGGAAGAGACTGTATTAGTTCTGGTTTATATCAATGACTGTAGAGCCTACAAGGCTACCCTCCTGCCCTTTCTTCAGATACTCAGTCCACATATTCATTTTGCTAATCCCTGCATGCAAGGTTGAAAGAGTACAGAGAAATTTTACAGGAATATTGGTGGGTCTGGTGGACTTAAGTTATAAGGAAAGATTAAAGAGGTTAGGACTTTATTCCTTGGATTGTAGAAAGGACATACGAAATTAGGAGGGATATAGATAGAGTAAATGCAAGCAGGCTGTTTCCACTGATGTTTGGTGGGACTACAACTAAGGGTCATGGGCTAAGGGTAAAAGGTAAAAAGTTTAAGAGGAATATGAGGGGAAGCTTTTCCACTCAGAGGGCTGTGGGAATGTAAAATTATCTGCTGGAGCAAGTGGTGAATGCGAGCTCAATTTCAATGTTTAAGAGAAGTTTGGATAGGTACATGGATGGTAGGGGTATGGAAGGTTGTGGTCCCAGTGCAGGTCAACAGGAGTAGGCAGTTTAAATAGTTTGCTACAGACTAGATGGGCTGAAGGGCCTGTTTATGTTCTGTACTTTTCTATGACTGTTCAGATTATTGGTTGAATGAGTCAAGTGTATTCACGGGGAGATAAGGACCTGGCCAGAAGGTGCCACCTCAGCACTGCAGGACTGGTTTGAAAGCAGAGACTGGAGCTTATTCAGGGAGGCAGCTACTATGATCATCATGTCAACATTGATGAATATGTGGAATCAGTGACTGTCTACATAGGAAGATATAACTGTGATTAAACACCACACAGCCAGGGCAGACCAGAAACCATGGCTATATGCAAAGGCTCAAGCACTGCTTTGGGATCGGTACGCTGTCTTCAGATCTGGGGAAAGAACCACTCTAAGGTCAGCAAGAGGAAGGCACGAGTATGCACAGAAAATCCACAGACACCTTTGTGACACCAGGGACACATGACACATGTGGCAAGGTATACAACCACAACCGATTACAAGTCCCCTCTGTGTCAGCAACAGCATTGCCTCCCTTCCTGATAAGTTGAATGTTTTCTATGCATATTTTGACCACTCAGACTGGTCCACTCCATTATGTCCCATCTAGAAAACAGTGCTTCATATGCCTTGCATACACATGTAAACAAGCTTGAAAGAGTACAGAGAAATTTTACAGGTATGTTGGTGGGTCTGGAGGACTTGACTTATAAGGAAAGATTAAAGAGGTTAGGACTTTATTCTTTGGATTGTAGAAGAGGTATACAATATTATAAGGGGTATAGATAGAGTACATGCAAGCAGACTTTTTCCACTGATATTGTGTGGGACTGCAAATAAGGGTTATGGGTTAAGGGTAAAAGATGAAAATTTAAAAAAACTCAAACACTTCTATAGTTGTACTGTGGAGAGCATTCTGACAGGCTGCATCACTGTCTGGTATAGATGGGCTACTGCACAGGACTGAAAGAAGTTGCAAAAGGTTGTAAATCTAGTGAGTTTCTTATCTTGGGCACTAGCCTACAAAGTACCCAGGACATTTTTAGGGAGCGGTATCTCAGAAAGGCAGCACCCATTATTAAGGACCTTCAGCACCCAGGGCATGTCCTTTTCTCACTGTTACCATCAGGTAGGAGGTACAGAAGCCTAAAGGCACACACTCAGCAATTCAGGAACAGCTTCTTCCCCTCTACCATCCCATTCCTAAATGGACATTGAATCCTTGGACACGACCTCACTTTTTTTAATATATACAGTATTTCTGTTTTTACATGTTCTTAAATTTATTCAATATGTGTAATTGATTTACTTGTTTACTTATTTATTATTTTATTTTATTTATTATTTTTGTCCCTGCTAGATTATGTATTGCATTGAACTGCTGCTGCTAAGTTAACAAATTTCACGTCACATGCTGGTGATAATAAACCTGATTCTGATTCTGGTGTTTGTTAAGTTCAGCATGGTTTTCAACACAATCATCGCTCAGAGGCTTAGGTATAAACTCTCTTCACTAGGACTCAAAACCTTGGATCCTGGACTTCCTGATGGAAAGACCCCAGTTGGCAGCAACACCTCAAGCTCCATCATGCTAAGCACTGGTGCTCTCCCCTGCCCCCCAAAGGGTTGTGTGCTCAGTCTGCAGCTGTTTACACTGCTGATTCACAACTGCATCGACAGATTCAGTTCAAATCCCGTATTTTCAAGTTTGCTAAAAGAGTGGCAGGCTTCATCAGCAACAATGACGAGTCAGCATACAGAGAGGAAGTAGAGAGGATTGCCGAATGGTTTGAGAACAACAACTCGACTCTAGAAGTGGACAAGACAAAAGAGATGATTGTGGACTTCAGGAAGGCACAATGTTCAAAGTGTGCACATAATGGATGATCTAGCCTGGGCCCGCAGCACCTCCTCACTAGTCAAGAAGGCACAGGCACACTTTCTGAGGAGACTGAGGAGTGCAAGACTCCCCGCCCCACTCCTAACAACTTTCTACACAAGCGCCATTAAGACTGTCCTGTTTGCCTGCATCATTCTGTGGTATGGAATCTGCTTTGGACCTCAAACCCTACAGAGGACATACAAACTGCCGAGAGGATCACCAGGATCTTCCTCCCCACCATTTGTGACATTTATCAGGAGTGTTGCAGATGAAGGGCCCAAAGCATTGTTGTGGATCCCTGCCACAAATCCCACAATCACTCTGCTCTCTGACCTACTCCATCAGGAAGGAGGTTCAGAGGCATCACGACTAGGACTGCCAGACTGGATAACAGCTTCTTCGCTCACTAATGAATACCCTGCCACCACTAAGGTCTTGTCACTAGGAGAGTGAGCCGCTTACAGTACGATTTACTATTTACTGTTTACATGTGTTGTGCTTTACTACATGACTCTTGAATTATATTTTACTAACGTATTCATAGTACAGCATTTTGCTTTATGTGCTGTGTGTGATATATATTGTGTGGGTGAACTGTGGTCTGGAGCAAAGTTGTTTTCTTTGGTTGTATACATCCGATGTCAATAAACATGACATGTTAAGTTTATTATTCCTGTTTCTTTTCATAGTGCCTACTTCAGAATCATTTCTGAAAATGGACTGACATAAGGGAAAATTTTGACAGTGCATATGCAAGCCGAATAAGAGTGTTTGCTGACAGTCTAACAAATAATCCATAAGAAGGTGGTTCCCATGAGAAACGTAAGATCATTAAAGAATTCGTAATTAGATCTGGAATGAGAAGTATCAGATGTTATTCTCATATTTTCACAACACTGCATCCGAACAATTGCTGGCTGATCAAATAAAAAGGGGCAACAAATATTTTCAGAAGTGCTGCTTCCTCAGTTTTTTGTTTGTTTGGGATAGACTGGTTGATGCTGCCCAGAAATATAATTTCAGACTGCTTGTATCACGTAGGAATTTGGAGAGAAGTATTTAACTTTTATTGAATATAATATGTTTAATTGCATAATAGTGCTGATATTTTGCAATAGTTCAGCTAAGCTATAAATGTTTTGTTGATGAATTTCATTAGTACTCAGTGTCTGAAACTTCATGTTTAAGTGTCCAACAATAATCAGTCAGCATTGATGGATTCCAGTTGCCCTGATACCATTTCTCCATGACTGCAAAGTCCTTGTGAAACCTTTTGTCATACTCACTAACTGTGCCAAGATGTGAGGGGAAGAAGTCTACATGGGAATGCAGAGAATAAATATTTAGTGACAGATTGCACTGAGGTTAAGGTGCTAAAGAAGGAACATGGCCTGCTTAGTCGGGGCATTGAGTATAAAAAAGTTGAGAGGTTATTTTGCAGCTGTTCAAAACTTTAGTTTGGCCAAAGACTTACTCCTCAGACTCCTTCACTAACCTACTCACACAATGGTTCAGTAATATTTCACTGGATGCCTTTGAGTAGATTTGAAAGCATTTGTGCAGCAGGTTAGCTATGTGGCACAGAATGCCATGGTTGGAGCAGAGTGACACATTGCTGCATGGAGCAAAATGTCACTAAATTTCAGTGACAGGATTCCTGGCACTAATCCTTTAATCCATGATAACAGAGGAATAGCTAATTGTATATTTCAAGGTAATGATATGGGCACTTATCCAGATGCATCATGATGCTGGCATAAGCATTGTGTTTTCAGTTAATTAATGAGAACATTGTGGACAGTAGAGATGAGACACACAATAACTTGATTTTTCCTCTTCCATTTGCCTGATTGATAACAGCCTACCAATAGCTGCTTCATCACACAAGAACTTTAAATTGGACGAAAATTAATAATATTAAAGATTAAAATTTTGCAAATTGTGTAGAAGATCAGACTTATTGAGATGAAACAGTGGTGTTAAAACAGACAAAATGCTGGAGAAACTCTACAAGTCTGGCAGCATCACTGGGGGGAAATAAAAGCAGTGTGAAAACAATTTATTACATTAATCTCAATGAAATAAAGGAAATAGAACAACTTCCTTTGGTCCAACCAAGACTCTGATTTTCTCTTCACTGGACAATGCCGGTCCAATATGCAGACACATCAAATGGAACGAAGAAGCTGTAATCTTAACTGTGTTTGGAGTTTCCATTACTCTTCTGTAGTTTCATATCATCTTATATTCATGTTAGATATACCAGAGCATGAAGTTAATGCTGAAGATAGTAGAGAAGTCAGTCAACATTCGCAGAGAGGGAAACTATGTTAATATGGTAGCTTGATGGCCAATTGTTGGTGTCATCTTGAGAATTCAAAATTGGGACAGAATTCTGTCTGAAAAACCTTGGGGTATATTATATTTGCTCTCAAATGTTTTGTGCCTTATGGGAAATATAAGTATATCATTTCTCTTCTCTTACTTGTAGCTACTTTTAGTTTATGATGAAATACTTCTTTGTGGCAATATTGTGAAGCGTTAGCCAGTATTGTTGCTGTACAGACATTCGCAGCATGGTACCAAAGGCCTGTCCTAGGGCTCTTTCTGAATTGAATTGACTTTATTGCTTACATCCTTCATATACATGAGGAGTAAAAACCTTTATGTTATGCCACTGTCTAAATGTGCAATGCGCAATTATATTAATTTATAATATATATTATGTCATGGTCCTGACCGTTAATTCCCCATATTCTCTTAATCCCCTTTCATCGTGGCACACCTGATTCTCCTCTAAACCTGTAGCATAAATTTCCCGGCTTTGCAGCCACTCATCGCCAGATCACGTTCCCAACCGCTTAGGATTGTGTATCCTAAGTTTTACTTCAGTACCGAGGTTTACCTGTCTCTGTCTGTGTCTCTCCGTGTCATTATAAGTGTTGCCTGCTGCCTGCCTTTCCTATTTGCCGTTCAACTTCAGCAACACTCCATGTCAAGATAAGAACTGCCTGCCACCTGTCTCCTGTTTGCCGTTCAGCTCCAGTCACGCTCACGTCCTCATCTGGATCCCAATTCTATCTATGTGCCAGTGTCCTGCATTTGGGTTCGCCCCGTTCCTTGCAACAGGTTATGTACAACAGTTTAGTCAATATAACATAGAACTACAATTACATCAGCATGAATTAAGCAGTCTGATGGCCTGGTGGAGGAAACTGTCTCAGGCTTATTGGTCCTGGGGTACCGTTTTATGCTGCGGTACCATTTCCCGGATGTTAGTTGCTACAACAGTTTGCGGTTGGGGTGACTCGGGTCTCCGATGATCCTTCAGGCCCTTTTTACACACCTGTCTTTGTAAATGTCCTGAATAGTAGCAAGTTCACATCTATAGAAACACTGGGCTGTCTGCACCACTTTCTACAGAGTTCTGCAATTGAGAGAAGTACAGTTCCCTTGCCAGGCAGTGATGCAGCCAGTCAGGATGCTCTCAGTCATGTCCCTATAGAAAGTTCTTAGAAGTTGGAGTGCCATACCAAACTTCTTCAACTGTCTGAGGTGAAAGAGGCCCGGTTGTGCATTTTTCACCACACAGCCGATACTGGTCTGTATATATATACAGACCACGTGAGATCCTTGGTGATGTTTATACTGAGGAACTTAAGGCTATTCACCTTCCCAACCCCAGATCCATTGATGTCTATAGAGGTTAGCTTGTCTCCATTGCTCCTGTATTTTATAGCCAGCTCCTTTGTTTTTGTGACGTTGAGGGAGAGGTTGTTTGCTTGACACCACTGTGTCAGGGTGATGATTTCCTCTCAGTAGGCTGCCTGGTTATTATTTGAGAATGGGGTAGTGTCATCAGCTAATTCAATTAGCAGATTGGAGCCGTGGGTGGCGATACAGTCATGGGTATACAGAGAGTAAAGGAGGGGTTTAGTACACAGCCCTGAGGGGCTCCTGTATTGAGGGTCAGAGGGGTAGAGGTGAGGGAGCCCACTCCTAACACCTGCCAGCAAACTGACAGGAAGTCCAGCATCCAGCTGCACAAGGCACAGTCAAGGCTGAAGTCTCTGAGCTTCTTGTTGAGCCTGGAGGGAATTGTGGTGTTGAATGCTGAACTGTAATCCAAGAACAGCATTCTCACTTAAGCATTCTCTGGGTATGTAAGGATGGTGTGTGGAGCTGTGGCTATTGTGTCGTCTGTCGATCAGTTGTGTCAATAGGTGAATTGTAGAGGGTCCAGTGTGGGTGACAACATGCTGAAGATGTAATCCTTGACCATCCTCTCAAAGCATTTGCTTATTTTTGAGGTGACTGCAACAGGACGCCAGTCATTTAGACATGTTACCTTGGTCTATTTAGGTACAGGGACAATGGTGGATGCTTTGAAGCAGGATGGCACTCTACACTGGGAGAGGAAGAGATTAAAAATGTCTGTAAACACACTTGCTAGTTGTGCTGTGCACACCCTGAGTGCTCGCCCTGGGATGCCACGTAGTCCTGCGGCCTTGTGACTGTCCACCCATTGGAAACACCTGTGTACTTCGGTCTCAGAGATGATCAAGCTACTGGTTGCATCATCTGCAGGTCTCCTCAGGGCTCAGTACTGGAAGCATTGAACTGAGCTTAAAAAAAGATATAACTTGTCTGGGAGAAAGGCATCAATATTGGAAATTCAACTGCGTTTAGCTTTGCAGTCTGCAATGGTGTGGAGACTCTTGCCATAAGCTACGTGTGTTGTTGGTGGAAAGTTGAGTCTGAATCTTGTCTCTGTATTGTTGTTTCACAGCCTTGGTGACTTTGCACAGACTGTAGCTACATTTCTTGAGCTCTTGCTGATTACCGGCTGCGTAAGCTCTGTTTCCTGCGGTAAGTGCTGCTCGCACAGAACTGTTGATCCAGGATTTCTGGTTTGGAAACACCCTGACCGATTTCTAGGGGACTACATCGTCAATGCACTTCCAGATGAAACTCATGACCCCTTCAGTGAACTCAGAGACAACCTCATCATGGTAGACATCCAGTTGATGTCATCAAAGCAGACCAATTGGTCGGACCAACAGTGGACACTTTTAACTATGGCCTCCTCTTGTTTCAGCTTCTGCCTGTACTTTAGCAACAGCAAGATGGAGGAGTGATCCAACTTTCCAAATGGCAGGTGAAGGAACACTTTGTAAGCATTGTGGAAGGGACAGCAGCAGTGGTTGAGTGTGTTCATCTGGATGTATTGACAAATCTTTGGAGAGACTTTTGTCAGTGATGCTCTATTAAAGACACCAACGACAATGAAGGCAGCCTCCAGGTGTGCAGTCTCTAGGGCGCTGATGGTCTTGTACAGTTCCTTGAAAGCCAGGTCAGTATCAGCCTGCGTGGAATATACTCAGCTGTGAACTCCCTAGGCAGCCAGAAAGGTCTACACAGCAGCACCAGGTACTCCAGATCCGGGGAACAATAGGATTTGAGGGCATACGCATTCTGGGAGGGGGGGATTCTCAGCAAGCATTATTAACCATGAAGCATACTCCATCTCCTTTACTCTTCTCAGACAGAATTCTTGACCTGTTCGCCCGAAACAGGGAGAACCCAGCCTGATGGCATGATCTAGTATCTCCATCAGCCTGGTCTCCATGAAGCAAAAAATGTTACATTCCTTTGTTTCCCACTGGTGGGAGATTCTGGCTCTCAGTTTGCACAGCTTATTGTCCAGTGACTGAACGTTGGCCAGGAGTGTGCTGGAGAGAGGCAGTTGGTTAGCACGCCGTCTCAACCTCACTAGGATGCCAGCCCTTCTCCTTCACCTCTGACACTGCTTCCAAGGTAACGGTGGTGCAGTAGGTGAGTCTCCCATTGAACACACAAGCAGGGGTTCCCAGTGTGGAAAAGAAGGCATGTAGCGGGTAAATGTTATCTTCCCGATATTCAGGAGAGTCAGTCTATCATATCAGATGTGACTATCAGCTGCTTGAACAAGAAATGCAAAAGAAATTGCAGAAATTAAAAGTATTCTGTAAAGTTGCAATGGAGCTCACAACACGTCCGCCATCTTTAGACTGCCCCACTGCTTGCCAAGGTCTGCCCAAGGGTTGACCCTTTGTAGTCCTGCAGCTCATGATGTAATACTGGATGTGTGATTTGTGCCCAGAGCTTCTTAACAAATGCCCATTAAAATTAAGGTCCAATTTTGGATGATTTTTGGGTATAAAAATTTTGGCATTCACTGAAGCTTGTGATGTAAGTTTAGAATTCTATCATATGAACCCATGAAATATTCTTCCTTGCCTGACAGTAAATTGTTAAACTTTGTTTCTCTATCTACATCATTAACTTGCCTTCAATGCCAAGTGGATAACTTTTGCACAATGATTTTTTTATGTTGTGCTTCATCAATATTCTTCTGAAGTAGCAGGACACTTGGAGAAGTGACAAGATCAGACAAAGTCAATATGAATTTATGCAAGAGAAATCATGTTTGACAAATCTGCTGATTTTGTTTTGGCAGTAACTGGTTGGAGGTTTATCAGACTTTAATCCCTTCAGTTTCCCAAACTGCATATCCCTACTAGCATTAATAATATTTGGTTTGTCTCTCTCACTATATTCTGTGTTCAGCAACATTTCTGGGAGATTGTCCACTTTTTGGTGGAGAAACACTGAAACCTGTATATGTATGTCTGATATTCCTTTGTTCCCCATTATAATCTCCCCTGTTTGGAACTGCAAGGAGCCTACACTATCTCTCACTAACCTTTTACCTATCAGATATGGTGGACTTGATTCTTGAGAATGCAGATTGGAAAATGTATTAGTGTTCAGCTCCATTGTTCCGATTTTATATATAACTCTTCAGAATACAGGTACTCCTATCACCAGGGTGGCCATCACTGGGGCAGATGTTGCACTGAGGCCTGAAATCGGAAAATATGCTTAGTGCCAATTAAAGATCTGAGCAAGATTAAAGCAGAAGAGAAAACAAATCAATGATCTTCTCCGTGCCAGCAAAGATCACATCCCATCTGCCTGCATTTGACCCATCTCCCTCTCTGTTTGCTACTACTATCTAGCGGGAGGAGCAGGTGTCTTGGGGCCTGTGCTCGCAGAATGGGGAGCCGTTGTTGCCATGAAGCTATCAGGCTCCAGGAAGTGCTTCACTCTTCTCAACACTGAGCCAGCTCTGCAGTCTGTTGACTCACTCTACAGCTCATGTTCTGTCTATTATTTGTTTTCTTGTTTTCCTCTCTGCACGATTTGTCCTCTTTGTACATTGGGTATTTGTTGTTCTTTGTTATCTGTGGCTTTTCATGGATTCTATTGTTGTTCTTTGTTTTGTGGGTGCTTGCAAGAAGATAAATCTCAATGTTGTAAATAACATCATACCTTGATAATAAATTTGAATCTTGAAGTTTGATATAAGGGTATATATCTATACAGTCAGTTTTATGCTCTGTGAAAACTTGTCTTAATGACCTACTTTCCCTTTCTTTCCCAGTCCTTTTGTATTCTAATGTTAGTGTGCTACTTTTTCTTGTTGTATGATATTATTCCTCTTTGGATCTAATATTAACCATATTTCTCTTGTAAGCAATGGTTAAATCATATTTTCAGTTTTTTTGGTGACACGAGATTACAGATGTTGGTATGTAAAGCAACAAACAATCTACTGGGGGAACTCAATGGGCCAAACAGCATCTGTGGGAGGAAAGGAGCTGTTGATGTTTCTCGTCAAAACATTAACTTCAGTCCTTTTATCCTCTTCTGTCTTAAGTACTGACATATACCAGAATCGGTAGCTGTTCATCATCTCCCATCAGATTACTGTCCAGTTCCTCCCTGACCTGAGAACTTTAATCTCTTTATAGTTTCTTTAATGAGAAAGAAAGGTAGGCATACCCATCTGTTCCAACTACCACTCATCTGCTGTCTCTGTCACCATAGTCAACTCTATCATTGGTACTAGCACCTGTAGTATCCAAGATATCTTCAAGGAGGGCTGCCTCAGAAAAGTGGATTCCAACATAAGATCTTAAGACCTAGGAGCAGAATTAGGCCATTTGGCCCATCAATCTGCTCTCCCATTTAATCATGGCTGATCCTTTTTTCCCCTCCTCAGCCCCACTCACCAGCCTTCTCCCCGTAACCTTTGATGCCACGTCCATTCAAGAACCTGTTAAGTGCTGCCTTAAATACACCTAACAACCTGGCCTCCCCAGCTGTCTGTGGTAATAAATTCCACAAATTCACCGCCCTCTGACTAAAGAAATTCTCTGCATCTCTGTTTTAAATGTGTGCCCCTTTATCTTGAAGCTGTGCCCTCTTGTCCTAGACTCTCCCACCATGGGAAGCATCTACATTGTGTAGGCCTTTCAATATTCCAAAAGTTTCAATGAGATGCCCCCCTCCTCATCCTTTTAAATTCCAGTGAGTACAGACCCAGAGCTATTAAATGTCCCTCATATGATAACTCTTTCATTCCCAGAATCATCTTTGTAAACCTCCTCTGAATCCTCTCCAATACCAGCACACCTTCTCATAGATGACAAGCCCAAAACTGTTCACAATACTCAAAGTAAGGCCTCATGAGTACCTTATAAAGCCTCAGCATCACATCCCTGCAATAAATTGAAATGAATTCTAACATTGCATTTGCCTTCCTCACCATCGACTCTACCTGCAAGTTAACTTTTTGGTGTACTGCACAACGACTCTCAAATCCCTTTGCATCTCCGATTGAGGTTTTCTCCCCATTTATAAAATAGTCTGCACCTTTATTTCTACTACCAAAGCAGGTGACCATGCATTTTTCAACATTATAGTTCATTTGCCACTACCTTGCCAATTCTCTGTATCTATATAAGTCCTTCTGCAGCCTACCTGTTTCCTCAACACAACATACCCCTCCACTGATCTTTGTATCATCTGCAAACTTGGCAACAAAGTCATCTATTCCATCATCTAAAGCATTGATAAACAGCATAAAAAGAAACGGTCCCAACACTTACCCCTGCAGAACACCACTAGTCACTGGTAGCCAACCAGAAAAGGATCCTTTTATTCCCACTCATTGCCTCCTCCTCAATACTCTAACCGTGCCAGTAACTTACATGTAATGTCATGGGCTCTTAACTTGGTAAGCAGCCTCATGAGTGGCACTTTGTCAAAGGCCTTCTGAAAGTCCTAATATACAATGTCCATTACATCCCCTTTATCTAGCCTATGTGTAATCTCCTCAAAAAATTCCAAAAGGTTTGTCAGGCAAGATTTTCCCTTAAGGAAACCATGCTGATGTTGTCCTATCTTGTTCAGTGCCACCAAGTACTCCATAATCGCATCCTTATCAATTGACTCCAATATCTTCCCAACCTCTGAGGTCAGGCTAACGGGTCTATAATTTCCTTTCTGTTGCTTCCTCCTTTCTTAAAGAGTGGAATAACAATTGCAATAGTCCAGGCCTCTGGCACCATGCTCGTGTCTAATGATTTTTGAAAAATCATTACTAACGTCTCCACAGTCTCTACCTTTATCTCTTTCAGAATGCCAGGCTGCAGTCCATCCTGGGTCTTTCAGCTTTTTAGCACCCACTCCCTTGTAATAATAACTGCACTCACTTCTCTTCCCTCACACCCTTCAACATCTGGCACACTGCTAGTGTCTTCCGCAGAGAAAGACTGTTGCAAAATATACATTTAGTTCATCTGCCATCTCCTTGACCCCCATTATTATTACTCTGGCCTCGTTTTCTCATGGTCTGAAATCCACTGCAATCTCCCTTTTATTTTTACATACTTGAAAAAGCTTTTGCTATCCATTTTGATAGCTTGCTTTCATATTTCATCTTTCCCTCCTAATGATTCTTTAGGAAGGTTTTAAAAGCCTCCCTATCCTCTCCATAGGCTTTTAAACATTTCCCAGTCCTCTGTCTTTCCACTATTATTTGCTTTGTTGTATGCCTTCTCCTTTGCTTATACATTAGCTTTGACTTTGCTTGTCAGCCACAGTTGTACTTGTTTTTCATAGAAACTCATATCATTGCTATTGTGCTGTCACCCCTGCTAGCACTTCCTTCCGATTTTCTTTGGCTAACTCCTCTCTCATAGCACTGAAATACTGCTATGTCAGACTTTACTTTCTCCTTACCAAATTTCAAGTTGAACTCAATCATATTATGATCACTGCTTCCTAAGGGTTCTTTCAGCTTAAGGTCCCTAATCTCCTCCAGTTCATTACAGTAACACCCAAACAATTATCATGATGTGCTAGTAGGCTCAATGACAAACTGCTCAAAAAATCCATCTCATAGGCATTCAACAAACTCACTCTCTTGAGATCCATTTCCAACCTAATTTTTCCAATCGACGTGCATGTTGAAATCTCCCATGACTATCATAGCATTGACCTTTTGACACCCGTTTTCTATTTCCCATTGTAATCGCTGGTCCACATCCCAGCTACTATTGGGTGGGCTGTATATAACTGCCATCAGGGTCATTTTACCCATGCAGCTTCTTTATTCAACCCACACGGATTCACCAACTTCCTTCCTTAAATCTTTCTACTGATTTGATGACATTCTTCACCAGGAGAGCCACCCAACCCACTCTGCATACCTTCCAATCCCTCCAATATAATGTGTAACCTTGGACATTCAGCTCTCAACTGCAACCATCCTTCAGCAACAACATCATACCCGGCAATCTGTAATAGTGCAATAAGATCATCCACCTTATCTCTTATACTCCATGCATTGAGATATAACACTTTGAGTGCTAAATCTGCTACCATTTTAGATTATGCATTCCTAATGCATTGATACTCAACCTGCTGACTGCAATTATATCCCATCATTTGCCTGCCCTTCCTGACAGTCTGACTGCATGCTATCTTTGCTTTTTTTTTAACCATCTATCCTATCCTGAGACCCTTCAGTCTGGTTCCCACCCCACTGCCAAATTAGTTTAAACCCTCCCCAACAGCTCTAGGACACCTGCCTATATGAATATTGATTCTTCTCGGGTTCAGGAGCAACCCCTCATTTTTGAGAAGGTCATATCTCCCCCAGAAGAGCTCCCAATAATCCAGGAACCTGAGGCCCTACACCCTGTACCAGCTTCTCAGCCATGTATTAATTGGCTAAATCATCCTGTTTCTACCCTCACTGGTTCATGGCACAGGCTGCACTCTGGAAATTGCTACCCACAAGGTCCTGCGTCTCAGGTTTCTACATAGCTCTCTAAATTCTCTTTTCAGAACCTCTTTGATTTTCCTTCCTATGTCATTGGTACCAATATGTACCAAGACATCTGGCTGCTCTCCCTTTCTCTCCAAAATGTGGATACAATCTGAGACGTCCCTAAGCCTGGCACCTGGGAGGCAATTTACCATTTGAATGTTCCATTCATGTCCACAGAATCTCCTATCAGTTTCTCTGACTACTGACTCCCCTATCACTCCCCATCCATTCTGCACGATGGACCCATGCTCTGTGCCAGTCATCCGGTCTTCGTGGCATTCCTCTGGGACATCTTCTCCCACAACAGTATTATTATTATTGAGGGGAATGGCCACGGTGGTGCTCTGTGCTAACTAATTATTCACATTTCCATTTCTCCTGACAGTCATCCATTTACTAGTTTCTTGCAACTTTATGCTGACTACTTCCCTGTAACTCTGATTGATTATCTCCTCTCTCTCCTGTACAAGCTGAAGGTCATCCAGCTGCTGCTCCAGATCCCTAACACAGTCTTCAAGGAACTGCAGCCGGATGCACTTCATGCATATGTAGTAGTTCCTTGGATAACCCTGGGTCTCCCAGGACTCCAACATCCAGCATGAAGAACACACAACATCCATTTACTACATAAGGAAAAAAAATGGAAAACTTAACATAAGCTTACCCAGAGCCAACATCTCTTTTGAGCCAAAGCCTCCTTTGTGCCAAAGCCTGACACTCCTGCTCTCACCACTGGACTGCTTGCAACAATGTCCATCCTGCTTGTCCCTTCTGTACTTTTAAAGAAGCATCACCAAGCTCCTAAAAACAATTTGAACTGTGATGTCAATACCGGACCTCCCTCTTTGTCTTTTGGTAATGTGTGAGAATATACCTCCCCTCACTAATCTTCTTGTTCTGGATATCTGACCTTTCAAGTTCCTGCAACTATCTGCATCTTCTGTAGATCTGGTGACTTCCTTCTTTACCTTAAATTTCTATGATTGGAATTCCATTCCACTATACACATGCATGAAAACTATTAGATGGAGAGAGAGCGCAGATGACTTTTCTTTTTCTTTGTAATTTATTTTCTTTATTGAAGTTCATCATCAAACAAGCATTTCCATAAGATGTATTTCAGATGCTGTACATATGTGTCATATAATCATATGTATCACAAATCTCCACAAAATATTTATCTGAGGTATACACTTATAGAAAAGAATGGAAAGAAAAAACAAGCAAAAGGTTTCATCACTCTATTACCTTGGGGTATTGAAAGTAATTACAATACCCCGAGAAGTAGCTTTCCTTGTTCAGGCTAACTTAAGTGAATGGGGTGCAACTTATTTAGTTTCTCATTGGATGGATTCCAGTGGCAGCAGGTGAACCACAAAATGCATTTTTAAAGGATTTTGATCAATAACATTTCATTCCCAGCTGCACTTTTGTGCTAGTAGCTTCAAATTAGTTACTATTATTTTTAACATATTCATTGGAGAACAGAGACTTGGAAAATTGCCCTATGCAGCAGCTACATTGAGTGTGAAAGGAAGTGCGGAGCATGCTTCAAAGTGGAGGGCCCCTGTAGCAAGGTCAGAATGATTGAAACATTGCATCTGATTTGGTCTATCCTGCTAAATATTTCTAGTGTTTTCTGTTTTTAATTACAATTACTCTGGATCTCTCTGGATTTAGTTTGATGGATTAGAGCCAATTAATATTGGTCATTAAATATCCAAACTGAGGTCCCTATTTCCTTCATCCTTTGCAGTCTGAGGACGTATTATCTATCCTCAGCCTTTATTTTCTGATACTTTTACATTGAAAATCAGTATATTTGTGATCAAGAGAAAAGTTGCAAGGTGTAGAAAGGTATTTAAATGTAAATCGCTATCTGTGGATGACAGCAGAATTTCAAATAGCTGATCAGCCAACAGAGAAAAAATCACTCTGAATCTTCTAAGGTGTCAGGGGAAAATTCAGTTATTGTAGTGATGAAAACGGAGTAACATGCATTATTCAGTGGCCTACATTTTTTTCTGTCTTTCAAGTGATTCATGTACATCATTAGTTCCTTACATTGTTGAATGATGTGTGATTTCAGAGTCACTTATACTTTTTGGTTATTTTTTGTTGCATGTTCAAATCATTAATCTGTACCTTTAAGCAAAACAAAAAAAAAATGAAGTATTTGATGGCTGCTAATATATTAGGATGTCCAACTTGCTATTCAGGCCAAGAAAACATAATTTAAAAGCTTTATTTTAATCTGGAGACACCATAGTCTTTTAACTTTGGTTGTACAACATCAAAGAAATGTCATTCACACAAATGTCATGTGCATTTACACTGAAACTTTACTTTTAATATTTAAATCTAGATCATGGACAACACAGATAAAATATCATTTTCTACTTATCTAGCAAGAGGTTTGTGAACCCTACAGTTTTCATTCCAAATGTTTTCCCATGATCTGTGAAGTGGGGCCTTCCCAGACTTACAATATGAATAATGAAGAGGGGACGTTATCAGGAACTGAATAAGCTTGAAAGGGACCCCCAAATGATCTAGAAAGGAACACTGTTGCAGGAAAGCATCCATCATCAGGGATCCCCCACTGTGCAGGACATGCTCTCTTCTTGCTGCTGCCATCAAGAAGAAGGTATAGGAGTCTCAGGACTCACATCACCAGGTTCAGAAATAGTCATACCCCTCAACCATTAGGCTCTTGAACCAAAACTTCACTCAAGTTCCACTTGGAATGTTCCCACAAACTATGGACTCATTTTCAAAGACTTTTAACCTCATGTGCTTGATATTTATTGCTTATTTTTTTTATTATTATTTATTTCTTCTGTTTATTGTTTGCACAGTTTGTTGTCTTCTGCAATCTGGTTGAATGCCCTAGGTGGGTGGTCTTTTATTGAATTGTTATAGTTATTATTCTATAGATTTGTCAAGTAAACTCAAGAAAATGACTCTCATGGTTGTATCTGGTGACATATACGTACATTGATAATCAATGTACTTCCAACTTTGAACTTTGGAAATAACCGCATCATTTTCCAATCTATTTGCCTTGGGACATGGAGGACTGTAAAACTCATTGCTCTTCCTCACCCTACCAGAAAGTTTCTATGCATTTTAAATCTTTAGTTGTTATTTAAATTACAGCAGGGCTGTAGTAGATCCTCCAAAGCAATCCCTAAAGCAGACACTGGGCTGTTTAATTGTAAATGCAAGTGGCCCTATGGTTGCTTAAAAAAGTTTAACAGGCAACCTTAAGTTAGAGGCATCTGTGTCTTTGCTCTTTAATCCAGCAGACCTGACCTCATTATATCTCTTTTGCATCCCAAAGTTGTGCCAGAATTCCTAGTTCAGTTACAGCTGCACCACAGTTGATGACCTGCTCTACTTTACAAAAGTTTATTTACGATTTATAGCCTCCTCTGGACAACTGTTAGTCTTACATTTGAATTCTTTCATTGGCAATTTGTCCTACAGACAGAGTTGGAAGATATAGATTCAATTATTCTCTGTTGTCTGTGACTTACTCACTGGTCATAAAAATAGATGTGGGGATTAAGCCAAGGATGAAGTGTTGAGATGTATGGTGAGTTGAAAATGAGAGGTCAACATTGAACTAAAACTAAGTCCGGAGGTAAAGCATTTATATCTCGTGTCTGTAGAGCAAAAGAAGGAAAAGTGACAGAAATCATCAAAATGGGTATGGTAGGATCACAGTTATGTCAATGAACTAATTATCAAGAGGCTTGCATTAATGATCTGAAAAGTTTGATTCAAATTGTTCTAAAGCAGCTGGGGAATTTAAATTTGGTTAATTAAGTAAGTAAAAGAAACAATCTGGAAAGAAAGCTGTTAGTGGTTATTAATAATACTGACCATAAAACTATCAGACTGTCTTTAAAACACATTTGGTTTTCTTGTGTAATATAAAGAAGAAAATCTGCCATCCTGAAATGATTTGTATTTTTTCCAGATCTCAGCAATGAGGCTGAGTCTTAATCACATTCTAATTTGCCTTAGCAAACAACTTGGTTCAAGAGCAATTAAGGAAGGGTAGCCCCTTAAATGAATTAATAAACCATTAGCAAAGGCAGAAAAGGTGCCCAATAAATGAATTAATAAACCATTAGCGAAGGCAGAAAAGGTGCCAAAGTTCTGGAGATAGGGCTTACAGGTTGGTGTAAAGGTTCAATCAAAACCAAATGATATGCCACTGTTCACATGGCTTAGCTATGTTTGAGCCAACCATTGAGTATAGCTACAGTGAGTGGAAATCTACTGAGTGACAACACTAACATTAAGTTCCATTTGAAAGGAAGTTCAACTGACAAGAAAGTAAATTGGCAGAGTAAGGCTAGTTAACAGACTCGGAAAAAAGTATATAAGACTATACACATAGGAGCAGAAGTAGGCCATTTGGCCCATTGAGTCTGTTCCATCATTTCTTCTGGCTGGTACATTTTCCTCTCAGCCCCAATCTCTTGCTTACCTCCCCTGCCCCCGTATTCCTTCATGCCCTGACCAATCAAGAACCTTTAAACCTCTGCCTTAAATATACATAAAACCTTGCCCTCCACAGCTGCCTGTGGCAACAGATTCCATACATTCACCACTCGCTATCTAAAGAAATTCCTCTTCATAAAATCATTAGATATACAAACACAAGAACATTCATTAGATATGAATTAGAGATGAATTATCCATGAGAAAAGTCATTAGATAGTGACTGTATATGCTCAAAGACATGATGAAATGGATAGATTTGCCAATGGGTGGCTTTAAGATAGGTGAAAAGGACTGGGAGAAATCCAAAGCAAAGACATTTAAGGCAGAGCTTAGGAGCTTAGGAGGATTAATGGTGCCTGAAAGCAACTCCTTTGCATCTTCAGAAACAGCTTAATTTCCATCTTTAATATCTCTCTTTCCCTTTCAGGGTTCTTTTGAAGACCCTGACCTGGAGTTACATGCTGACTTCGGTTCTTTGCGGAAATGGGACCTGCTCTCTGGGTCTCACAACTGGCCGCTATTCGATATGCCTGGAAAACCAGTGCATGCTCAGGGTTCTGGGATTTCATGGCTTTGGTGGCGGGTGAACTGGAGGTCGGTGCTGCCGTAGAAAACTAGAGTGTTGTGGGAGATGGAAGATCAAAATCAGCAAAAGCAGCGAGCTGGCTGCTGGCTGTGTGCCCAGAGACCCGAGTCCTTTGTGCACAGAGCTCGGAAGAAGCAATGCAACAGACTTATAACATCATAAGTCAGTGATTTGTTTTGTTATGTCTTCCCTCTCACTGTGAAATGGGGACACCTCTTTTTCACTCAATAGGGAGAGAGAGAGCCTGTGGTACGTCAAATTACAAGTAGCATTTGGGGTACTGCAGGTGTGCGTCTTTATTGATGCTTTACTACATGCTTGAGTGCTCGGTGGGGGGGGTGTCGTTGCTTTTTTGCTGGTGGGAGACTCATTGTTTTGCCGCTTGTGCATGGGAGGGGGAGTTGGGGTGGGTTTTGGGGTTCTAACATTTAACTGTCATTCATTCTTTGGGGCATTCCTCTGTTTTTGTGGATGCTTGTGAAGAAAAAGAATTTCAAGATGTATATTGTATATACATTTCTCTGACATTAAGAGTACCTATTGAAAGAGAAAATCATGGTTCCTGATGCACTCATGCTGCAGTGTGTGGAAGCGTTCAATGGCAGTCCCATAGAGGTGGTGGTGGTGGTGATTGGAGGTTAGTGGGTTGGAGATTACATACTCAACCGTCTCAAAGGCTGTGTAGAGTGCAGGGGGCAAGAGAAACGATACCTTATATTTAGACTTATTACTTTAGAAAGGGTGTTGAAGCTCTGGCCTTGTAGTGACCTCAAATAAGGATTTTTTTTTTAAATGGGGAAACAGTGAGACAACGACTTTCACTGCATATGCCAGTGATATTAAACCTAATTCTGAATCTGATTCTGAAAATACATTATTCCTGAAATTTTAAAGAAGAAAGTTGGCTTGTAGTGAGTGTCATGAGGAGGGTGAATGATGATTGTTGTTTGGACAAAGAGGTAAATGTTGCCCAAAGAAGGCCTACTATTTTGAGGAGTAAGTACAGGAGAGAAAACCAAGACACTTGGAACAAAAATGGCAGAAAACAATCAAGATGAAAAGAAACTGAAAGTGAAGTTAGATTTACAAGGATCATCTCTTTTAAAATATTGTGGCAAGCATTTGGTCCATAATGACAGATGGGAAAGCTCTTTAACTCAACAACTGTTTTATTGTGATAAACACAAAACAGACCAGGCACCAGGACCCGGAGAGTAAACCCAACCACAGAGGTGGAATAAGTGACCATCACACACCCCATGCAGTTAGGGTGACCCACAAATACACAAGCAAATAACTGTATAACCCAAGCTAAACTGTAACAATAAATGAACTGGAACTTCCCACCATAATCCCACAAAAGCATTTTAACACAAGAACAATAAACAGTACTGGTCATTAGAAATGCAGGGGCGGGCTGACGATCATGCCCCCACCCAGAACATCACAATAAATTTGCAACATCAATGCAACTTAGCACCTGCAGGATAGTAAAATGTCTCTAGGTACATATCTGAAGTTTAAATGATTAAAATTATTGGGTAATTTGATATTGTGGTAGGTGCCAGCAAATATAGCTGTACAGTGGAGAGTATTCTGACTGGTTGCATCATATTCAAGTCAAGTCAAGTCAAATTTATTTATAAAGCACATTTAAAAACAACCCATGTTGACCAAAGTGCTGTACAAACCATAACAGGTAGCTAAAATCACAAATACAAGAAACACAGATATAAACAACAAGACACTCAGCTTATAGGCACAAAATAAAACACACATGAGCCTAGGCACAAGCCAGAAATCAGCCAGATCAGGAAGATTCAAACACTAGTGAATAAAGGCAAGTTTTGAGCCTGGACTCTTTTGAGTCGATGGAGAGGGCAGATCTGATTGGGAGGGGAATGCTGTTCCACAGTCTAGGAGCTGCAACAGCAAAGGTGCGGTCACCCCTGAACTTAAATTTAAATTGCGGGACTGCTAGGAGCCCCAAGTCAACCGACCTGAGGGACCTGGAAATAGAATAATGGGTTAGAAAGTCTGCAGAATAGGAGGGACTAGCCCATTTAGGGCTTTATAAACAAATAGGAGAACCATAGACTAGTATGGAGGCTCCAATGGGACTGCAGAGGGAAGAGTTGGACCAAGTGCTGACAAGTGATAGGTGCATCCAGATGTGGAGGGATGTTAGGCAGACTGAGCAAGGGAGAGTGAAAATGGCAATGGAGACTATGAGGTAATAGGTGGAGGCAACAAGAAACTGAAGATAATGGAATCTGACAGGAAAGGAAAATTGAGCATGGAACCAAATAAAAGAGTCTCGGAGGGTAGTAAGTGAGAACCCATACTTCTTTTCCTTTTTTTTAATCTTGACTTTTGTTATCTCCTGTAGCAGTGTGCTACACGCAGTGCTGAAATAATGACATGGAGTTGGTGAACTGCAGTTACAAAAAGATTTTATTCGAACTTCGTGGCCTCACTTTAAAGCCTTCCTGATCCCGCCCTCCCCGGGCGCGGATGCTGTAGGGGGCACATATTCACAGTCCCGCGCAGGCTTTTCCCTTTGTTGGTGAAGCAGACCTGGCGCCCTTTTGGAACTGGCCTTTATGCCGGCGCGCTGGCTATTTGTGAGCCGGTTCGAGTGCGCTAGGAAGTGGGTCGCCACATAACCCCACCCCCAGAACCAGCGATACACCCCCCAGTGTCCACAGTCTGGGCCAGACCCTGTTTGGGAGGTTGGCCTCTGCGCAGCGGGGCCGGAAACTCGACCGGTTGCGCCAAGTCCACATGGGCCGGTTTGAGTCGGTCCACCGTGAAAACCTCCTCTTTCCCCCCAACGTCCAGCACAAACGTGGACCCGTTGTTCCGGAGCACCATAAACAGCCCCTCGTATGGCCGCTGTAGCAGTGGCCGTTGCCCGCCCCTTTGTACAAACACAAACTTACAGTTCTGCAGGTCTTTGGGTGTGCAGGTCGGGTTCTGCCCATGCTGCGAAGTGGGTATGGGGGCCAGGTTGCCGAGCCTCTCGCGTGGTCTGCCCAGGACTGCTGCGGGTTCTTCCTTGTGCCCCCTTGGGGCTGGTATGGACTCCCTGGGGTGACCAGGGGTGCACAGTACACCAACTCGGCCGACGAGGTGTGCAGATCGTCTTTGGGCGCCGTGCGGATGCCGAGTAGGACCCAGGGAAGCTCGTCCACCCAGTTAGCTCCTCTCAGGCGGGCCATGAGGGCCGACTTTAGATGACAGTGGAAACGCTCCACCAGGCCATTCGACTGTGGGTGGTAGGCAGTTGTGTGATGCAGCTGAGTCCCCAAAAGGCTGGCCATAGCTGACCACAGGCCGGAGGTGAACTGGGCGCCTCTGTCGGAGGTAATGTGGGCCGGTACACCAAAGCGGGACACCCAGGGGCGATCAATGCCCGGGCGCAAGAGTCAGAGGTGGTGTCGGTGAGCGGGATCGCCTCTGGCCATCTGGTGAACCGGTCCACGATAGTGAAGAGGTGCTGCGCTCTGCACGACACTGGCAGGGGGCCCACGATATCCACATGAATGTGGTCGAAATGCCAATAGGTGGGGTGGAACTGCTGTGGCAGAGCTTTGGTGTGCCGCTGCACCTTGGCCGTCTGGCAGTGCATGCACATTTTGGCCCATTCACTGACCTGCTTGCGGAGTCCGTGCCAAATGAACCTGTTGGAGACCATCCGGACAGTTGTCCTGATGGAGGGGTGCACTAAGTTGTGAATGGAGTCGAAAACGTGTCGCTGCCAGTTTGCCGGGACAACGGGGCGGGGTTGGCCGGTGGTGATGTCACAGAGTAGGGTCCTCTCACCTGGGCCTACAGGGAGGTCCTGGAGCTGCAAACTGGAGACTGCGGTTCTGTAACTCAGAATCTCCTCATCTGCCTGCTGCGCCTCTGACAGCGCCTCAAAGTCTACCCCTTGGGAAAGGGCATGAATGTGAGGGCGAGAGAGCGCGTCCGCCATGACTTTGTCCTTACCCGAGACGTGCCGGACATCCGTCATGTATATAGAGATGTAGGATAGATGGTGCTGCTGGCGGGACGACCAAGGATCGGACACCTTTGTGAACGTAAAGGTAAGCGGCTTGTGGACTGTGAACGCAGTGAAGGGCCTACCTTCTAAGAAGTACCGGAACTGCCGGATTGCCAGGTATAGCACCAACAGTTCCCAGTCGAAAGTACTGTATTTGAGCTCGGGTGGTCGCAGGTGTTTGCTGAAAAACGCCAGGGGTTGCCAGCGACCCTCGATGAGTTGCTCCAGTACCCCACCGACTGCCGTGTTACATACATTCACTGTGAGGGCAGTAGGGACGTCCATTCTGGGGTGCACTAGCATCGCGGCGTTTGCCAAGGCTTCTTTTGTTTTAGTGAAAGCGGCGGCGGACTCCTCGTCCCAGGTAATGTCCTTGCCCGGACACGACATCAGGGCGAACAGGGGGCGCATGATTCGGGCAGCTGAAGGGAAGAAGCGATGGTAGAAATTTACCATACCCACGAATTTCTGAAGACCTTTGATTCTGGTGGGTCGGGGGAAATGGTGGACTGCGTCTACCTTAACGGGCAAAGAGGTTGCCCCGTCTGTAGTAATCCTGTGGCCCAGGAAGTCAATGGTGTTGAGCCCAAACTGGCATTTGGCCGGGTTGATTGTCAGGCCGTATTCATTCAGTCGGGCGTAGAGTCGACGGAGGTGGGACAGATGCTCCTGACGACTGCTGCTGCTATGAGGATGTCGTCCAAATAGATGAAAGTGAAGTCCAGGTCATGTCCCACCGCGTCCATTAACCGCTGAAACGTCTGTACGGCATTCTTTAGGCCGAACGGCATGCGGAGGAACTCGAAAAAGCTGAACAGGGTGATGAGTGCCATTTTGGGGACGTCATCTGGATGCATCGGGATTTGATGGTATCCCCGGACGAGGTCTATCTTGGAGAAGATCCGTGCGCCATGCAGGTTTGCTGCAAAGTCCTGAATGTGTGGCACAGGGTAGCGGTCCGGTGTGGTAGCCTCATTCAGCCTGCGGTAGGTGCCACATGGTCTCCAGCCCCCTGTCGCTTTGGGTACAATGTGCAGGGGGGAGGCCCATGGGCTGTCGGACTGCCATATGATCCCCAATTCCTCTTGAACTCCTCCTTCGCCAGTCAGAGCTTGTCTGGGGGAAGCCTACGAGCATGGGCATGAAGGGATGGTCCCTGGGTTCAGATGCGGTGCTGTACTCCGTGTCTGGGCATGGCTGCCATGAACTGTGGTGCCAGAACCAATGGGAAATTCGCCAGGACTCTGGTGAAGTCGTTGTTGGACAGCATGATGGAGTCGAGGTGTGGGGCTGGCAACTGGGCTTCACCCAGGGAGAACGTCTGAAAGGTCTCGGCGTGGACCAGTCCCTTCCTCGGCAGGGTGACCAGTAGGCTGTGAGACCGCAAAAAATCCTCACCCAGGAGCTATGGTGGCTCGGGAATCAAAGACTTCAAAGGGAATGAGTTTTCTAATTGGTGGCTGAAAAACCACGAGGGGTGGAAAGCTTACCAAATCGTGGACGCATTGCTGCTGAGATGCGGTCAGTACCCGACTAGGTGCACTAGGAATAAAGGGGAAGACCGGAGAATAAAAACCTGCAGAAGATGTGGTGTGGCTAATGAGACACTGGCACACATATCTGGAAGGTGTGGAGCAGTTAAGAGGAGTAGGATAAAGAGACATAATAAGGTGATGGACAAGTTGAAAGAAAAAGTTTGCAGGAACGGATGGAAGGCTTTTGTGGAACCTCATATTCGGACAGAAGACGGATCATTATGGAAGCCAGACCTGATCTTCGTGAAGGAAGGAAGGGCGGTAAAAATCCTCACCCAGGGCTATGGTGGCCAGTGTGAATTCCCACGTGAACCGGCTGGAGCTGACCTGTAGCTGCACCGTTAGGGTGCCGTAGGTCCTTACTGTGCTGCTGTTCACGGCCCTCAGGGGAGGACCCGGTGCCCTGTTGTGGGTGTCATAACTCGTCGGAGGTAAGACGCTGATCTTGGCACCAGTGTCGACCAAAAAGCAGCGTCCCAACCTCTTGTCCCAGACATACAGGAGACTATCCTGATGGCCCGCCGCCGTAGCCATCAACAGCAGCTGGCCCTGGCGTTTCCCGGGAACTTGCAGGGCAGGCTACAGCGGCGGGCTTCTGCACCCCACCGCTGGTGGTAGAAGCACCATTGGTCGTTGGTCTCCTCATCCTTGCCTCTGGGGTTAGTGGGCTCTGCTGCTGGGCCTGGTCTGGTTTGCTGCTGGGAGCCTGGCCTGGTGATCTGTGCGACGGATGCCCCACTCTCCTTCTTGGCGTTCCACAGCAAGTCCCCCCAGGCTGCCACCTTCCGGGGGTCGCTGAAGTCCGCGTCGGACAGCAGCAGGCGTATGTCCGCGGGCAGCTGCTCCAGGAATGCCTGCTCAAACATAAGGCAGGGCTTGTGTCCTCCGGCCAGGGACAGCATCTCGTTCATCAAAGCCGATGAAGGTCTGTCTCCCAAGCCATCCAGGTGCAGTAAACGGGCAGCCCACTTGCGCCGTGAGAGTCCGAAAGTCCTTATGAGCAGGGCTTTGAATTCCGTGCATTTGCCGTCCTCCGGGGAAGACTATATGAACTCCTCAACCTGGGCAGATGTCTCCTGGTTGAGGGAGCTCACCACATAGTAGTAACGTGTGCCCTCTGAGGTTATCTGCCGAACGTGGAATTGGGCTTCTGCTTGCTGGAACCATAGGTGAGGTCGCAGTATCCAGAAGCTTGGCAGTTTCAACAAAACTGCATGAACAGATGTGGCGTCGTTCATCTTCGGCCTAAATATCGTTTGGGCCGTCGGGGTCACCAATTGTAGCGGTGTGCTACACACAGCGCTGAAATAATGACACGGAGTCGGTGAATTATTCGAACTTCGCGGCCTTGCTTTAAAGCCTTCCTGATCCCGCCCTCCCCGGGTGCGGATGCTGTAGGGGGCACGTACTCACAATCCCGCGCAGGCTTTTCCTTTTGTTGGTGAAGCAGACCTGGCGCCCTTTTGGGATTGGCCTTTATGCCGGCGCGCTGGCTATTTGTGAGCCGGTTCGAGTGTGCTAGGAAGTGGGTCACCACACTCCCATATTTACTCCAAATGTCTTGGTTTTCTCTCCTGTACTTAATGCACATAATAGTAGGCCTTTTTTGGTCACCATTTATGTCTTTATTTAAACCACATTCATTATTCACCTCTTCATAACTCTAACTATGAGCCAGCTTTCTTCTTTAAAATTTCAGTAATTATGCATTTTATAGATTCAGCCAGCTCTGTTACAGGCACAATATGTCCACCAATGAGAACACCTTCAGGAGCCGGTGCCTCAAGAAAGTGGTGTCCATTATTAAGCACACTCACCATACAGGACACATCTCTCTTCCTGTATTACAATCAGAAAGGGAATAAAGGAGACTGAAGAACCACATTCAATAGTTCAGGAACAGCTTCTTCCCTCCACCATCAGATTTCTGAAAAGTCCTTCCATGGGTTCCCACCTACTACCTACCCTCCCAGACTCTTTTATTTGGTTCCATGCGCAATCTTCCTTGTTGTCTCCACTTATCACCTCTCAGTCTCTGTTGCAAATTCCACTCTCCCTTCCTGAGTCTGCCTATCATCCCTCCATATCTGGATGCACCTATCACTTGTAAGCTTTTGCTCCAACTTTACACCCAAAATATCGACTGCCCACTTCACTCCACAGAAGCTGCCTGATCCATTGAGTTCTTCTAGCACTTGCTTTTGTTTTGATCCATGTCGCAACATCTGCAGTCCCTTGCTTGAAATTAATTGTATTGTCAATGGAGGAATCCATCAGCAATGGAACATTGCAGGAGGAAGTCACAGAAGTGAAGAAATACAAAGTCATGAAGGAATTAATAAACAAGAGAACAAGTGTTAAATTGAAGCTTTGCTTAACCAGAAGCACTATTAATTGAATGAGCCAATGTTGGCTTGTAAGCTTGACTTCAATGAAGTAAATTGTTGATTTTCTTCCCATCACCCTCTAGTATGTTATCTAAGTAACTTCATGAGCTTACACTGTGAATCTAGACTTCCATGTAAAACACATTCCTAATTAAATAGATTAAATTATGGTCCACCTTTATAGGAGGAAGCATTGTGATATCTCATTCTTGATAGAACTCTGTCAAACCAAATTTCCAGAATTTACTCAGGATCTCCTTAAGAGCCAACATGCTAATAATTAACTACAAGCTCCTTCAAAGAACTTTATTTGAAAATGAAGAATGGGAAAATACAAATAATCAATGTGCTTTGAAGATCCAGTATCGACAAAGATAGTCTTAAAATCCAGTCTGCTTGTTAGATGTACATGAGAAGTACAAAAATAGTCTTATTGTAAGCATCCTATTTGTGATTTTATCAATCCACAACAGATTTGCATGATATGTAAAGTTAATGGCATAACAGCTTTAGACCTCGAAAAGAGTCTGTTCAGTTGGCGAACCCTCACAAGGCAGAAGGTCCCGATGGAGCACCTGATAAGGCTCTGAAACCCTGTGCCAACCAACTGGTGGGAGTATTCAAAGACCTTTTCAACCTCTTATGGCTATGGATAGAAGTTCCCACTTGCTTCAAAAAAGCAACAATTATACCATTGCCTAAGAAGAATAATGTGGGCTGCCTTAATGACTATTGCCCAGTAGCACTCACATCAACAGTGATGAAACACTTTGAGAGGTTGGTTAACACTAGTCTGAACTCTTGCTTTGGTAAGGACTTGAACCCATTGAAATTTGTCTATTGCCGCAATATGTCAATGGCAGACGCAATCTCAATGGCTCTCGATGCTGCTTTAGACCCCTGGACAACACAAATACCTTTGTCAGGATGTTGTTCATCGACTATAGCTCAGCATTTAATACCATCATTCCCACAATCCTGATTGAGAAGTTACAGAATCTGGGCCTCTGAATGTCCTTCTGCAATTGGATCCTTAACTTCCTAAACGGAAGACCACAGTCTGTGCAGATTGGTGATAACATATCCTCTTCACTGATGATCAACACTGGTGCACCTCAGGGGTGTGTGCTTAGCCCACTGCTCTACTTTCTCTATACCCAAAACTGTGTGGCTAGGCATAGCTCAAATACCATCTATAAATTTGCTGATGATACAACCATTGTTGGTAGCATCTTAGATGGTGACAAGAGGGTGTACAGGAGTGAGATATGCCAACTAGTGTAGTGGTGTCGCAGCAACAAAATTTCACTCAATGTCAGTAACCCAAAAGAACTGATTGTGGACTGCAGGAAGGGTAAGCCAAAGGAACACATACAAATCCTCATAGAAGGATCAGAAGTGGAGAGAGTGAGCTGTTTCAAGATCTCTGAGAATCTAACCTGGTCCCAACGTATCGATGCCATTATAAAGAAGGCAAGACAGTGACTATACTTGATTAGGAGTTTGATGAGATTTGGTATGTCAACAAATACACTCAAAAACTTCTATAGATGTACCGTGGAGAGCATTCTGACAGGCTGCATCACTGTCTGGTATGGGGGGGAGGGGGGAACTACTGCACAGGACTGCAAGAAGCTGCAGAGGGTTGTAAATTTAGTCAGCTCCATCTTGGACACTAGCCTGCAAAGTACCCAGGACATCTTCAAGGAGCGGTGTCTCAGAAAGGCAGCGTCCATAATTAAGGATCTCCAAGGTGTGCCCTTTTCTCACTGTTACCATTAGGTGGGAGGTACTGAAGCCTGAAGACACGTAATCAGCAAATCAGGAGCAGCTTCTTCCCCTCTGCCTTACAATTCCTAAATGAACATTGAATCCTTGTACACTACCTCACTTTCTTAATATATGTTATTTCTGTTTTTTGCATGATTTTAATCTATTCAATATACTGTAATTAATTTACTTATTTATTTATTATTAGTAGTATTTGATTTTTTTTCTTCTATATTATATATTGCATTGAACTGCTGCTGCTAAGTTAACAAATTTCACAACACATGCCAGTGATAATAAACTTGATTCTGATTCTATTTACTACAAAGGTAGAGTTTATTCTAGAGCTTAATATGGTTTCAGTGGAGTTTCAGCTGGGCAGAAAAGAGGCCTTTTATGAAGAGTGAAATTTCCTGCTTGCTGTATTCTAGTGAATGTTCTGATAATAGAATCACAAAGGAGAAAAGCTAAGTGGAAAATATAAAATGAGAGGTTGAGAGGAGAGCTATTTAGGAAGGCAAAGAGAAAAGATGATGATAGTACAGGACAATAACTAAAGTGCAGCAGGCGGGAGCAAAGCACACAAGTACCAGTGCCAGAGTGGGGAAAAGTGATAAACTCTTTATTTTTTTGTGTAAGCAGCATTTGAAACAAGAGAGATGAGCTGATGGATAACACAAACTGAAATAAACGGATATGATCTACTGTATATCTCTTATTGAGACATGATTTCAAGGTGACCAAAACAGGGAAAATAATATTCAAAGGTATTTGACTGTTTGGAAAATAATATTTGCCAAAGTAGGTCTGTTGATCAAGAATTAGATTACTGCAGTGTTGAGGAGTGACGTTGGCTTAGAAACTCATAGTGTAGAATTGGTTGGGATGGAGTTAGCAAATTGTAGGAGGAGGAAGTTGCTGATGGGTGTAGTATTTGGACTTTAGAATAGGACCTGGTGGCCTTCTAAAAGCTGAAGGGAAATGGCTGCAAGAGGTAAAGGGTATTTGGTTGCAATCTTTTGGATGCAACTTGGTGAATTCTCTAGGTTTTGGATAGATATTAATCTACATGAAATAAAAGGACAGGCATGCAGGTTAAGAAGGGAATTGAAATATTGGCCATTATTGCAATGCTGTATGGAGTGTAAAAGTGAAAACAATTTGAAGCAAATTCACTGGGCAGTGGTGAGATCACACATTATATATTGCAGACAATTTTGATCTACATATTTAAGCACCCATAGTGCTGCATTGAATATATTCACTAAGTTGATTCACAGTAAGAAGGGACAGCTGCACGGATCACCTACCCTTAACTTTCAATGTCAATATATAAACACTATGATTAATCAGTAGCGCTCTTGGTAACAATGAGAAACAACTATTAATTATGTCTAATTTTGTTTATACTTTTTGCCGCTTCTTTAGGTGAACTGTTGTCTGATCTAGATTGTGAAGCTGTCTGATCAGCTGCATGCGATTTTTGACAATAGCTATTGACACTAATCTCCCCTTCCCTTCTGGCTATATGGCATCACCAACTCCAGCTAATTGCATTGTGTCAAACATTATTAATCCACCACCTAATTAAATCACAGGATAAACCTGTCATCTTACTTGAAACACATTGGATCACATGCTTTGTGCTTTGTGTTTGCCTGGAATATAAGATCATGTGCTCCAAATTTCAAATTCTATATTTAGATTAACGTATGCATCATGAACATAATTATTCTGATTATATTCGGAGTTTCCTGTGAGTAGTTCTTTTTGTGTGGGCAAACATGAAGTTACATTCTCTTGCAGGACATTTTTCATATTACATTGCAACTTGAGGAATTACATTACTAATTATTTTGTCTATAACCTTTCATAAAATATATATCTTGTAGATTTGTATTATCACCAGGCTTCCTGATCAATAAGCATAAAATGATCTAATATAATATGGAAATACCTTCTTTCATATATTTCCATTGGATAACTAAATGATAATAGATGGGTTTCATTGTTTCAGATCTTCACCTCAAATAAATTTCATTTATTGCTTCAAATGTAAAACTGTGTTTATGGACCCAAAGCAATAAAAATCATTCACTGTATCTGGAGGCTGTCATCTTCTATATTACTCAGCCTTTGTAATTGCCAATTTGATATTATTGCACTCTGGTCCTGTTTGGTTTTTTTTTGAGTGATTACTGCTAGTATACGAATCCCTTGTGGAAATGCTAAAAATGATTACATTCTAGATAAAGCTATGAGCTTGACTTCGAAAGAGAAAGAACCCTCCACAATATACAATAAAAATTGACATCCAATCAGATTTAGTACTCTTAGCTATATTATTCATAGACAAGACTGATCTTGTTGCCTAGTTCCCTCCATGTGATTACGACTCAACTGTATCAATCTCCTTGGCCTCATCCAACTAGTGTCCAGCAATGAAGCATTATCTTTGAGCAAAAGCATGGCTTCTAGTGATGGACTCTGGTGATGTCATCCCCTAAGAACTTCAGACAGTCAGCAAAACTCTGTCCCAATCTTTGTTCTGTACTTCTGATACTTTCTGAATTTCTGGAGAAATCATTTTCAAACTGAGTCAGATTGCTTTTATTGAAATAATCTAAAACAGCTAATATGTTAATAAATAATTAAAAATGTAACTAAATTAACCTTTGACTGACACTTATCACCCACTTTATCAGGTACCTCCTATAATTAAGAGGCCACTGAGTGTACGTTCGTGGTCTTCCATTGTTGGAGCCCATCCACTTCTAGGTTCAATGTGTAGTGCGTTCAGAGATGCTCTTCAGCTCACCACAGGTGTGAGGCGTGGTTAGTGGAGTTACCATCATTTCCAGTCAGTCATTCTCCTCTGACCTCTCTCATTAAGAATGCGTTTTAATCCACTGCACTGTTCTCACTGGATGATTTTTGTTTTGTGCACCATGTTCTGTAAACTGTAGAGATTGTTGTGTGTGAAAATCCCAGGAGATCAGCAAATCATTGAGATACACAAATCACCCAGTCTAGCACCAACACTCATTCCATAGTCAAAGTCACTTAGTTTACATTTCTGCCCCAGTCTGATGTTCGGTCTGATGAACAAATGAATCTCATGACCATGTCTGCATGCTTTTATGCATTGAATTGCCACAACATGATTGGCTGATTAGATACTTATTAATTGCACTTGTACATCTGCTGTCTAACACTCATGAACAGGAGAACAAGTATACCTAATAAAGTGGTCACAGAGTGTATAATCCAATACCTACAGTTCCAAATGAAATCAAAGGGTTTCAGATTGGACACCAGGTCTAACCTGGAAGAAGGTCCAAGAGATGATTCTACTGCTTAGCAATGAAGAAACTTACCAAGAATGGGCTCCATTGCTGGACACTGTACATGGAGGTCAAGGGGATATTGCAGTTAGACCTTGGTGATTTTGATTAAGCAAGATTTGTTCTAAGAAAGAGAACATCTTGTTTTTTCCAAAGAGCGTTACAGAATCTAAGACATTAATAGTACAGTAACCTCTCAGAGTCAAAGATTCAAAGTACATTCATTATCAAAGTATGTATGCAGTATATAACCCTGAAATTCGTCTTACTCCAGACAGCCACGAAACAAAGAAAACCATTCGAAACAAAACATCAAACCCCCAAAACACACAAAAAAGCATGCAAGTAGTGAAAAAGAGCAACACAAAACACAGAATATAAAACATCAAACCACAAAGCCACCAAACAGTCCAGGACTGCCCAGTTCAGTTCCATCTAGCACTGTATCATTCATTAACTTCAGGCCACAGAGCTAGTCCACCCTGATCAAAATAACAACCAGAAAGCAGAAACACATCATAACATGAACTACAGAGTCCAAACCACAAACCATGTCAATTAAACCTTGCCCAAGACCCAAGACACCAGCACCATCAAACAAGAGGGAGAGGAAGACTAATCGAATGAGGGCATCTTCCTCAGTGAGCAGGGAGCAAGAATGAGAGAATGACCTTCCTCCGGGAGAAATGAATGAGAGAAATACCAGTCACATGCAGGCAGACAACACTGAACACCTATTTGTCACCCGCTCTTGTCCTCATTGATTTTCAATCTTCCTCTCCACTTTAATCGGCAAGATCAGCAAGAAATGGAATTGGTCATGGGCTCAAGGGCACACACTTTGCACAAAACCTCACAGAACTCCTTTGGAGACAGCAAAGCACCAGATCACTCAATCAGCCCATAAACGCACCATCGAACTCGAACTATAGATCACAGGTTCCAACAGTAGCAGAATCATATTTGAAATAAGAAGAAGCAAATGAAGTGAAAGAAGTAGTTCTGTGAACTGTCTGAAGAATGTCGCCTTTGGTCATGTTGTTTGCTGATGCCATTGCCATGCCTGACTACACTTCTGACTCTGTCATTCTCAGACGTTGACCAAGTCTGTTAGTTTAGATTTCAATTGGAGGCTAACATATGACTAAATATATTGTGCCAGGCATAACCTGATTTCTAAACCTTGATATATCCAAGTTAATTTTATACCAGCTTTGTTATGACCCCCATCTCCTAGGCCATGCTCTCTTCTCATTGCTCCCATCAAGAAGAAGGTACAGGATCCTGAGGACCGACACCACTAAGTACAGGAACAGTTATAACTCCTCAGCCATTGGGTTCCAATACCATATTTAAGTTTCCTGATGATACCACTGTTATTGTCTGTATCAATGATAATGGCAATCAGCATATAGGAGGGAGATTGAAAATCTTGCTAAGTGGTGCCATAACAACAGCTCCTCACTCAATGTTAGCAACAGCAAGGATTATTAACTTCAGGAGGAGGAAAGCAGAGGTCTATGAGCTAGTCCTCCAGAGGGGATCAGAGGTGGAGAGGGTCAGCAATTTAAAATTCCTCAGTGTTATCATTTCAGAAGATTTCCTCCTGCCTCCAGCAATAAGTGCAATTACATAGTAAGCACAGAAGCACCTCTACTTCCTGAGAAGATTGCAGAGATTCAGCATGAAAACTAAAACTTTGCCAAACTTCTATAGGTGTGTGGTAGAGAGTATATTGACTGGCTGCATCATGGCCTGGTATGGAAATACCAAAATCCTTGAATGGAAAATCCTAAAAAAAAGGTGGGTTCAGCCCAGTGCATTATGGGTAAAGCCACCCCACCACCACTGAGCACATCCGCATGGAGCACTGTCGCAGGAAAGCAGCAGCCATGATCAAGGACCCCCAGCACCCAGACCATGCTCTCTTCTCACTGCTGCCATCCAGAAGGAGGTACAGGAGCCTCAGGACTCACACCACCAGGTTCAGGAATGGTTATTACCCTTCAACCATCAAACTTTTGAACCAGTGGGGATTACTTCACTCAGCCCATCACTGAAGTGTTTCTACAACCTGTGGACTTACTTTCAAGGGCCCTTATTTTCAGGTTCTCAATATTTATTCCTTACATATTTATTATTATATATATATTTTTCCCTTTTGTATTGCTTGGTTAGTTGTCTTTTGCACATTGATTGTTTGTTCATCCTGTTGGATAAGACATGTCATTGATTCTATTGTGTTTCTTGGATTTACTGTGTAGGCTTGCAAGAAAACAAATCTTAGAATTGAACTGACTTTATTACTTACATCTTTTAAATATATGAGTGTAAAAATCTTTACTTTGTGTCTCTGTTCTAATCTTAGGGTTGTTATATGGTGACACATATGTACCTTCATAAGAAATTTACTTTGAACTTTAATTTGAATTCAGCAATAATCAACTAACCAAGCTATGTTTCATACGATGTATTAAAATATTGCAAATAAATTACATTAATTTATTTCAGGGTGCCACCATTGCTCAATCCCTGCCACTAGCAGATTAAAATATGTATCTTGTTGCTGACATGACAAACATTGACACATAATGTAGTCCTGATCATTGCAGTGTAGGATCAGCAATTATAACAAAAGACTTCTTGTCAACTATTACCCAATATCTGAGGAGTGTGCGGGTCCAAAGAGAAAAACTGAAGGAATTAATTTGTGAATATGGCGAGCTATAAGTTTCAGATACTATCTCATTGATCATTAAATATCTTTTAGTATTTCCATTCAATCTAAGATATCAATATGTTCTTTCAGGCTATTTCCTGTCCCACCCCTGCCCACTTACAGATGTGCTAGTGTACTGGTTTAATATCTTATTTAAAGATGCTCTCACCCGTTTCTGCTGGCAGAGCAGTCTGCTCACAGCTGTGTGTCTGGAGTTTTCCCAGCAGTGTCAGCAGTCACCACAGACTCAGACATTCATGGCCTTTAGTTGCAATGTTTTTTTAGATCAATAAAGTAAGACATCACAAAATTCTTTGGTGAATAAGCTTACCAGCCAGAGACATCTCCCCACTTCCTCCTTTTCTACGAAGAAGCTCTTGTCTTTGCTGCTCTTCCTACTGGACATTGATCAATACACTTAATGTTGTTCAGGAAAAATGCGGCAGCTTTAAAATCAGCGAAATATATTGCAATGTATGTCTCAGTAGTTCATCCTTTTGTGGTCTGCTCCAAATGATCTTCCAAAATACTAGCAAAGAACTGATGATCCTTTAAAAGGTGAATGCCTCTTACAATCACAAACATTCAAAAACAATTAAAAATAAAATCAGTAATTAAGATTCATAAATTATGTTTAAGATGAAAATTAAACAAATATTAAAGAAATTAAATACAAGTAAGTCAACACATTGGATACAAGTCTGAATGCTGATTTAAGTGGGTAACCTAATTCCAGATTCTCCGTATCCAATAAATATATCAAGATTCCATAGGTACTTAACTGTTTCAATAAAGTCCCCTCACTCTTCTAAACTCTAGTGGATGCAAGCCTCGCCAAATTTTCCTTATAAGGCAATCCATTCATCCCAGGCTCACAAAACTTCTCTACACTGTTTCCGATACATGATGTTCTTTCCTTAAATACCATACCCTGTACTCCAGATATGGCTTCACCAAAGCCCTATAATTGGAGTGCGGTTTTCCTAGAGTTCTGTTATCGTAATGAGAAATGATAATATTTTGTCAGATCTTCCAGATGATAAGTGATCAAGAAATTGTGCAAATCAGAACAAGGGTAGCAGAGTTTTAAATATCACCCAATTACAAAAAGTAAAGCAAGATACCAGTCAAGGAGTGAATTAGAATAGTCAAGTGTACTGTAGCATAAACATAAATGTCTCAGCAGCAGCCAAACAGATACAAAACTTGTTTAAATTTTCACAGAGATTACAATAGTCTAGTTTAATTCTGCTCAATCCCTAGGCAGAATGATATTGTTTGACTCAGGAACATAGTACATTAGGGAAGCTGCAGACAATAATATGTTTTTTTTCGATAGTGAATTGGGGAAAGTATCCACTCATTCAGTGCTGAGTCCAGACAATGCATTTGAGAACTTAAGGACTATGGAGAGGTGAGCAAATGAAGCTGTTGGAAAAATCTGGTTTGGTTTTCATCGGTTTAGCAATTAAACCTTGGTCTCCACCTCAAGCTCTATTCCTTAATCATTGACACCTTCCCTTCCACAGCAGCTCTGAGGCTAAACTGGAGTATTCACAACTATATCTCATCCATATCTTTTTACTTCTGGCCCAATGTCTGACCGAGCACCTCCCACATTCTAACCAACAAAACCATAAAGTCATCAAGTACTGATGTCCAAATACTGCTGGTGATCTAGTCAGCAACTTGTTCTATTTACATATCACCCCTACATTCACATCTGTTTATGCAAGATATATTTCAAATTCTTATTGTTTTCTTCATATCCCTCAATAGCTTTGTTGGCTTAGTATTCTGAAATCTATTTCAGCCCTGTGCCTATTCAAGTTCCAGTCTTGAATTTTGTTTGTTTGGCTATTGATAGACATGCCCTCACCTTCCATAGGCCCAAATTACAGAATCAGAATCAGGTTTTTCACTGACATATGTTATGAAATTTGTTATTATCTGACAGCAGTACAATGCAAGACATCAGGAAGAAATCTCTCTAGGTTAAAAATAAAGAGTGCAGAAGAAGAATAATGAGGTAGTGTTCATATACGTTCATGGACCATTCAAACATCTGATGTTGGAGGGGAAGAAGCTGTTCCTGAAATGCTGAATATTGAATGTTGTTCTCTTCAATGGCAATAATGAGAAGATGCCTTGTCCTGGATCTCTTGAGAGTTCTTAATGAGGCACTGGCTTTTGAAGATGACATCAATGGCAGGAAGGATTCTGTGCCTGTGACAGCTAGCATTTTCAAGTTCATTTCTGTTATAAATCATTAGTTTTGTTTTAGTCCTGCACTTGAGTTTCCTAGTGACCCTTACAGTTCTTCCCTGACCAAGCAAATTCCTGCTGAACAATTTGTCCAAAGCTACAAGCTCACGTGGAGATGTGCCAGAGCTTCTCTGCCGTGCACTCAGAAACAACATGGCCTGCAGGATGATTGGCTTTCCTGACAGGCATGGCCTCTTAAACCAGTAGAGAAACTCTGGCTGGTATCTAGGGCTCTTCCCTTGAAAGTCAGGAGCTGCAAGTTTGACCCACACTATGTGAGACCATTTGTATTGCAGAGGCTATCAACAAGGACTCATATAGTTCGTGCCTACCATCATCAATGAAGATTTACCCCAGCTCGCCAGTGACTTCCTCCACCTTGCTCCAGTCAACTTCCCTTCCCTGCCCCTCTTCCCAATTGATGGATGGGTCCCTGTTCTATTCTGTGCGGTGCCTCCTGGCATTTTACTGGTTGTGAGACAGGGTATCTCATGGATTAAGAGGGATATGTCCCAGTGTTCTTGTGAGCTGGCTCACGTGATCCTGGACAAGGGTCTCTCCGGGACTTCCAGCAGGGTCAGGTCTCTGGCTCCTCAGAAGCTGCACCAAGGTGTGAGTGCCCTGTCAAATTCAAGTTCCTGTTTAAGTTAATTGTCAAAACACACACACACACACTCACACTCACACTCTCACACACACACTCACATGCACACACTCACATTCACACACACACTCACACACAGACACTCACACGCACACACACTCACACACATACACCCGCACACACTCGCACACACTCACACATACTCACACACACACACACACTCACATGCACACACACACTCACACGCACACACACACTCACACACACACACGCACACAATCACACACACACACATGCACACACACTCACACGCACACACACACTCACACACACACTCACATGCACACACACACTCACACACACCCGCACACACTCACACACACTCACACGCACACACACACACACACACACGCACACACACACACTCACACACACACTCACACTCACACACACCCGCACACACTCACACACACTCACATGCACACACACAATCACACACACTCACACTCACACACACACACACACTCACACTCACATGCACACACACACTCACACTCACACACACACCCGCACACACTCACACACACTCACATGCACACACACACTCATACACACTCACACTCACACACACATGCACACACACACACTCACACACACTCACCCTCACACACACACCCGCACACACTCACACACAAACTCACACACACACACTCACACTCACACACACACTCACACTCACACACACACCTGCACACACTCACACACACTCACACTCACATGCACACACACGCACTCATACACACACCCGCACACACTCACACGCACACGCACACACACACTCACACACACATGAAACAATTTTTCTCCAGACCACAGTGCACCCACATAACATATATCACACACAACATATAAAACTAAATACACTATAAGTAAGTCAATGAAACATAATTCAAAACGCAGCACAGGTGAACAATAAATGGTAAACAGTTTGCTGTCCTAGTGAGGAGACGTCAGTGGTGGCAAGGTATCCATTAGTCTCACAGCCTGAGGGAAGAAGCTGTTTCCCAGCCTAGCAGTCCTAGTCCTGATGCTTCTGTACCTCCTTTCTGATGGTCAAAGAGATTATGGGATGGGTGGTAGGGATCATCAACGATGCTCTGAGTGGTTCCTGTGCAACCCTCACAGGTGGAGGGAGACGTCGATGACCCTCTCAGCAGTTTCACTGCCCTCTGTAGGGCTCAATACCTTGCAGCTCAATGCTTCAGCACAATCAGGACACTCTTTACGGTGCTTCTGCAGAGAGTTGTTAGAATGGGGGCAGGGAGACTGGCACACTTCAGTCTTCTCAGGAAGAGTGGATGCTGCTGTGCTTTCTTGACTAATGAGGAGTTGTTATGGATCCCAGTTAGATTATCCATTATGTGCACACCAAAGAATTTTGCACTCTTCGCTCTCTCCACAACAGAGCCATTGACGTGCAATGGAGAGTGGTCGACCTGTGCCTTCCTGAAGTCCACAATCATCTCTTCTGCCTTGTCCACGTTGACACTCAGGTTGTTATTCTCACACCATTTGACAAATTTCTCTTCCTCCTCTCCGTCTGCTGAATCATCATTGTTGCTGCTGAGGCTCTGCCACAGGGTCTGCATGTCCTCGCAGGTGGGCTGCTAAATATGTTTTGCAATCATGCATATGGGCATGCACATTCCAGTCAGTTAGTGTTCCAATGCGATGGTACTTAATTCCCTTCCTGTCATTTCAGTCTTGTCGTGACTGATCAAGAGCACAGCAATGCAACACTACTACCTGCTGTTGTCCTGCTTTCATGAAAGAGACTTCCATTTTTTAAACATTCCAGTTTATGTCCCGGTTGGTCAGATGTTTATTGCTTTTCCTTTATTTCTGCACAGTTCCTATTAAAAGTCAGTGAACTGTTGATCGGCTTCAGTGCCTCTTTTTCGGCACATGGGCCATAAAAGCACACTCCTGTTAACAACACTCTGCAGTCTCTGTTGATCATGATTCAACCAGTCAGAGTGCTCTCTACCATTCATCTGTAGAAATTTGCTAGTTTTTAGTGACATACCAAATATTCTCAAACTCCTAATGAAATATAGCCATTAGTGCACTTCCTTCATGATTGCATCAATGTGTTGGATGCAAGACAAATCATTTAAGATGTTAATGCTCAGGAACTTGAAACTGCTCACCCTTTCCACATTTCTCCCCTCAATCAAGACTGGTGTGAGTTTTCCCAACTTCCTCTTCCTGATGTCCAGAAGCCAAAGATTCTGCCAACAGCAATCGTCCCATTGGCAAATTTATAGATGCCATTTGAGCTATGCCTTGCTTCATAGTCATGAGTGTAGATGGAGTAGAGCAGGGGGCCGAGCACAGAACCTTGAGGTGTACCTGTGTTGATTTGAAACTTCTCTCATCAAAACCCTGTACACGTCTATTTCCCCCCATTAAGATACATTAAAAAATCATCTATTTAACAAATCTTAACTCGTCTGATGAAATATGCTTATGTGATTCGTAGGGCGGCACATTAGCACAGCAGTTAGGGTAATGCTTTGCAGTGCCAGCAATTGGAAGTTCGGGTTTCAATTCCCTCAGCTGTCTGTAAGGAACTTGTACGTTCTACCCATGATTATGTGGGTTTCCTCCGGATGTTTCAGTTTTTTCTCACTTTTCAAAGGAATACAGATTAGAGTTGGTAAGTTGTGGGCAAGCAACTGCTACCAGAAGCAGGGCAACATTTGCAAGCTGCCCCCAAATCATCTTCAGACTGTGTTGCTCATTGATGCATACAATTTATTTCACTGTTTGCTTAAATGATTTAATGTGCATGTGAGAAATAAAGCTAAGCTTTAAATCCTTATTTTCAGATTCCATTTCATGTTACTCCTGTAGAAATGTTGTATAAATAAATGATTTCTCCTCTTATAGCCTTTCAAATGACAACATTAAATTAAGCTCATCATAAGACCAGCAATCCAGATTAATTCCCTGCTAAAATAAAATGGGTAACTCCACCACTGTAATGTTACAGTGCATTGAATTAACCCCTACCGTTTAGATGCTGACAGAAGTGTGTTGTCTTTGTCTGACAATGGTATGTAACACATCATTGGAAACTGCAAAGTCAACAGATTGATAATGGAGCAGTGATATTCTAAAGACAGCACATATTTGTCAGCCCTTAGCCCTTACACAGATGCAACTGTAGTCTCTAAGTAAACATGCTTTCAAGTAGAAGCAATGAAATAATATGTATCGATGTAATGTGAGAAAACAAAATTGATTGAGGATTTGTAAGCAAGTCCATAATTAACCATTTACCAGTAATAAATGAGTTACATTTGTCAGATTTTTCAGCTTCATTTTAGATTGTTCCCATGCCATCAATTTCACTTAGCTTGGAGGAAAGATTTGTGTACTGATGTTTCTATTACTTCCATGAAAAATTATGTCGTACAACGGTGAGCTGAAAAGCCCAATGCCTGAGATTAAGATGGATTATTCTAGCTAAAAGTGACAAACAACATTTTCACAGGAATCTCACAGACAGAAACTTTTCTTTTTCAAAAATAAACTTCTTTCATATAAAATATTTACAAGAACTGCAAAACATTGCATAGTCTTCTTTAAATTCACAGTGTTATCCAGTCTATACATTAATTGTGTTGTAAAGTCTATACATACGCAGTCTCATCAGGTTAACACACTCATGTAGCCTCTTTGAAAAATGCACCCTTCATGCTCTTGAGAGACAACCCCATATTATCTCATTGCGACTGGATCTTAGGCTGCCGATGTTCCCCACAAAGCCTTTGCAATGGCTACACCATGCTTCAAAGCATCCCCAAGCTTGTTCTTCTGCGGCCTGGAATGTGCAGGGTGGCAGTATTGCACTAGAGAGTTGCTCAATAGTGGTGGAGCTGGATTTGTTAGCTATAAGACCATAAGACCATAAGGCAATAAGAGAAAGGAGCAGAATTAGGCCAATTGGCCCATTAAGTCTGCTCCCCAATTTCATCATAGCTGGTCCATTTTTTCCTCTCAGCCCCACCCTGTTGCCTTCTTCCCGAATCTCTCCATGCCCCGGGCAATCATGGTTGGATACTGTGTTGCAGCCTGCTACAGCCACCCAAAAAGCAAAGCATCAGAGGCAGTGCGCTGTCTGACAAACGGTGCAAATGATTGTCTTGTACGTCTTTCTTGAGGTTGACATTGATAATGTAGAATGCTGTGTCCGGCTCACTGGTTCCTTGGCAAGACTGACAACAGAGAAGCTCTGTGGCCTCGGTTGTTGCGCGGAGCAGGCCCTCGTGCTGTGGGGTCGCCTGTTGCAGCCGTTCAGGGAAGGAGACACTGGAGTCGGTGTGGGAGAGAGCAGCTGGGTTCCATGCTGGGGTGGGTCTGGCCCCTCCTCTCAGTGCTGCCCTCCAGTGTTCACATGGTGGAAGACAACCTGAAATATGGTCATCTGGAGGTGCACGTGCATAATAAGGAATGCTGCATGCTTGATCTTGCAGAAATGTGGCTCCAGAACAAAATCCCATGCACCATCAATCTACGGGCCATAACAATCAGGGACTTGGGCTACATATTTTTCTGTGACTGTATGTTTTTCTGCTGTTGAAATTATAAGTTCTATATGAGCTGTGTGCTCTGTGTGACTTTTGGAATTGTGTTAGCAACATTGTCCCTGAGAAATCCTGCTTCATTTGACTGTATTCATGTGACTGGCTGAATGACAATTAAACTTGAACTTGAAATCAGTGATTTTTGGGATGAACCTTGACAAGAACTCTTGCATTTACTGAGCATCTAATGAAGAAATCAATCTGGATTATATATTTCTTTGGTTAATTGAACAGACTGCTGTTTAAAAACTGGTGTATTCAGACCTGTTTGTGTTCAAGTCATCATTCTGTTTTGTGAATGAACAACAATGCTCATCAGGATTATCATTTGTCATTTTCTTTCCATAAAATAAAGACATTAGAAAGTTCAGGAGAATCACAATAATATAAATAATTATTCATGCCTCCCTCTATATTACCTGATTGAATGGAAAATCACAGGGGCAGCACTGATCCTTTGTTACCAACTAGGTGTGGGAGTCCTAATGCACCGCCACAGGTGACACAAGCCTTACAAAATGCTGCCAATTATGCATTGTCACATTCGAAAAATATATCAGAAATAACACTGTTAGCTCAGAATTGAATCCTGGTTACTGAAGCTGTGAGGCAGCAGTTTTACTTGCTGCATCACTGTTTTGAAAGGAAATTACAATTCTATTCTGCTATCCTTCAAAAATAGCATTCTTTGTCATATACCTACCGATTCAGTTGGACTACAACTGAATTAGATTGAATGTATTGCATAGAAACAGACTATTCAATAAACTATGTTCCACAAAACCCTTCCATTACTTCTCACCTAATCCCATGAACACATATACAAATAAAATTGTACTTTTCTTTCTTTATCTTTGCACTTCAGCTGCTCATTTTGGTAAGAGTCCTTGGATAAAGAATCCCCTGAATGATTTATTGGTTACTATCTTATATTTATAATCCCCAGTATTTAAATCAAATATAGTCTTCACCCGTCCTGATCATTTAACATATCAAGTGAATCCATCAGCCAATTTCTTTTCTGGAGAAGAACTGCAGATAGTTCTGTGTTTCCTGAAAATATTTCTGAGTACTTGTATCATCTTCATAAATCTTTCATGAAGCATTCTTTTATGATATTCTATCTTTTATCATTTGTTTGGTCATATGTAAATACCACCTTGCTAGCTGCTTAAATAGAAGATCTTCCAGATAATTTTAGCTAAGCAGAATTTTGAAGAATTTTAGTTGAGTTAGAAATAATAATTTTGAAATAAACTAGTCAGCCTTTGCGAGAGATACTGATGCTCTAACCTTTTATTGTTTATAATGAGTTGTGATGTTGTCTGAATCCTTGTCCAATCTGAACTGTAAATTCCGACAGAACAACAAATTAAAGATAAAAAGTGCATAATTACCCTTTGGTGCTTCATGGGTTTGTGTTTTTCCCAAATACCAAGAAAAATTGAGTTATGTAATCATGCTTAAAAAGTGTATGGAATATTTACATACTTGTAGATTGTAATACAGAATTGATTCAATAATATTAATCCTTTTTCAAAGCTACCATGTCACTTCAATATGGTGACAATCACTCTCTTCTCACTCTCCTCCAAGCCAAGTAGCAGCGTATGGATAAAATTAAAAATTAAGATAAAATATAAAAGGGTGATGAATACAGGACTGAAGGTTTACTAATTGAATGCACGCACTATACAGAATATGGTAGATAATCTTGTAATGCAGTTAAAAATTGGTAGGTATGATGTGGGTATCACTGAGTTGTGACTGAAAGAAGATCATAGTTGGGAGCTTAACATCCAAGGATGCACATTGTATCAAAAGGATAGGCAGGTGGGTGGAGGGGCTGGGGTGGCTCTGTTGGTGAAAAACAAAATTAAATCCTTAGAAAGAGGTGATATAGGATTGGAAGATGTAGAAACCTTGATGGAGCATTAAGAGACTGCAAAGGTAAAAGATCCTCATGGAGCATATACGGGCCTCCAAGCAGAAGGGAGGATGTGGACTACATATTACAAAGGGAGATAGAAAATGCTTGTCAAAAGGGCAATGTTACGATAGTCATGGGGAATTTCGATATGCAGGTAGATTGGGAAAATCAGGTTGGTGCTGGAATCCAAGAGAGAGAGCTTGCAGAATGCCTGCAAGATGACTTCTTAGAACAGCCTGTGGTTGAGCCCACTAGGGGAAAGGCTACTCTGGATTGGGTGATCTGTAGTGAACCAGATCTGATTAGGGAGCTGAAGATCAAGGAACACTTAGAAGTTGTGATCACAATGTAATATATTTCACCCTGAAATTTGAGAGGGAGAAGATAAAGTTAGGTGAATCAGTATTACAATGAAGTAAAAGAATTATAGAGGTGTGAGAGAGAAACTAGCCAAAGTTGATTGAAAGGGGACCCTAGCAAGGATGATAGCAGAAGATCAGTGGCTGGAGTTGTTAGGAGCAATTCAGAAGGCACAGGCTAAGATACATCCCAAAGAAGAAGAAGTATTCTAAAGGCAGGGTGATGCAACCATGTATAACAAGGGAAGTCAAAAACAAAGGCAAAAAGGAAGACATATAATAGAGCAAAAATTAGGGAGAAGTTAGAAGATTGTGAAGCTTTTAAAAACCAACAGAAGGCAACTAAAATGTCATAAGGAGAGAAAAGATTAAATATGAAGGTAAGCTAGCCAATATTTTCTTTTTATTTATTCATTTACAGGATGTGCTGTCACCACCTAAGCCAGCTTTTATCACCCATCCCTAGTTGTCCTTGAAAATATGCTGATTAGCTGCCTTCTTGAACCACTGCAGTCCCTGAGGTATAGGTTCACCCTCTGTGCTGTAGGGGGATATCAAAAAGGATACCAAGAGTTTTTTTTTTCAGAGATTTAAGGTAAAAGAGAGGCAAGAGTATATATTAGACCATAGGAAAATGATACAGGAGAGGTTGTAATGGGGGACAAGGAAATGGTGGAGGAAATAAGCAGGTATTTTGCATCTATCTTCACTGTGGAAAATGCTATTAGCATGCTGAAATTTCAAGAGGGTCAGTGGGTAGAAGTCAGTGCAATTGCTATTACTAGGGAGAAGGTGCTTGGGATTGAAAGGTCTGAAGGTGGATAAGTCACCTGGACTAGATGGACCACACCCCAGTGGTCTGAAAAATGTAGCTGAGGAGATTGTGGAGGCATTAATAATGATCTTTCAAGGATCACTAGATCCTGGCAAGGTTCCAAAAGACTGTAAAATTGTAAATATCACTGCACTCTGCAAGAAATGAGGGAGGCAGAAGAAAGGAAATTATGGACCAGTTAGTCTGACCTCAGAGGTTGAGAAGATGTTGGAGTCAATTGTTAAGGATGAGGTCTCAGGGTATTTTGAGGTATATTATAAAATAAGCTAAAGTCAACATGATTTCCTTAAGAGAAAATCTTACCTGAAAAATCTGTTGGAATTCTTTGAGAAAATAACAGTGCATTGCACAACATCCAGTGCAGTACTGCTGATTCCGTAATGGACTCAACCATGAGCTGCTGTAACAATCCATCTCGTCAGCATTATAGAAACTCCCCTTCTATGGACACAGTGCCAAACTGATTTCCCCAATCCATCTGCAAATTAAAATCACTCAGTACTATTGTAACACTGCCCTTTCGGATTGTATTTTCTATCTCGCGTTGTAATTTGTTGATCACATCTTTACCACTGTTTGGGGGTCTGTATACAACTCCTTTTTACCCTTGCTGTTCCTTAACTCTATCCACAATGATTCATCACCTTCGGATTCTATGTTATCTCTTTTTAATGATTTGATTTCATTTTTTACCAACAAAGCCACACAGCCCCTCTGCCTACCTGCCTGTCCTTTCGATACTATGAGTAGCCTTGGATGTTAAGCTCTCAGCTATAATCTTCTTTCAGCCATGATTCAATGATGCCCAAAACATAATAAGTGCCAATCTGTAACTATGCTACAAGTTCATCTACCTTTTTCCGTATACAGCACACATTCAGATATAACAGCTTCAGTCTTGTATTCACCCTTTTAAATGTGAGAGGGTATTCTGAAGAGATGACGAAGAAGCAAGATAAGCAGAGGCATGTTCATTCTTCATCTCTCTGTCTCTCGTGTTGGGTATTCACGGCCACCGAGCATCCCAATACCACAAACATAACAAATGGTGACGAGGTGACAAGGTATCATGGGATACTTATTGTTTTGTTCCTTTTGGAAAGAAAAGTCTATGTGTAATGCTGTCTGTGTACAGCCATAGACTATGGATGAGCAAAAAGAAAATGGACACAGGAAGTGTGATGAGTGAAGAATTCAAGATGAGAGAATGAGAAAGGAACGTCTGAATTAAATAAATAAGAGAGGGAGAGAGGGACCAGTAAGACTAATGAACTTTTCTGGAACATAATTGTGCTTGAAAATGGTGACAATGTTTGGATTTATGGGGCCACATTATGAAACAACAAAGCAATGGAGTCCATGTTTTGAACAATTTGAATATTTTACAATGGCGGATCAAATTTCAGATATTTGTGTTGCAACATTTTTGCCTGTGATGAGTGGGAAAAATTGTTTAACTTATTATACTGTCTAGTACAACCTCATGAGTCTGGTGATAAGCCTTATAGTTGAAGTCTTAAAGGACCACTATTCACCTTAACTTTTCATTATTACTGAAAGGTTTAGATTTCACAAAATGAATCAAGAGAAATTTGAGTCTATATCACAGATTGTGGAAGTGTTGAACCAATTGCCTGAACACTGATTTTGGGCATTTGCTGAATGACACATTGTGTGATAGTCTCATATGTGGTCACCGTAGTGAGGCAATTCAGAAACATTTGCTTACAGAGGACAGACTAACATTGAAGAAGACAAATGAGATTAGTACATCTATGGAGATGGCAGCTAAAGAGGCATAGATATTAAGTGCATCTTCCCAAGTTCATAAATTACCTACTGACTTTAACAGTAAGACACCCATTAGCAAACATTGTTACCTAATAACAAAACTGGCCATTCACCAAAAGAAAACTGGTATAAGAATTTAGATAGCCAAAACTGTGGCAAAAAAGTGACACATTGGATGTGCCTGTAAAAGTAAAATGATACCATCACCCAAAAACACAGTAATTGGAAAAAAATGACTTTTGGAAAAACAAGAAGAAACATGCGAACAAGATGGAGCATACTGAGGATGGACTGAGTGACTCTCACTCTGTGCCCGAAGAAGCCACATCTGCAGAAGGCATGTTGTTCAGCTGGTGCCCACTTCTTAGGCTACTGAAAACCAACACAAACTGGCCAATCCAGATATAGTTCCAAACTCTTACTCAGAATTTTTTCACCATTCCCAACAGTATGCATTAGCTGAGATCATACAGAAGTACATTCAGGTTGCTGATATCCATGATCTGACCATTAACATGTTTCTCTGGGACTTGGAGCCTCTGAGGACCCTAGCAATGAGTCCTGACCTGTAATTGTGCTGGGATAGAATCACCTATCTAGACAGGGACAGGGACATAGACCAGGGGATTGCAAGGGTTGGTGAGCATTAAGTGACTCCGTCCATACCATATTTCTCTGTAATTCTACAATGGTATGTGGGATGTGACAAGGGTGAAAGGGGTTGGAGGACACAGTGGTTGAAATATTAAACACTCTTCATTGGAGAATCTGCTTTCATCCTTCCCAGTAATGCCAAATTTTACTGCTATCACAGAGGAGGAAAGGCTTAATGAAGGTCAATTCTGTATCATAAAACAGGGATTAATGGGTCATGCTTGTTGCTGGAATTTGCATAATGAAAGGAATTAATTAGTTTGTTTTATAAGGATAAGTGCATGGTCTTACTTTGAAAAAAAAGGTGCTGTAATTACAATTGAAGAGGTTACTCTGTTAAATCAGCATTGTCTACACGACCAAAGTTCAAATAGACCTGACCAAGTGAACTTGCTTTATCGGGTACTGATGACTCAAACTTGAATTCCAGTGATGTTCACTAAAGTGACAAATAACACAATTAGTGCATTCTGAAATCAGAAACCATGGTAATGAAGGTGAAGCATTCATTGTGTGAGTATTCATTAGTGGGCGAAGCAGTCATGGGTTAATTACACATCATGAACCATCACATATTTTCTTGCAGTCCAATATCTCTGTATTACAATGCTGTTATTATAGACTCACTCCCTTTTGTTCAATTTTCTAACAGGAGAGTAAGTACAAACTGTCACTTCCTTTTCATCAGTAATTATAATTAGGGTTTTCTACAAGCAAAGTAACATATCTTTCATGTCCAATATCTTGGGCAATTCTTCTAAAGATTTTGCCCATAATCTCCACTAAAAATAACAAAGCACATCTTACATTTGTATATTCCCCTGCACAGCTTCAGAATGCCCTATAATGCTCTATGACAAATTAAATACTTTCAAAGTGTAATTATCTTTCTAATGTGAGAAATATGGCTGTTAATTAGAGCACAAAGTTTCACAACTAATATTGTTGAGTGGCTTGATAAACTGCAGTGATTACTTTGATGGTAGAGAAAAAGAGTTCTCTGGCCATTCAAATAGTTATCTTTGATTTTGAGAGACCGTGGGGCAATCATTCTGCACAGTGCCGCAGGGTCAGCAAAGCTCCAGTGACCAGGGATTGCAAGGGTTGGTGAGCATTCAGTGACTCCTTCCATAACATATTTCTCTGTAATTCCACAATGCATTGCACCAAAATGCAAACATGAATTATTAGGCAGCGAGAGAGAGCCTGCAGTATATTGAGTTGTCAGGTGAACAATTAGTTGTTGTTGTCCTGCAGATCATGGCCCTTCTTGGGGACTTTGCTTGCTTGGAAGGTGGAGGGTGCTGATGCTTTTGGCTGAAATAAGTTCGGGAGTGGAGAGTTTTGTTGCTTTGCCATTGTTTATGCGTGGGAAGTGGGAATGGAGGTGGCTTTAGGGTTCTAAAATTTCTTACTGTCACTCAATTTTGGAATACTCTTCTGTTTTTGTGTATGTCTGTGAAGAACAAACATTTCAGGTTCTATATTGGAGACATTCTCTGATATTAAATTGAACTATTGAAATAGGGATTGAACCATTGGTCTACTGACTGAGAGGTGAGGATCTCATCACTTAGCCATGAGAATCTATCAGAAAGTACTGCTTTGTTATGATCCTGGATCAAGAGAAAAGTTAATCCATGACTTTGATAAACATCTATTCAATTCTTGCAACATTCATAGATGGATTTTACAATACAACCAGTATAGCTTCTGCTCTCTATTGATTGTGTTTATATCAAAAGGAATAGAAATTGGTGTTTTCTTCTAAATGCAAAGTCTTTTAAAGGTTAAGAGCCCATGGTACTACAGGAAAGTTACTAACATGGTTAGAGCATTGGCTGATTGGTAGGAGGCAGTGAGTGGGAATAAAAGGATAATTTTCTGGTTGGCTGCCAGTGACTTGTAGTGTTCTGCAGGGGTTGGTGTTGGGACCACTTCTTTTTATGCTGTATATAAATGATTTATATAATGGAATAGATGGCTTTGTTGCCATGTTTGCAGATGATATGAAGATTGGTGGAGGGGCAGATAATATTGAGGAAATATGTAGGATGCAGAAGGATTTAGACAGATTAGGTGAATGCACAAGAAGGTAGCTAATGAAATACAATGTTGGAAAATGCACGATCATGCACTTTGGTAGTTAGAATAAATGTGCAGACTATTTTCTAAATGTGGAGAAAACCCAAAAATCTGAGATGCAAAGGGACTTGGGAGTCCTTGTGTAGAACACCCTAAAGGTTAACTTGCAGCATGAGTCAGTGATGAGGAAGCCAAATGACATGTTAGCATTCATTTCAAGAAGTCTAGAGTATTAGAGAAGGACATGATGCTTAGGCTTTATAAGGCACTGGTGAGGCCTCACCTTGAGTAATGTGGACACTTTTGAGCCCGTCATCTTAGAAAAGATGTGCTGGCATTGGAGAGGTCCAGAGGAGGTTCACAAGGATGATTCCAGGAATGAAAGGGTTATCATACAAGGAATGTTTGATGGTTCAGAGTCTGCACTTGCTGAAATCCAGAAGGATGAGGGAGGATCTGATTGAAACCTTTCAAATGCTGAAATGCCCAGACAGTGTAAATGTGGGAAATGTCTAGGACAAGAGGGCACAGTCTCAGGACAGAGGGGCTCCCTTTCAAAATAGAAGCGGAGAAATTTCTTTAGCCAAAGGGTGGTGAAACTGAGGAGGCCAGGTTGTTGGGTATATTTAATGCAGAGATTGATAGGTTCTTGATTGAACAGGGCATCAAAGGTTACGTAGAGAAGGTTGGGTACTGGGTTTGAGGAGAAGAGAAAAAAAAAGATCAGCCATAATTGAATGGAGGAGCAGACTCGATGGGCCAGATGCTAATTCTGCTCCTATGTCTTATGGTCTAACTGCAAAGAAAAATACTGTCTCTCCTATTTTTGAAAAAGTTCTCTGGATGGGCCAATCAGTTTGCCAAATTATAATAACGATAAAGAAAGAAGGTGGAGTTAGAACACCAACTTCAGTTAATTGAAAATGATCTCTTCCCAACAGGGGACATAGCTTAAGTAGGTCATTTAATATTCCTTTGCTTTATCATGCTGTTGACTAAGTGTGATATCCTTGACAACAACCTTGAAAGCTACCTATTGAGTTTTCACAGTCAATTGCCACTGCATTTCCTCTGACTTCAGAGGTTTATTCACCAAATCTCCCTTTCTTAAAAAAATCTATTCATCCTCCAAACATTTCATTGACAATTCTTGATAATAATAATATAAATGAAGCATTTTCAAAAGTAATTATTTCTAGCTAATATGTATATCTATAAACATAATAGCTCATTCATACAAATTGTTAAATAGTTAATACAAAGGATCACACAAGTTTCTTCATGTACTTTAACGTTTCAATTACTGTTGTTAAGGAAACAGAAGGCTTTGATTAAAAAATGTTGTAAGCCAGACCGGAAGCCTGAATTTTATCTACCAAACTGCATGGAAAGCTTTTGTTTAAATGATGACCTAAGTAGTTAGGAGAGGGATTGGTGAGTGGATGAAGAGTCGGGAAGTTGGGTGAGCAAGAGGTGAGGGATTGAACCATGAAATGAATGAGAGATTGTTGGAGAATGATCAGAGAGGGAGTGATTTGAAAGGGTCTGACTTAGTGAGTGATTCTCCTGAACCTGCTAGCTTCCAGCCTTGTAAAAAATGAAAGACAAATAGTAATTGCCAGTCAACTCAATGGACAATCCAATTCATACTTCCGGTAATGTAAAGCATGTAGAAAAAAATAAACAGTCAGTCATTAATACTTACACATTCCCCCTAAATTCTCCTTGGACTTTTACAAAGTCAGTTTTAGTGTAGAACTCTCATACATCATACCCTTTCACAGCCGCACCGGTAACTTCCTGATGTGCCTGTGCAAACATGCACAATCAACTTGACTTCGAATTTGTGTTCTATGTTGAACTGCACATGTGCATTTGCATAAGTCATTGTCTATCTTAGACAATAGTACCAACAGAAGTCAATAACCTCACCATGTATTTTAATGTAAAGTTAAGGTCACGGTTATTAATTCACCAGTGTGAATGCAAGTGAATCCCATTATAAACAGATCATAATCAGACAGACTTCAGTTACACCATTTGATAATAGCAATGAGAAGTATGGATTGAATAACAAATATTCCAATGCAATATGGCCTATATAAGTTTAGAGTAGTAGATTATGGAAGCATTGAGCAATGGGTCAGATATATAAGCATTTGTATTAACAAGAACTGATTAAGAATAGTCAACATGGCTTTTGAATGTTGGTTTGCATCTGATCAATTTTATGCAGGTTTTTGAGGAAGTTACCAAGAGAGTTGATAAAGGTATAGCAATGGATTTTGTCTACATAGATTTTAATAAGACCTTTATCAAGGAACCACTTGACAGGTTGATCAAGAAAGTTCAGTCACTAGGTATTTAGGATGATTTAATAAATTGGATTAGACATTGTCTTTACAGGAGAAGTCAGTGAGTGGTAGTAGGGGTATGGTTGGGTGAGAATAGAACTAGAGCTCATGGGTTAAGGATGAAAGGTGAAATGTTTAAGGGGAAGGAACATGAAGGGGAGCTTCTTCAATCAGATAATGGTGAGAGTGTGGTGCAAGCTGCCAGTAGAAGTGATGGATGTGGGTTCAATTCCAACAGTTAAGCTAAATTCAAATTTACCTTTACATTTACATGGTACATGGATGGGACAGGTATGAAGGGCTATGGTCTAGGTTCAGGTCAATGGGACTAGGCAGATTAATAGTTCAGTACAGACTTGATGGGCCAAAGAGCGTATTTCTGTGCTGCAGTATTCTATGACACTATTACTCTATTACTCAATGAATTTATGATTCTATGGGGCAGCAAAGCATCAGAGAGAAAGGGATTCTATAAAGGCAGATGATTCAGCCTAAGCTTTGCTGCGAAGGAGAAGTCAAAACAAGTTCACAGTAAGTCCAGTTGTAGCAGTTAAGAGTGAAGGGGAGGAGTAAGCAGCTCTTTGAAAACTGTTTTTCAGTTAAAAGCTCTTTTGGCCAGTTGTTTTATTTTGTTTCAGCAGGTATAAAAGAGAAGCAGGCTCTAGTAGAAGGGCCATCTTGCAGTGGCTACTTTTGGGAGTGGTTATGTAAGTGACACAGTTGAGTGTCAGTTCTGAGATTTGATTTAGGAGGTTTTGGTGAACAGGCCTGCACAGATGAGGTTTTCCTTAGAATAATCATTCCTATTAGAGTAGCTGGTCAGGGCAATGGTGATCTCCTCCAGCTGGATGTAGGAGATCAGGAAGACTGCCAGTGTCTCTGGTGACTTCACCTCTCGGAAGTGTGCCCAGCTGCAGTTTCTGACTGATCACATGGAGGAAATGGAGAGTTAATAGTTAGAGGGACAGACAGGAGATTCCATGACTGCAAAAGATACACAAGGATGGAGTGTTGTTTCCTGGGTGCAAATGTTGAGCATGTCTCAAAGTTGCTGACAAACATTCTTAAGGGGAAGGGTGAGCAGCCAGAGGTCATATGCACCAATGCTATATGTAGATAGAAAAGGATAAGAGACTTTGTGCAATGAGTATAGGGAATTCAAAAAAGATGCTGAAAAGCAGGGACTCAAAGATAGAAATTGTTCGATTGCTCCTGGTACCACATGCTAGTCAGGACAAGAATAGAAAGAAATAATTTTCAGGGGGCAATGTTTCAGGATTCTGGATTATTGGAACCTATTCTGTGGCAGAAGTGACTTGCAAAAGTGGGACAGGTTACTCCTTTACTGGAGGGCAGCCAATAACCTGGCTGGGTGATTTGCGTCTATGCCTTAGGACGGTTTGAACATAGAAGTATGATGTTGTGGCCATAACAGAGACTTGATTGAAAGAAGGACAGGAATGGATGCTTAGTATTCTAGGGTTTTGCTGTTTTAGAAAAGATGGAGAAGGAATGAAAGAGATGGGAGGAGTTGCACTTTTAAGCAGGTTCAAGTTATACAGCTGACTTAGAGGAGTCATAATGGACAACCTATCTACTGAGTCTATATGGGTTGAACTCAAAAGTAAGAAAGGGCTTTCACATTGAAGGGATTACGTTACTGAATGTCAACACCCTCCTTAGCCACTGGGACACTGTGGAACAGATATTCAGGTAGGTTAGGTAAAAACTACAGGATTGTTATTGTGACGTCAACTTCCCTGATTTAGATTGGGACCTCCTTAGTAAAAGAGGGTTCGACAGGGCAATATTTGTTAGATGCTTTGAGAAGGGTGGGATGAAAGACCTAAGCGAGGATGGTTAGGACCAATCTGCCAGAGTATCCAAGACTAGATTCGAGCTGCGATACAAGACTGAACAAAGACACGGTTCTAACCTAAATGCTAGAAGAGAATCCAAAACTGAGCTGATGATTGAGCACCAAACCTCATTTCAGTTGCTCTTTAAATATTAAATTCTGGCACCAAAACATGGCTGCCAATTAGTGGGGCAGCCTGAATCTTTAAGGGAGCCATGTCAGCTATCCATATTCCAGAGAGTTAGAGCATCCACACTTGGATGCTGACACTGTTGGGTGCATGTCACAACAAAGTATCAATATTCCAATGAAAGGAGGTGCCATATTTACCTACTGTTGACTAATGATCATGGTCAAGTGTCTGAACTTTCAGTGGGAGAACAGTTAGGGAACAGAACCTGAGGGAGAGCTTCTTCACTCAGAGGGAAATGGAATTGTGGAATGAGCTGCCAGCCAAAGTGTTGGATGTGGAAATAGTCTAGTGATTTCACAGTTTTGATGATGAATAAACTCTTCTTGGGCTTCCAGCCAGATAAGGGTATTGTTTATTACTGATGTTTCAATGACACATTCTGTCATCTTCATCAGTGTTGATACCTAGGCATGTCTGACCCAGTGAAATTTATACCCCCATCATCCATCGCTCCTGATAGGTTAATCTTCATTCATCAGCTTTCTGTTGTCCCACTTTGTTTACAATCAAATTCCAGTTCTTACATAGAGTGAGATTTCCGGCTTTGTTAAAATTATTTTCCTCTAGTGTTATTTCAATGGCTTCCTTCATCGGTGGTGCCCAGAGCCTTTGACGCAGCATCGTAGTTTTGTGCCATCGAAGTTAATCCTATGGGTTGCGAATGCATCAGTATGCAGTATCAGGCGTCATCCCTGATGAAGATGGCGGGGGTTGTCATTGAAACCTCAATTTAAATCAATACCTGTACCCGGCTGAAAGCCCAAGAATAGTTTATTCCTGTTGGGCGTGTGTTCAAAATTTTCAATAGGTAGGAGACTTGGAATGAAAGGAATAGAAGTGTGATGGAGAGCAGACAATAATCACACTCTTTATATGCACACACACACACACATTGCCTTGTCAGAGGGCAAACTGCTGTCATTGCAGTCAATGTACTCACTTCAATGTCTTCCCCAGAATATTCTCATAATTAACCCACTGCTTCTCCTCACCTTGCTACATACATTCAGAGCCAGACACTGAAGTTTAGTTTAATTTCATTCTTTATTTATCCTTAACTGAGAGTGTGCAATTGTGTTGCATGACATCCTGCTTCTCCCAGAAGGTCCATGGCTCAGTTTTGGATGTGTTTGGGTTGGCTTTGTGACGCCTTTCCCACCATACACAGCAAAATATTCGATTTCTTTCATTATGGAGATGTGTAAATGTGTACATGCCATTTGTAATGTAGATAGTTCTGTTTGTTTTGTAATATGATTGTAATTACATTGTGGCGTGTGTTTAATACATATGCAGTCTTAAGTTAACTTTGTTAATTGAAGATGTTGTGTCCTAGTGCCTATCAAAGGAATAAATTGCCCTCAGGATAAGGGAGAAATAGGGGCTGCCTGGAGCTCATGCTAGACAGGAATAATACTGAAGTTATTGCTGTGTTTCTTGGAGATACCATTTTGTAAATATTGACATAGTTTTACTATTTTCACAAATTTTCACTAATTTTTGTAAGTTTAATTTTTGATACTCCTAATAAACACCCTTGCACTAAAGTGCTAAGTGACTAGCCATTTTTTTCTTTGGTAAATTCAAAGGTCATAACCCACACTTTTAACATATTGTGGCAGCAGTAGGATGGCCAGTAGCAAAATTGGGGGAGAGTGGGATTGCGGTCCCAAATCAGGAAACTACTGGGGCTAAAAATAAAGAAAATGCTTGGTAAACAGTGGTGAGCTCAGAGAAGATAGAACTTCAGCCCAGAGCCAAAATTGGGCCAGAAGCAGAAAGGTCTTCAGGTGGCACGACCTCCAAAACCCTCCCTAGTAAACCTGTTGAGAAACTTCTTGTCGGCCCAGCAGAGGAGAGACTATGCTTTTAGGAAGGCACTCCAAAGCCTGTAGATGTCTGTTGAGACCATCATGCAGCCTGATTCACATGTCTCCCCATCTGAGTAGTCCATTCAGTCCTCCTGTGGAAAGTTTTCTCAAGATTCCTTATCAACAAGATGACAATATTAGGAACTGTCTCCTCAGATTTGAGGATGGCCCAGATATGGCAGTGACTAGAAGAGGAGTGGGCCAAAACCTTCTCTATAGTGGATGAAGAGAGGTCCAACAACTATTCTCACCGGAAGAAGGCACTACCAGCTAAATTTGACACCTCAGCAGAAATCTTTCACTAGCACTTTTGTTACAGTACTCTGCCACCAGAAGAGTCACCCACTGATGGTTCTCTAACACCGATAAACCTGACCAGAACAAAAGTCCAAGGAAGAGATTGTTGAGACCATTGTTCTGGAGCAGCAGCTATAGGTTCTTGCTTCACACACCAGAACATGAGTCAGAGAGCATGAACCGAGGTTGAACTCACTGTGACCCACAAGGGACACCATCGTGGCCATCATTCCAAAGCAACGGAGACTCTCACCCTCCAAGGAATTCTCAGGGTAACTCTGTGGAATTGGGAGCGTGGGAGAAAAGAGGGCAAAGGACCTTTGGTAGTTTCTGTAAGAATTGCATTTGCTACCATTGTCAGTAGCCAGATCATAACTCCTCTGTGTGTCCTCTCAAGAAGCCCAAATTATCAGGTGTTTGCTTCATACTAAGATAGGGGGAAAATGATGGATAAGGACTGTAATGATTGTGGGTATGGTAATGGAAAACAAGCACAATTTGAGGAGAAAGAGCCTGTGTTTATAATAGCCAAAATGAATGGAAAACCTGGTAAAGCTCCTTTAGATTCGGGTAGCTCATTGTCATTTATTAAGGAAAGTCATGCCCTGCCTTTGGTGTTGAGTAAAGTCACCAATCACCTGTCCAATGTGTTCAGCTGGATGATCACAAGTATTTGATGAAAGTGGGGCTGCTGATGAAACTTCCAGTTGGCATGATTCCATGGAGAGGTTTGCCCGTGTTACATGAGTCACCGAGGAAGGGAAATAGTGAGTCACATCTATCTGTTCAACCAGGAGTAGATAGTACAGTCGGCCTTCCTTATCCTCGAGTTCTGCATGTGTGAATTCAACAAACAATGAATCAAGAAAATCCGGAAATACTCTTCCAGCACTTGTTCGAGCATGTACCGACATTTTCTTCTTATCCTTATTCCCCAAACAATGCAGTGTAACAGCTATTTTACATAGCATTTACATTGTTTTTGATATTATAAGTAATCTAGAGATGATTTGAAGTATTCGGTAGGATGTGTGTGGGTTATCATGGATCGGGATAAAGAAAAAGATCTTACTAAGTAAGTCGGAACAGGTACATCCCGTATTATTTAGCGTCAGTTAGTCAAACGTTGGTCTTAGTATATCATATAAATTTTACCTTTCTGTGCATATAAAACTCTTAAGAACATAAGTTTCAGCGCTGGGCTTGGGAAGTTCCAGAGTTCAATCCAGCGACAGATCGCTCCCGAGTGCGCTCTCCACCGTGCCGGGTTGATGTGGAGGATCAAAAACCCAAAACACCAAAACCCAATAATTAAACCACTGCGTTGCTTAGTAATAATTGTAGCTTTCATCGGGGCAGGGCCTTTCTCACTTTATGCTTCAAAATTGTTCCGATCATTGACCGACTGTAGCCTGACGCTTTTCCAATGACCGATGGCGTTTCACCTCTTTCTGATCACGTTATTATTTCCACTTTATTTTCAACCGTGATGGTGATTATTTTCATGAACAGAAACACTGCGGATTCAGAGCTCTGTCGCCAGGTCCTAATGTCCACCGCACTGAGACAAGTTAAATGAGGTCTGGGGTTCCGCTGGGTCCTAAGGTCCACAGCATTGAGGCACGTTGAATAAGGGACTAGAGCTTCCATGTTTTTTGGTATCCGCGAGGGGTCCCAGAACCAATCCCTCACGGATAAGGAGGGCTGACTGTATTGTTTCTTTTATTTTGTCAAGACTCATGCTAAAAGCAGCCAGTGAGCGAGTAGAGATTTGAGGCTTTGACTAGAGAGGCATCGACGAGAAGAGGCTGAGGACGAGCTTCACTCCAAGTGAGGTAAGGCCGGGTAAGTTCCTTTCAAAGGAGAAAGTTTCAAAAGTTGAGGCAAGCATTGGGTAGGTCATGGCAGCAGAGATCGGCCCCGTCGTTTGTTCATTCTGCAGCATCTGGGAAATCAGGGATACTTCCAGTGTCCCTGACGACTATGTGTGCAGGAAGTGTGTCCAGCTGCAGCTTCTGACAGACCGCATTGAGCGTCTGGAGTTGCAATTGGATTCATACTGGAGCATCCGCGATGCTGAGAAACTCGTGAATAGCACATTCAGTAGGTTGGCCACACCGCAGGTAAAGGCTACACAGGCAGAAAGGGAAGGGGTGGCCACTAGAAAGCGTAGCAGTAGGCAGGTAGTACAGGAGTCCCCTGAGGTCATCTCCCTCCTAAACAGATAGACTGTTTTGGATACTGTTGGGGGAGTTGTCTCATCAGGGGAAGGCAGCAGCAGCCGAGTTATTGCACCATGGGTGGCTCTGCGGCACAGAAGGAAAGGAAAAGGAGTGGGAGAGCTATTGTGATAGGGGATTCGATTGTAAGGGGAGTAGATAGGCGTTTCTGCGGCCGCAAACGAGACTCCAGGATGGTATGTTGCCTCCCTGGTGCAAGGGTCAAGGATGTCTCTGAGCGGCTGCAGGACACTCTGGAATGGGAGGGTGAACAGCCAGTGGTCGTGGTGCACATAGGTACCAATGATATAGGTAAAAAACAGGATGAGGTCCTACAAGGTGAACTTAGGGAGTTAGGAGATAAACTAAAAAGTAGGACCACAAAGGTAATAATCTCTGGATTACTACCAGTGCCACGAGCTAGTCAGAGTAGAAATAGGAGGATATTTCAGGTGAATATGTGGCTTGAAAAATGGTGTAAGGGGGAGGGATTCAAATTTCTGAGGCATTGGAACCAGTTCTGGGGGAGGTGGGACCGGTATAAACAGGACGGTCTACACCTGGGCTGGACTGGAACCAATGTCCTAGGGGGAGCGTTTGCTACAGCTGTTCAAGAGGATTTAAACTAATGTGGCAGGGGGATGGGAACAAGTGCAGAGAGACAGAGGGGTGTAAAATGAGGGTAGAAGCAAAAAGTAGTAAGGTGAAAAGTAAAAGTGGCAGGCAGTAAAATCCAGGGCAAAAAGCAAAAAGAGCCACTTTTCAACATAATTGTATAAGGGCTAAGAGTGTTGTAAAAACAAGCCTGAAGGTTTGTGTGTCAATGCGAGGAGCATTCGTAACAAGGTAGATGAATTGAATGTGCAGATAGTTATTAATGAATATGATATAGTTGGGATCACAGAGACATGGCTCCAGGGTGACCTAGGATGGGAGCTCAACATCCAGGGATATTCAATATTCAGGAGGGGTAGACAGGAAAGAAAAGGAGGTGGGGTAGCATTGCTGGTTAGAGAGGAGATTAATGCAATAGAAAGGAAGGACATTAGCCTGGAGGATGTGGAATCAATATGGGTAGAGCTGCATAACACTAAGGGGCAGAAAACACTGGTGGGAGTTGAGTACAGGCCACCTGACGGTAATAGTGAGGTTGGGATGGCATTAAACAGGAAATTAGAAATATGTGCAATAAAGGAACAGCAGTTATAAAGGGTGATTTCAATCTACATATAGATTGGGTGAACCAAATTGGTAAGGGAGCAGAGGAAGAAGATTTCTTGGAATGTATGTGGGATGGTTTTCTGAACCAATATGTTGAGGAACCAACTAGAGAGCTGGCCATTCTAGACTGGGTATTGAGCAATGAGGAAGGGTTAGTTAGCAATCTTGTCGTGCGAGGCCCCTTGGAAAAGAGTGACCATAATATGGTGGAATTCTTCATTAAGATGGAGAGTGACATAATTAATTCAGAAACAAAGGTTCTGAACTTAAAGAAGGGTAACTTTGAAGGTATGAGACGTGAATTAGCTAAGATAGACTGGCAAATGATACTTGAAGGGTTGACGATGGATATGCAATGGCAAGCATTTAAAGATCGCATGGATGAACTACAACAATTGTTCATCCCAGTTTGGCAAAAGAATAAACCAGGGACGGTAGTGCACCCATGGCTGACAAGAGAAATTAGGGATAGTATCAAGTCCAAAGAAGAAACATAAATTAACAAAAAAAAAGTGGCACACCTGAGGACTGGGAGAAATTCAGAGATCAGCAGAGGAGGGCAAAGGGCTTAATTAGGAAAGGGAAAAATATTATGAGAGAAAGCTGGCAGGGAACAGAAAAACTGACTGTAAAAGCTTTTATAGATATGTGAAAAGAAAAAGATTGGTCAAGACAAATGTAGGTCCTTTACAGTCAGAAACAAGTGAATTGATCATAGGGAACAAAGACATGGCAGACCAAATGAATAACTACTTTGGTTCTGTCTTCACTAAGGAGGACATAAATAATCTTCCGGAAATAGTAAGGGACCGAGGGTCTAGTGAGATGGAGGAACTGAGGGAAATACATGTTAGGAGGGAAGTGGTGTTAGGTAAATTGAAGGGATTAAAGGCAGATAAATCCCCAGGGCCAGATGGTCTGCATCCCAGAGTGCTTAAGGAAGGAGCCCAAGAAATAGTGGATGCATTAGTGATAATTTTCCAGAACTCCTTAGATTCTGGATTAGATTCTGAGGATTGGAGGGTGGCTAATGTAACCCCACTTTTTAAAAAAAGAAGGGAGAGAGAAACCAGGGAATTATAGACCGGTTAGTCTGACATTGGTAGTGGGGAAAATGCTAGAGTCGGTTATCAAAGATGTGACATTTGGAAAGAGGTGAAATCATCGGAGAAAGTCAGCATGGATTTGTGAAAGGAAAACCATGTCTGACGAATCTTATAGAATTTTTTGAGGATGTAACTAGTAGAGTGGATAGGGGAGAGCCAGTAGATGTGGTATATTTAGATTTTCAAAAGGCTTTTGACAAGGTCCCACACAGGAGATCAGTGTGCCAACTTAAAGCACACGGTATTGGGGGTATGGTATTGATGTGGATAGAGAATTGGTTGGCAGATAGGAAGCAAAGAGTGAGAGTAAACGGGACCTTTTCAGAATGGCAGGCAGTGACTAGTGGCGTACCACAAGGCTCAGTGCTGGGACCCTAGTTGTTTACAATATATATTAATGATTTAGACGATGGAATCACATGCAGCATCTCCAAGTTTGCGGATGACACGAAGCTAGATGGCAGTGTTAGCTGTGAGGAGGATGCTAAGAGGATGCAGGGTGACTTGGATAGGTTAGGTGAGTGGGCAAATTCATGGAAGATGCAATTTAATGTGGATAAATGTGAGGTTATCCACTTTGGTTGCTAGAACAGGAAAACAGATTATTATCTGAAAGGTGGCCGATTAGGAAAAGGGGAGGTGCAACGAGACCTGGGTGTCATTGTACACCAGTCATTGAAGGTGGGCATGCAGGTACAGCAAGTGGTGAAAAAGCAAATGGTATGTTGGTATTCATAGCAAAAGGATTTGAGTACAGGAGCAGGGAGGTTCTACTGCAGTTGTCCAAGGCCTTGGTGAGACCGCACCTAGAATATTGTGCGCAGTTTTATTCCCCTAATCTGAGGAAAGACATTCGTGCCATTGAGGGGGTACAGAGAAGGTTCACCAGATTGATTCCTGTGATGGCAGGACTTTCATATGAAGAAAGACTGGATCGACTAGGCTTATATTCACTGGAATTTAGCAGATTGAGGGGGGATCTTATTGAAACATATAAAATTCTAAAGGGATTGCAGGCTAGATGCAGGAAGATTGTTTCCGATGTTGGGGAAGTCCAGAACGAGGGATCACAGTTTAAGGATAAAGGGGAAGCCTTTTAGGACCAAGATGAGGAAAAACTTCTTCACACAGAGAGTGGTGAATCTGTGGAATTCCCTGCCATAGGAAACAATTGAGGCTGGTTTATTGGCTATATTTAAGAGGAAGTTAGATATGGCCCTTGTGGCTAAAGGGATCAGGGGGTATGGAGAGAAAGCAGGTACAGGGTTTTGAGTTGGATGATCAGCCATGATCATACTGAATGGTGGTGCAGGCTCAAAGGGCTGAATGGCCTACTCCTGTACCTATTTTCTATGTTTCTAAAACCAAAACAATGGGCAGGTTACAGCTTCTGCCTGACTTGGATGCTAGTCTGTTCATGAGAGAACTAAAAGGCCTTGAAAGTCACTCCAGCAATGGTGCCTTGAGATATTTGCTTGTTCTCCTGCCTCTGTTAATATTTGGACAGATATTGTATCCATTGACGGTAATATGGAGGGGGTGTTAAATGGGATGTGCCACGGAACATTAACACACTTCAAAGGTCAGATCCTTCTTTTAAAGTTCTGCATGAAAATGCTTTCACTGGGGATAATCACACTGCTTACTGTGGAGGCTCAGCTTTTAACATTCACAGCCAAATTCAGTACCTGGATAAAGATTCAGGCAGCAGAAGAATGGTGGGGCCAAGTAGTTGCAGGCCATTGGCACCATTTGGCACACACAATACCACAGACAGAGCACCTTGGGCAACTTGAAACGTGCCTAAGATTAGTAATCAAGTTTTCTAGACCCCCGTGTACACTGATGAGCAAGCATATTGCAACACATGTACAGAGTGCCAAAAATCTAGTGGTCTATGTACTTTTGACCATCGGGGTAAAGAAATTACTGGAAAGATTAGATTTATTAGCATTGGGGAAAACCACAGCCTAATAAGGAAGAGTTATCGCTTTTCTTAGGCCAAATTGGATCTTACTAATTTGATTCAGATTCTTGAAGAGGACTGCTGAGTGCTTTGGTGTATTCCCAAGATTACACCAGGGAAGCAAAGCTGGAACAGCCACAGCGGAGCTGACCCTAATGTTATCACTTCATCTTAATGCTAGCTCTTGCTGAAACCAACTGAGTGTGAGAACGTTCACTGAACAGCCCAGTTTTAGAGGCGATGACTTGGATTGGCTTTCCATTCTCTAAAAGCATTGCAGCTGTGACACTTCCATCATCGCTTTCTGCATCATTACATTCAAATGTGTCAGATGAGAGTTCACAAACTTGTTCAACTGCATTAAGATCCCTTCCAAGGGCCCTTTATCTCAGTCTAATCCAGTTCAATAATTTTTACCAGAAACGAAAGCATATTTGTGAAGTTGGAATTTGTGAGGCACAGAATATCCATGTTTTTGATATGAAAAGCCTCATTTTTAGTTTCACCCTTTGATCATGAAAAAAGAGCCTTTATTGTACCTGAATAAAACAATTTATCTTCAAATCAACTCATGAACTCAATTTATCCCCTCTGGCTTTAAATGCTTTAGATTTCCTCCAAGAAATTAAAATTTCAAATCCTACATCTGTAAGAAAGGAATATAGAGTAAATATTACTAAAATAGAGGCATGCTTATTTTTTCCTTCTGTAATTAGGTACCTGCTAAAAAGTAATGCTCTATTTTCTAAATCAAAGTCAAATTATATGTTGAAGTATCTATTGATTACTTTAGAAATGAAATAACTCTTGCTACATCATCTAAATTGGACCTTTTTCAGAAGCTGTTACTGAAATGACTTGTTTGAGGGAGCTGAAGATAACTCTAATCAGCTGTCCAATGCATTGTTCAAATAATTACTGCGTAGCTATTAACAGCACTATCATAGTCCCGAATGCAATGCGTAACAAAAACTGGCTATTTACCATCTCTTTAAAATGAGTTACAAATGTACTTAGTGTCATGTGGTTCTGCCTCTTAATGGTAATTTGAAAAATGATAGCACTACACTCTAAAGCAACATCATAACTGTTCAGGTAGTTATTTTTAAGACTGGTTTCATAAGCCCCTTTAGGTTAAAATTCAGTAAAACTAATTGATTTTCTCCAGTGTTCCTCATGTCCATCTTTTTAGCCGTGTCCTTTTCTCTCACAACATTCTGTATTTTTCTGCTCATCATTTTATTTTGCTTCAGAATTCCTTGTGTATATTGTTTCCTCAAACCTTTTCTGCTTTGACTTTTCCTATATATCTTTTTCTCTTTGCATCAACCCCACCCCCTCACTTCAGTTTTCCAGAGGCATCTTTTAACTTCTGAAGGCCAGGTCTCATAGTGAGTTGGCGGCCACCATGTTCTGAATTATTAAGGCCTGATTGTGAGTGTGGATGAACCTGTGACAAGCCTGTGGAAGATCATCTAGAAGATGCCTCAACACAAGATGGTAAGAAAAAAAACTGAGAACCATGGTCAGAGAGGATAAACCATTGCTTGATTCCAGTATAATCAATGATTCGCAAGTAAACCATACAAGAGTGTAAATTTCCAAGTATTTACTGAGTTCATGCAGTTACTGTACACTACTAATAATTACCACTGTTAACTAATAACACACTTGCTTCTAACTACAACTTCACTTGGTTTGAATTGTACATTGGGCTTACCGTCTTGGTTTATGGTTCAAAGGGGATTAAATATTCTCTCAGTAGAAGTTGCACTGACTAAAACAAGGAAACTAACAAGGATTTTCTTTCTTTTCCGCTGACTGCATAAGGGCCTTTCAGAACCTGATAGATTCTACAATTGCACCATCCCCCTCATTGATAGTGAGGGGCTCCTCCAAACCAGGCCACTAATTATAAAGCTGTTGCAGATTCTAAAAACTCCACAAGAATTAAGTATCTATTCACGTTATTTTATTGTAAGTTTTGGTGAATTCTTCCATTTGTTTATAGTCTTATTTTTCTTATACAGTCTGACTTGTCTAATTTAACCTATTGCTAACTGATTCTAAATATCCTGTTTTCTCACACTGTTGTTTAAAAAGTGGTGAATGGATTGAAAAGTGGGATTTTGGATGCTGATATTCAGGTCTCTGAGGAAGAAGGAAGTTGGGGAGATGAGCGATGTGAGCGTGGCATCATTGAGGCACGGAAAAGTACTTTGTCCTCCCATGAAATATTATTGTCTCTATCAATCACAGGCCATGAAATCGTAGAAATCTTGAATAATGTTACATTATTCCTTCTCAAGAAGTGTAATGCCCTGCTATCATCTTGTTTTAGATTGGGAAAGGGCGATGATTGGCTTCACATTAATCAGTTTAGATTCAAAATAAAATATGTATAATCAGCCATAAATTAGGATATCACCTGAACAAACAGAAAAAACGCTTCTGTGGATCTGCCATTAGACTTAGAAGGACTCATCCCAAGTTTTCCTCTTAACGTTGCACCCCACCAAACATCCATAACAGCTCACCACAGCAAAATCTGAATAATGCACTGGGAAAAAAATTGTGACTTGGTCTTAGATACAGGTCACAAAAAATTTAATGACAACAACAGAATTCTTGAAAGTATCATATTGTAATCTTAAATAGGAAAAACACAAGCCCTCCAAAAAACCTGGGTCATGATCACACCAAAAATGAAATATCTCCAGAATTCAATAGACAGGGACATCTTCTGCTTTTCTTTTTTATGTTATATAATAAGTAAAACAGAATGACTACATGAATGTCGTCATTCTAGTACAATTTATCTTGGCTTGAATTATGTTTCTGCATTGTGAGGTCAGCACATGGAAGAAATAGAACTTTTTGCTGATTGTTCAAGCACTTGAGAAGAAATCAAGAAGTATGTCTTTAAAGCTTCACTTGCTCAGTCCCTATCCCAGAAAATAAAGGACTCACCCACCCCACCAAAATAAAAACTGAATACTTTGCTTCATGATTTAGGGTATTCATTCAAATGTACACAGCTAGAGTACTGTAACAGACAAATCACATCATAATTGCTGGCGCAGGAGAGGTTAAGGGGTGAAATATGAAAGTTTTAGAATGATCAAAGGAACTTCTAAATGCAAAGATTTGCAATACTTATTTCCTTATTTCAGTTGATCTTGCTCAAAAAAGCATACTCACAAGTTAAATTAGAGTTGAATTGAGATTCTTCACAGCTTAGGGTGTTGCCATTTGAACTTGCGCTTTGAGTTATGATACCTTCTTAGGCTGCAGATGCCCTCGGCAACACCTCAATATCCATTATTGTATGGTTGTCTTTTAATTATTGTGGAGTTGATATCATCCAAGGCCACCTCATAGAATTGAAACTTGTGAATTATTGTTCCAATTCCTTGATCTATAATGTGAAAAGTGCAATACGATGTAAGTCAGTTTGGACTTGATATTTGAAGGATGCATCAGGTCTATTAGGAGCTTAACTGTACAGTTACTTTCTATTCATTGACACGCACACTAACTTTTGTTTCACATGAGAAATAAAATTCTGAAATACTTTTGTTCATTCAATATTTCTTACATAATGGAACTTTTAATTCTGTCACAATGGAGCTGTAGCCTCGTCTTAGACTGACAGTATAATTCAAGTTTGTTCCCAACTTACTCAAGTATGTAGAGTGACAAATAGTCAATCAGCAATCTGCTTTGAAAGTGATAAAGACAAGTGGGAGATTTAGCGATAGACAGGCTAAATGAAGAAAAACATTCAATGATTTTATTAGGAAGACAATTAAAGATGGCAGAGCTAAAACAGATACAGTGGGTGAAGCAGCAATACAATTATAAACAAAAGGATAAAGATCAAACTCCATTGTGTGTTACTAGTTATTAGAAAAGCCAGCTGGCTTTCTAAAACCCAATAGCATACAAGGGAAGACATTGAATACAATATTGTGGATGTGAGGAGTCTGATGGAGCTCAAAATAGTGGTTACAGAGACGACACTTGTAGTTACATTAAAAAGCTTGTGGCAGGAACCAAAATCTATTTAAGCCAATACAGACAATGGCTGTGTTGCTGTCACTGGAACAGCCAATGTTAGCAAGAATTCCCAACTCAGAAAAGGAAACCAAGAGTAATACTTGTAATTTACAATGTGTTCATTTTTAACATACATTTTTTCTGATGAGTTTTAACAGTGCATTTGGAATGACACCAGTGAGAACCTTGGAGAAGAATGCATCAAACAATAGTAAAAATAAAGAATGACTTTCTACAAAATGATCTCCTAGGACAAGTACAACATGTCACATTAATTCTGAGAAAACTTTCTGTGACAAGTTTACATGATTTGAATAATTAAAATTCAATTGAATCTGTGAAACAATTAATTCTTTAAGATGACTAATGAGATCCAGGTTGAATCAAAATCCCAGACTATTATTGATTCTCCACAATGGAGGAGGATGTCAAAATTATTTAATTTAAATTATACAGTGAAACAGTTAAAAGCACTAATGATAATTGGAGTGCTTGGATTGTAAATAATAAAACCACGACCACATTGATGTTGTTTTGTAACAAATTGCAACCCAGTAATGGCTTTCATATCTGGAAAAAAAAGCAAGCTATTAAAATAAACTGATATTCTGCCTGCAACTAAAGCCAACACTATCTGGTTAAGCAGAGTTAAAATATGTTACATAGAAGTCATTCAGATTGTCAATCTGCCTCTTTCGGCAGAATAGTTAATACATGTAAAAGCATCTGAAGGACATACAAATCATTTTCTTTTTAAAATGATAGTTGCCAATAATTAGCCACAAAAATTGACATGCATCAGCATTAATTATAATAGATAGAATAATAAATTTCAAGAAGGGGTACTTCTTAAACATGTTTTTCTAATTTACACCATGAGACATTTTTACACTCTGGTTAATCAATACCTCCACCACAGCTGTATTGATTAATGATGCCATAAAAGCATTAGGTAATTTTCAGTCCATTCAAGAGTGAGGAGGTTCAGTTGATATCGTAAAATTATATGTATTTACTGAGTTCCCAGCTGTCAATTCAATCATGTTTGGTGAGATCTTAATTGTATGTGATGGTGTAAAATGGGTGATAGGAAGTTGGCATATCTCTACATAGGGATGCAAAACATTTTTAACTCACTGAAGACAACAGGGATATGCAAACCAAACTGATAAGCTGCATTCAACCATTTTAAACTTTCTCACTCAGTATCCTGCCGCAAGCAATACATATTCATCACATTAAATCAGGGTAGTAGACCAACAGAAGAAGCAATTTGACTTTCAAGCCCAAGATGATTTGAGATTTTTGTAGATTCTGTAGGCCTACAATTCTGCTTTTAATCCTGTAAATTCTTAAATTACCTTTTATTCACATTCTGGTGGGTTGTTCATCGTGCATTCACCATGTTCATCTGAAACATTAACCACCCTGTGATGCATTGAGGAGTTGTCATGAATTTGTTTGGCTGCTCAAACATGTTATGTAAGTGTATGTGCAATGATGCTCTCTGCAAAGTGGGCTGTCACCATTGTATCGTTTGTAAGACTAACAGAGTTGACAGAAACCATGTTTGTAGGCCTTCAACATTGCTCTTGAAGTTGTGTTGACATTCAACATGCTCCAAAGGTTGATATCAACATTTTAAGCCTGAAAATGATTCAATGAATTGATAACAAATGTCCAGCTACAGAAGACAGTGAAAGCAGAAGTAATTAAACTAAGAGATTTCCCTAGGTTGTGAATTTGCTTTGTAACTAGTTAAATTTTGTGCCTTCTGGGCACAAGATGAATGGAATTTCAGATGTATTTGATGTACAAGTATCATTTAAAAATAACTGACCAGGTGTACAGAATTAAACAGAAAGAGAACTTTTTCTTTCTTTTTGAAAAACATACCATATCATATTTTTCCCAAACTCAGATTATTGCCAGAAAAGTCTATAATCTCACGGTCAATCTTATTGACTATTTTCAATGTGGCTGCTCTGTGGCCTGTAGATTTTTTCCCTCACTAAATTTCCCAATGCCTATGAAACTGTGTATTGCAACAGGTGTTTAGGCTACATGGATTTGCTTCCGATATTGTCTCTGACAGGAGCTCACAATTTATGTCAAGCATTTTGTAAACTGATTGGAGATACTTCCAGCCTTTCTTCCAGTTTTCATCCATAAAGGAATGGTCAGACCAAGAGTACTAGTCAAGATTTGTTACCTTGTTTCAGGATCACTTCTCCTGGTGTGATCATTTGATTTGAACAGAGATAGCTCTTAATACCCTGCATCATTCTTCTCTTAACATGTGTCCCTTTGAACATCCACTTGAGTTTAAGCATCCTCTTTTTTTCCAAAGCAGGAAATGAAAGTTGGTGGTCCTTCTACTAAATACCTTGTCAAGCACTGTAAACAGCGATGGCTTCAAATCAAGAGATCTTTGGTTTTGCTCAGTGAGGCAGCAGTTCCCTGCCAACAGGAGTCGGAGCCTGGGTCCTTCTTTTAGCACGGCTCAGCAAGTTGGCACTCTACACAAGACCTTCCCTTTACAATTGAATCCCAGAAACTAGCTCCTCACCTCATTGGGCCTTCTAGCATTGTTAAGAGTATCAATCCTGCAACTTATAAATTACAGCTTCCCAAGTCTCTCTGAATCCTTCCGATCTTTCACATCTATAAACTCAAACTCCTTCTCCTAGGCCTCCCTCTCCTTCTAGAATTATAGACTGAACACCTATTTACACTATCCACAGATTGGTTGACTTCCGGAAAGTTAAGGGGCAATTCCAGTACCTAGTCGATTGGAAGAAGTGTGGTCTGGAGGAGTGCAATTGGGTGCTGGTCCAGGATATTTTGGATCATGATCTAATTATTGATTTTCATTGGCTTCACCTTAATTACTTTAAGCTGCCTGAAGTTGGCTTTGTGGGTGGTGGGGGGAAGAAGTGGGCTAGCTCTGGTTTTTCACTTTGCTTTACAGGTGTCTCATTTGTAATCATGGGATTTTATTTATCACTTTTATTGAACTTGGGATAATTTAGTATTTTCAATGTTTTGTATTGTAGATGTTTGTAACCCATGTTAATTAAACCCAAAATTGTATTGTTAGAAAGTTGTACCTGCAGAGGGATGAAAAAGTGGTGTACTGACTTAAATTTTTTTTTTAAATGCTATGTGAGGAAGGGAGGAGCTGGACACAGGACAGGCAAGGAGAGAAATGTAGCAATGATTAGAAGCTGAAGACATGAACTGTTAAGAGGGGAATTAGTAGTGAGTTCCTTTACCCTCAGGGTGATACCCCCTGGAGGAGAGACAATAACAATAAAAGATTCATTGAAGCTACAGCTATAACATGCAGCAGCTTTAACGAGACAATATCGGCAGAGACCAGTGTCCAAAATCCCTACTGTGTAGTCGGGAATTAGTTCGGCAAAATCATACCAAGACACTTGGTCAAGTTTTGTGAACTGATTTTCTGTGGATGATAAACTATTTCATTCCAACAACACCAAGATGGCAAGTCACCCAGGTGAAGAAATAGCGTGGGAATGAAATGTTTAATGATGCAGAGGATTTAACACAGTTGGATTGATAAGTTTATTTTCATTCGAAGAATCCAAATTTGATTTTCTGCAAGAACTGATTATTTTTGCAAAGAATTTTGATAAATTACTAAATGAGATTTATTTTGTTTAAGAGTTGTGATGTTGGAGACTTGTCATGAAAGGAGTTAAACTGTACATATAATTTTTGAAATTGAATTTAAATGTGTAGATATACTGCCTGGAACTGAAACTGAAGTTAACTATAATACTTGAGAATATGAATTATATTTGGTTTTTTAACTAACTAGGGATAAGTAAAAAGGGAGGTTTAGCCTGTAAACTTTTAAATAGGGAATCACACGAGATCTCATTAGTTAGAGAAATTGGAGCAACAAAGGTTATTTTAATTAATATCACTGATTCTAATTAAACAGGAATTTGGCTTTTATTGATATCTAAGATTTTGAACCTAAACAGGCTGTTTGAATTTTGAATTGTTCTAGCTTATGTACATATTTTGACATTTTTTTTCTTATAAACAAAACATTATTTCCACAAGTGTGTGGTCTCTATTCACTGCCTCCTTCCGACGCCTGGATTCTTCTGATGGCCTACTAGCACCTAGTGTAATTTGATTTTCTCAAAGAGTGTGGTGACTTGTCACACGCAATAGGACCGGAGCTGCGCAGATGTTACATGTTGGCTTTGGGAGTTATTGCTTCATATGGATACTTATGTTGTCTGATTGGTCCGGAATTTCTACCTACTCCAGAGTGTATTTCAGGGGTTCATGCCAACCCCCTTTGCTTAGTCATTGCAGTTCCTTATCTGGTGGAAATCACATCAAGTTCTGCTATGTACTGTGAGTGATTTAGTTCATCAAGATTCTGTATTGTTTGTCTGAGCTCTTGTTAGTTTTTCTAGTTAATTACTGTAATAAATCTTTAGTTTTGTTTGAACTGCTGAAGTCTCTGACACAGTGAGCAAACCATTTTGTTTTGTGTTAAAATAAATGCTGCAATATGCAAAATTCACCTACATTAATGTAGCTACCTACATGTTTTCACTTGCATGCCTTGTGGAAAGTTTAGTGGCATTAAACTTCATAATTGCATGCAAGTATAATTATGAAGAATCACAGCACCGCCTCTACTTCCTTAAGAGTTGGTGAAGATTCGGCAAGACATTTAAAACTTTAAGCAAACTTATGTGGATGTGCAGTGGAGAGTATATTAACTGGCTATGTCATAGCCTGGTATGGAAATCTCATTTCTCAATTGCTAGGAACTTTTGGACTATTCTACTGATGTTTAGTACTGTAGCTTTCTGGAGATTTACATAAATATTTCTGTGTAGCCCTAATTGTTTAATGCTATTGTGTAGTGACTTTGGGACGATACCAGTTGTAGATATTACTATCGGGACAATGTATACCCTCTTCATGTTCCAAGGTCTTTCAATCTTGTAATTCAGCACATTACGGGTATTTTTCACTTTCCGATTTCTGTAAGGTATGTGTGTTTGAAATGGCTATTTCTATTAGGTAAGTTGATCTACCTTATTTATCTTGTATTATTATATCTGGATAGTTGTTATGGATTGTCCTATCTAAATAACAGATCAATCAGGATATAGTTTGTGGGACACTGACTCCAAATCTGGATCAGACTTGCAGTTATAGTAAGGTGTGGTTTCTTTCATGAGTTTGCATTTTAAAACAAGATTTTGGTGAATGATGTTTGCCATTTGATTGTGCCTGTGTAATTTGATTGAGTTAAACTGCTGCAGGATCCTGCAATGTAATGCAAACATGATAATGTAGAAAGAAGTATCAATCAATCAATCTGTCAAATACAGTAAATATAGAATAGATTGAAAGTAGGACAAACACATAAATAACATATTATATATATATGTACATTTTTAATATAGAAGTATTGAAAAATATATATTTAAAAAGTGTTCATGGGTTTCATGTCCATTTAGGAATCATATGACAGAGGGAAGAAGTGGTTCCTGAATCGCTAGGTGTATGCCTTCAGGATTCTCTACCTCCTTCCTGATGGTAATAATAAGAAGAGGGCATGTCCTCTGAGGCACTACATTATCCATGCTAGAATCTTTCCTGTAATACCAAGGGCTTCGTGTTTGTCAAACATCCTCATGTGTGGCACCTTGTCAAATGTCTTCTGACTATCCAAGTACACAATATCTCCCTGATTCTCCTTTTCTATCCTACTTGTTATTTCTTCAAAGAATTCCAACAGTTTGTTCAGGCAAGATTTTCCCTTGAGGAAACGATGTTGACTGTGGCCTATTTTATCATGTGTTTCCAAGTACCCTGAGACCTTATCCTTAATAATCAACTCCAACATCTTCCCAACCAGTGAGGTCAGACCAACTGGCCTATAGTTTCTTTCTTCTGCCTCTCTCCCATCTTGAAGAATGGAGCGACATTTGCAATTTTCCAGTCTTTTGGAACCATTCCAGAATCCAGTGGATTCTTGAAACATAATTTCTAATGCCTATAGTAATTAACCAGTAAGGCAGCTCACCATCCTATTCTTCTTAGGCACTTATAATTCAGGTTAATTAAACCCAAAGATATAGCGTAGAAAGCTCCACCTATGGAGGGATGAAAACAAGGTTTGCCAAATTTAAAAAAAAAACCTTGGGGAAAAGAATCAACGCATACAACAAGCTGGAGGAACTCAGCAAGTCAGGCAGCATCCATGGAAATGAGCAGTCATCATTTTGGGCTGAGACGCTTCATCAGGACTGAAGAGGGAGGGAGCAGGGGCTCTATAAAGAAGGTGGGGGGAGGGGGGGAAGAAGAAGGCTTGTGGGTGTCAGTTTAAAAACCAATCAGAGGAAAGATTAAGGGGTGGGGGAGGGGAAGCAGGGAGGGGATAGGCAGGAATGGTGAAGAAGGAATGTAAGGTGAAAGCACTGTGTAGTAGAAGAAAGCAGAATCATGAAAGAGGTGATAGGCAGCTGGAGGGGGAGGCAGATGGGTGAAGGGAGATGGGGAGGATTACTGGAAGTTGGAGAATTCAATGTTCATTGAATTAGGGAAAAGAAGTTATGCAAGAAGAAGGCATGACTGTTGTAGGCAAGGGAAAGCAAGAGAAATGCAGCAAACTATTATAAACTAAAGACATAAACTGTTATAAGTGCAATTCTTAGTGAGTATCTCTACCTTACTTACTGGAAATTCTCAGGGTGAGACCCCTGAAGAAGAGATGATTGTGATAAAAGGATTAATGAAGCTATGACTATAACAAGCAACAGCTATATCGAGACAATATTGGCTGAGATGTGTGGCCAAGATCTCTACTGTGTTACTGGGAATCAGTTCTGTTAAATCATACCAAGGGATTTGGTGAGTTAAAACACTTTCACTGTTCCGAGTGTAGTGTTGTAACTGAGAAATGTTTGGAAATGACAATGTGATACTGAGTTATTTTGAAATAGAAAATAGAATGTGTATAAGAACTTATGGATTATAATAGGTCAGGTTTTATTTGTGTAAGTATTGTAAATCTTCTTTCCATGGACGATCCACTATTTCATCCTACGAAATAAGATGGCGAGCCAGTGCAAAAATGAAATGTTTAATGATGTAGAGGATTTAATACTGTTGAAGTTTATTTTTATGAATTTGATTTTCTCCAAAAACTGATTATTTTTGCAAAGACTTTGAGACTTTGATAAGTTACTGAATGAGATTTACTTTGTTTAAAAGTTGTGATGTTGGAGATTTTGCTGTGAAGAGTTAAGGTGTGTGTGTGTGTTTTATATATATAGAGTGGTGAACTACATATACCTTTCTGGACACGCCCCCTACTGACTGTTCCTGTCACTCCCACTGACTGTGGCTCCTCCCACAGACCCCTGTATAAAGGCGATTGGAGCCACAGACCCTTCCTCAGTCTCCAGGATGTTGTGTGATGGTCACTTGCTGCTTGCGCTTTCTTCCAGCCAATAAAAGCCTACCTTAACCCACGTCTCAGAGTTATTGATGGTGCATCATATATATAAAAATATATAAAATTAGGAAAATAATTTGGGGACCTACTGAACTGAACTGAAACTGAAGTCACTTGAAGATTAAGAAGCTAATTAGTTATCTAGCTAACTAGGGATAAATAAAAAGGAGAGGTTAGTCTGTAGACCATAGCAGTAAGAGGATCAAAATAGCCTTGAGTACTGCAAGTTGGTTGGCACAAGTTTTCACAGACTTATCAGGTAACGAATACATTCTTCTTGAACTTCCAGCTGGGTCAATTACATATAACCAACTTTTTGATGACAAACTCTGCCATCTTTTTCAGATGCCTGAAGAAATGCTATTGAGTTGTGCTTTATAGGAAGTGATGTCTTGCAAAAATGTCTTGCTAGAGTTGTCGTGCATCCGTTGTTACCCCAAACTCTGCTCAGAACTTTTTCTTTGCTCTTCAAAGTCATACGTGGTTTTCTTGTACAGACCTGGATCACTAGACTTAAATGCCACAGATCTAACCCCCAGCAGAAAAAAGTACATCCTGGTTCAGCCACTGCTTTTGGTTTGGTAATGTAACATATCGTACTTTTGCCCAGTACAGTATGTACTTTGATAATAAAGTTACTTTGAACATTTTTCCATGTGTTAGGATAGCTAATTGAATCTATATATTTCATCTCTAAACACAATGACATGAGCTAGATTGTGGGACTCTTCCAATCAAAGAGGTCAGTCAGGCCACTTTTTGTCGCAAAATAGTGTGCTATTCTGATGTTACAACTGCTGGTTCCATCTATTATCTAGCAACTGTGAATGTGTTACTGCAGTGTCAGAACAATTGAGGTAAAGGCTTCATTGCTCTGCTGATTGCAAATGTGACAATGATATAGTATAAACTGATGCAAATTTGCCTCCAAATCTATGGTGTAATTAAAGCAACATATGTTATCTACTGTATCAAGCACTCTCCACAATATTCTGCACTTCAAAAATCTTGCTTAATTACATTCAACTCAATGTTTATATAAAACATTTTACAATAACTTTGTATCAAAGACTGGGACAAAATCAATTTTGACTCTTTGAATGTTAGACCATAAGACATAGGTGCAGAATTAGGCTATCTGGCCCATCGAATCTGCTCTGCCATTCAATCATGGCTGATTCTTATCTTTCTCCTCCTCAACCCCAGTTCCTGGCCATCACCCCGTAGCCTTTGATGCCATGTCCAATCAAGAACTTATCAAACTCTGCCTTAGAAAAACCCAACAACCTGGCCTCCACATCTACATGTAGCAACAAATTCCACAAATTCACCACCCTTTGACTAAAGAAATTTCTCTGCATTTCTGTATTGAAAGGGCGCCCCTCTATCCTGAGGCTGTGCCCTCCTGTACTAGACTCTCCCACCATGGGAAACATCCTTTCACATCCATCTCATTCTAGGCCTTTCAACATTTGATCCTCATCCTTCATCCTTCTGAAGTCCAGCGAGTACCGACCCAGAGCCATCAAACATTGGTTGCACAATAACCCTTTCATTCCTGGAATCATCCTTGGACCCTCTCCAATGCCAGCACATCTTTTCTAAGATGAGGGGCCCAAAATTGTTCACAATACTCAAGGTGAGGCCTCACCAGTGGCTTATAAAGCCTCAGCATCACATCCCTGCTCTTGTGTTCTAGACCTCTTGAAATAAATGCTGACATGGCATTTACCTTCCTCACCACTGACTCAACCTACAAGTTAACCCTTAGAGTGTTCTACACAAGGACCCCAAGTCCCTTTGCATCTCAGATTTTGGGATTTTTCTCCCCATTTCAAAAATAGTCTGCACATTTATTTCTACTACCAAAGTGCATGACCATGCATTTTCCAACATTGTATTTCCACTTCCTTGCTCATGCTCCTAATCTGTCTAAATCCTTCTGCATCCTACCTATTTCCTCAACACTAGCTGTCCCTCCACCAATCTTCATATCATCTGTAAACTTGGCAACAACGTGATCTATTCCATCATCTAAATCATTTATATAGAGCATAAAAAAAAAGTGGACCTAACACCGACCCCTGCAGAACACGACTAGTGACTGGCAGCCAACCAGAAAAGAATCCTTTTATTCCCACTCGCTGCCTCCTACCAATCAGCCAATGCTCTAACTATGCCAATAACGTTACTGTAATACCATGGATTCTTAACTTGGTAAGCAGCCTCATGTGTGGTAACTTGTCAAAGGCCTTCTGAAAGTCCAAATATACAACATCCACTGCATCCCCTCTATCTATCTTACTTTTAATCTGTTCAAAGTATTCCAATAGGTTCATCAGGCAGGATTTTCCTTGAAGGACACCATGCGGACTTGGTATTATCTTGTCCTGTATCACCAAGTACTCCATCACTTCCTTCTTAACAATTGACTCCAACAACTTCCCAACTACTGAGGCCAGGCTAACTGCTCTATAATTTCGTTTCTGCTGCCTTCCTCCTTTCTTAAAGAGTGGAGTGATATTTGCAATTTTCCAGTTCTCTGGCACCATGCCAGAGTCCATTGATTTTTGAAAGGTCATTTCTAATGCCACCACAATCTCTAAAGCTACCGCTTTTAGAACCCTGGGGTACAGTTCATCTGGTCTGGTAACTGCACCCACTTCTCTTCCTTCAAGACACTAGCAGTATGCCTGATGAATAACATCAGGCACACTGCTAGTATCTTCCACAGTGAAGACTGATGCAAAATACTTATTGAGTTCATCAGTCATCTCCTTGTCACCCATTGTTATTTCTCCTGCCTCATTTTCTAGTGGCCCTATATACACTCTCATTATTTGCTAGCTTGCTTTCATATTTCACCTTTTCCCTTCTAATGATGTTCAGTTGCTCTCTGTAGGTTTTTAAAAACTTCCCAATTCTCTTGCTTCTCCTAATTTTTGCTTTGTTGTGTGCCACTTCTTTAGCTTTTACAATAGTTTTGCCTTCCCTTGTCAGCCATGGTTATACTATTTTACCATTTGAGTACTTCTTTATTTTTGGAATACCTTCCTCATTTTCCCAGAAATGCATGCCATTGCTGCTCTGCTGACATCCCTGCCAACAGCTCCTTCCAATTTACTTAGGCCAACTCCTCTCTCGTACCGCTGTAACTTCCTTTATTCCACTGAAATACTGCTGCATCAGACTTTACTTTCTCCCTATCTAATTTCAAGTTGAACTCAATCATATTGTGATCACTGGCTCCTAAGGGTTCTTTTACTTTAAGCTCCCTAATCACCTCCAGTTCATAATGTAACACCCAATCCAGTATAGCTGATCCCCAGTAGGCTCAACAACAAACTACTCTAAAAAGCCATCTCTTAGGCATTCAACAAACTCACTCTTTTAAGATCCATTAGCAGCCTGATTTTCCCAATTGACCTGCATATTAAAGTCTGCCATGACTATCATAACATTGCCCTTCTGACATGCCTTTTCTATTTTGTGTTGTAACCTGTGGTCCACCTCCCAGCCACTCTTGGGAGGCCTGTATATAACATCCTTTTACCCTTGCTGTTTCTTAACTCAACCCACAAGGATTCAACATCTTCTGATCCTGTGTCACATCTTTCTACTGATTTGATGCCAGGAATGATTTGATGAATTATTGACTTATTGGAGAAAAAAATTTGGTGTTAAAAGACTCAGGATAATATTTCCCTCAGGATCCTTTTCATCAGTGGCTTCTTGACCTCTGCTGAGAATACAACTTTCCTCACATGTTGTATGTAGATAAGAGCAGGATCTATCCCAGGGCAGAACCTAGATTAATCTGATGAAATAAAATACAAATCTGCATTAACATCATGCCTTTAACAATCACACCGTACCCTGAAGCTCTTTACAGCTATTAGAGTGCTCTTAAAGCATAGACAGAGAATCATTGGCATTGCTACATTACAGAAGGAGGCCATGTATTCAAACAATCGATGGACAATCAGTCTGTTCCGTTCTTCTGGTCTTTATGTGCAATTCTTTTCTTCTCTCATATATGTCTGCTTCCCTTCTGGAATCTATAACTGAAGCTGTCTCTATTATCCTGTCAGGCAGTGAACTCCAGGGTGCAAACACTCATTTTTTGAAAGTGATTTTTCTGATGTTACTTATAGCTCTCAAATAGCACAGGATGTGCATTCAAGGGAGATTGACTGCTCTTTTATTTTCTGTTGAATGTGAACTAAAATTCAGAAATCCTCTCAGATTAACAGCCACATAGCCTTTGTTTAGCTGATAAATAGACATTACATTCAATAATTATTATATTAATCTTCATTACCCATATCGTTTCTATTTAATCAATGTGATAAATAACAACTATTCTGTACTTTGAGTTTTCTTTGTTAATTTATCCCCCAGTCCCACTTTTGAAAACCAAATGAAGGGTGTGAACATCACTGTTGCAGTGTGGGTGCTGTAGCAACTTATTTTCTCTCAGCGTGCACCGGAGAATGGAGAGACTATTGTGGCATGCATTCTGCCTTCCTGCTTCAATTTGCAAGATTGAATCAAATGCCCACTTTGCCTCGAAGAGGTGTAGAAGGCTATTAAATGTCATCATTGCTGCCTGATTTCTCCTATCCTGCCAGATTAGTGAAGGGCCAATGAGCAGCACAAAGGACATGACAGCTTGTCAATCATAATAAAATGATGGTGCTTTTCAGAGACATCACTGGGGACTAGACTGCTTTCCATGTCTGCTCCACCCATGAAAAGAAGGTAATATACTGTATCTGTATGTTCAACATCAATATTGTCATTAAATTAAGATATAATCAGGATCTATATTGTTTAAGTTAAGTTGTGTGCCTCAGATAAATTAAGACATGGTATGAGTTTTATCTACACATTTCAAATCAATTGAAGCTTTCTTTTAAGGAAAGCAACCTGATCCTAGACTCAGTACTTTTATTTGCAGTTGATACATAAATGTTATATGGGGAATGATAACATTTAATTTTATCTTCATTATTTTCACATTATGCAGTTTAAATGAATAATGCCAATCAACATTTTGTCCCGCCCAACTAATCAATGCACACCTAAATTATTGGTCACCTTAATTGGATTATCAGGCCCAGCCCCATGCTATAAAAGGTGAGACGTGCCTGGTTTGGTCTCTCTTACAGACCACCCCAGTGAAGGTAAGTGCATTGATTTATGTTTGGGAAAGTTTATTGTTTGTCCTGGTAAGGGAGCTGCAGCTATCTAAGGTCAAGGAGGATAGCTGTTGTAGTGCTTTTCCCTTGTTCTCTGAATGTGTAACTGTACCATGTCCCCATACCACTTTCTGTATTGTACAGCTGACCTGACCTTCCCCACACGTGTTAACTCTAAGTGTTTTTTGTTAGAATATTGTAGTTGCTTGTGTTGACCCAACTTCCCCTTGTAAATAAATTCCTTATTATTAAAACTATGTGTGTCCAGGCCTCTACTGTTGAGACTCAAAGAACCAGTTATTTTCAATCACAACACTGGTACTGTATGCAAGGTTATTGTCATGTCACTACTCACTGCTGTTTGCCTTATCATCACTATCTGAAATTCTGGCAACAATAGTTGTCATCAGTAAGTTTATAGATGGCACTTGAGCAGTGGCTAGCCACAGAGTTGTGGGTGTAAACAGAGTGAAACAGTATGCTAAGCACACAATCCTGAGTTGTACCTGTGTTGATTGTCACTGAGGAAGTGATGGTACTTCTGATTTTCATTGATGATGATCTTTTGATGAGGAAATTGTAGATCCAGTTGCTGAGGGAAGTACAGAGGCCCAGGTTTTGCAGCTTGTTGATTAGTACTGAGGGTACGATTGTGTTGAAAGCAGCACTGTAATCAGTAAACAGCAGCCTAATGTAGCTATTGCTATTGTCCAGGAGATCCAAGGCAAAGTGGAGAGTCAGTGTGATTGCATCCCTCAGGTTCTCATTAAATCTTTCTTTCACTTGTCATCAAAAATTAGAGTCATAGACACCACAGAAGTAGGCTTTTGGGCTCAACCAGTTCATACTGACCAAATGTCTATCTACGCTAATCGCAGTTGTCTATGTTTGTTCCAGATCCCTCTTAAAATTCCTATCCATGTAGCCATTCAAATGCTTGTGTGAATATTGTAAATGTACTCACCTCTACAGCTTTCTCTGGCAGCTTGTTCCATATTCTTACCACTCTCTAAGTGAAAAGTGCCCCTCTGGCCCTTCTTACCTTAATTCTATGCCTGCTGGTTCAGATACCCATGGCAAAAGTATGACCTTCCTCCTCATCTATGCACCTCATCATTTTTATTTACAACCAAGAAGGTCATCACTCAATTCCCTACACTCCAGGGAAAATAGCCTCAGTTTATCCGGCCTCTCCTTGTATCTCAATTGGTCCCAGTAACATCCTCTAGTCTACATTTCTTCTGTAGGAACACAAGCAAGATTAAGCAACATGCCCCATCAAGCATGTTTCTCCATTCAAAATCAGTCATGGGTAAACTGACTGTAAACCATTACTGCCCACTCTTGGTCACATTTCTCTCTCTTGACTATCACATATTGCACCTATGTAAATATGCCTTTAATATTTTTCTTCAGCCTTTGAAGAAGACTCATACTCCATTTGGGGAAAAACAAATGTCTCACATCTGTCTTAAATAGTCTTACAGCACAGAAACAGGTGCTTCACCCAATTCATCCAAACCAAATATGATACACATCTAAACTCGTGCCATTTGCCAACATTTGACCCATATCCTGCTAACTCTTTCCAATCCATGTTCCTGTAGGAGCCATGCAACTGTATCTGCATTGTATTCTGTGCTGTGTGTTTATTATGTCAACTACTCACATTAATGAGGTCATGCTAAAAGTGAAGAGGATAAGTTACATATTCTTGTTTTGTTCCTGGCAGGTTGTAATTTGGGGCTGGTGGATGTCATATATTTTGTTGACCACTCAATATTGCTTAATTATGTTTACCTTACACTTTGATACATATAAGTTTCATCACTTCAAAATTAATTGCTAATAAATAACAGAATACATATTCTCGATGTTCAGAGCAAACATTACAGGAATGAGTATAACAAATCTTCAGGATCACTGACAGCAGCAGTTGTCCTGGTTTGGCCGCTACAGAACATGCTGTTATTGTACCTGCCTCAGAACTTCCTCTAGGAGCTCATTCCATATACATACACACCACCCTCTATGTGGGGAAAAAAGCTCTCCCTCAGGTTTCTCTTAAAACATTTCTTCACTTATAAAAATAATACTTTATTTTTAAGAAGTCACCACTGTCCCACATGTGGAAAAATCCTCTCCACAATCAACCTGTGAAGAAATCTGTAGCATTAAATGTATGAGCTTCTATTAGCACATAGAGAAAAAAAAGTAAAATCTATTCCCATAGAAAATGAGACCGGAATAAGTAACAAGTGGTAGCAAAATGGCAGATATTCTAAAATAATCATTTTGATTAGAGTCCACAGAATATGATGCAAAAAAGAATCCCAATGATAAAATGTAATCAAGTGGTTGATGACAGAGGGCGAATTTAAAAAAAAACACTATCATTGAAGAAAATGGAATGGACAATGTATTGTGGTTAATGCCATCAGGACCCCTGAATCCAACAGTTGTATCTTAAGACCATAAGACAAAGGAACAGAAGTTGGCCATTCTGCCCATCAAGTCTGCTCTGCCATTTCATCATGAGCTGATCCAATCTCCCCTCTAGTCCCATTCCCCCACCTTCTCACCATAACCTTTGATGCTCTGACTATGCAGATACCTATCAATTTCTGCCTTAAATACACCCAATGACTTAGCCTCCACTGCTTCCGATGGCAACAAATTCCATAGATTCACCACCCTTTGGCTAAAAAAATTTTTCCAGCTCTGTTCTGAATGGGTGCCTTTCAATCCTTATGTCCTCTCGTACCAGACTCCCCCACCATGGGAAACAACTTTGCCACATCCACTCTGTCCATGCTTTTAACATTCAAAATGTTTCTATCAGGTCCCCCCTCATTCTTCTACACTCCAAGGAGTACAGTCCAAGAGCGGTCAAACGTTCCTCATATGTTAACCCCCTCATTCCCGGAATCATTCTAGTGAATCTTCTCTGAACCCTCTCCAATGTCAGCACATCCTTTCTTAAATAAGCTCCCCCTTGACCCTGTTCCACTATTTAAAAAGGGATTCCTAATCTGATTGTAATCTCAATCTCACATTATTGCCTGGTCCTTCACTCTCCTTGCTTTTCAGGGAACATATTCCAAATAGTGACCACTGCTTCTAGATTCACTCGCTCATGAAAACATTCTACCCACGTTCACTGTGTCGAGACTCTCAGGACTGTGATTTAGGACTATGGAAGTGAAGTGTTTAAGGCTGCACAAGTCAATAGGGTGGGTTAGGGTACTGCACAAAGTATGAGCCCACGGTATTTCAGAAATAAAGCTATCATGGACAGGAGATTGGCTGACCTGCAGAAGGCCAAGAGTGGGAATAAAGGGGGCATTTTCTGGTTGGCTACTAGTGACTAGCAGTGTCCCTCAGGGGTCGGCATTGAGTCTTTTTATGTTATATGTTAGTGATCTGGGTGACAGAATGATGGCTTTGTGGCCAAGTTTGTGGATGATACAGTGATAGGTGGAGGGGTAGGTACTATTGAGGAAATGGAGAGTCTGCAGAAGTGCTTGGATAGATGAGGAGAATGGGTGAAGAAGTGGCCAAAGGAGTACAGTGCCTGGAAGTGTATGGTCTTCCACTTTGGTAGAAGAAATAAAGCAGAGGTTGATGGGCTCTTGATTAGTAATGGCATCAAAGGTTACAGGCAGAAGTGGCTGAAGAGATACTATTCAAGATGGAGTTCCATGATCATTTGAGTAACAACTAAGGTAACAAGTAGGTAAAGAGAGCAGGAAAGAGATACGGAGTGTAAAATATTAGAGCCATGATCTTACTGACAGGTGGATCATCCTGAATGACCCATAAGAGACTGGAGATCCTATAAAACAAACTGAATCTGTGGAGGCAAAGAGATGTTTACATTTTCTCACACAGGAACACTAACTATTCCATGGATTCTGTCTAAACAGCTGATTTTCTCCAGCAATTTGTCTCTCAGCTCAAGAAGTTAATTGTTGTAATCCTTTTCCTGTTTCTCATGTTATTGTGCTTCAGTTAAATGGCCTCTCAGTTCTTCTAAACTCCACCAGGTGCAAGCTTAAGCTATTGGACCTATCCTGATAGACAACCTTCTCACTTCAAGTATCAATCTAGTGAATCTTCTCCAAGCTGCTTCTTACAAACTAATGTTTCTCCAGAATACTATGCTGTACTCCCAATATGCTTTCACCAATGCCAAAGTAAGCCATAATCTCCCTAGTTTTGTAATCAATTCCCTTAACTGCTATGTTGTCCTTAATAAAGACAAACTTGGCGTGGGTTTGATGCTAAAATGGAGAAGGAAGTCAGAGGATTAGAATGGGAGTGCAGTAGGAGCCATTTTGACTTTTTCATATTCTCATTGGAGTTAAGAGAGGCAAGACTGCGCAAGCGTGTGACATCGGGCAGTGAAGCGGGGAAGATTTAAAAAGGACACAGCTTTAAACAGCGGGGAGCATCATTTGCGGGCAGTGGAGTGAGCCGGGAGCAGAGTGTAGGCTTAAGGGCTTTGGCTCAACTGGCTTGGGTGGAAGCTGGTGAGGCAAGGTAGGTTTAGGTTTGTTTTTCCTGTTATTTGAGGAAAGGAGGAAGTATGAGTGTGAGGGAAGCTTGTTGTTGGTGTCGGATGAGGGAGGTCCTGGAGTCTCCTAGCCTCCCAGACGTCCACATCTGCGCCAGGTGCGCCGAGCTGCAGCTCGATGGCCTTCGTCTGGGCAGGGAGAGTGAGGAGTTCATAGAGAGGAGTTACAGGCAGGTGGTCACACTGGGACCACGGGAGGCAGACAGGTGGGTCACGGTTAGGAGGGGGAAGGGGAAGAGTCAGGTACTAGAGAGTACCCCAGTGGCTGTACCCCTTGACAATAAGTAAGGGGACAGCCTACCTGGGGGAAGCAACAGTGGCCATGCCTCCAACACAGAGTCTGGCCTGTAGCTCAGAAGGGTAGGGAAAGGAAGAGGAAGACAGTAGTAATAGGGGACTCAATAGTTAGGGGGTCAGATGGATGATTCCGTGGATGCAGTCAGGAGACCCGGATGGTAGTTTGTCTCCCTGGTGTCAGGGTCTGGGTTGTTTCTGATCGTGTCCAAGATATCCTGAAATGGGAGGGTGAGGAGCCAGAGGTCATGGTACATTTAGGTACCAATGACATAGGTAGGAAAAGGGAAGAGGTCCTGAAAGGAGAATATAGGGAGTTAGGAAGGCAGTTGAGAAGAAGGACTGCAAAGGTAATAATCTCAGGATTACTGCATGTGCCATACGACAGTGAGTAGGAATGGAATGAGGTGGAGGATAAATGTATGGCTGAGGGATTGGAGCAGGGGGCAGGGATTCAAGTTTCTGGATCATTGGGACCTCTTTTTTTTGGGCAGGTGTGGCCTGTACAAAAAGGACGGGTTACACTTGAATCCTAGGGAGACCAATATCCTGGTGGGAAGGTTTAATAGAGCTGTTAGGGAGGGTTTAAACTAATTTGGCAGGAGGATGGGAATCGGAATGATGGAGCGGAGGAGAAGGAAAACAGAAATGGATCTAAGGTAGTGAGCAGTAAGGATGTCAAGAAGGACAAGCAGGTGATGGAGCAAATTTGCAGCCATTGGGATGAGTTGCAGTGCAATCAATGCAAAAAGTACCAAATTCTGGACTTAAGGTTTTATACTTAAGTGCACACAGCATAAGGAATAAGGTGGATGATCTTGTTGTACAGTTACAGATTGGCAGGTATGTTATTGTGGCCATCACTGAGACGTGGCTAAAGGATGCATGTTTCTGGGAGCTGAACGTCAAAGGATACACAGTTTACCGGAAGGATAGGCAGGTAGGTAGAGGGGGTGGCATAGCTTTAATGGTAAGAAATGACTTTAAATCATTAGAAATAGTTGACATAGGATTGGAAGGTACAGAATCTTTATGGGTTGAGCTAAGAAATCGCAGGGGTGAAAGGACCCTGATGGCAGTTATCTACAAACCTCCAAACAGCTGCAGTGATGTGGACTAAAAATTACAAAAGGAAATAGAAAAGGCTTGCCAGAAGGGCAGTGTTATAATAATTGTAGAGGATTTTAAAATGCGAGTGGATTGGGAAAATTAAGTCGGCACTGGATCTCAAGAGAGAATTTGTAGAATGTCTGAGATGGCTTTTTAGAACAACTTGTTGTTGAGCCCACAATGGGATCAGCTGTACTGGATTGGGTATTGTGTAATGAACCAGAAGTGGTTAGAGAGATGGATGTGAAGGAACCCTAGGAGATAGTGATCACAACATAACTGAGTACACTTGAAATTTGAGAAAGAGAAGTCGAAATCCGATGTGTCAGTATTTCAGTGGAGTAAAGGAAATTACAGTGGCATGAGAGAGGAACTGGCCAAAGTTGACTGGAAAGGGACACTAGTGGGAAGGACGGCAGAGCAGCAGTGGCTGGAGTTTATGCGAGAAGTGAGAAAGGTGCAAGGCAGATATATTCCAAAGAAGAAGAAATTTTCAAGTGGAAAAAGGATGCAACCGTGGCTGACAAGAGAAGTCAAAGCCAAATTAAAAGCAAAGCAGAAGGCATACAAGAAAGCAAAAATTAGTGGGAAGACAGTGGATTGGGAAGTTTTTAAAAGCTTACAAAAGGAAACTAAGAAGTTCATTAAGAGGGAAGAGATGAACTATGAAAGGAAGCTAGCAGGTAATGTAAAAGAGAATACTAAAAGATTTTTCAAGTATATAAAGAGAAAGGGACAGGTGCGAGTAGATATAGGACCAATAGAAAATGATGCTGGAGAAATTGCAATAGGAGATAAGGAGATGGTAGAGGAACTGAATGAGTATTTTGCATCAGTCTTCACTGAGGAAGACATCAGCAATATACCGGACATTCAAGGGTGTGAAGAGAAATATGCACAGTCACAATTACGACAGAGAAAGTACTGAGGAAGCTGAATAGTCTAAGGGTAGATAAATGTCCTGGACCAGATGGAATGCACCCTTGTGTTCTGAAGGAAGTAGCAGTGGAGATTGTGGAGGCATTAACAATGATCTTTCAAAAGTTGATAGATTCTGGCCTGGATCCAGAGAACTGGAAGATTGCAAATGTCACTCTGCTATTTAAGAAGGGGGCAAGGAAGCAAAAAGGAAATTATAGACCTGTTAGCTTGACATTGGTGATTGGGAAGTTGTTGGAGTCAATTGTCAAGGATGAGGTTACAGAGTACCTGGAAGCATATGACAAGATAGACAGAACTCAGTATAGTTTCCTTAAAGGAAAATCCTGCCTGACAAATCTAGTGCAATTCTTTGAGGAAATTACAAGTAGGCTAGACAAGGGAGATGCAGTGGATTTTGTGTATTTAGATTTTCAGAAGACCTTTGACAAGGTGCCGCACATGAGGCTGCTAAACAAGATAAGAGCCCATGGAATTATGGGAAAGTTACATACGTGGACAGAGCATTGGTTGATTGGCAGGAAACAGAGTGGGAATAAAGGGATCCCATTCTGGTTGGCTGCTGGTTACCAGTGGTGTTCCACAGGGGTCCATGTTGAAGCCACTTCTTTTAATGTTGTATATCAACAATTTGGATTATGGAATAGATGGCTTTGTGGCTATGTTTGCTGATGATACAAAGATAGGTGGAGGGGCTGGTAGTGCTGAGTAAACGGAGTCTGCAGAGAGACTTGGATAGATTGGGGGAATAGGCAAAGAAGTGGCAAATGAAATACAATGTCAGAAAGTGTACGGTCATGCACCTTGGTAGAAGAAATAAACAGGCAGACTATTATTTAAATAGGGAGAGAATTCAAAGTTCTGAGATGCAACGGGACTTGGGAGTCCTCTTGCAGGATACCCTTAAGGTTAACCTCCAGGTTGAGTCAGTGGTGAAGAAGGCGAATACAATGTTGGCATTCATTTCTAGAGAAATAGAGTATAGGAGCAGGGATGTGATGTTGAGGCTCTAAGGCACTCATGAGACCTCACTTGGAATACTGTGTGCAATTTTGGGCTCCTTATTTAAGAAAGGATGTGCTGACATTGGAGAGGGTTCAGAGAAGATTCACTAGAATGATTCCGGGAATGAGAGGGTTAACATATGAGGAATGTTTGACCGCTCTTGGACTGTACTCCTTGGAGTTTAGAAGAATGAGGGGGGACCTGATAGAAGCATTTCAAATGTTGAAAGGCATGGACAGAGTGGATGTGGCAAAGTTGTTTCCCATGGTGAGGGAGTCTGGTATGAGAGGACATGACTTGAGGATTGCAGGGCACCCATTCAGAAAAGAGTTGCGAAAAAAAAAATTTAGCCAGAGGGTGGTGAATCTATGGAATTTGTTGTTACAGACGGCAGTGGAGGCTAAGTCATTGGGTGTATTTCAGGCAGAGATTGATAGGTATCTGAGTAGTCAGGGCATCAAAGTTTATGGTGAGAAGGTGGAGGAATGGGACTAAAGGGCAGATTGGATCAGCTCATGATGAAATGGCAGAGCAGACTTGATGGGCCAAATGGCTGACTTCTGCTCCTTTGTCTTATGGTCTAAAATGTTTTATTACTGAACAGTCGATCAACACTGAGCACTAGGTCACCATTGAAGCTTCCAGTTCTGGGTGAACCACCTGCATTGCCCACTGGGAGCTGAAGTTGTTTATCATGCACACATAATAACACATCTTCCCGCTTTAAAGAAAAAACACTCACAATGCTGTATCCCCACAAAACTGGAAGGAACAATAATCATTTCGAACAAAGATATCTAGCCAATCCCTTTACTTTTATATATAAAAAAATCAACTTCAATTGCAACAGGCAAATGCAGTCCCTTATCCACTTAGAAGCTTTCAATCAGTCTCTGAATGGTTTAATGATCCAATTTGGTCTATTATTTGTTCCACAAGTGTATTGCTTTCACTTGCTGTTAATATTTGTCTTTTTGAGAATTCTGTTCAACATGTTCATTTCTTACAAATGCTGTCCCCTTTGGTGTACTGACAGGTGACATGTCACAGCTATTGGTTGAAGCCTGTGGTCATATATCGAAACAATTCCTACTCAGAGGTGTCCTGCAGTTTGCTTGAGTCAAATAGGAATGTGGAGCTACTTCCTCGTGTACATAGCCTTGCACGAATTATCTGCCAGAGTCATGATCTCGGATTCACACTTGATCTCCAGGCTTCAGGACTGGTAAACTTTTTGCAGTTTTGTCTTGATACTGTTTCTGTTTTTTTTTTTCCCTTTCACATTAGCAAATTTGACCATGTGTGCTCCTTTAGGTGTCAACAGGTTTTTATGCACTGGAGAATCTGCCAAAACCCAGAGGATGTCGAGCTTTCTAAAGCACTTGGCATCTGCAAACCTGGACATGATCTCTCCCTTGTTGATCCATTTTTCTTTTGGTCAATGACCAGTGAGCTCTCCCAGTCTGTTGATTCTTCAGTTTTCTGTATATTTATTCATTTCATGCAAGCTAGCTCTTGTTTAAGTTTGTCTAAGTGCAAATGAAATTTTCCTGTGTGTGTGGACAACAGGAATCACTATCTCATCTAAATGAATTTTGTGTATACCAGGTAAGCATCCGAGCCCCTCAAAGCCATCTGCATATATGTCAGGTGGTCACCTGTGGTCTGTGAAGCTACTACGAAAGCTCCTTTCAACAGGTTGAGCTGTTCACATGCACTCTGGCCTAATACTGGCTGTACTCCCTTTTCTACAATCAGTACTTGTGCCTTTAGGTGCTGCCCCTTGTGCTTGAAGGTCACTATACAGCCCCCTTTTACTGAAGCATTCTCTACTGTATAGCCAGTTAGTTTTAACTTCACTGGGTAAATTTTGCTCTTTTCTTTGAGAGTCTTGTAATCATCCATGGATAATAGATTCACCTGGGCTCCTGTGAATGAATGGAATTGAACTGAATGGAATTTACTATCTCATTCAGTCTCTGGAGCAATCCATTCTTATTTATCAGCGCCAGCAGTCTGTGGAGAAACTCCATTTCCTCATCAACTGTGTGCAGCTTTATCATAGTGGCTCCAGCTTTGCAGCACTTTGTAGAATGTTTCTTCTTCGCACAATTATTGCAGGACTTTCCATAAGCAGTTTATGTATTTGGAATGAGACTACCTCCACATTTACTGCATTTGCTCTTTGAGCCTGCCTTTGTTTTGCTGTTGCTTTGGGAAATGCCTTGTGTGCTGCTCTTCTGTTTTCAAAGCAATCACTTTTGTATTTGCCCTGTGCATCTCCTTCGCTTGTGCTCGTGTGGTCTCTGCAGCCCTACACATATCCACAGAATTTTGCAACATCAAATCTTTTTCATGGAGTAGTCTTTCTCTAAGTCCATCATCTGAAATTCTGCAGATCATTCTGTCTCCTCTTAAATCTCCAAATTCACTGGACTTGCTCAGTGTGTGAAACTTGGCTCAGTATTGGTTGAAGCTAAAACTTTGTTTCCGATCACAGAAAAAGAAATGTGTATCTCTCAAATGTGATATTTTTACTTGGGACAAAATGCTCCTCAAATTTTGTCATCAGAGTGTCCAATGTAAAAGCTATCTCATCGATTTGAAAGCTGTTATTGATGTTCAATTGCATGCAGAAAAATTAACGCTTTCAACTTTTCATCAGTCCCTCCCATGCCACTGACTGCTAAATATATATTGAGTTGCTATTTGAAGCATTTTCAGTTATTTGAAAGATTGCCTGTATAAGGCATAGGTGCAGGAGAACTTAGTTTATCCATGACAGGAATATTTAGCCTCTCTCATGAATCTCTTAGTGAATCCAGTAAACCTCAACATCTGGAACAATGTGCTCTTTTGTTAGCCTGCTCTCTGTCAAAACTAGCATCTTTTTCTCACTCATTTGATCTGTGTTTAGACCACACACCGACTTCTGAGACCACGTTTTTTGTTCTTAATAAAGACAAACTTGGTGTGGGTCCTTCTGTTGAACACTGAGCACATGCAACCAGATCACCATGGAAGCTTCCATGTCCATGTGAACTGCCTGCATTGCCCACTGGGAAATGAAGTTCTTTATGATGCACACATAATACCATATTAACAATAAACCATAACTAATTATTTGCTGCACACTAGACTTTTGTGAATTCTTGAACTAGGGCACCCAGATCCCTCGGAATCTCACAGCCATATAGTCCCTCACTTTTTAAATAATATGCTGTTTCTTTATTTTCCTCCTAATATAAACAGTTTTTGTCACCTGTTTAACATATGTATATTCTTTGTGGTTCTGTTATGATCTCATCACAAGTTATGTTCTTATCTATTTTGCATCATCAAATTAGTGACAAAACCTTCTCTAAATTCATTCAAATCAATTGTAACTTATTGATGCCTCAACTAAGATTGACAAATGAGGAAGAGTAAAAAAACACGATGGACGGAGTATTTCAGAGAATCACTGATTAGTCCACCAGCAACTGAAGAAGCTGACATACAAGAGGCTTCCAAGGAACTCAACATCAACACAGATTCACCCAAGAAAGACGAGATTGTTGCTGTGAGATTGAACAGCAAGCTTTTCAAAGTTGAACCAAAAGCAGCAGCAGCCATTCTGTGACCACTGTTTACTGTAATCTGGGAATGGGGGCAAATACCCAAGAAATGAACAAATGGAATTAATGTTCAGATCCCCAAGAAAGGAGCGCTAAGTGATTGCAACAACTGGAGTGACATCACACTTCTGTCAGTGATTCTGAAAAAAAGTCATTGTCCATTGAATCACAGGTGGACAATGTGTGCTTGAGGAAAGAACAAGCTGGCTTCAGGAGAAACAGAAACTGTGTCGAGCAGATCTTCCTGCAGCATAACGTCATAGGACAGAGCATTGAGTGGCAGAGACAACTGTATCTGAATTTTGCAGACATTGAAAAAGCTTTTAATAGCATCCACAGGGACAGCCTCTGGCAAATTCTCAGATCATACAGATTCTCTTGCAAGATTGTCCAGCTTATCCAGAGTATCTGTGCTAACTTCACCTGTACAGTAGGGGACCACAATTTGAGTTTTGAAGTCAAGACAGGAGGCAGGTAAGACTCTGTGATGTCGGTGATATTGTTTAACCTGGTGATTGACTGGGGTTATGATGCAAACAATGAAAGATAAGCAGGGAGGCATTAGGCAGACTTTATTCCCTACTTCAGAAAACTTTGAGTTTGAAGGTGACCTGACATTACTATTACATACACACCAGCACATGTAAGGGAAAACTCAGTGCCTGGGTACCATTGGTGGACCAGCTGGACTCTTTCAGTTAGAGAAAGACTGAGACCATGAACCTCAATGTAAAGTCTCCTCCTACCATCAAGGTATATGGCAATGTCTTACCCAGCACCTACAGATTCACCTACCTAGGCAACATCATTTGACATGATGGTGGGGCCATGCACGACATTCAGTGTGAAGCTAGAAACAACTTCAGATCAATAAGCAAATATGGGGATCAACCAAGAACAGCATGAACACCATGGTGAAGCTGTACCAGAGTTGTATTCTGCCCACTCTCTTGTACAGGTCAGAATTCTGGCACATGTCGGAGATCGATCTTCCCAAGCAAAATCTCGAGCCACATCCTCCTCCTCCTTCAGGGTCAGCAAGAGCACATGGCCACATCATGAGAAAACTCTGGAAAGGAATTAGGTACGTGATGAGAAGAGAGGCCAACTCCATCATCAGGACAGCATTTTACTGGACCGCTGAAGGGCGGAGGGAACGTTGGAGACCAAAGGCAACCTGAGGCGGTAGAGGCAGATATGAGAACCCTGAACCACATACGGACACAATAGAGAAGATAGCTAAGGACAGCCAGAGATGGAGGACCTTTGTTGCTGCCCTAAACGCTGGTGGCTTAACAGGCATTTGATGATGATGAATTGCACAGATCCCTGTGTCACATTCATTACATATTACCAGCCAGATAAAATCCCAAATATGTCCACTCTTTCTTTTCAGTTTGGCAAACAATCTACACCGACATGTTATCACTTCTACAATAAGTTTACACTTTCTGAAACACTTTATCAAATGCCTTCTTGAAAGCTGAGTATGTTACATCTATGTATCCAAAGTGCTTATTATTCCTTTATTTGACAAAAATGATTTCCCTTTCACAAAACCATATTGACTTTGCCCCGAATATCTTGATACATTTTTCTTTAAGAGCCCAGGAGAGAGGCATCTGGTGCACTCCTCTAGGGGCTGGAGTCGGGGCTTAACCCCACCGTGTTCACACGGCTGAAGGCAAGCTCATGTGGTTGACTGAAGATTTCAATGGACTAAGGCTCCAGACTATATACATGTATATTTTGGTGCAGCGGTTGTACTTTAACTGATATTCTATATGGCTTGTTATCTTGCATTTGTGAAGACAGGGTCACCATCCACAGTACTGCATTGGGCTGGGTTCAGGGCCACTGAGCTTCATTGAGGGCATTGTGGTTGACTAAAGTCTGCAATGGGCATTTTGTGTTGTTGTATCTTTTTATTTGATATTCTATATGACGTAGTCTTGTATGTTCACAGACTGGTCCTCATGCTGCAGTGCCTGGCCCGGCGGGGTGGGGGGGGGGGGGGGAAGGTGTGGAGTGTGGCAAAATACAGGCTAGAAGAGTCGGGCTCTGTTGTAGTTGACTGTGGATTGATAGCGTGAGGCTTTCCTGATTCTTTTATTGCATGATTGTGATACTATTTTTTGTGTATCTAATGTGCGCTTTGTGCTGTACAGTGACTTACACCTTGACCCCATAGTAATGCTGCTTTGTTAGGCTGTATTCATGCATATTCATGTATGGTTAATTGACCAGTAAACTTAAATTGAATTGTTTTAATGTCTTTAATAATAGCAGATTCTACATTTTCCTTCTATTGGCCTACAGTTGACTGCTTTCCGCTTCTGCCACATTTTTGTAAAGAAATTCCGTCCAGTATTTTACAACCTGATAGAACCTTACCTAAATCTAGGGAGTTGTGGGAAATTAAAGCAAACTTCATCTCAAGCCTCTTTTTTAAGAATTGGAATGAAGTTCATCAGTCGCCAAGGACTTGTTAGCTCACAGCTCCAATAGTATGATTTAGAATTTCCTCTAATGATTGCAGTTTTGAGTTATTTCCCCAAGTTTAAATGTGTGAATTGTAGTTTGCTTTATTGATGGTGATAATTTTTTCAAGTTGGTTATGCCTAATAGTTACTATTACACTGGAGTCTAAGATTTTGCTTCCTGAATACCGTTAGGTGTACCTTGTGAATTTTGGGCTACTGATCATGAAAATCACCATGAAATTTCCCTATCACACACCATTTTTTTTTAATAAACTTGTTTATTTCAATTCATAATTCAAATCTATTAAAATGTTGCCTACAATGTAAGCTGGAAAATTTCCTATCTTGTCCAGGCATGCTTGAGCATACTTAGGTGGTGTGGCTGTCACATGGCCAGACAGGTTTTAGTAATAATTGTTGGGTTCAGGACTGTAAGGATGGAATTTGCTATCACAAGGCACAAAAATTTCTATGAAGGATCTTGATATTTGAGACAGATGCTTCCTAGAATAACTGATGCCAAGATTAAAGAAAGCATTTTTGTTGGTCCACAAATCAGACAGGCAACTTAAAGAATTTCTAGTGGGACTGGAGAAAATCACATGGAAGGCATTCAAGGAAGTTGTTGAAATTTTTCTCGGCATCTTCAGAGCACCAAACTACACACAGCTGGTTGAAAGCATACTTCCAAGCATATAAAACCATGAAATGCAACATGTCACTAAAGATTCATTTTCTGCATTCCCATTTAGACTACTTCCCTCCAAATCTTGGTTCTGTTAGTGACAAGCATGGTGAAAGGTTTCAGCAGGACATTGTGGTCATGGAGAAAAGATACCAGGGCAACTGGAATCCATCAGTGCTGGTGAATTATTGTTGGACACTTAAGCGAGAAGCCTCAAACACTGAGTACAAATGAAAATCATTAACAAAATATTTTTAACTTAGTTGAACTATTGCAAAGCATCAGCACCATTATGCAATTAAATACATTATTTTCAATAAAAGTTAATTTGTTGCTTCTCCAAATTCTTACATGATACATGTATTCTGAAATTATATTTGTGTTCATCTTCAAGCAGTCTATCATAAACAAAAAAAAATCTGAGGTAGCAACACTTTTGAAAAAAGTTGTTGCCCTGTGTTATTACTATTGGCTATATTATCATTATATATGTTATTGGACAGACCAAAGAAAATTCCAAATTAATGTTGAAAATAATATTTAAATACTTTGAGCTCTGCAAGCCTAAACCAATTTCATTTGCTATATGCTGAAGATTCATCCCAAAATTAGATTTACATACAAAGCAAACTTTGCCTTAATTAACATGGATTAGATAGAGGACATCATCAAGAAAATTTAATGAAAAGACTAGCAGCCTAATTAAATACAACAAAGGGCTGTCTCACCAGGGATATTTTACTCTGTATTTGACTTTTTTTAAAGAAGTCCTTTGAAGAGTGACCTTCCTCTGTGAACATTGATCATTGCTAAAGGCATTGTGAGCTTTGAGGAATTTTACCCTCATTTTATAAACTTTCATTTCCTAATAGACTTTCATAGAATATTTTCGAATGATTGTAAAACATTAATTTACATATTAAAAGTATCACATTATTTATTCATATCTCAAAAGAGAGTTAAGATAGTGGGGAATTGCAGACTAGCAATAATAGTCACCATAGGGTTATTGTAAAAGGTAATAATACTGAACTGCAGGGTACAAGCGAATGAACAGATATTATTTAAAATAAGTTTGCATGTAGTGTCAAATGGATTCCTTACAGTGGAACAGCCCTTCTCGCCATCCAAAATTTATTATTATGATAGTTCAAATAAAATGTTTGAGAAAAAGATGACTGAGAAAGAAAAAAAATCAATAAAGAAAGTGCTTTGTTTTTAAAGCTAAATGTATTGTTTTTACATATAAAATGCATTTTCTTCATGTTCTGTCAGCAGCAGTTGAGATATTCAGTATTTCATTAGAAATAAGTAGTTATGTACAAGTGTCTCATTCCATTTTGGAAACCTTTGAAGCTTACATTTTGTTAAATGGAGCATGCAATATCATAGAATTTGTAGCCTGATGTGACAGAGAAGACCAAATTTTTTGGGTCACAAAGGGCTTTGAAAGATTATGAACTAAACAGATTATTTAAAAATGCCTGGAAGCAATTGTTACATTCAATTTGTAACCTAGAAAAATTACCTCCAACCATTGCTTCGCTCTGCTTTTGTAGAATGTTAAATGTGATTGCTTGATTAAGTGTTGCTTTAAATTAATAAATTAGTACTATGTGTACATTCCAAAGAGTAGTGACTTTTGTTTTCATTATTTTGGCAAATTCTAAATATTAAATGGAATTTAAAAAACTCAGTTTTGACTGTGCGTACACCATTTATAAAAATAATAAAACAAATTGGATGCTCTCTCATTTTTGAGTCTGACATGGAACTCCCTCAATGCTACTTGTCATCTGCACTTGCACAGTTATGGGGCAAACTTGTGTAGTAATATTTGGACAGAGTAGCTGAGAGCATCCATATTCTGTGAACAATTAAATCAAATTAGATGGTATTATAAATTGCTCAGAGGAATTGCAATGATTTTCATGTCACATTGATACTGCACTGGGGCTATACCATATGGAGATTCACTAATGAGAAGTATGAGATTGCTTTGACAAGCATTTTTCACTGCAATGCTAAACTACCTTTTCAGATATGATGAAATGACATTATGGGACTCTTTTGATGATTTGGTTGTGTGAATTATGAAACATTCGCAAGACACATTGATTACATCATTTATGCATAGACATATAATTTAGCAGTGTTTGTTCAATTCTTAGACACAGCCAAATTATTCACACCTTGGGAGGTAGCAAATTCCTACACCTTGCATACAGAGAGTGCGAAGACAAAATTCCAGAGATGAGGCAATAAGAACACTTAAAAATAATGCACCCAGCATTCCAATCAGTCTCATCACAACAGCATAATTTAACTGCAAAACAACTGTGAAGATTACAGTGGAGCTCATATACAATCAATTGTACTGACTTGAGTAATTCCATCCCTGCTATGTTGTCTGAGTCACCTAACAACTAAATTTCCCTTGGAAAACAGGCCCGTAACAATTTCAAGCACAACTAAACAAACATGTGCGATCAAAAACATCTGTAATTTAAAGGAAAAGACCAATCTAATAGAACCACAGAAACTGATTTTACAAACGCCTTTCAATTTTCTACCAAGCTGCCTCTTGTAAGAATGATTTGAAGGGTACTGGAATTGTACAGAAGATTATATCTGCTAAATATAAGAACATTTTGTATCTTTCAATACCCATGCTGAGTTTTCTATTAGAGACTGATGTCAATGTCAAAGACTGGTGTAACCCAGGTTAATTAAACCCAAGGATGTAATACTAGAAAGCTCCACCTGTGGAGGGATGAAAATGAGGTTTTCCAAATTTAAAAAAAAAGAGAGCTTGGAATAAAGATGCTATGTGCTAATGAGGAATAGCTAACGCAGGTGTGGGAAAATGAGAGTAACACAGCAAACCATTAGAAACTAAAGATATAAACTGCTAAAAGTGGAATTAGTAGTGAATATCTCCACTCTTACTGGAAATCCTGGAGGAGAGAGAATGTGACATGAAAATCATTGCAATCCCTCTGAGCAATTTATAATACCATCTAATTTGATTTAATTGTTCACAGAATATGGATGCTCCCAGCCACTCTGTCCAAATATTACTACACAAATTTGCCCCATAACTGTGCAAGTGCAGATGACAAGTAATATTGAGGCAGTTCCATGTTGGACTCAAAAATGATCTGTTGAAGCTATAACAAATAGCAGCTATAACGAGACAAGTGTCTGCTACTCTACTGGGTAACTGGTAATTAGCGCCGTTAAATCATACCAAGGGATTTGTTGAGTTTAGACTTGTGTTGTTCCAAGTGTATAAATTTGTGTGAAATATGTTCAGTAGTGTAACTGAGAAATGTTTGGAAATGACAATGTGATATTGAATTATTTTGAAATAGAAAATTAGATGTTTATAAGAACTTACAGATTATAATCCTGTTGTATACAGATCAGGTTTTAATTTGTGTAGGTATTGTGAATCAACTTCCTGTGGATGATCATCCAAAGAACCAAGAACCAGCATGGGAATGAAATGTTTAAATACGTAGAGGAATTAATACAGTTGGATGTATAGGTTTATTTTCATTTGAAGGAACTGAATTTGATTTTCTGCAAGAAATGATTATTTTTGCAAAGACTTTGATAAGTTACTGAATGAGATTTATGTTGTTTAAAAGTCGTGATGTTAGAGAATTGTGAAAGGAATTAAGCTGTTTATCTATATACACAAAGTCACACGTGTGTCTGTGTACATACACACACATATATATATATTTAAATTTCAATTTGAATTTGTAGATATAATGATTTGAACTGAAACTGAAGTTAACCATAATAAGAATAGGAATTCAGTTAGTTCCCTAACTAACTTGGGAAAAATAGAAAGGAAAGTGTTAGTCTATAAACCTTTAATTAGGGAAAAACACTAACTCCAGTCAGGGAAAATGGAGTAACAAAGGTATTCTAATGAATTTCACTGATTCTAACTAAACACCACTTTGGAAGCAGGAACAAGAGGGCAGAGTATTGTCTGAACGGTGTAGAGTTAGGTAAGGGAGAAATGCAAAGAGACCTAGGAGTCCTAGTTCATCAGTCAATGAAGGTGAATGAGCAAGTGCAACAGGCAGTGAAGAGGGCAAATGGAATGTTGGCCTTTATTACAAGGAGAATTGAGTACAAGAGCAAGGATGTCCTTTTGCATCTGTACAGGGCCCTGGTGAGACCACACGTGGAATATTGTGTACAGTTTTGGTCTCCAGGTTTAAGGAAGGACATTCTGGCAATTGAGGAAGTGCAGCGTAGATTCACTAGGTTGATTCCTGGGATGGCAGGGCTGTCTTATGCAGAGAGATTGGAGAGATTGGGCTTGCACACACTGGAATTGAGGAGATTGAGAGGGGATCTGATTGAAACGTTTAAGATAATTAAAGGATTTGATAGGATTGAGGCAGGAAATATGTTCCAGATGTTGGAAGAGTCCAGTACCAGAGGGCATGGATTGAGAATAAGAGGTCAGTTATTTAAAACAGAGTTGAGGAAGAGCTTCTTCTCCCAGAGAGTTGTGGAGGTGTGGAATGCACTGCCTCGGAAGATGGTGGAGGCCAATTCTCTGGATGCTTTCAAGAAGGAGCTGGATAGATATCTGATGGATAGGGGAATCAAGGGATATGGGGACAAGGCAGGGACTGGGTATTGATAGTGAATGATCAGCCATGATCTCAGAATGGCGGTGCAGACTCAAGGGGCCGAATGGTCTACTTCTGCACCTATTGTCTATTGTCTAAACAGGAATTTGGTTTTTGTTTAGTATCTGAGATCTGGAACCTGAACAGAATGTTGGAATTTTGAATTGTTCTTACTCATGTAAATATTTTGTATACAGGCAGTCCCTTGGTTCCAAACATCTGACTTACGGACAACTCGTACTTACAAACGGACTGCCATAAAGCCTCAACACACACAAAATGTTGGTGGAACACAGCAGGCCAGGCAGCAACTATAAGGAGAAGCACTGTCGACGTTTCGGGCCGAGACCCTTCGTCAGGACTAACTGAAAGGAAAGATAGTAAGAGCTTTGAAAGTAGTGGGGGGAGGGGGAAATGCAAAACAATAGGAGAAGACCAGAGGCAGTGGGATGTAGTTAAGAGCAGGAAAGGTGATTTTGATATGTCTATCCATGGCCTCCTCTACTATCAAGATGAAGCCACACTCAGGTTGGAGGAACAACACCTTATATACTGGCTGGGTAGCCTCCAACCTGATGGCATGAACATTGACTTCTCTAACTTCCATTAATGCCCCTCCTCCCCTTCTTACCCCATCCCTGACATATTTAGTTGTTTGCCTATTCTCTATCTCCCTCTGGTGCTCGCCTCCCTCCACTTTTTTTCCCTGAGGCCTCCCGTCCCATGATCCTTTCCCTTCTCCAGCTCTGTATCACTTTCGCCAATCACCTTTCCAGCTCTTAGCTTCATCCCACCCCCTCCAGTCTTCTCCTATCATTTTGCATTTTCCCCTCCCCCCACTTTCAAATCTCTTACTATCTTTCCTTTCGGTTAGTCCTGATGAAGGGTCTTGGCCGGAAACGTCGACAGTCCTTCTCCTTATAGATGCTGCCTGGCCTGGTGTGTTCCACCAGCATTTTGTGTGTGTTGTTGTTTGAATTTCCAGCATCTGCAGAGTTCCTCGTGTTTGCCAGGAAGCTTATTATATTAAAAATTTGAGTTAAATACAATGGTCAGTAATAATGAACACGCACTACTTTGTGATGCTCATGAAAACATTGCATGGCTTCAGCGGTTCATCAGCTCGTGGAAGGAGAACGCTGTCCGCCATTTTAAGTCAGATCACGTTGCCGTTAACACTGTGAGTGCGTGACTTTGTATTTGGCTTAAATTTTTCTCTTATTTACTCTCATAACCATTCCTCCAAAGCATAAATCAATGCAATTGCTGGTGATGCATCAAAGAAAATGAAAACGATCACGTTTGAAAATAAAGTGGAAATATTAAAGCAATCAGAAAGAGGTGAAATGCCATCGGTCATTGGAAAAGTGCTAGGCTACAGTCGGTCAACAATCGGAACAATTTTAATGGACAACGTGATGATAGCATTTGAGGAAGAAGTCTGGGACCTAAAAACTCCAGAACCAAACAAGATTTTGATGAAAGAGTTAGTTGAAGCCTTTCGTCTTAATGAAGCAGGGATGGCAAATTTAAAATAGAAAGATCCTAATACAGAGAGGTTCACCAAAGTTTACCGTACAATTTTCGAGGGCCTCAGCTGATACAAGGCCACTTATGATGAGAAAAAGAAAAGCTCTGCTTAGAAAGGTAAAATATATACTATATACTAAGACAAACATTTGACTAACTGACGCTAAATAAGAACCGTATGTACCTGTTCCGACTTACCTACAAATTCAATTTAAAGACAGACTTAGGAACGGATCTCATTTGTAACCTGGGGACTGCCTGTATCTTGCTTTTATTTATAAACAAAATTTACATTCAGAAGTGTGTTTTCTACTCTGCCTCCTTCCAAAATTTCGAGCTTCTGATGACCTAGTAGCACCTAGTGTAGTACCAGGTCATTTGATTTGCTCATAAACAGTGCGGCGACCAGTCACATGAGATCACCATCTGAATGGTGTCAAGTTAGGAAAAGGGGAAATACATTGAGATCTAGGTGTCCTTGTTCATCAGTCACTGAAAGAAAGCATGCAGGTACAGCAGACAGTGAAGAAAGCTAATGGCATGTTGGCCTTCAAAACAAGGGAAGTTGAGTATAAGAGCAAAAAGGTCCTTCTGCAGTTGTACGGGGCCCTGGTGAGACCACACCTGGAGTATTGTGTTCAGTTTTGGTCTCCAAATTTGAGGAAGGACATACTTACTATTGAGGGAGTGCAGTGTAGGTTCATGAGGTTAATTCCCAGGATGGCAGGACTGTCTTATTTTGAAAGATTGGAGCGACTGGGCTTGTATATGTTGGAATTTTGAAGGATGAGAGGGGATCTGATTGAAACATATAAGATTATTAAGGGATTGGACACGCTAGATGTTGGAGGAGTCCAGAATCAGAGGCCACAGTTTAAGGATAAGGGGTAGGCCATTTAGAACGGAATTGAGGAAAAACTTTTTCACCCGGAGAGTTGTGGATCTGTGGAATGTTCTGCCTCAGAAGGCAGTGGAGGCCAATTCTCTGGATGCTTTCAAGAAAGAGTTAGATAGAGCTCTTAAAGATAGCAGAGTCCAGGGATATGGAGAGAAGGCAGGAACGGGGTACTGATTGTGGATGATTAGTCATGGTCACAGTGAATGGTGGTGCTGGCTTAATGGGTCATATGGCCTACTCCTGCACTTATTCTCTATTGTCTATTGAGATAGAACCAGTGCTATACAGGTGTTAAGCTGGGCTTCAGTTTGGTATAAGCTCTAATTAGACTGAGACAAGGGAAGAAGTGTAGCTGCAACTTTCAGTGCTTATGTGGCAAATTTCTTTTTTAATGGACAACAAGGCAGCCCACTTCCTATTTTTGGAGACCAGTGAAAAGTTTGTAGATTTGGAAAACATTTAGAAGCTATATTTCATGCTATGTGACAAATATGCTTGAAATTTCCTTTGAAAGCAGTTGGTACTCAATTATGGTTAAACACAGCATGAGAGCTGAAGTGTAATTTGATGTGTTGAACACAGAGGGTTTGAGTAAAAATTGATTCACTACAGTTTAGCAATACTATGACCACTTTGATCACTTTGTACTAAAATGGACTTTGATGCTTTTTGTTCTTTTAAAAATGTGTATAATTTATGTTTTTCTTGTGAATGCTGCTTATATGATGCTGCGTGGCTATGATCTCTGCAAGTAGGTTTTTCATTGTGCTAATATATTTGTTAAAAAAAGAATACAACTTTAGACTTTAGAGACACGAGATTCTGCAGATGCTAGATCTCCAGAATAGCAAACACAAAATCCTGGTGGAACACAGAAGCTCAGACAGCATCTATGGAGGAGGATAAATGGTCAACTTTCTGGGTTGAGAAAATTCATTAGGAATGGGAACTACAACTGGACTTTAGAGCTTTGGACTTTCTATTTTATATTGTTTAATATGGCTTTAAAGATTTCCTTGGTTTTTTTGAAGTTTGAGCAATTCCATTTACATTAACAAACTGGAAGTATTTGATTTTACCCCAAAGAGCAGTTTATATAAAGATTTGATAGAAGTGATCAAAATTGTAAAGATTGGAGATAATTTCCAATTGTTGATTCTATGTCCAAATGACATACATGATCCTTAGATGCACAGATTTAAATTGATTCACAGAAAGAACAAAGGGAAATGAGATATTTTATGCAATCAAAGATTAGGATTTAGAGTCTACTAACTGATAAAAATAGTAAAATTTAAGTCACCTTCAAGGAGAACCTGGATCCAAGACTGAACTACATTTGCACTGCAGATTACATGATAGGTACTAATTGAAGCTACTTCAACAGCACCTGACAGACCCCCTGGCCTTTTCCATGCAAGACAAAACAGCGGTTGCATGGGAACATCACCTTCAAGCTGCATTTAGCATTGACTTTCAAATATTTTGCTGTTCCTTTGTTGACATTGAAACTAAATTCTGGAAATCCCCGCCAGAACATACACCACAAGAACATATATTCTTGTATATATGTTGTATATATTCTTGTATATATTGCACAAGAACATACACCAGAAAAACCATAGCAGTTCAGGAATGTGGCCACTGTGAGGAATAAATACTGCCCTTAACAGCAATGTACGTATACTGAAGTAGTTAATAAGAAAATAATTTTCAGCATCTGTGTATCACTGGTAAGGCCAGTATTTGTTTCCCTTGGGAAGGTGATGTCATGAAATTTCTTCTTGAATAACTGTATACCTTATGGGAGCAAGTTACAAGATTTAGGCGCAATGATGATGATGGACTAGAAATATAGTTTCAAGCCAGGATAAGATGTGACTTGGAGGGAAAACCTGCAGGTGCTGCCGCTGTCTTTCTTGGAAGTAAAAGTGACAAGTTTGGAAAGTCAAAGTGACAAGTTTGGAAAGTCAAAGTGGAGCTGATTATCATTTGCACAAGTGCATGTTTGCATAGGTGTTATGTGAACCATAACACCTTTAACATTAAAACTTGTGTTACTTGTGAAACTTACTTGATGCATCAGCATCATATAAGCAACATTGACAGAAAAAGCATGAATTAAATGTATAGTATACACAATCTTTAAAAAAGAATACAATTAGAACAAAAAAGAATGGTCCAATTTTAGTGAAATGATCATGGTGTAGGATAATGTCAGAGCTGGAAACATATGCATAATTCATAAACACTGACATTAAATTGGGGTTCCCTTTAAGAGCCTGATCAGACATGATGACGTAATGACATGAAGCTTTTACCATGTTTTATGTTCTGTGTCTGACTGAGAATAAACTAATTGCTACAATTTCCCTTAAACGTAAAACATCTCTGCCATCGACGAAAATCTACTGCATATTGGTAACCCCGCTGCTCTCTGACGATTCCAGATTATTAACCATGTTGGCCAACAGCCTCTTTAAAATTGCTGGAGTTCTGGCAGCAAACTGCTACTGCTTGGTTTGTAGAAGCAGGGCAAATGGAGCCTCGGCAAGAAATCTCCATGGACGACATCAGATGTTACTAAATAATAGCATTGGTCAGTAGTTGCACGACAGCAGAACTGATGAGTCTGCTTGAACACCCGCTTGAATATGAAAAAATATGGCATGCTGAAAACTCAACTTTTGCAAACATTTTTGACTATTGGACTCTGAGTGCGCCAGTCGCTCTCCTTGCCCGGCCTGGGGAATACTAGTTCTTTGGAGATTGTGCTGTCTTTACGACAGTTATTTAGTTTATAATATTTCCGCTTAGTAATTCATTCAATAGTATTTTCTAGTTCGAATTAGAAGTGTTTAAAGTATATTCATTGCATGTAAAATATATAGGCATGCGATGACGTCACATCCGGTTTTGCCGCGTCTTGTGGGAAAACACCGGTTTGAAATTAGCGCGAGGGTGGGGGCTTTCCACGAGGCTCACCTGAGCAGAAGTTGTTTTGCAGGCATTAGAAATCACAGTGAGAGCAACGCTGTAAGTTAATAGATAATCGATATATTGAACTAAGATGTTAATGCCGATCCTGTTAGAAGTAACGACGGTAGATAATGTTTATGCTTTCGTTAGTTAAAGAGTCGCGGATAGTTTGCATGGAAGTGTATTTAAAGTAGTCAATGGAGCAGGTAAACTCTCCCTGTATACTGCACCTTAGTGTAATGTAGTTATAGTCACCTTTGCAAGTATTTACACTTGAAATGTGATATTAAGGAAGGAACAAATACTGTATCAATCTTGTATTGTTTTATCAACAGTTTTCACCATATGTTAATGTGAAGAGTGAACAGTAAATGGTTAATCTTGCTGCGATCTGGTTCTTATTAACTGTGGTTTATCTCGACGTTAAATTCGGCGTTTGTGACACGCGAAGGAGAACGTTACAGAGATAATGGACCAGAGCTGTCTCTCCTGGGAAATCAACATCCTTGTTTTAATGTTAAAGGACTCCTCATGCAGCAAATGTCCAATCAAGTTCGCATAGCCCTTGCTAATGCACTTGTGTTTTGTGTGCTCAAAGACCGTTAGTCGATCTTAAGAACTTCAGGCTTGTAGATGTCAAGGACTTTGGGTCATTACCCTGCTCCCCCATTAAGTTCCCAACAATGACTCCGTCAAATGCTGTCACCATTGGATGTGAGTTCACTCAACTGCTGAGTGAACCTGCAAACCTCACCAAGCCCAGATTGTCCATGGGGACGAAAACCACATTTCCACAACTGGCCTGCCAGGTCATGCCCATGCACATAGACTGGACCTAGAAAAGCTGGTAAAGACTTGGTACTGTATGCCGGTCAAATAGCCCCTGGGCTTCACCCTTCCATGTGATCTCTAAATTCAGTGGAGGTTTCTTACAATGTAGCGATTACAGCTGCCTTAATGAGGTCGCCACTCCAGATCATTATCCCATCACACACTGAGGTCCGAGGACTGAGGTTCTTTAACATCTGCCGGATGATGCTGAGGATGTTCTATGAGTCTGTGGTGGCCAGTGCTATCATGTTTGCTGTTGTGTGCTGGGGCAGCAGGCTGAGGGTAGCAGACACCAACAGAATCAACAAACTCATTCGTAATGCCAGTGATGCTGTGGGGGTGGAACTGGAGTCTCTGACGGTGGTGGCTGAAAAGAGGATGCTGTCCAAGTTGCAAGCCATCTTGGACAATGACTCCCATCCCCTCCATAATGTACTGGTTAGGCACAGGAGTACGTTCAGCCAGAGACTCATTCCACTGAGATGCAACGCTGAGCGTCATAGGAAGTCATTCCTGCCTGTGGCCATCAAACTTTACAACTCCTCCCTCGGAGTGTCAGACACCCTGAGCCAATAGGCTGGTCCTGGACTTATTTCCACTTGGCATAAGTTACTTATTATTATTTAATTATTTATAGTTTTATATTGCTATATTTCTACAATATTCTTGTTTGGTGTGACTGTAACAAAACCCAATTTCCATTGGGATCAATAAAGTCTGTCTGTCTGTCAAAGCTTTTTGCCATATTTAACCGGAATGTTAATTTATACTGAAGTTGATTTAGTTAGGAGCTACCAGCAGGTAGGTGCCCATGTGCTCAAAGGACCTTCCCAAAACAGGTGTGATAACACACTTTGGCCTCTTTGAGCTTCTGCGCATGTTGTTTGGGCTGGAAAATCCAGCAGAAATTTTCCAACAGCTGATAAACTCTGTATTACAATACTTAGATTTATTTTGTTTGCCTGGATAACAAACTGAACACGTATCACATCTCCGCACACTTTTTGAGCGCCTACACCATCATGTGTTGATTATTTCTCGTCTAAAGGCCAGTTTGGGTTGGCAGCTGTTGACTTTTTTGGCCCTCGCATCTCCGCAGAAGCCACGGGAACCCAAAAGTCACCGTAATAATAGATTTCCCACCACCCCAAACTACTAAAAACTACAGGAATTTTTAGATATGGTGAATTTCTATCACTGCTTCATTCTACTAAACTTGTGCTCCCCCTGTGTAGTGCCCTAATCGCACGCTTGAGTGGTCAGTGGACCTAACCAAAACATTTGATGACACCAAATGAAGTCTTTCCAACGTGACCCAACAGGCACATACTCTCCCCAATTGCTACTGCCACTTCAGACTATGCTATGGGTGCTGTACATGAACAGTTGGTTGGAGATGTTTGGCAACCACTTGCCTTCTTCAGCCAGCAGCTCTATCAGTGTGGAAGTGCAGCATGCTTGACCACAAGCCTCTCAGTCTTTATTTAAACTGTCTGCCATTTTCGTTTTTTAACTACAGGGTCACCAATTCACAACGTTCATTGACCACAAACCCCTCATGTACTCAATGGTCAAAATGTCAGATCCTTGGTCTGCACACAGCAATGCCACCTGGCCTACATATCAGAGTTCACAGCTGACATACCACGCATCAAGGGGAAAATAGTACAATGATTGATGGCTAGCGCTGAGCCCATACACATCTCAGCAGCCAACCAAACAACTGACTCAGCGTTCCAGGGTTACTGAGCAGTAGCCACAGGCCTGCCGTTGGCTGACATTAAGTTCAGGGAAGCTGTGGTTTCTCACCTGTGCAATGCCTCAGCTGGTCACCCTCACATCACAGTGCCTTCAAACCGGAAGTGTCCTGTTTTTAACTCCATTCACGGCCTCTCACACCGGGCCAGCAGGCGTCACTGAAACTGATTGCACTGAAGTTTTTATGGCATGGTCTTAGAAAGGACGTGCATGATTGGACTGCAGCCTGTGTTGAGTGCCAGCTGGTAAAAATTAACCATCATGTTCCAGCATCATTGGCACCTTTTGAGATCAGTGAGCAATGGTTTGACCATGTGATGCACCATCAATAACTCTCGGAGACCTGAGTTAAGGTAGGTTTTTATTGGCTGGAAGAAAGCACAAGCAGCAAGCGACCACCACACAACATCCTGGAGACTGAGGGAGGAGCAGTGTCTCCAATCGCATTTATACAGGGGTCTGTGGGAGGAGCCACAGGAGCAGTCAGCAGAGGGGCGTGTCCAGAAAGGTATATGTAGTTCACCACATTCACCCCCCCTTTGTTTTAAAAGAGAGTCCCCATGGGGCGAAGTTTCTTACAAGTATATTTACAGGTTAAGTCTATCAGGTGGTCGAATCTGTCGCTGCAATCTACTTAGCACCGGCTGTGATTGCAACGGAGACGGTGGTCGTGCTGGTTCCGGCCTGACTTGAGGTGTCAGCCCATTAGTCATCAGTGATCCCTCATGCATGTGCAAGGCGCCAGGTATGGGAGTGTCGTGAGGAGTCTGTGTAGGGCTTGGTGTGCGCGGTGTCAGGTGGGTATACACCTCGGTGGGTACAGGGTTCGTAGTTACCATGGAATGTTCGGGGTAGTGGTCTGCTGCTCCTGCGGACGCCAGGTCGCGGACGGAAACCATGTCCTCCCGCCCATCAGGTAAGACCATGTAGGCATACTGGGGGTTCGCATGAAGTAGGTGAACCCTCTCGACCAGCGGGGAGTATTTATTGCTCCTCACATGTTTCCGAAGCACCACTGGTCCTGGGGACGTCAGCCAAGCTGATAGGGTGGTCCCAGTGGCAGACTTCCTGGGAAAAGAAAAGAGGCGCTCATGAGGGGTGGCATTGGTGGACGTACATAACAGGGAGTGGATGGAGTGGAGTGCCTTGGGGAGGACCTCCTGCCATCGAGAGACTGGCAACCCTTTTGCCATAAGGGCTAAGAGTGTGGCCTTCCACACTGTGGCATTCTCCCTCTCCACCTGTCCATTTCCCCAGGGATTATTGCTCGTGGTCCGACTAGTAGCAATGCCCCTAGCCAGCAGGTACTGGTGCAGCTCATCACTCATAAAGGAGGACCCTCTATCACTGTGGATATAGCAGGGATATCCGAACAGAGTGAAGAGCTGGCGCAGGGCTTTTATGACGGACGTGGTAGTGGTGTTGGAGCAGGGGATGGCAAAGGGGAACCGTGAGTACTCGTTGATAATGTTGAGAAAGTAGACATTGCGGTCGGTGGAGGGAAGGGGGCCCTTAAAGTCAACACTTGGCTCAATGATCCCCTCCCTGAGCAGCTGCTGCACCTCTGACTGAATGAAGGCCTGTCCCCCACACTGTACCTCCTGCTTTTAGTTGCCACAGGCTTACAGTCAGGGGTCAGGTTGGCGAACAGCGGTGGGGGAGGGACCTTGAGGGTGGAGAGACTGCAAGTGGTGTCGGTAGCGCAGCTGTCGGCATGGTGCTGGATGGGACGTGTGGGCCCGTGTGTGTGTGTGGTCAGTAGTGATGAAGTCCCACAAAACTGAGGATTCTGGACAGTGAGTGGTGGGAGGGGCCCGTCATATGCCATAGTCACACTTTCGAGATGGCTCTGGAAGTCCAGCCCCAATAGCACAGGTGCGCACAGTTGAGGCATGACCAGTAGCGCAAAGTTCCGATATTCTGTGCCTTGCACCACCAATGTCGCTACGCAACCCGCCCGGATGTCTGCGGAATGCGACCCAGAAGCCAAATTGATCCTCCAACTTACCAGCCGTGTTGCGAGTCCACAGCGTTGCACTGTGTTCGGGTGAATAAAACTCTCAGTGCTGCCCGTGTCAAACAGGCAGCTAGTCCTGTGCCCCTCCACCAGGATGTCCATCATGGAGCTTGCAAGCTGGTGTGGGGCGCTTTGGTCGAGAGGTACAGTGGCCAGAGTTGAATCGCCGTCTTGGTGCCCGGTAAGCATCGGCGGGTCGGGGGCGGGGCATGCTGACGCCGACAAAGATGGCCGCCCACATCCGGGCATGCAAGATGGCGGCCCCCACGTCTCACCCGCAGCGCTGTACTCCGCTCATAGTTTAGACTTACAGACCTTGGCGAAATGGCCCCACTTTCCGCAGCTAGAGCAGGTCGCTTCTCGCGCTGGACAGCGTTGTCGGGAGTGCTTTTTGAGTCCACAGAAATAACAAAGCACGGGCTTCTGACGGGCCGCAGCCGTGGTCAGGTTCGGGGAGCTCATGGAATCGCGACTGGCAGCGGCGTTGGCGAATTCACTCCCGGGAGCAGCCGGTGGCGGGGTCTGAGGTGTCCATGGAACTGGCGGGGAATCGCGCGACTGGACATCATCAGCATTGAGCAGAGCAGCTTCCAGAGTGTTGGCCATCTCGATCGCCGAGCGTAAGGTCAGATCGGTATTTTCCAGCAGCCGATGGCGCATGTACACTGACCTCAGTCCCATCACAAAGGCGTCCCACACCAGCAGCTCCGCATGCTGTTCTGCCATCAGCGTCTTGCAGTCACAAGTTCGGACAAGTGTCTGTAGTGCTTGGAGAAACTCAGCGCACGATTTGCCAGGCCGCTGTCGCTGGGTAGCTAAACGATGTCTTGCGTAGACGGTGTTCACCGGCCGCAGGTACTGTCTTTTGAGGGCGTCCAGTGCCCCATCGTAGGTCGGCAGGTCCCGGATAATGGAGTAAACTTTTGGGGTGACCCTCGAGAGAAGAATTCTGTGCATAACGGCGAGTTCAGTTGCACGAACCTCCTCCAAGTATGAGTGGAAGCATGCAAGCCAGTGTTCAAAAGCGAGAGCTGCGTCAGGGTCTTGAGGGTCCAAATCCAACCTTTCCGGACGCAAAACGGTTTCCATGTTTTAAAACTTCCAGTCAATAAAATTGATGCACCATCAATAACTCACTCTGAGACGTAAGCGAGATATCGGCTTTTATTGACTGGAAGAAGGAACCAGAAGTGAGTGATCATCATACTACATCCTGGAGACTGAGGCCGAGCATAGGCCTCAGATCGCCTTTATACAGGGGCCTGTGGGAGGAGCCACAGGAGCAGTCAGCAGGGGGCGTGTCCAGACAGGCACACGTAGTTCACCACACTATCCTTGGGTAAGTCGTGGAAAACGGGGTCATTGGCCCTGATCCCGACCGTATGCGCTCCCTGGTAGAACTCCCTCTTTCCACCACCATCAGAGCCCTCAGACAGTGCCTGGGCTTCTTTTCCTATTACGCCCAATGGGTCCCCCATTATGCAGACAAGGCCCGTCCCCTGATCAAGTCTACCACTTTTCCCCTCTCTGCCGAGGCCTGCGCGGCCTTCAGCTGCATTAAAGGGGATATTGCCAAAGCAACGATGCATGCAGTGGACGAGACCATTCCCTTCCAAGTAGAGAGTGACACCTCCGACTTCGCGCTAGCTGCTACCCTCAATCAGGCAGGCAGGCCAGTAGCATTCTTCTCTCGTACCCTTCAAGGCCCTGCAATTCGGCACTCCATAGTGGAGAAAGAAGTCCAGGCCATAGTGGAAGCTATTAGGCACTGGAGGCACTATCTCGCTGGCCAAAGGTTCACCTTGCTGACCGACCAGCGCTCAGTTGCGTTCATGTTTAGCAACCAACAGTGAGGCAAAATCAAAAATGATAAAATTTTGAGGTGGAGAATAGAACTCTCCACCTACAACTATGATATCCTGTACCGGCCTGGCAGACTCAATGAGCCCCCTGATGCCCTATCCCGGGGAACATGCGTTAGCACACAGCTCGATCAGCTATACGCCCTTCATGCACAACTTTGCCATCCGGGGGTCACCCGATTTTACCATTTTGTGAAAGCTCGGAACCTGCCGTACTCCCTGGAGGACATCAGGACGATGACCAGGAACTGCCAAATTTGCGCTGAGTGCAAACCGCACTTCTACCGTCCTGACACGGCACAACTTGTCAAGGCCACCCGCCCTTTTGAACGACTGAGTGTTGACTTTAAGGGCCCCCTTCCCTCCACTGACCGCAATGTCTATTTTCTCAATGTTATCGTCCCCTGTGCAATCATCAATGTCGCCGGCATCCATGCGATCACAGCCGGTGCTACGTAGATCGCAGCGACAGATTCGACCACCTGATAGACTTGACTTGTAAGAAACTTCGCCACATGGGGACTCTTTTAAACAAAAGGGGGGGGGGGTGAATGTGGTGAACTACGTGTGCCTGTCTGGACACGCCCCCGGCTGACTGCTCCTGTGGCTCCTCCCACAGGCCCCTGTATAAAGGCGATCTGAGGCCTATGCTCGGCCTCAGTCTCCAGGACGTAGTATGATGGTCACTCACTTCTGGTTCCTTCTTCCAATCAATAAAAGCCGATATCTCGCCTTACGTATCAGACTGAGTTATTGATGGTGCATCAGATAGCAAGCCGGGTGGTTCCGAACACACACTTGTACCTGCTATAAGTAAGGTTCAGGGCTTTGGCCACTTGGAAAAATCGTTGGAAGTTGGCGTTGTGATCTGGCCAGTCATGACCACAGATGGTGATATTATCCAGATAGGGAAATGTGGCCTTCAGTTGGCACTGGTCCACCATCTGGTCCATTTCCCTCTGGAAGACAGAGACACCATTTTTGACACCGAATGGGACGCGCAGGAAGAGCCTGCTGCCCGCCTCGAAGGCGGTGTAGGGGCGGTCCTCTGGGTGGATGAGGAGCTGGTGATAAGCGGATTTCAGATCTATTGTCGAGTCCACCTTGTACTGAGCTATTTGGTGGACCATATCCGCGATGCGGGGTACGGGTACGCGTCAAGCTGCGTGAACCTATTGATGGTTTGACTATAGTCCACGATCATCCTATTTTTCTGCCCGGTCCAAACAACAACTACCTGGGCCCTCCAAGGGCTTGTGCTTGGCTCAATGATCCCCTCCCTGAGCAGCCGCTGCACCTCTGACTGAATGAAGGCCTGTCCCCCGCGCTGTACCTCCTGCTTTTAGTTGCCACAGGTTTACAGTCGGGGGTCAGGTTGGCGAACAGCGGTGGGGTGGGGGAGGGATCTTGAGGGTGGAGAGGCTGCAAGCAGTGTAAGTAGCACAGCTGTTGGCATGGTGCCGGGTGGGATGTGTGGTTCGGTGTGTGTGTGTGTGGTCAGTAGCGGGGTATATGACGAAGTCCCACAAAACTGAGGATTCCTGACAGTGAGTGGTGGGAGGGGCCCGTCATATGCCATAGTCACCCTTTTTAGGTGGCTCTGGAAGTCCAGCCCCAATAGCACAGGCGCACACATTTGAGGCATGACCAGTAGCGCAGAGTCCAGATATTCTGTGCCCTGCACCACCAATGTCGCTACACAACCCCCCTGGATGTCTGTGAAATGTGACCCAGAAGCCATGGTGACCCTCTGGCTTACCGGCCGTGTCACGAGTCCGCAGCATTGCACTGTGGCCAGTTCAATAAAACTCTCAGTGCTGCACGTGTCAAACAGGCAGCTAGTCCTGTGCCCCTCCACCAGGATGTCCATCATTGACCTTGCAAGCTGGTGTGGAGCGCTTTGGTCGAGGATCACGGAGGCCAGAGTTGAATCACCGTCTTGGTGCCCGGTAAGCACCCGTGGGTCGGAGGTGGGGCGAGGTGGCGCTGACAAAGATGGCCGCCCCCATGTCTCGCACGAGGTGGGCAGGCAAAATGGTGGTGACCAAGATGGCGACCCCCATGCTTTGCACACAAGGCTGTTCAACACCGCTCGTGGTTTAGACCTACAGACCTTGGCAAAATGGCCCTTCTTTCCGCAGCTGGAGCAGGTAGCTTCTCGGGTCGGGCAGCGTTTTCGGGGGTGCTTTTCGAGTCCGCAGAGGTAACACTGCACGGACTTGCGACTGGCAGCAGCTGTGGTCGATTCACCGGCGGGTGGCGGGGTCTGCAGCGTCCATGGGACCGGCGGGAGATTGCGTGGCTGGACAGCGTCAGCGTTGTGCAGAGCTGCCTCCAGCATGTCAGCCAGCTCGATTGCCGAGTGTAAGGTAAGATTGGCTTTTTCCAGCTGGCGCACGTACACTGACCTGATCCCCATAATGAAGGCGTCTCGTACCAGGAGCTCCACGTGCTGTTCCGCCGTCAGTCCCCTGCAGTCGCAGGCCCACACGAGTGTCTGCAGGGCTCGGACAAACTCAGCGCTCGACTCTCCGGCCCGCTGCGGCGGCGTCGCTAAGCAATGTCTTGCGTAGACGGTGTTCACCGGCTGCAGGTACTGTCTTTTGAGGGCGTCCAGTGCCCCTTGGTAGGTCGGCAGGTCCCTGATGAGGGAGTATACCCTTGGACTGACCTTGGAGAGGAGGATTATGTGCATAATAGCAGGCTCTGTCATGGGAATCTCTTCCAAGTATGATTAGAAGCATGCAAGCCAGAGTTCAAAGGCAAGAGCTGCCTGGGGCTTGAGGATCAATGTCCAATTTTTCCTGACGTAAAATACTTTCTATGTTTTAAAATTTCCAGCCAATAAAATTGATGCACCATCAATAACTCTCGGAGACGTGGGTTAAGGTAGGCTTTTATTGGCTGGAAGAAAGCACAAGCAGCAAGCGACCACCACACAACATCCTGGAGACTGAGGGAGGAGCAGTGTCTCCAATCGCATTTATACAGGGGTCAGTGGGAGGAGCCACAGGAGCAGTCAGTGGGCGGGCGTGTCCAGACAGGTATATGTAGTTCACCACACCATGCTAATGTGGACCTTATTGGTCTTCTTTCCCCCTCCTGCAACTCCATGCACTTCCCCATGATGGTGGACCGTACCAGCAGGTGGCCAGAATCGTCGCTCTGGCATCGACAACAACTGCTGATGTAGCTTGTGTGTTTATCAGCACCAGGGTTGCTCAGTTTGGTACCCCATCTGATATTTCCTCTGTGATCCTCAATTCATATCAGACTGCTGAACTGTAATGGTACAGAACCTAGGCGTTAGGCTACATCATATCATGGCTTATCACCCACAATGGCCTATACGAGGGTATCACCACTCCTGAAAGCTGAGGGCTGAGTGTTCCCTATGGATAAGCATTGGCATGGTTCTCCCCTGTGAGTCCTGCCGGAGCTCAGAATGGCTCCTAGAGAGGACCTGTAGTCATATGCAGCTGAGATAGTATATACTCAACTGTTGGGAGTACCAGTTGATTTTATTCCAGGTGCCGCTACTGCCTGGTCGCCTCTTAACATCGTTCCACCCTCCTTAGTGAGCTCAATTGCTTTTTACCTTTAACTTCCGTCATGGCATTTAGCACCAGCATCCCCTTAGACCCCCTTACAATGTTGTGTTCTATGTTTTGGAAAAGAAAGAAAAGACTTTTTTCATATGTAACACTTACCCAACAGGCTGGTATATGTCTAGGGGAAAAGGAGATCCAGCCACTCACCAATCCCACCTCCCGTACACGCAGGTGCTGTGAGAATCAAATTTATGCCGCACGCACACACACACAGTCTCAAACGTACACCAGATACCGTTACAGAATACACTTTAAAGATTTTACTAAAACTAAAAGAGTACTATGCAATACAATATATATGAAGGAAAAGAAAATAGAGTAAAAGGTGCCAACTTATCAAAGTTCAGTCAGTTTATTGCACATCGTTGGAGCTCAACCATTGAACCATTCGACCCCTCGTCACTTTCCTCTGACCTCCACGTCCTCACATCTGGGACCACCCAGTGGTCAACCGAGCAGTGCAGCACCCGTCCACCTTCCTCGGTGTCTTCTTCCCGACTCCCCTGAAAAGACCGTGAAACCCCTGCTCCCAGACCCACAAGACGAAATAACATTCCCCTTTGGTCAACAAATGAATACAATCCCAATATCAGCAAGTCTAAAGCTAAACAACTGCGAGAGAAAGCAGTTATTATACAAAGAAGCATTCCCACTCTTAACAAAACAAAGAAGCCATTTTGATTAACATACACAGTACATTGTACATTCTCTCCCCATCAGCAAATGTCATGCCCTCATGACATTACCAGAGTTCCCCAATGCTTCTTGCAACACACAAAACCCAACCCAGGTGCAGAAAGCAGCGACATAACTACCCAGAGCAGTAGAAAACACACTCGGTTCTCCTGGCACCACATATGTCAACCGCTCTGGGGGGCGCCTACTCCTCTGAGATCTCCGTACCCGTTCTGCTGACCCTTCAGCATCAGACCCCACGGGACACATTCCTGTCAGACCCTCATCCTCCCCCTCACTGGGCTCTTTCTTCACCTGCGAACCCTCTGCCTCAGACACCCCTGGTCTACCTGACAGATCCTCACCCCCTTCCCCACGGGGCTCCCCCCTCACCTGAGAACCCTCTGGCTCACGCTCGGGTTCCACCCTCTCTCCCCCCAATGCTGGCTGCCTCTCCATCTGACCCTCAACACCTTCCCTCCTCTCACCCAATTCAGTATGGGAAGGGCCAGGAGCCTCCTCTCCTGGTACTGGAGCACCAGCGAATGGGAACAGGGACCACTCATCTGAGTCGTCCTCTTCCGAATCGGTAGCCATTCCCGGGTGAGGGACCCGTCCCCGCTCTTCAGCAGCGGGCTCTTCCCTCGCTCCGCGCCCTCGCAGAGTCCTTGTACTAGGCGCAACCTCCCTCTTGGGCTCCTTATCCACCTGCACCGCTTGACCCAGTGGCAGCAGATGATTCCGATGGAGTACCTTGATAGGCCCTTTCCCATCCTCAGGTTTCACCTGGTAAACTGGCAGGTTCGGCATCTGGCTCTCTATTACATAGTGGCTGGTCGCCCATCGATCTGCCAACTTGTGCTTACCGGGGGAGTCCCAAATTCCATAAAAGGACCCAGTCACCTGGCAATAATTGAGCAAACCTCACCTTTTGATCATATCTCCTCTTATTCCTCTGATTTTGTTTGGTAGCCGCCGCCTCGGCCAACTCATATGCCCTCTGAAACTCCCTCTTCATATTGGACACATACTTTAGATAGGGCTTCCCGGGTAATTCACCCACCTCAGCCCCTAAACACAAGTCAATGGGCAACCTCACTTCCCGCCCGAACATCGGATAATAGGGTGAGTACCCTGTAGCATCATTGCGAGTACAATGGTAACAGTGAACCAATTGTCCAATATGACGACTCTACTTACTTTTCTGCCCTATCTCCAGCATCCCGAGCATATCCAACAGGGTCCTGTTGAACCTCTCAGGTTGAGGATCACTCTGTGTGAGATAAGGGGTAGTCCTGGATTTCTCAACCCCAAGCATAGTCAGTAATTCATGGATAAGGCGGCTCTCAAAGTCCTGCCCCTGATCACTATGGATCCGCCTGGGAAGGCCGTAATGAACAAAATACTTCTCCCATAACACCTTCGCCACTGTCATCGCCTTCTGATCCTTAGTGGGAAATGCCTGAGCATAGCGAGTGTAATGATCGGTGATGACTAATACATTCGCAGTGTTGCTGGTGTCAGGCTCAATCAACAGGAAATCCATACATACCAGGTCCAGAGGTCCCGCACTCTGCAAGTGCAACAGTGGAGTCGCTGACGTTGGCAGGGTCCTCCTCTGGATGCAACGACTGCATCCCCTACAGTATTCTTCAACCTCCCCCCTCATCTGGGGCCAGTAGAACCGGTCTTTGAGTAATCCATAGGTCTTTTCCACCCCCAAGTGTCCGGAATCATCATGCAAGGCCTGGAGTACAGTCTGGCCATACTCCTCTGGCAGGACCAGTTGCCAATGGCAGAGTTGGACCGGAGGCGTCGTTACCCAGTACAAGATTTGGTTCTTTAACTTCAACCGAGACCACTCCTTCAACAACAGAGGCAAGCATAGGTGTTTCGCCTTCTCAGCCAACGCCACATCCCCCTTCTCGACCGCTCTCCACACTGTGCCAATGCCCAGGTCATTTTGCTGAGCAGCTGCCACTTCCCCCGGACTCAGTTCCGGCAACTGTTTAGTCCGCAGTGCGGTCAGGTTACAGTAAGCTAAGGGTATGGCGTCGTCAAAAACCCCCAAATGGTCCACGGCTCGCTCCAGCCTCCCTCTTCCCTCGGCCTTCACGGTGATAGAAAACTGACACATCACCTTCACTCCAGGGGCAGGGACACTCTCCCACTCCTCGTCCCTCTCCTCCTCCCCCGGCTCCCGACGAGACAATGCATCCGCATCGACATTCTTGCTTCCGGGGCGGTACCTCAGGCTGAAATCATATACCGACAAGGCCGCCAGCCACCGATGTCCTGTGGCATCCAGTTTAGCCGAAGTCAGAATATGAGTGTGAGGATTGTTATCCGTTCTCACCTCAAACTTGGCTCCGTACAGGTAATCATTCAACTTGTCCACCACCGCTCACTTCAGCGCCAGGAACTCCAACTTGTGTGTGGGATAGTTTCTCTCCGATGGCGACAAGCTTCGGCTGACAAAGGCTACCAGTCTCAATACTTTGCCATGCTTCTGGTACAGAACAGCCCTGAGACCCTCTCGGCTGGCATCGGTGTGCAGCACATAGGGCTTTTGCGGATCAGCAAAAGCCAACACCGGGGCCTGGGTCAGCGCCCTTTTCAGAGATTGGAACGTCTCTTCACAACGATCATCTCATCTTGAGCCAAAAGGTTCCGCTGGGTTCCAGTATCCTCCAGCGTCTTGCCTCCAGTCCCCCTTCCTTTTCTTCCCCACTGGGGGATAGCCACACAACAGCTGAATCAACGGGTGACACATTTTAGCATATCCTTTCACGAATCGGCGGTAATACCCACAGAACCCCAAAAATGAGCGCAGAGCACTCACGTTCTGGGGTCTCGGCCAGGTGGTCACGGCCTCTATCTTGGTTGGATCAGTAGCCACTCCATCTACCGAAATGATATGGCCAACGTAGCTGACCGACGACTTGCAGAACTGGCGTTTGTCCAGGGAAAGCTTCAGCCCTTCCTCCTTAAGCCGGCCCAACATCTTCAACAGCCTCTCCTCATGTTCCTCCAAAGTCGATCCAAACACTATCAAATCGTCCAGATACACCAGCACCTCCAGCAGATTCATATCCCCCACAGTTCTCTCCATGAGCCTCTGGAAGGTGGCTGGGGCCCCCGATATCGCCTGGGGCATTCGTTCGAACTGAAAGAACTCCAGTGGGCAGATAAAGGCAGTCTTCTCTTTGTTGTCCTCACTCATTGGGATCTGGTAATACCCACTTCTTAAATCCAGCACACTGAACCACTTCGCTCTGCTCAGGCAGGCCAATGCGTCCTCGACCCTGAAGATGATATATTGATCAGGGACAGTTTGTCCTATAGACAACGCACATCCGCACCCTCCCATTCTTCTTCCATGCCACCACTATTGGGGATGCATTGGGACTTCGGGCATCAGCTAGGATTCCAGCTTCCTTCCACTTGCACAAGTGCTGAGGCACATCTTCAACATCTGCTGGGGCCAGCAGCTGGGATCTCTCTCGGAACGGGGTGTCCTCTGTCATGCAGATGGTGTGGCGAGTACTTTTGGAGCAGCCCACATCAAACCCGCCCCGAGAAAAAACAGCTTCCATCATCAGCATCTTCTCCTCTAGCCTGTGTTTCCACTCCAGCAACACAGGAGAATCCCCGAAGTTAAAGGCTTCAGCGGTCAGCTCCCTTCGATGCTCCAACCCCTCCCCATTAGGGGTCCTCACTGGGGCACTAGATATTATCATCAGCGGAAACAGGTTTGCCAGCGACATTCCCCTCTTAAAGGTGATTTCTCTTGCCGTGGTGTTCCTGACACTTACAGCTATACGCCTTGCATGTACCATCCCTGGTCTCTACACTTCAGGCCTCACCAGCGCCCCCCGCCGGAAAGCGTGTTTCCCCTTCAAGACCGTCCGGGGCATCGACCAACAGGGCTTCGCCTGTCAGCACTCCGGGGAATCTGAGGGTCCCCATCACGAGTGCTACCTCACCGGGTCGGATCACCTTGGGCCTCGCCTGCGTACACCACACCGTCCCTCGTTTACACTCCGGGTCCAGCCCTTGGGAGGCAACCCTTTCTGCGAACACTGCTCGAAACACTGGATGCACCGAGAGGGTCTCCAGAAAGTGTTCCCGCATTTCTCCTTACAAGCTCCCAGGAGCCGTCGCACAACGGGGGAGCTAGTCCCCACCAGGAGGGCAGCACCACCGGTTTCCACTGGGTCAGGACACACCAACACCAACGTCTCAATAGCTTCCGACACTCCCACATCGCCCTCCAAGAACTCCAGTCTCACTGATAGGTACCCATTGTATGGGTAATCACCCTCGCTCACACCCCAAATCTGCAGGCCGTCCAATGGGGTTACGGGCAAATGCTTTAAATATTGGTTGTAGAACGACCAGTATAATAAGGTCACCTGCGAACCTGTATCAAGAACGGCTTTTGTGTAAACTCCCTCTATCCATAGATACACAGTGGCATGGGGTCCTACCAGCCCATCCGGAATAAAGGCTTAGGCACCCCGTGGTCCCCTGGTTGATCTCTGGGAACGTGTTCCTCCAGAGGCTCCAGTCCATTCCCTCACTGAGCCTCTCCTAAGTTTCCCGACACCTCTCCCTTCTTAGTCGCAGGGAGGCTTGTCCTCCACGGAACTCCTTGTGTCTCACAATCCCACCTAAAGTGTCCCTCCTCTCCACAGCTATAGCACACCCTCAGCCGCCCACAGTCCCGCCTGAAATGCCCCTCTTTCCCACAGTTAAAGCACACGCTGCCTGCCATCCCTACTCTCCCAGGACGGCGCCCGCTCCCTACCCACTGCACGGGCTGCCCCTGGGAGTGAGTACCTTCGCTGTTCTTCCTCTCCAAAGGGGGTTCCCTACTCCCTGGGGGTTTTCAGTCCTCCACCCAGCCACCACTTCCTGTATTGCTGAGAATCGCACCCGGTGGCCCGAGCCCCTTTTCCGCTCCAACGCTCTCTCTTCCTCCCACACCTCTCTAATCAGTTGCCCAAATGATGGAGGGGGGCCCTTTCTATAAGCCTGCTGGATAGTCCACGCTACCTTGTCCTCCTCCAGAGAGCCACTGAATATCTGACTCATCCTCACGCTAGCCACGTCAGGCGCCTTCACTACCCCCCGGTGCCACAACCCCGTAAGCATCCCCTCCATCCGAAATATGTACCTGGAGAACCTTTCCCCTCTCCAATGTTCCAGGCATTGGAACTCTGCTAAAAGCAGCCAGGGTTCCCCTGACAACCCAAACGCTCCCTCCAAAACTTCTATACATTCCTCCACTGAGGACCCGGACTTTTCAGCTTTCAAATTCCAGACTGTTTTGGCTGCCGAACCCCTCAAACTTCCCACCAATCGCTGCCTCCTCTCCTCCTCCGAGCCTGGCCATTCCTCTAACATCAAAGACGTATGCTCGATCCAGGTCTCATAGTCCACCTCCCCATCCGGGGTAGGCTTGGCTCCTGAGAACACCCCTAGCTTCAGCTGTGGCCTCTCGGCCACTCCCACCAGGGAGTTAAGTGTGGCTGCCAGCTCCGAGTCTTCCCCACTACTTGGGGGGTGGGGCCTCTCCACGACTCCCTCCTCCAACCTCCCTTTACTAGTGACGGGCACCTCCCTGGGGGCCACCTCTAGCTCTAGCTCCTCCTCCAGTGTCTCATCATCCTCATCCTCGGAGAGGGTGTGGATCCCCCACGGCCCTGCCTCCCCCGGAACACTGACCATCACCGGCAGTTCCAACATCATGACGTTAGCACTCGTACAAACCAACACCCAACTAGACTCTACCTCTTTACCACACTGTCTGGCTACCAATTCTACCTGCCCAATACCTTTTACCAAACTTAACCCCCGCACTAACTCATCTCCCGAAACTCAAAAATCCACTCCACTCACTACACAGGCATACTACACTGGTATATCTTCCAACTCGCACCAGCTAACAATCTTATTTCTGTCCAACTCCGCACTGCTGCCTGCGCGATTCCACAGCCCCTGACAATCCAATCCGGGACGAGCACCCCACAAATGTAACACTTACCCAACAGGCTGGTACATGTCTAGGGGAAAAGGGGATCCAGCCACTCACCAACCCCACCTCCCGTACACGCAGGTGCTGTGAGAATCAAGTTTATGCTGCGCGCACACACACAATATCAAACTCACACCAGATACACTTTAAAGATTTTACTAAAACTAAAAGAGTACTAGGCAATACAGTATATATGAAGGAAAAGAAAATAAAGTAAAAGGTGCCAACTTATCAAAATTCAGTCAGTTTAGTGCACATCGTTGGAGGTCAACCATCGAACCATTCGACCCCTTGTCACTTTCCTCCGACCTCCACGTCCTCGCACCTGGGTCCACGCAGGTGGTCGACCGAGCAGTGCAGTGCTCGTCCACCTTCCTCGGCGTCTTCTTCCCGACTCCCCTGAAAAGACCGCTAAACCCCCGCTCCCGTTCCACAAGACAAAATAACATTCCCCATTTGTCAACAAATGAATACAATCCCGATATCAGCAAGTCTACAGCTAAACAACTGCAAGAGAAAGCACTTATCATACAAAGAAGCATTCCTATTCTTAACAAAACAAAGAAGCCATTTTGATTAACATACACAGTACATTGTACACATAGATAGGAGGGACATACCTGAAAGCATTGCTATAGATTGTCTTAAACCATCCTACCAACACCATTCCATTGAGGAATTGAGGATTCTATTATCATGCCCCTGACATCAAGTCATGACCATGAGCATGTCAACACTCCCTTAGATGAGTCAGGGGCATCTGTTGTTACTCCACCCATGGAACATCGGACCTTATCCAAGCGGCTTGTCTGAGCTCCAGACAGACTTACAAAGCTAGTTTTGGTGAATTCTGGGGGGACCTGTGTAGGGTAATGTAAGGGCTGGAAACATGCATAATTCACAGCCACTGATATCAACTTGGTGCTCACTTTAAGAGGTGGTCTGACATGATGTTGTAATTATGTGCAGTTTTTATTTACCATGCTTTATGTTCTGAGTTTGATTAAGATTAAAAGCGTTGTTACATTTTCCCTTAAACATAAAACACCTCCGCTACTTTACTTACAAAAACCTACAATGGTGTTGCTAAACTGTGATGATTTGACTTGTGCTGATTGGTTCAAGAACTGAATAGTTGAAAGGAAACAGGTGTGTTTGAACCTGGTGGTGTAGGACTTTAGGCTTCTGTACCTCTTTGTGCAAGATGCAAGAAGATGACATGGCCTGGATAGAGTGTATCTTTGATAATGGATGTTATCTTGACGCAAGGCCTCCTGTAGATACTACTGATGGTGGGGAGGGATGTGATCTGACTCCACCACTTTCTGCAGTTTCTTTTGTTCCAATGCATTCAGATTGCCATTCAAAATCATAATATAATCAGCCAAAATATTTACAACAGTACATCTGTAGACGTTTCTTAGTATGACCTTACTGTTCCTTGTGATCATGAATTGTATCAATGTGCTGGGCCCAAGACTGGTCACTGAAATAGAAACATAGGAACCTTCAGTATAGTACAGGCCCTTCAGCCCACAAAGCTGTGTCAAACATTTCCTTACCTGAGAAATTATCTAGGGTTACCCATAGGCCTATATTTTTCTAAGCTTCATAGACCTGTTCAGGAGTCTCTTAAAAGACTCTATCATGTCCACCCACCACTGTCACCAGCAGCCCATTTCACACACTCACCACTCTCTGCATAGAAAACTTACTCCTGATAGCTCCTCTGTACCTACTTCCAAGCACCTTAAAACTGTGACCTTTTCTACTAGCCATTTCAGCCCTGGGAAAAAAAGCCTCTGACTATCCACACGATCAATGCCTCTCATCATCTTATACAGGTCACCTCTCATCCTCCGTCACTCCAAGAAAAAAAGGCCGAGTTCACTCAACCTATTCTCATAAGGCATGCTCCTCAATCCAGGCAACATCCTTGTAACTCCTTCTCAATCACCAAGAGCCTTTTCCATAGTGAATACTGAAGCAAAGTAAACAATAAGTACCTCTGCTATCTCCTCCAGTTCCATACACACTTTTCCACTGTCACACTTGATTGGTCCTATTCTTTCACATCATACCCTTTTGCTCTTAATATACTTGCAGAATACCTTGGGGTTTTCCTTAATCCTGGCTGCCAAGGTCTTCTCATGGCCCCTTTTGGCTTTTCTAATTTCTTTCTTGAGTTCCCTCCTGCTAGCCTTATAATCTTATAGTTCTCTATCATTACCTAGCTTTTTGAACCTTTTGTAAATTCTTCTTCTTGACCAGATTTACGACAGCCTTTGTACACTATCTCCAAAATGCTGTCCCACTGACAGATCTGTCACCTGACCAGGTTCATTTCCAAATACCAGATCAAGTATAGCCTCTCCTTGTGTAGGTTTATCTACATATTGTGTCAAGAAATCTTCTTGTTTCTTTACACAATGTTAACATTCATGAATTTGAAGCTCCTGACCTTTCTGATCCCGCTAAGTAAACTTCCCCTTCCTGAAGCCAACAATAAGCTCTTCAGTTTTACTGACATTAAGCTAGAGTTTGTTGTTACGGCACCCCTCGATTAGGTGTCCCATCTTACTCTGGTAGGCTGCCTCCTTACTATCTGTGATTCATTAAAGAACAGTAGTGTCATTAGCAAGTATACAGATGGCATTTGAACTGTACTTAGCCGCACAATCAAGTGTGTATAGAGCATGGAGCAGGAAGCTATGCACGCAACCTTGAAGTGTGCCTATGTTGATGGCCAGCGAGGAAGAGATATTGTTGCTGTTCTCACTGATTGTGGTCTGCCAATGAGGAAATCAGGAACCAGTTGTAGAGAAATGCACAGATGCCCATGATGATGATGTTGTTGATCATAGATGTGTGGTCAATGAACAGCAACTTGATATATGAGTTCCTGTTGAGTGAGAGAAATTTGAGTGTCTTGGATGAACAACCACAGAGTATTATGGTAATTATGGATGGTAATAGTTGCGGCCTTTGTGTACCAGTCCTCCAAAAGGACCACAACCTTGCCGTTGGGTTTGGAGGCTTACGTGCCTTAATAATCCAGAGAGCTATGTTGGCTGGAGTCAGGGCTTTATGCTTTGGGTCTGGGTAGGGTCACCCATGACAAACAGGTCAAAGGGTAGAGGCCAGACTGAGAGTGTCCACTATTCCTGCAGGTTGGGTGTTCAGCTCAGGGCTAACAACACTGACAGGTAAAAAAAAATTGTTAATGGATACAGTAATGAAGAAACTTGTATGACTGACAGTGGTGACAATCAATAAGAAGCCGTTGACATGATGAAGGAAGCTCTGAACACCACCAGGAACGGAGGACCTTCATTGCTGCCCCAAATGCCAGGGGTGTAATGCACAGTAAATGAGTGTACCAGTGATGGATGGAATAAGTGGTTGGAGTAGTTGATGGGTTGTCAGTTGGCTGACTGTTTTGCCCTGGATGTTGTCGAGCTCTTTGAGAGTTGTTGGTGCTGCACCCATCAAGCAAGTGGTGAGCTTTCTGTCATGCTCTTAAATTATGCCTTATAGATTATGCAAGGTGAATGGAGTCTCGGGAAGTGAGTCAAGTTCATGTTCAACTTTAATTGTCATTCAACCATACGTGAATGCAACCAAGCAAAACATTGCTACTCTGAGGTCAAGGTGAAAAACACAGTAACAACTGTCATACACAGTACAAAACATTGTTACTCTGAGGCCAAGGTGAAAAACACAGTAACAACCGTCATACACAGTACAAAACATTGCTACTCTGAGGCCAAGGTGAAAAACACAGTAACAACTGTCATACACAGTACAAAACATAGTTACTCTGAGGCCAAGGTGAAAAACACAGTAACAACTGTCATACACAGAACAAAACATAGTTACTCTGAGGCCAAGGTGAAAAACACAGTAACAACTGTCATACACAGTACAAAACATAGTTACTCTGAGGCCAAGGTGAAAAACACAGTAACAACTGTCATACACAGTACAAAACATAGTTACTCTGAGGCCAAGGTGAAAAACACAGTAACAACTGTCATACACAGTACAAAACATTGTTACTCTGAGGCCAAGGTGAAAAACACAGTAACAACTATCATACACAGTACAAAACATAGTTACTCTGAGGTCAAGGTGAAAAACACAGTAACAACTGTCATACACAGTACAAGACACACACAGCACATGTAGGACCGTAGTAGAGTACAATCAAACATAAAATGTATCCCGAGTCCCTGAGTCCATAAAGGTTGCAGTAGTCTACAGCCGAGCACAATAAAGCTTGTCTTCCCCTGAGGGAATACTGGGATTCCAGCATGGACGCTGTGCCGCACAGCTTCAAGCTCTCTGGTGGAGTGCCTGACTCTGCCGCCTCTCCTTGGGTGGCTGCAAATAGGCGATACCTTGGCTTGAGGCTTAGTCTACACTACACCCAAAGACACACAGCTCTCCAGCCATCTGCCCTCTCTGTTCGCCAGTAAACCAATGATTGGACTTACAGCTATCCACACCAACAATGTCCAAAAGAGCCTTGCAATCACAAGAAAAACAACTAGGATGATAACTCACAGGGTATCCAGTGTCTTACTGGCTCTGGGACCCATGAGTTTAATTTTCAGTAAGTTACCGGAGTAATGTTTAATGTATACTACGTATTTACAAGGATGAAGAAAATGTATCACTCCCCATGAGGTCTCCACTAAGAAGATAGGGCAGTGCAGGGGTGCAACAGGAGCATTCCCAAATGACTGATAAACTATTTCCTGACATATTTTTACTCAGTATGTCTGTAATTGACTTGTAATATCATCAAACAACCTATCTGAAAATATCATCAGAAGTATAAGATTCCAGCAGCGTTGAATAATTTTGTCATGGATTTAAATTTTACATAAATGACATTTGTTGCTTAGGTCTCATATTCAATCCGTTTGCAATTGAAAGTACAATCCAGCTGCAAGATCTCAATCTGCTGCAAATGGTTCTGGCAGAAATGTTTTCTTCTCATGGGATGACAGGCGACTTGTCCTTTGAAGAGGATGAGGAATGGAAGTGCACTCAAGCATTTTAATTTGATTGCATACTGAATGGGGACTTAAATGGTTGCATATTAAATATATGTTTTCTGTAAGTGCTTCCTGATGATTGAGGCCCCCATGCCCTTATAGTAACACCAACTCCACTTACTGTACAGGTGTTAAAATAAATTATTATATAAATATATACAGCATGATGATGAAAACTGGGGTGTTGCATCTCTATCACTGGTGTGGGTTCAGTAGAGCAGAAGTCCTTAAAGACAACCATGTGAGTTAACAAGTTACATAAAACTGAAAATTGTGAAGAGCATCCTGGAAACATTTAAATGATACAGGAGAAATTTCAGAGCAATACAGACCTCCCACAGGTAATGGTAAAAGTAAATCTGTGTAATAGTATTCCAACTCAGGATGGTATATAACTTCAAAAAGTACTTACAGGTGATGGTGCTTTCCATTTAACTGCCAACTTTCGGTGTCTGAGTTTATAGACTTCGGAACTGCTGTTGATGAAGCCTTGGTGAGCTGTGCAATCAATTAAGAAAATATGCTGTGTATCGGTGAGGCCCAACATCCATTGGGATTCCCATTCCAATATATCAGTCCATGGCTTCCTCTGCTGCCACAATGAGGCCACACTCAGATTGTAGGAACAAGGCTCTATATTGCATCTGGTGGCATGATCATTGAAAAAAAGCAGAAAATGATGTTGCGGTGAGGAAATTGACCCCCACGACAAATGACCAGGTGCTGTGTCTCACCATGACCGATGTGAGAAGAACCCTGTGCAGGGTCAACCCACGGAAGGCTGCTGGTCCAGACAACATTCCTTGTAGAGCGCACAGAGGATGTGCAGACCAGCTAGTAGCTGTTCTCACTGATGTCTTCAATATCTCCCTAAGCAGCGCCACCGTTCCAACATGCTTCAAGGCCACCACTATTGTCCCCATGCTGAAGAAGTCTTCAGTGTCCTGCCTAAATGACTACCATCCGGTTGCACTCACATCCATCATCATGAAGTGTTTCGAGAGGCTCGTCATGAGGCATATCAAGACCCTGCTGCCCCCCCTCACTGGACCCCCTGCAGTTTGCATACCGTCCCAACCACTCAACAGACGATTCCATTGCCACCACCCTCCACCTGGCCCTAACCCACCTGGAGAAATAAGACACATAGGTTCGGATGCTGTTCATAGACTTCAGTTCAGAATTCAACACAATTATCCCTCAGAAACTGATTAGAAAGCTGAGCTTACTGGGCCTGAACATTTCCCTCTGCAACTGGATTCTAGACTTCCTAACTGGGAGACCTCAGTCAGTCCAGATTGGGAGCAGCATCTCCAACACCATCACACTGAGCACAGGGGCCCCCAGGGCTGAGTGCTCAGTCCACTGCTGTTCACTCTGCTGACCCACGAGTGTGCTGCAACACACAGCTCGAACCACATCATCAAGTTCGCCGATGACACGACCGTGGTGGGTCTCATCAGCAAGAACGATGAGTCAGCTTACAGAGAGGAGTTACAGCAGCTAACAGACTGGTGCAGAGCCAACAACCTGTCTTTGAATGTGAACAAAACAAAAGAGATGGTTGTTGACTTCAGGAGGGCATGGAACAACCACTCCTCGCTGAACATCGACGACTCCTCAGTAGAGATCGTTAAGAGCACTAAATTTCTTGGTGTTCACCTGGCGGAGAATCTCACCTGGTCCCTCAGCACCAGCTCCATTGCAAAGAAAGCCCAGATGTGCCTCTACTTTCTGCGAAGGCTGAGGAGAGTCCATCTCCCAACCCCCATCCTCATCACATTCTGCAGGGGTTGTATTGAGAGCATCCTGAGCAGCTGCATCACTGCCTGGTTCAGAAATTGCACCATCTCGGATCGCAAGACCCTGCAGCCGATAGTGAGGTCAGCTGAGAAGATCATCGGGGTGTCTGTTCCTGCCATTACAGACATTTACACTACACGTTGCATCCGCAAAGCAAACAGCAATATGAAGGACCCCACCCACTCTTCATACAAACTCTTCTCCCTCCTTCCATCTGGGAAAAGGCACCGAAGCATTCGGGCTCTCACGACCAGACTATGTAACAGTTTCTTCCCCCAAGCTATCAAACACATCAATACCCAAAGCCTGGACTGACACCTTACTGCCCTATTGTCCTGTTTATTATTTATTGAAATGCCTGCACTGTTTTATGCACTTTATGCAGTCTTGCGTAGGTCTGTAGTCTAGTGTAGTTGATTTTTTTCTCTGGATTGTTTTTTACATAGTTCAGTTTAGTTTTTGTACTGTGTCATGTAACACCATGGTCCTGAAAAACGTTGTCTCAATTTTACTATGTACTGTACATAGCAGTTATGGTCGAAGTGACAATAAAAAGTGACTTGACTTGATTTAACTTGACTTGATTTCTGGAACTTCTGGCAATTGCCCACCCTTCTCTTCTTCACCATTCCCCATTTCCATTTCTCTCTCTCATGTCATCTCCGTACCTGCTCATCACCTCCCTCTGGTGCTCCTCTGCCTTCCCTTTCTTCCATATCTCTCTGTCCTCTTGATGCACCATCAATAACTCACTCTGAGACGTAAAGGCCGAGATATCGGCTTTTATTGACTGGAAGAAGGAACAAGCAGTGAGTGAGTGACCACCATATTTCATCCTGGAGACTGAGAGACCGGGCTCAGGCCTTGATCGCCTTTATACAGGGGTCTGTGGGAGGAGGCACAGGAGCAGTCAGCAGGGGGCGTGTCCAGACAGGTATATGTAGTTCACCACACCTCTCCTATCAGATCCTCCCTTCTCCAGAACTTTACCTCTTTCATCAACCGATTTCACAGCTCTTCACTTCACCCGTCCCCTTCTCCCAATTTCCTCTATCACCTTCTACCCCCACCTTCTTACACTAAGATCTCATCTCTTTGTTTCTAGTCCTGATGAAGGGTTTTGGGTCGATACTTCAACTGTTTATTCTTTTTCATGGATGCTGCCTGGTTTGCTGAGTTCCTCCAGCATTTTGTGTGGACAACTTTGATTTTCAGCATTAGCAGATTTTTCCTTGTTTGAAATAAGAACAGGAGTAGGCCATTGACCTTTCAAGCCTGCTCAACCACTCACTGGGATGATTCATGATTTTCTACATCAACACCATTTTTGGTCTTTACCCTCATAATCACTGAACCCCTCAATATGAGAGATCAATTAGTTTCTTTGTACACAAAGACCTTAAGACATAGTTACACACACAAAATGCTGGTGGAACACAGCACCTACAGAAGTATCATTAGAAGAAGTACAGTCGACATTTCGGGCCGAGACCCTTTGCCAGGACTAACTAAAAGAAAAGATAGTAAGAGATTTGAAAGTGTGAGGGGGAGCGGGAGATCAGAAATGATAGGTGAAGATGGGGGGGGGGGGGTGGATAGAACTAAGAGCTGGAAAGGTGATTGGCAAAAGGGATACAGAGCTGAAGAAAGGAAAGGATCATGGGAGGGGAGGCCTAGAGAAAAAGAAAGGGGGAGGGGAGAACCAGAGGGAGATGAAGAACAGGCAAGGAGTGATTGTGAGGGGGCAGAGAGAAAAAAAAAGAGAGAGAAAGGGGGGGGGGGGAGAGATAATAATTAATTTAATTAATTAATAGACAGATAGATAAACAAACAAACAGATAAATAAATCAGGGATGGGGTAAGAAGGGGAGGAGGGGCATTAACAGAAGTTAGAGAAATCAATGTTCATGCCATCAAGTTGGAGGCTACCCAGCCGGTATATAAGGTGTTGTTCCTCCAACCTGAGTGTGGCTTCATCTTGACAGCAGAGAAGGCCATTAATAGACATATCAGAATGGGAATGGGACGTGGAATTAAAATGTGTGGCCACTGGGAGATGCTGCTGTCTCTGGCTGACAGAGCATAGATGTTCAGCGAAACAGTCTCCCAGTCTGCGTCAGGTCTCACCAATATATAAAAGGCCACACCAGGAGCACCAGACTCAGTATACCACACCAGCCGACTCACAGGTGAAATGTCGCCTCACCTGGAAGGACTGTCTGAGGCCCTGAATGGTGGTGAGGGAGGAAGTGTAAGGGCAGGTGTAGCACTTGTTCCGTTTCCAAGGATAAGTGCCAGGAGGGAGATCGGTGAGAAGGGATGGGAGGGACAAATAGACAAGGGAGTCACATAGGGAGCGATCCCTGCGGAAGGCAGAAAGGTGGGGAGGGAAAGATGTGCTTGGTAGTGGGATCCCGTTGGATGTGGCGGAAGTTACGGAGAATTACATGTTGGACCCAGAAGCTGGTGGGGTGGTAGGCAAGGACAAGGGGAACCCTATCCCAAGAGGGGTGGCGGGAAGATGGGGTGAGAGCAGATGTGTGTGAAATTGGAGAGATGCATTTGAGAGCAGAGTTGATGGTGGAGGAAGGGAAGCCCCTTTCTTTATAAAAGGAAGATATCTCTTTTGTCCTTGAATGAAAAGCCTCAACCTGAGAACAGATGCGGTGGAGATGGAGGAATTGCAAGAAGGGGATGGGATTTTTGCAAATGACAGGGTATGAAGAGGAACAGTCCAGGTAGTTGTGAGAGTCTGTAGGCTTATAGTAGATATCAGCAGATAAGCTGTCTCCAGAGATAGAGGCAGAAAGATCAAGAAAAGGGAGGGAGGTTTTGGAAATGGACCAGGTAAATTTCAGGGCAAAGTATATTCTATCTACCATATTTTAACCCACTACCTCACATTTTGATTTACTCTTTATATAACTATATTAAAACTACCCTCAAATCCTCCACCCTCAGAGCTCATGCCACACGCCAAGCCCTGGTTTTGAATTGTCAGCAAACTTGGAAATACAGTCAGCACACACAAAATACTGGAGGAGGCCAGGCAACATCCGTGGAATAAAGTACAGTTGACGTTTTGGGCCAAGATGTTTTATATATTGCATGTGCCACAGCCACACAAAAAAAAATCATGACATATGTGAGTGATGATAAACCTGATTCTGATATGGGTCTCTGTTGTGGACTGAGAGTGGGTAGGGGGCAGGGAGAAGGGAATCTCGGTTGGGAAAAGAGAAAGGGAGAGTGGAGGGTGAAGGAAGCACCAGAGAGTCAATCTGTAATGATCAATAAACTAATTGTTTGGAATCAAATTACCTTGCCCGGTTTCTCAGACTGGCAATCCTTCTCTGCTGCCTGTCCACTTCCCTCCCTCGATGCTCCACATGCACCATTCTCAACATCCATGTTGACACATACAGTACTGTGCAAAGGTCTTAGCACTCTAGTCATACACATGTGTCTAAGACTTTTGCACAGTTCTGCATGTAATTTGGTCCTCTCAGCTAGTTCATTAACATGGATAAAGGAAGACTAGGATACTAATCCTTGTGCTATTCCACTTACCAACCGGAGAATGATCCTTTTATTCACAGATTCTGTTTTATTTGCAGATTGCCTGGTTCTTGTGAGACATAAATGTTTCTTAGTGCTTATCAGGCCATGCATAAGCATGGTACATGGGCACAAATTATTTCTGTATCAAAAGAATGGAAACGAGTAATAACAATCAAGATTGAAAATACTGCATTTGCCATTATGATGAAAGTAAAATTATTTGTGAAATCAAAGGTAACTTTGCCTGGGATGATGTCCACAGGGTTTACTACAGTGATGTTCTAAATAGGTCAGGAGGAGGTCAAATTTGATATGAGTGATAGTTGATGTAGATTGGCATCATATCAATGTGCAGAAGTGAGAGACAGAAAAAATTGTTTATGTGCTCCACATCATGATTGTTGAAGCATCTTCATTAAAGATCTTAATCCTCTAATTTACCTAATCCTCTTCCACCCATAAACATCAACCACAATTTATTTTGGGGCAGATAACCTAAGTAACAAAAATGCAGAGCCCAGGAAAGAAAATTCTCTGGAACACGCTTCATTGATTCCCTCAGGTAATCTAAACCAATCCAAAGAATCACATGCAATGAGCATCTGGATTTACCTCTAAAGGTGAATGGTTGCCTTGTAGCAAGGAACAATAACTCTTAGAGTGATGGGTGTAGCATTAACTGCTTCTGTGTTCTTCCTTCAAGCAGTCAATCATCCTCATATCTTGGCTTCAGTGCCCAATATTCCTCCCATTTGCTTTCCCCTTTTGAACCTATAGATGTGCAGAGTTGAGTTAGAGAATCTGCAAACCCTCTGGCCTCTAATAATCCCACAAGATTGTTGCTGTTTTGAACATACAAATAAAGGTATTGTTGGGTTACTGCAGAACTTCCATAAAATTCTCCAGAATTTCTTCTTTCTCCAAGAGGAGCTACGCTGGATTCATTCCACTTGCCTGATGAGCATCCTTGAAGAAAATATTACATTAGAGGCAATTTAAATTCCACCTAAATACAATCAGAAGAGAAGAATTTAATCAAGCATGTTTCATATATTAAAATAGGTGACACATTATTTTTAATGACAGTGATACTTTTTTTTAGTTTCAGTTCAAAATATGCTAAAACACTGGTCCATATTTAGCTGATTTGACATTCTAATTAGAATCTTTTCTCCGAAACATATTTTATGAATTTCAAAAGACTATATGAGAGAACTTTTAATGGTTAGTTCTATCATTGCAGTTTTTGAAATTCTACCTTTAAACCAATTAACACGAACAGTGCAAATACTTCCTGCGTCACTCAGGAAGTAAAATGCTATTTTTATTTTCTACTGCATCAGTCAAGAAGACTTGCAGCTGTGTTTGATCTCTGCTCTCAGAGACATAAGTACAGCAGGCAGAACATGAAAGTTTTCTACATCAAACAAGATTAAGTTAAAAGTTCATAGTTCAAAGTAAATTTATTATCAAAGTGCATGTATGTGTTTCCATGTACTACCTTAAGATTTATTTTCTTGCTGGTATTTGCATGAAAAAAGAAAATACAATAGAACTTTAAAAAAATAAGACTGACTAACAACCAATGTACAAAAAAAAACAGACTGAGCAAATAAAATAAGTACGGAAAAAATGAGCTATGAACAGTCATTGAAAGTGAGACTGTAGGTTGTAAACTCAATTCAGAGTGTGGTGATTGAAGTTACCACTGCTGGTTTAGGAACTTGATAGCTATAGGGTAATAACTAGAGGTGTGGGTCCTCAGCTCTTTGTACCTCCTGCAAAGATAATAGTGAGAAGAGGCATGCCTGGTTGGTAGTGGGAGAATCATAGTCTGCTGAGGGCTAGGTCTGTAGCATTCAAGAATGGTGACTCAGAACTTTACAAGAAGTCCTTGTACAATGTATGGAAGGTGAAATAAAAACAATTTGGATGGATGTCAGCTCTGGCAGGGTTTGCAGCTATTACTTCCAGCAAGATGAAATCTAACATCATGAATGGCTGTGATGCTTCACTCCCAGATGAGCTCAATGCCTTTTATGCATGCTTTGAAAGGGGGAATACCTGTGTGAATCCCTGCAATCTCTTTCTTGGGGGCTGACGTCAGAACATCTTTCAAGATGGTGAATTCTTGCAAGACATCAGGTCCTGATGGTGTACCAGGTAGGGCTCTCAAAACCTCTGCCAACCTCTGTGCAAGGACACCTTCAGTCTCTCACTGCTGTAGTCGGAGGTTCCCATCTGGAGACAATCATAACCATGCCCAGGAAGAGCAGTGTGAGCTGCCTTCACAGCTGTCACACTGTAGCATAAACTTCAGCTGTAATGAACTACTCTGAGAAGTTGAAGCCACATACCCTCACCATCAGGTTTCTGATTGGACAATGAACCAACAAACGCTAACTCACTATTTTCCCACTCTTTTTGCACTACTTATTTAATTTATTGTAACTGATATTTTTTTATTATTTTGTACTGCAGTGCACACCGCCAAAAAACAACAGATTTCACTGCATACTGCATGCCACTGCTATTAAATCTGGCTCTGATTCTGATTCTGATTTGATGATGGATGCTGCTTCTTGCGGCAGTGCTCTTTGTAAGTATATTCATTTGTGGGGAGGGCTTCATCTGTGATGAAGTTGACTGTACCACAGTTTTCTTGAGCCTTTTCCAATGCTGGGTATTGATATTTTCATGCCAGGCCACCATGAAACCACCCTGCATCTAAAGAAGTTTCTCAAAGGTTTTTGCTGATATGCTGAATCTACACAAGCTTCTGTAACCCTTGGCTCTGCTAGCAGCTTAATCTAGGGGAAGACAGCCCCCGGACCAGCCAAACTTAAGAAATCTTGTTTGGGTGGATGCTACGTGATGTGTCCCCTGTTACAGATCAGTACCATGAAATAACAAACAGTGCACGATATGCAATTGAATGATTGAGCTTTATAATGCTTACTTTGACTATATGGTTAGTAAAGAAACAAAAAAGGAAAAGGACCCATTTTCATGAAACAGTCTAATGTGCAACATTGGAACTCACAGTCCCGTCCATTCATTCCCCATTGACCTCCTTCGAGCGTAGCCAACCCTCAGACCCTTGCTTCAAGTCCACTCCATCAGGTGGTCTACCAACTCTCACCATTCGTGTCTTCTCTCTTTATCTCTCACTGACATAAAGACTGCAAATCCTTTCTCTCAGACCCACAAGATACAAGATGCCTCTCATTGGATGGCACACTTTCCAAAGCCCCCGTTATCTCTATTCATAACCCAAACATTGCTGCTACAGAGAAACCCTTACATTAGCAGTGAAAAATTACCGAGATCCCATAACATTAGCAGTGAAACCTTACAGCACGTTACTCTTCCCCCACCAAATTTAGTCACGTCCACAGGAAGCTGAGATAATTTGCCAACTCTTCCTACAAAGCACAAAGTCCTACCCAGGTGTAAAAGGCAGTGACATAGCTCCCCAACACGATAGGGATCACATACTATTCTCCCGTGCTATGTAGGCCAGCCTATCCTGTGGTCTCCTAATTCTCTGTGACCTCCGTTCCCCCTCACCTAATTCTTCAGGTTCCACCACTACTGCAGATAATTCTGGTCTACCTGGCAAAGCCTCCCCCCGCCTAACACTCATGCCCACTGGCAACTTGGACCACTCTGTCCCATGGCCAGTCCTCACTTCATCCCTTGCAGGGTCCAACTGCAACCCAGGGTGTCCACAGATAGCACCCCCAATTTCACCTGACTCAGCATATACCACACATCCAGGTCCGCATCCTTCAAATCAGTATCCTGTTCAGGGGTGGGGGCCGAATTAACCTCTCCTGTTGTTGGCCCTGCAGTCACCCCATGTTTTCACAGAGTCCTCTTTCTAGGTGTAGGCTCCAGGTTGGGCTCTGGGTCTACCTGCACCTCTTGTCCCAGGGGCAGCGGGTGGTTCCGATGGAGAATCTTGACAGGCCCATTCCCATCCTTTGGTTTCACCCAGAAAACTGGTAGGTTTGGCATCTGACTCTCCACCACATAGGGCATAGCCACCCAGCGGTCAGCCAACTTATGCTTCCCAAGTAGCCCCAAATTCCTTATGACTCAGTCTTCCTGCAGGAGTTGGCAGAAGCTCACCATTTGATCATACCTCCTCTTATTTCCTTGATTCTGCTTGGCATCTGCGACCCCAGCTAATTCATAAGCCCTTTTCAGGTCCCTTCTCATATCAGACACATACTTCAGATAAGTTTTCAGTGGTAAGTCACCCTCGTCAGTCCCAAGACAAAGGTCAATGGGCAACCTCGCCTTGTGCCCAAATATCAGATAGTATGGCAAGGGCCCAGTAGCTTAATTTTGGGTACTGTTGTAACTGTGGACCAGATGTCCAATATGTTGACTCCACCTGCTCTTGCTGATCTCCAAGCTCCAAAGCATGTATAGCAAAGTCTGATTAAACCTGTCTGGCTTGGAATCAGTCTGCGGATGATAGGGCGTGGTCCTTGACTGCTGGACTCCAATCAAACCCAGTAATTCAAGGATGAGTCTGCTCCCCAAATCCTGTCCCTGATCACTATTATGACCTGGAAGGCCATATTAAATTAAATACTTCTCCCATAATACTTTGGCCACCGTGGACACCCTCTGGTCCTTGGTAGGAAAAGCCTGGGCATATTTAGTGTCATGGACTGTGATGACAACATTTGCTGTGTTGCTTGCATTGGGTTCTATTGACAGGAAATTCATACACACCAGGTCCAGGGGCCCCACACTCTGCCAGTGGGACAATGAAGATGCCTGCATACTCTTCGACCTCCAACTTCATTCGGGGCCAGTAAAACCGGTCTCTGAGCAATCCATAGGTCTTTTCAACCCCCTAATGACCAGAATTATCATGAAGTGACTTCAATGCAATCTTCCGATACTTCTGCAGCAGAACCAGCTGGCGACGCCAGGGTCAGTTCAGGGGTGATGTGACCCGATATAGGATCTGGTTCCACAACTCCATCGAGGCCATTCTCTCAGTAATGGAGGCACTGCTATTGCGTTTTGTCTTCTCTGCCTGAGCCATGTCTCCTTTTTCGACTGCTGACCAGATGGTAGCAATGCCCGGGTCATCTCGCTGAGCAGCTGCCACTTAACCAGAACTTAATTTTGGTAACTGATTTGTCTTCAGAGCAGTCAGGTTACAGTAAACTTGGGGGTTGGTGGCACAGGACCTTCACTCCCAGGGCAGTAACACTCTCCCACTTCCTGACCCTGTCCAGTCCCTCATGCGCCGGTTGGGACAAAGCATCAGCATCAATATTCTTGCTTCCCGGCCGGTACTTCACGCTGAAATCATAGGCAGACAATGCCGCCAACCACCGATGGCCTGTGGCATTCAGTTTCACCGAGGTCAGGATATAAGTTAAAGGATTGTTGTCCGTTTGCACCTCAAACTTGACCCCATAGAGGTAATCACTCAGCTTATCCACCACTTCCCGTTTCAATGCCAGAAATTCTAACTTCTGCGAGGGATAGTTTTTCTCAGAGGACGACGGACTCCGGTTGACAAACACAACGGGTCTCAACCCGGTGTCCTGATCCTGAAAACCCTAAGCCCTCTCAGCTTGCAACCGTGTGCAGTACATACAACAATCGAGGGTCTGCAAAAGTCAGTACCAGCGTCGGGGTCAGCAGCTCCTTCAGCGACTGAAAAGCCTCCTCACGTTTTGCAGCCCACCTCGGTCCAAAGGGCTCTGACGAGTTAAGGTACTCACTACCTTCCTGTTTTTCTTCCTCCTCCCTTTCTTCCCCAAGGGAGGGTAACCACACAGAAACTGATTCAATGGGTGACTCACTTTCGCGTAGCCTTTCACAAACCTCCGACAGTAACCACAGAACCTGAGGAATGAGCGTAGAGTGCTCACAGTCTGGGGCCTTGCCAAGTGGTCACCGCCTCTATCTTAGCCAGATCTGTAGCTACTCCACACATGAGACCATGCTCCCAACATAGCTGACAGACATTTTGCAGAACTGGCACTTGTCCAAGGAAAGTTTTAACCGTGGAGCTTTCAGGAGACTCAGCAGCTTGCTTCACGTTCTTCCAAGGTGGATCCAAACACTATGAGGACATCCAGATACCCCAATACCTCTAACAAGTTCATATTCCCCACCATCTTCTCCATGACCCACTGGAAGTTTGCAGGGGCTCCCGCTATTCCCTGGGCATCCTTTCAAACTGAAAGAATCCCAGGGGACATATAAATGCCATTTTCTCTTTGTTGGCCTCACTCATGGGGATCTGGTAATATCCACTCCTCAGGTCCAACACACTGAACCAATTCTCACCACTCAGACAGGCCAGCGCGTCTTCAATCCTTGGGACTGTGTGCTGGTCAGGGACAGTATGCTTGTTCAGAGTCCTATAGTCCACACACAGCCGTACCTCCCCATTCTTCTAATATTGGGGATGCATAGGGGCTTCAGGACTCGGTGATGATCCCAGCTTCCTTCAACTTACACAAATACTGCCAAATATCTTCCACTTCTGCAGAGGCCAGTCTCCGCAGCCTCTCTGTAAACAGGTGTCCTTGGTCAACTGGATAGTGTGACAAGTGCACTTGGAACAACCCACATCAAACTCAGCAGTAGAAAAGACACCTTCTAGGTTCCACAACTTCTCTACCAACCTCCTCTTCCAACCCATAGGAACCGGTGAGTCCCTGAAAGCTGTCAACTTTCCCCCTTTTTCCAATAGTTTCTCCCTGGCTTGTCTCACCGGGACACTAGACATTAACGTCACTGAGAACAGATGCGCCAGGGGCATCCCCCACTTGAAGGTGACCTCCCTCTTTGTAGTGTCCCTGACAATCACTGCCAGTCTGCACTGGTTCCTGTACAACCAAGGGCTTTTGCAGTTTGGGCTTCACCAGTACCCCAACAGGAATTCCCGACTCCTCCTGGTGGTTTTCTGGAATGCCCAGTAAGAGGGCCGCACCTTCAGTCACTCCAGGAAATTTGGGGGTCCCCATCACTGTCAATACTTCCCGGGGCTGTACCACCATTGGCCTCAATTAGGTGAACCACACAGTCCCTCATCTAAATTCGCTATCCTACCCAATGTAGCCACAAACTTCCTCAAGAGCAACTTGAAACCCCGGGTGCATAGACAATGTTGCCAAAAAGCTCTCACTAGCCTTTGCCTTGCTTGCCCCTATGAACCTCCTGACAAGAGGGGTGTTGGTCCCCACCAGAATTGGAACACCACCCTTCTCAGCAGGGTCCGGGCAAACCAGCACTAATGTATCAAGAACCTCAGACACTCCCACATCAGCCTCCGAGAACTCCAGCTTCACTGACAAATAACCATCACCTGGATAATCACCAGCATTGGTGCCCTGAATGGTATCAATGGTAAATGCTTCAGTTGTAAAATGAATGGTACAACAATGTGATCTGCAACTCAGTGTGGAGTATGGCTTTAGCATAAATACCCTCTATCTGTAGCGACACACTGGAGCATGGTCCCTCTAAACCTTCAGGAATAGGGTCCTTTGCTTTCGGGAGTTCCTTGGTACATTGCTGGGAATGTGTTCCCCCAGAAACACCAGGCCATTCCTTCACTGGGTCTCCTCTAAGTTTTCCAATGACTCTTCCTGCTGAGGAACCCGGGGGCTCACTCTCCTCGCGTGACACCTGCTGCCAGCAGCCCTCCGCAGTGCTTGTCCCCTCGGGGTATCTGACCCCCAACAGTTCCATTATATGGCGGGGGTCACGCCTGAGGATAACAGCCGAGATATCTCAGTTCTTAACTTTGCCACAATCTCCTCTACCACTCCCTGGGGCAGGCTATCCATGGTCACTTCACCGCAGGAGACCACTACTGAGGACTGTACCCTGATAACGGAGCCCTGCTACACCTCCGATGAGCTCTCCTCCTCCATACCTCTCTGATCAGCTCAACAAAAGAGTGAGGGGGGTGTGTCTTACGAGACTGTCGGAGACCCCAAGCAATCAGGTCCTGGGACTGGGCGCTCTCAGTTATCTGGTCCACTCGTAACTGATCCACCTCAGCCGCCTGAATGACCCCTCTGCAATGCAAGCAATTTAGCTGCCTCTCTAGCCAAAAAATGTAAACAGAAAGCTTCTTCCCCTTCTCCTGATGCATGTTCTGAAACCCTGCCATGAACTCCATTGGGCTTCCTGGAAGGCCAAAGGCATTTCTCAGCGCTCGCATGTAATCACTCAGAGTTGCTAGGGGAATCCACAACCTGACAGCTCTCACAACGTCAGCAGCCCGCCCACTCAAACTCTCAACCAATCACTGTCGCTTTACATCATCAGCGCACTGCCACTTGTCCAACGAATGAGAGGTCTGCTCCGCCTAAGTCTCATACTCTTCCTCCCCTTCAGGGGTGGGCGATATTCCAGACAATGGGCGGAGCCTACTGTAGCAGGGACTATGAACCTGGGCATTGTTCCATTTATTCTGCGGAGAGGTAAGGGTGGATACTAACTCAGAACTCTCACTCTTGCCGGGGGACGGGGCCTAAATAAACATTCCAAATCCAACAACTCCTTCCCCTCACTCCTCAGAAACGATAGAACCCTGTCTTTGAAATCTCCACCCCCAGCTATGGAAAACTGAACTTGAGATTCAGCCCGCCCCGCTACTGCTACGTCAGCGCTGGTCTGCATTAAAACGAGAGCTGCACTTGCCATTCTACCAAACCTCTGCCCCGCAGTCGGAACTTTAACAGTACTTAACAGGTGAATTAACAATTTAACTGGAGTACGATTGTCTACCCCACAGGTACAATACTCAGGGTAATCACACTGCATCCAACAAAATCAATCCTGAACGGTATCCCCACAATTGTAACCCTAAGTTCGGCTAGCAGCTTAATCTTGAGAAAGACAGCCCCCGGCCTGGCCAAACTTAAGAAATCTTGTTTGGGTGGATGCTGCATGATGTGTTCCCCTGTTACAAATCAGTAGCCCAAAATAACAAACAGTACAGAATATACAATTAAGTGACTGAGCTTTATAACTCTTAATTTGACTATATGGTTAGTAAAGAAACCTAAAAAGGAAAAGGGCCCAGTCTCATGAAACAGTCTAATGCGCAACATAGGAGTTCACTGTTCCGTTCATCGTTCCCATCGACCTCCTCTGAGTTTCACCAACCCTCGAACCCTCACTCCAAGTCCATTCTGTTCAGCGGTCGGCGAACTGTCTCCATTCACGCCTTCTCTCTTCATCTCTCACCGGCAAAAAGACCACAAATCCCTTCTCTCAGACTCACAAGAAAGAAACAACATGCTTCTCGTTGCATGGCACACGTTCCAAAGCCCCCATTATCTCTAGTCATTACAGAGAAATCATTACATTAGCAATGACACGTTACAGAGAGGCCATTACATTAGCACTGAAACCATACAGCGCGTTACACTTCTAAGAAGTTAGAGGTACTGTCAAACATTCTTTGTGATTACACTTATGTGTTGTTCCTAAGACCAATTCTCTGATGTGTTAACACCTAGGAACTTAAAGCTCTGATACCCTAATAAGGAGGGATTCCATAAGACCATAAAATATAAAAGCAGAATTTGGCCAGTTGGCCCATTGAGTCTGCTCCGCCATTTCATCATGGTTGATCCAATTTTTCTCTAAGCCCCAATTTCATGCCTTCTCCCTGTATTCCTTTATGCCCTGGCCAGTCAAGAATCTATCAACCTCTGCCTTAAATATACTTAAAGACTTGATCTCCAAAGCTGTCTGTGGCAAAGAACTACCACTCTCTGTCTAAAGTAGTTCCTCCTCATCTCCGTTCTAAATGGACACCCTCTACTCTGAGGCTGTGTCCGCTGGTCTTAGACTCTTCCACAATAGGAAACATCCTCTCCACTCTATGAAGGCTTTTCACCAATCAACAAGTGTTAATGAAGTCCCCCTTTATTCTTCTGAATTCCAGTGAATACCGGTCCAGAGCCACCAGACACTCTTCATGTAGCAAGCCATTCAATCCTGGAATAATTTTCATAAACCTCCTTTGAAAGTTCTTCAGTTTTCGTATATCCTTCTGAGATAAGGGGCCAAAAACTGCTCACACTACTCCAACTGAGACCACATCAGTGCTTTATAAAGTCTCAACATTAGATTCTTGTTTTTATATTCTAGTCCCTTTGAAGTGATTGAAAGCATTGCATTTACCTTTCTCACCACAAAGTCAACCTGCAAATTAACTTTTAGGAAATACTGCTCATCATCTCCCAAGTCCCTTAGTGCTTTGGTTTTTAGAACATAGTCCATTTAGAACATAGTCAACCCTTTAATGTTTTCTACCAAAATGCATGACCACACACTTCTGGACATTGTATTCCATCTGCCATTTCTTTGCCCACTCTCCTAATCTAGGTCCTTCTGTAGCTTCTCTACTTCCTCAAAACTACCTACTCCTCCACATATCTTCATATCATCTGCAAACTTTGCAAAAGGCTATCAATTCCATCATCCAAATTGTTGGCATGCAGCATAACATAAAAAAACAGTCCTGAAATACACCCTTATAGAACACCACTAGACTGCCAGTCAGAAAAGGCTCCCTTTATTTCCACTCTTTGGCTCCTGCCAATCAGCCACTGCTTTATTCATGCTAGAATCTTTCCTGTAATACCATGGGCTCATAGTTTGTAAATCAGCCTCATGTGTGGCATCTTGTCAAAGACCTTCTGAAAATCCAAGTACGTAATATCAACTAATTCTCTCTTGTCAATCTTGCTTGTTACTTCTTCAAAGAATCCCTACAGATTTGGCAGACAAGATTTTCCCTTCAGGAAACCATTCTGACTCCGACCTATTTTATCATGTACCTTCAAGTATTCTGAGACCTTATCCTTAATAATTGATTCCAACTTCATTCCAACCACTGAGGTCAGATAAACTGGCCTATAGTTTCATTTCTTCTGCCTCTCTCTCTTCTTGAAGAGTGGACATTTGTAATTTTCCAGTCTTCTTGAACCTTTTGCCAGCAGTCCACTATCCATTCTCACCTCTCTTTCACATGTATTTTGAACTTCTTCTTTCCATAGTCAATAACCAACTCTTTGGTTTTACTGACGTTGACTGAGGGGACTTGTTGTGGCACCACTTAACCAGATTTCAATCTCTGCTCCTATATGCTGAAACATCACCAGCTTTGATTCAGCCAACAGCGATGGTGATATCAGCAAATTTAAATATGACATTGGAGCTGTACTTAGCTATACAATCATAAGTATGAAGTGAGTATGGAAGAGGGGTATGCACACAATGCTGTGGTGGATTTGTACTGATGTTGAGAATGGAGGAGATGTTGCTAATCTAGACTGACTGGGAATTGCAAATGAGGAAATCAAGGATAATTTTGCATAGAGAGGTACCAAGGACGTTAGTGGAGCTTAGTGATTAGTTTTGAGGGGATGATAGTGTTGAATGGTGAGCTGGAGTCAAAGAAGAACATTATGATATATGTATCTTCATTGTTCAGGCTTTTCAGAACTAGTGAAGAGCTAATGAAATGACATCTGCCATTAGGCAGAAGGCAAATTGAGCAGATCCAAGTCACTCCTAAGACAGGAGTTGATATGCTTTATGACCAACCTCCCAAAGAACTTCATCGCAGTGGATTCTTCTTGGACATTGGTATGGCTTGAAGTAGTTTAAGATGGACAACCTAATTTAATATGCACTTTATCCTGCAAATATTGTATCTGTAACCATGGTCAATGAACAATAGGGGTATAGTGTGTAAATATAAGGAAATACAAATAGTTTCATTTATTATTTGGATCTCATCTAGATCAAATTAAAAATGCAGGGATAGTCAAAGACCAGATTACATTCTGTATTATGATTATGTATGTAACTGGAATAAAACTGCACAGAAAAGTAAAATTTTATAACATTCAACAGCTGCCCATAAAACCCTTACAGAGGAAATGATTAATGTTTATTTGGGATTCCAGGCCTGTCATTACACAGCTCCTTTTATTCACCCTTTGCCATTTCCCATGCAGCTTCTTTGGAGAACCAGAAGAGAAAATCATTGATCAAATATCTTGTCATGATATTTTGTGTGTGAACAATTCCCTTCATCCCTTCAGCAGTAGACAGGTATCTTATCTGTGTAATGCTCACTTGGTGAGATCTTTTAATGAATTTGAGATAGCATTGGTTTCTTCATAAATTAAGGGATTGGCAAGATCTACCAAGGTTGTGTAGTGATTGAACCTGGTATGGTAGTTGTGGAGATTTTAATGAATTTCCTTTCTTTCAAGTTAGAATTTTATGCTGTATTTATAAACTGTTTTTGAACCAGCATACTATGGTTCCATAATATGAATTAGTAGAACGGGTCTTAAATTTTCTTAAGAGATTTGGTCGTATCCTGTTCTAGGGCAAGATAAGTGATGTCGCTGAATGATTGCACAGCTTTGCATGCCATGGAATAATCAAATCTAACTTTAAATAGATCTTACAGATTATGACCCACAAAATGCTGAGTGAACAGCAGGTCCACATCTATGGAAAGGAATAAACAGTCAACGTTTCAGAACAAGGCACATAGAAGTTAAGTGACATTAAATCAGGGTACGAGGTCTTGATCAATTAGGGAGATGGCAAAGAAATGGCAAATGGATTTCAATTTAGTTAAGTTTGAGGTGACACACTTTGAAAAGTTAAGGCAGTGTCGGACCTATACAATGAATGACAGGGCACTGCCGAGTGTTGTGGAACAGAGGGACCTGGGAGGGCAAGTGCACAGTTCACTGAAGGTGGTGAAGAAGGCATTTAACATGCTGACCTTCACCGGTCAGGGCACTGTGTTCAGGAGTAGGGACATTATGATGTAATTACCTAAATCACTGGTGAGATTGAACTTGGTTATTGTGTACAGTTTTAGAAACCCTGTTATAATAAAAAAACAATGTCAAGCTGGAGAGAGTGCAGATCAGATTTACGAGAAAGTTGCCTGGACGAGAGGACCTGAGTTATTGGGAGAGGTTGGCCACAGTAGATCTTTATTCCTTGGAGTGCAGGAGAATGAGAACTGACCTCAAGGAAGTTTATACAATCACGAGGGGTATGGATAAGTTGGAGGGTCATTGTCTCTTCCCCGTGTTTGGAGAATACAAAACTAGAGAGTACAGATACAAGAGGGGAGAGATTTAAAAGAGATATAAGAGATAACTTCACACAGAAGGTAATGAATACTTGGAGTGAGCTGCCAGAGGATGTGGTCAAGACTGGAACAATTGCGACATTTAAGAGGCATTTAGACAGTTACATGTAAGGAGGGGCTTAAAGGCTTATAGGCCGAACACAGTCAGTTGACAGTGGCGGGGAGGATGCTGTGATCAGCATGGACCAGTTGGGCTGAAGTGCCTATTCCCATTCTGTACTAAGTTCCAAAACCTCCTTTCTTTAAATGGTTAATGGAGGATGTTTCCAGAAAGTAAGTGAACTTTTGATTTCCTTCTGTTCAGCACAAGACGGAAATGTTGCCTCCTGGCTATGAGATTGTACTTTGTCTAATGAGTTGACCTTTCAGGAAATGGAAGTTTTGAATGCAGACGGAGGTGATAGCTGGCAGTAGAGGTTTGTTCCTTGTTTGGTATGGACTCATTGAAGATGTTGGCGATTGAGCTACCCCATCTTCCCGTCACGCTACCAGGGATAAGATTTCTCTTGTCCTCACCTGCCACCCCACCAGCCTCTGCGTCCAGCACATAATTCTCCAAAACTTCTGCTACCTCCAACTGGATCCCACCATCAAACACATTTTTCCTTCCCCCCCCCCCCACCCACTTTCTGCTTTCCAGGGAATACTCCCTATACGACTCTCTTGCCCATTCATCCCTCCTCACTGATCTCCCTCCTGGCACTTATCTTTGCAAGCTGAAGCAAGTGCTACACCTGGCCTTACACCTCCTCCCTCACTACAATTTAGGGCCCCAAATAGTCCTTCCAGGTGAGGCAACACTTCACAAGTGACTCTGCTGGGATCATATACCGCGTGTTGTGCTCCTGGTGTGGCCTCTTGTATATTGGTGAGACCCAATGTAGATTGGGAGACCGCTTCGCTGAGCATCTACCATCCATTGCTAGAACAAGCGGGGTCTCCCACAAGCCACCCATTTTAATTCCACTGCCCATTCCATTCCGATATGTCCATCCATGGCCCCCTCCACTGCTGGGATAAGGCCACACTTAGGTTGGAGGAACAACATCTCATATTCCTTTTGGGTAGCCTCTAACCTGATGGCACGAACATCAATTTCTCAAACTTCCAGTAAGAAAATCTTTCCCCTTCCCCCTTCACCATTTCCCATCCCATTGTCCCTCTCTCATGTTTTCTCCCTCTGGTGCTCCTCCACCTCCCCCTTTTTTTCTTTCATGGCCTTCTGTCTCTTTCATCAATCAACTTCCCAGCTCTTTGCTTCACCCCTCCCTCTCCAAATTTTACCTATCACCTGGCATTTCTCTCTCCCCTCTCCCCACTTTTCAAATCTATTCCTCAGCTTTTTTTTCTCCGATCCTGCTGAAGGGTTTCAGCCTGAAACATCAACTATACTTTTTTCCATGGACGCTGCCTGGCCTGCTGAGTTCCTTCAGCATTTTGTGTGTGTTGCCCAGATTTCCAGCATCTGCAGATTTTCTCTTGTTTGTGATTGTGTACAAGTGTAGACATCCTGAATCTATTTACTCATAAGTGCTCTTTTATTTAATTGTTTACTTTTTCCACCCAGTGTTATTGGTCCTTCATTCAAATTACTAACCCTTCAATCCAGCATGTATCTGCACATCACTTCAGGCCCTTTTGACACTACATAAATCTGCATTTACACATAATATCCAATAATAACATTGTGCAACATTAATTCACCCTCTGTAGAATAATTATAATCTGCATGTGGAGACAAGTATGCAAATAATTTACCTTTGCCCTTTTTACTTGCACTTCAGAAGTGAACTGAAGCTGACCCCAAATTAACTCTTTCTGAACTTTCTGTGTGTTAATTTGCCTTTTTGTTTCCTGTTCTACTAGTTCAGTATTGTGAGTGGTGACTGATCTCTCCTGTGGTACACAAGCCCATGGGACTGGAGTCAACCTTATCCCACAGGAATTTGGTTCAGATCTAATGCTGAAAGTAGCTTCATGTCTACTATCTGGTGTCAGCATTTCCACCTACAACACGTTGTTAGAGAAGGCTGGTAAATTGGTAGATCCATAATTAATCTGCATCAGGTCACGTCTTTCTATTTTTTGTCAAAAGGCTTGTCTAACACCAGCTATCTGATCCCGAAATCTTTCACTTCCTGCAATCTATCAGTGGCTTTATTTGTCACGGAGAGAATTTGCTTTAACTGAGGTGAGTGTTATTAATTACTTCCATGAGACTGTCACATGTACCAGTTTGCAACAAGGAGAAACATTTCCTGATATTACTGGAAATAGACTCGAGAGTCACAGCTACATGCCCAAAGAAATTGACTGAAGATCATGTGAGCAGCTGTGCTGTTCCTTAAACATCCATCTTTCAAGTCCCCACAAAATCTCGGCTTCTGATTCTGAACATATTGTGCCTGGATTTCACATGCACTGAGTTCAGCATGAACAGATCCAGATGGGAAAAACTAATTAAAGTCACAAAGCAATACAGCCAGAGCTCTTGTAAAAATATTATTAAAATTGATCAAATACCATTAGTGAACTAAGTACATAAACTAGAAATAAGACTAAACAACAATAACAAAAAGAAAAAGTAGCAAATTTAACCTCTACAGCCTGTTCTACCATTCAGTAGGAGTATAACTAATCTGATAGTCTTCATGTTTATTTTGCTGCCCTTCCACTGTATTCCTCAATTACTGCTGGTTGGAAATCTATCTATCTGTTAGATGCCCCAAAAGGACTCAGCTCTACAATTCTTTGTGGCAACCTAGGAAGACTCACAACCCTAGGAAGAATAAATTATTCTCCTCTGTTTTATATTCTTATAGTAGAGAGCATCTATTTAAGCTGAGAGGAGGAAGTTCAAAGGAGATGTGTGGGGCACAGAATGGTACATGCCTGAAATGCAGTGCCAGAGGTGGTGGTACAGGCATATATGATAGAGCTGTTTAAGATGCTCGTAGATAGTACATGGATATGCAGAGACTGGAGGGATATGGACCATGTGAATGAAGAAGGGAATAGTTTAATTAGACATCATTAACTTAATTAGTTTTGCACAACACGATGGGCCATAGGGCCTGTTGCTGTGCTGTGCTGTGCTGCTCTAATTGGAATGCAGTTCCATTGCCTGTTGCAGATTCACAGGACAAAGAAAAGTTGTATTTTGGACCAGAGTTTGATGCAAGCTCCAGGGGCCCATGGTTTGATTTCATTGCACAGGATGTTGCTAAATCCTATGTAGCTTTGGGATGCTGGTGGTCAGCCTCTTCAGCTGTCGTTGGAAAATTGGCTAATTTCCGTCAAGACTACATTCCCTTGACTATTTATACTCACTTTGCTTGTTATCTGTTGTGTGGACAATATTCTACAAATTTTAATCCAAACTTGAAAATTGTCTAACTTCATTCTTGATGGACCTGTAGAAAACAGACACCGTTGTGGTGGAGAGCAGAGTTTTGTCAAAAACATTGTCAATGGTGTTATCTCCAACTAAGTCTTAAAAAGCTGGATTTCAAACTTTTATACAATATATAGTTCTTACATTTTGATTCAAAAAGCATGTTTAATAATGGCACTGAAGTTCGCCCAAAGCTATGATTTGATTCAAGAGAATGAGTTGGCTGGCTCACTTGCAAGGTACAAATTGTCCTAAAATCAAAGGCATCATTTAGAATCTCCCACCAAATGATCTATCTAGATACTTTTCCATCATTTTTAATATGTCTGGAAAAACTACATTCTTGAAATTTACAGCCATAGAGAGGCATATAATGCACATAATCCAAATAATGTTTAAATTAAAAAATGTATTAAATTTGTCTTATTCTGGCTTCTTCTGCTTTCCTTTCTTGGACTTACTTAGTATGGTCACAAGAAAATGAATCTCAAGACGGTGTATGTTAACATACATGTACTTTGATAATAAATTTACTTTGAACTTTTGAACTTTGATGTATTCTAGCATTTCTTCATATTGCTGAGTTGTTCTTTGTGTGTTAATTTGGGATGCTTTTTCCATTTAAATATTTTGCTCTCAGGCAAAGTGATGTGATGCAATTAACACTAGCAGAGAAGAAAAATGAAAACTGTTTGTTACTTCATAAATAGAATAATGGAGTTCTGGTCAATTCCTTTTTAAGTTATTAAAACATTTTCATGAATTCTTCTCCCTGATAATATTTAATGTATTCAATAGTCAATACACTCCCTAATTTGCTTTCTTACCCTCAGACAAATCATCATACTGCAGATTTGTTACTATTTTCTATGTATTGGTCTAATTTCCTAAAGGAGACAAATCTCACTAAAACCCACCTTGATGTATTCCTTTACATAAAGGAAACTGATGAGCAAGTATTGGATCTTCCTAATATGTTCTATCCTTGGACATGGTGGTATTCTGCTGTTTCAACAGATTGACATTTTGTGCATTTCTCAATGTAGGCATTTTGACTTTTACTTCCCACCAACATTTTTTCTTTGTTTATAAAGGTTCATTGACTCTTTGTAACAATGCAGCCTGAATGATGGGTATTGTAGTTAAATCATTTGAACTATGTTTTAATGGCATAACCATTTCAAAGCTAGCCATTGCTGATAAGGCAGCAGCAGCCAAATGATGATTCTGGAGCTGTGCAGAACTGATAATTGCATGAACAAGACAAACACTGTTGATTTTAAACCTGTGTGATTCATACTAAAATGATAATCTCTCATTCTTCAGGTTCTTCGTCTCCTTATCTGTTGACTTCCTGCAGTCACCAAAGGCATCTTTTTACTGCAGCTGGGAACATTATTAAAGCAATCAGAGTTTGCAATTAGTAATGAATATTCAAACATGGGTCATAGGAGTTGGTTTTCCTACTTGGTTGGTTGCACTTTGGATTGAGAAGTCCTTATATGACCCTTCAGAAATTAAAGCCTGCACTTGATGTAGATAAAGCTTGATACCCAAAACAATTTACACAGCTTTCAATGTACAAGAAGTATTTAATCTAAAAGGTGGAGAAGTGTTGAAGATACTGAGCTTGATTATGTTGGGAGGGGTGGTCAATTACTTCATATAGCCCAGAAATGTTATAATTATCATAGTATGATCCAGTCTCCAGCTGAGACCTGTTGCTCATGGGAGGAAAACAGTTACATGGGCTTAAATCTTCAACCCACGTTCTTTCACAAAGAAGAGCGTCTAAAGGATAGTATGTGCTCTTCTAGTATCCTTACAAGCAGCATTTAAATGAGGCTGTAGCGATGTGCAACACGCAGAGCTAGAAATAATGACACAAAGTCTGTAAGTTGCACTCGAGGCTAGATTATTCAAACTTCACGGCACTGGCTTTTACGCAGCCCCGTTCCTGCCCTCTCCAGGTGGAAATGACGTCAGAGGTGCATTACAAAAGTCTCTTCCCGCGTGCGGGCTTTCTCCCCTTGCCGGTGAAGAAGAAGGCCCAGCGCCATTTTGGGGCTGGCCTCTCTGACAAATTGCGCGCCATTTTGTGAGCCGGTTTGCCTGCACAGAAAATGGGTTGCCACATAACCTCCCCCCAAAACCGGCAATACACCCCCCAATGTCCACAGTCTGGATCAGTCTCTGTTTGGGCTGTCTGCCTCTGCGCCACGGTGCCTAAATCTCGACCAGCTGCGCCAAGTCCACATGGGTCTGTTTGAGTCGGTCCACCGTGAAAACCTCCTCTTTCCCCCCAACGTCCAGAATGTACGTGGACCCATTGTTCCTGATCACCCTGAAAAGCCCCTCATACGGCCACTGTAGCGGTGCCCGGTTTGCGCCCCTTACATACTTACAGTTCTGCAGGTCTTTGGGCATGCAGATGGGGATCTGTCCGTGCTGTGAAGTCGGTATGGGGGCCAGGTTGCTGAGCCTTTCACGTAGTCTGTCCAGGACTGCTGCAGGTTCTTCCTCTTGCCCCCTTGGGGCCGGTATGAACTCCCTGGGGTGACCAGGGGTGCGCCTTACACCAGCTCAGCTGATGAGGCAAGCTGATCCTATTTGGGCGCTGTGCGAATTCCAAGCAGGACCCAGGTCCTTTCAGGCGGGCCATGAGAGCCGACTTCAAGTGACGGTGGAAGCGTTCCACTAGTCCGTTCGACTGTGGGTGGTAGGCAGCTGTGTGGTGTAGCTGCGTTCCCAACAGGCTGGCCACAGCCGACCACAGGCTGGAGGTGAACAGGGTGCCTCTGTCGGAGGTAATGTGGGCCAGTACCCTGAAACGTGCCACCCAGGTTGCAATCAGCGCTCGGTGCAGGAATTGGCGGTGGTACCGGTGAGCGGGACCACCTCTGGCCATCTCGTGAACCGGTCTACCATAGTTAGGAGGTACCCCGCTCCTCGTGACACTGGTAGGGGGCCCACGATATCCACATGAATGTGGTCGAACCTCCGGCGGGTGGGTTCGAACTGCTGCAATGGGGCTTTGGTGTGCTGCTGCACCTTGGCTGTTTGGCACTGTGTGCACGTTCTGGCCCATTCGCTGACCTGCTTGTGAAGTCCGTGCCACACAAACTTGCTGGAGACCAGCCGGACGGTTGTCCTGATAGATGGGTGCACAAAGCCATGTATGGAATCGACAGCTCACCGCCGCCAGTCTTCCAGGACGATGGGGCGAGGTTGGCCGGTAGCCATGTCGAACAGGAGGGTCCTCTCACCTGGGCCTACGAAGAAGTCTTGCAGCTGGAAACCCGAGACTGTGGTCCTGTAGCTGGGCATCTCGTTGTCTGCCTGCTGCGCCCCTGCCAGTGCTGCATCCACCCCCAGGGACAGGGCCTGGATAGCTGGTCTAGAGAGTGCGTCCGCCATGACATTGTCCTTTCCCGAGACATGCTGGATGTCCATTGTGTACTCGGAGTTGTAGGACAAAAGTCACTGCTGGCAGGCCGACCAAGGATTGAACACCTTCATGAACGCAAGGGTCAACGGCTTGTGGTCCGTGAATGCAGTGAACAGCCTGCCTTCTGAGAAGTACCTGAAATGCCGGATTCCCAGATACAGTGCCAACAGCTCCCGGTCGAAAGCACTGTACTTGAGTTTGGGTGGCCGTAGGTGCTTGCTGAAGAATGCCAGGGGCTGCCAGCGCCCCTCGATGAGCTGCTCCAGCACCCCACCGACTGCTGTGTCAGATGCGTCCACCGTGAGGGCGGTCGGAACGTCCGTTCCGGGGTGCACCAGCATCGCGGCATCTGCCAAGGTTTCCTTGGCTTTAACAAAAGCGACCGCAGCCTCCTCGACCCAAGTAATGTCCTTGCCTTTACCCGACATGAGGGTGAACAAAGGGCGCATGATACGGGCTGCTGAGGGGAGGAAATGGTGGTAGAAGTTCACCATACCAACAAACTCCTGCAGGCCTTTGACCGTGTTGGGCCGGGCAAAGTGGCGGATCGCATCTACCTTGGCGGGCAGAGGTGTTGCCCCATCTTTGGTAATCCTGTGGCCCAGGAAGTCGATGGTATCGAGTCCGAACTGGCATTTGGCCGGGTTGATCGTGAGGCCGAAATCATTCAGGCGGGAGTAGAGCTGGTGGAGGTGGGACAAATGCTCCTGAAACTACTGCTGGCTATGAGGATGTCATCCAAGTAGATTAATGCAAAGTCCAGGTCGTGTCCCACCACATCCATTAGCCACTGGAACATCTGTGCGCCATTCTTCAGGTCGAACGGCATTCAGAGGAATTCGAACAGGATGAACAGGGTGATGAGTGCTGTTTTGGGGATGTTTTCAAGGTGTACCAGGATTTGATGGAATCCCTGGATGAGGTCTACTTTGGAAAAGGTTCTTGCCCCATGCAGTTTTGCTGCAAAGTCCTGTATGTGCGGCATGGGGTAGCGGTCTGGAGTTTTAACCTCATTCAGTCTGCGGTAGTTGCCGCATGTTCTCCAGCCCCCTGTCGCTTTGGGCTTCTGTGCAAGGGGGAGGCCCATGAGCTGTCGGACCACCGTACAATCCCCAATTCCTCCATCCTCTTGAACTCCTCCTTCAACAGGCGGAGCTTTTCCGGGGGGAGCCTTCGTGCGCGGGCGTGGAGGGGTGGTCCCTTGGTAGGGATGTGGTGCTATACTCCATGTCTGGGCATGGCTACCGTGAACAGGATTCTGGTGAATTTGTTGTCAGACAGCGTGATGGAGTCCAAGTGTGGGGCCAGCAACTTGGCTTCACCCAGGGAGAACGTCTGGAAAGTCTTGGCATGGACCAGTCTTTTCCCTTGCAAGTCAACCAGCAGGCTGTGAGCTCGCAAGAAGTCCACCCCCAGGGGTGGTTGGACCATGGCGGCCAGTGTGAAGTCCCACATGAAACGGCTGGCGCCGAACTACAGCTGCACTGTGCGGGTTCCGTAGGTCTGTATCGTGCTGCCATTTGTGGCCCTCAGGGTGGGTCCTGGCTTCCTGTTGCGGGTGTCGTACCCCGTTGGGGGCAAGACGCTGATTTCTGCTCTGGTGTTGACCAAGAAGTGGCATCCCGACTGTTTGTCCCAGATGTACAAGAAGCTGTCCTGGTGAACTTGCAGGGCGAGCAACAATGGCGGGCTTTTGTGTCCCATCGCTAGTGGTAGAAACACCACTTTTCACTGGCCTCCTCATTCCTACCTCTGGGTTGTGTGTGCTTTGGTGCCGGGCCTGCTCTGGCCTGCTGTTTGGTGCGTGGCTTGGTAATCTGTCCGATGGACGCCCCGCTCTCCCTCTTGGCTTTCCACAGCACGTCTTCCCGGGCCGCCACCTCTGGGGGTCACTGAAATCTGCGCAGCCAGCAGCAGATGTATGTCCTCGGACAGTTGCTCTAGGAACGCCTGCTCAAGTATAAGGCAGGGTCTGTGTCCTTCAGTCAGGGCCAGCATTTCGTTCATTAATGCTGACGGTGGCCTGTCTTCCAAACGATCCAGGTGCAGCAAGCGGGCACCCCGCTCACGCCGTGAGAGGCCAAAGGTCCCATTGAGCAGCGCTTTGAATGCTGCATATTTGCCTTCTTCTGGGGGTGACTGTATGAAATCCGCAATCTGGGCGGCCGTCTCCTGGTCAAGGGAGCTCACCACGTAATACTAACATGTGGAATGGGAAGATATCTGCCTAATCTGGAACTGGGCTTCTGCTTGATCAAACCACACGTGTGGTCTCAGCGTCCAGAAAGTTGCCAATTTTAACGAAACTGCATGAACAGATGAAAAGTCGATCATCTTTGGTCCAGACCCTGTTTGGACCGTTGGGTTCACCAATGTAGCGATGTGCTACACACAGAGCTAGAAATAATGACATTCAGTCTGTAAATTGCACTCAAGACTAGTTTCTTCAAACTTTACGGCACTGGCTTTTACGCAGTCCCGTTCCTGCTCTCTCTGGGCAGAAATGACATCAGAGGTGCCTTACAAAAGTCTCTTCCCACATGTGGGCTTTCTCCGCTTGCTGGTGAAGAAGAAGGCACAACGCCATTTTGAGGCTGGCCTCCCTGCCAACACGTGCACCATTTTGTGAGCCGGTTTGCCTGCGCAGAAAGTGGGTCACCACAAGGCATGTATTGCTGGTCCATGTCCAAACAGTCCCTATTAACGTCCTTAAATTACAGGTACTAAGCTTAAGTAGAAAATCTCAACCACACTTGGAGCACTTAAGCAAGTTATTGTTGTTCAGTCGTTAAGTTGAGTCTGACTCCTGGTGACCTCATGGATTCCTGTACACCGAGCCTTCTTGTTTGAAACTGCCTCTCTAAGATCCCCCAAGGTCATACACTTTGTCTGAGTAATATTATCTACCCATCGTAGCCTCTGTCATCCTCTCCCTCTTTTACCTTCTGCTTTACCTAACATGAAAGTCTTCTCCAAGGAAACCTGACTTCTCATGATGTGTCCAAAATATTTTAGCTTTTGTCTCATAATCAGGCCTCCTAGTGAGCAGTCCGGCAGTATTTCTTCAAGTCCTACCTTGGTGGATCCTCTTGCTGTCCAACAAACTCTTAACACTTTCCTCCAGCATCCAAGTTCAAAGCCATCGATTCTTTTGTATTCAGCCTTACTAATAGTCCAGCTCTCACCAGTCATACACACCAATTGGAAATACCATCAACTTGACTATATGGATCTTTGTAGACAATGTTATGTCTCTGCTGTTCAGTATTCTATCTAAATTTGCCATTGCTGCCCTCCCCAGAAGTAAGTGTTGTTTGATTTTGTGGCTACAGTTACCATCTATAGAAATCTTTGAACCATGGAAGACAAAATCCATCACTGCTTCCACTTCCTTTCCGTTTGTTACCATGGAGTTAATAGAGGTGGTTGACATAATCTTGGTTTTCTTAACATTGAGCAACAAGCCAGCTTTCTCACTTCCTTCTTTCACTTTGATTAGAAGCTTCCTCAGATCCTCCTCACTTTCAGCCATTAGAGTAGTATCAACTGCACATGTGAGGTTGTTAATATTTCATCCAGCAATTTTGATTCCAACAGTTGAGTCCTCTACAGCAGCATTCCTCATGATGTGTTTGGCATATAAATTAAGTAAGTATGGTGACAGTATGCAGCCTTGTTGTACTCCTTTCTCAATCTTGAACCAGTTTGTTGTTCCATGTTCAGTTCTAACTGTTGCTTCTTGATCTTCATACAAGTTTCTCATAAGGCAGATCAGATATCCGGGTACCCCCACTTACTTAAGGATTTGCCACAATTTATTATGGTCCACACTGTTGAAGGCTTTAGAGTAGTCATTAAAAAATAAATACTTTTCTGGAAAAGTATTCTCCAAAGCAAATTAGGGCCAGTTAATTGATGCAATTCAGGCATTTTACTTTTTGGTTCTTCAGCTATGTAAGCTTTGTTCTTTTAATATCATTTTTTAATGAAGCTTTTCTATTTGCCATTAGAGAATATGTTTTATTTCTCTAGATGTGAAACCTTTCTCAAAGACGAAAACTTTAGTTTGTTTTCATCAAAAATATTCACTTCAAAAACACAAATACAGGCTCTGCTGAAGCTAAGGGCCAAAGACATGAAACATAGAGCTGCAATTATTCATTCGAGCTATCATCTGTCATTTTTTTTAATTCCTTGAAACCATAAACCTGCAGGAAACAGTTCATAAGGCCATAAGACAAAAGAGCAGAATTAGGCAATTCAGCTCATTGAGTTTTCTCCACTATTCAATCCTGGCTGAATTCTTATCCCTCTCAACCACAGTCTCCTGTCTTCTCTCTGTAATCACCGACATCCTTACCAATGTTCCCGTTAAGGTGTGCATGCACACATCTTTTGCTACTAGCACACAAAGGACTTTCAACTGCACAAAAAAGTTGTCACCCTCTACCTCATTGGCATATGAAGTATATTTCATGATCATACACAATCACCTTTCCTTTACCAATTTCTGATGCAGACAGGGTTGACAACATGGAGTTTGCAATGATTTGTCTGCAGATTTTAGAACAGACTTATCAGTGCTGTTTTTATTGAAGAAATTATTGATTCATTATGTAGAATTCCAAAGAAGCAAAGGGTGTGAAGCACAAAAGAATTGCTGGATCTTTTAAAGTGGAATGGCTTAATGAAACAGTAGAAACTGCTACACCGAAAGCTCATGATCCTTACTAATCAAGAACCTATCAATATCTGCTTTAAATATGCCAATTGATTTGGCCTCCACAGCCGTATGTGCAATGAAATCCACATATTCAGCAGTTTCTGGCTAAAGAAATTCCTCCTCATCTCTATTCTAAAGGGAAATTCTTCTACTATAAGGCTGTGAACTCTGGCCCTTGACTCTCCCACTAATAGAAACATCCTCTCCATGTTGACTCTATCTATGCCGTTCAATATTCACTAAGTTTCCATGAGATCTCCCCTCATCCTAAACTCTAGTGAAAATAAATCCAGATCCATCAAACGATCCTCTTGCATTAAAACTTTCTTGCCTGGGATCATTCTCTTAAATCTTTTCTGGATCCTCTCCAATGCTAGCACATCCTTTCTTAGATATGGGGCCAAAATACTTTGTTATTGACAATTTTTCCTGATAAACAATCACCGCAAGCAGCGGTCTGTAGCTGCCCTATTTGAGCTGAATCGTATGCTTCATTTGGCATTTTTGTGGTGTTGCTGGAGTCTTGCTGGTGTAGGAGTGGTGCAGTATGTTTGGGCTGGAGTTGCTGAAGTAGATGGAGGCAATTCAATGTGGCACAGCTGAGGTGATGTGTGGAAAGATCTGAGGTTTGATTGATTTAAGAACCAGGCCAAATTGGAGAGGTAGGTTTCTGGCTATATCGAGGCAGTGGAGCCAAGCCCGTGGATGAGGAATGACCTGGGGTCTGGGTGATCTAAGTGCCGGGCCAAATTGAAATAGTCAGTGGTGAGAGACGGACTGGGCCAGCTCGCTGCTCCACTTTGTTTGCTCAACTCCGGACTGAGGCTGTAGTCTGCAACTAGTGGCCTTCTGAATCAGCTGCAGTGATGCCTGGTGTTGTGAACTTCAATCGTTAGGACAATTTTTATTTGTGTTTTTTTTCTCTCTGTACACTGGGTGTTTGATGGTCTTCTTTTGTTTTCAATGGCTCGATTCGGGCTTTTTGTTTCGTGGCAGCCAATAAGGAGACAAATCTCAAGGTTGTATAAAGGATACATATTTTAACAATAAAATGGACTTTGACCTTTAAAGCCATTTACATTACTCTAAAAGTGATCTGACCAATGCCTTGTAAACCCTTAGCTTTGTATCCTTTCTGACATCTTAGTTCTCTCTAAATGAATGCTAACATTTTTTTTAAATTTAGCGATATAACATCATAACAGGCCCTAATGGCCCCAATGTCAGCAACTAACCTACAAACTGGTATGACTTCAAAATCTGGGAGTAAAGTGGAGTACTCAGTGGTTGAATTGATCCTGGGTCACTGGCACCCTAACAGCATCACACTAAATGCTGCTCTACTCTGTCACTCCACTGCATTTGCATTTCTTACTACCAACTCAAACTGCAAGTTAACCTATAGGGAATCCTGCACTAGGACATCTGATGCACCATCAATAGCTCTCGAAGACTGGAAGTGAACGATAGGCTTTTATTAACAGCAAAAGGGAGCTCGACATCTCAAAGACTGACGGAGGAGCAGTGGCCCAATTGCCTTTATCCAGGGGTCTGTGGGAGGAACCACAGGAACAGTCAGCAGAGGGGCGTGTCCAGACAGGTATACATAGTTTACCACATTCACCCCTCCTTTGTTTTAAAAGAGAGTCCCCACAGGGCGAAGTTTCTTACAAGTATATTTACAGGTCAAGTCCGTTGCTGCGATCTACGTAGCACCAGCGGTGATTGCACCAGTGCCGATGGTGATTGCATAGGTGACAGTAGTTGTGCTGGCTCCGGCCTGACTTGAGGTGCCAGCCCGTTAGGCATCAGTAACCCCTCATGCGTGTGTGTGGCGCCTGGTATGGGAGTGTCGTGAGGAGTCTGTATAGGACTTGGTGTGTGCGGTGTCTCGTGGGTATACACCTCGGTGAGTACGGGGTTCATAGTCACCGTGGACTGTTAAGGGTAGGGGTCTGGTGCTCCTGTGGTGCCAGGTCGCTGGTGGAGACCGCGCCCTCCCGCCCATCAGTTAAGACCACGTAGGCATACTGGGGGTTCGCATGAAGTAGGTGAACCCTCTTGACCATCGGGGAGTATTTATTGCTCCTCGCATGTTTCTGGAGCAGCACTGGCCCTGGGGATGTCAGCCAAGCTGGTAGGGTGGTCCCAGTAGCAGACTTCCTGGGAAAAGAAAAGAGTCGCCTGTGAGGGGTGGCATTGGTGGACGTGCATAACAGGGAGCGGATGGAGTGGAGTGCCTCGGGGAGAACCTCCTGCCAGTGTGAGACCGGCAATCCCTTTGACCTAAGGGCTAAAAGTGTGGCCTTCCACACTGTGACATTCTCCCTCTCCACCTGTCCATTTCCCCGGGGATTATAACTCGTGGTCCGACTTGTAGCAATACCCCTAACCAGCAGGTACAGGCGCAGCTCATCACTCATAAAGCAGGACCCTCTATCACTGTGGATATAGCAGGGATATCCGAACAGAGTGAAGAGCTGGCGCAGGGCTTTTATGACGGACGTAGCAGTGGTGTCGGGGCAAGGGATGGCAAAGGGGAACCGTGAGTACTCATCGATAACATTGAGAAAATAGACATTGCGGTCAGTGGAGGGAAGGGGGCCCTTAAAGTCAACACTCAGTTGCTCAAAGGGTCGGGTGGCCTTGATAAGTTGTGCCTTTTCAGGACGGTAGAAGTGCAGTTTGCACTCAGCGCAGACTTGGCAGTCCCTGGTCATCATCCTGATGTCTTCAAGGGAGTACGGCAGGTTCTGGGCTTTCACGAAATGGAAAAGCCGGGTGACCACTGGGTGGCAAAGATGTGCATGGAGGGCGTATAGCTGGTCGAGCTGTGCGCTGGCACACGGTCCCTGGGATAGGGCATCAAGGGGCTCATTGAGTCTGCCAGGCCGGTACAGGATGTCATAGTTGTAGGTGGAGAGTTTCATTCTCCACCTCAAAATTTTATTATTTTTGGTTTTGCCCCGCTGTTGGTTGCTAAACGTGAACGCAACTGATGGCTGGTTGGTCAGCAAGGTGAACCATTTGCCAGCGAGATAGTGCCTCCAGTGCCTAATAGCTTCCACTATGGCCTGGGCTTCTTTCTCCACCGCAGAGTGCCGAATTTCAGAGCCTTGAAGGGTACGAGAAAAGAATGCTACCGGCCTTCCTGCCTGATTGAGGGTAGCAGCAAGCACGAACTCGGAGGCGTCACTCTCTACTTGGAAGGGATTGGTCTCGTCCACCGCATGCATCGTTGCTTTGGCAATGTCCCCTTTAATGCGGCTAAAGGCCACACGGGCCTTGGCTGAGAGGGGAAATGCGGTGGACTTGACCAGGGGTTGGGCCTTGTCCACGTAGTGAGGGACACATTGGGCATAATAGGAAAAGAAGCCCAGGCACCGTTTGAGGGCTCTGAGGGTGTTGGGAAGTGGGAGTTCTAACAGGGGGCGCATACGGTCGGGGTCAGGGCCAATGACTCCGTTCTCCACTACACACCCAAGGATAGCAAGTTGGGTGGTTCCGCACACACGCTTGTCCCTGTTATAGGTGAGGTTAAAAGCTTTGGCTGCTTGGAAAAATTGTTGGAGGTTGGTGTCGTGATCCTGCCGGTCGTGACCGCAGATGGTGATGTTATCCAGGTATGGGAACGTGGCCTTCAGTTGGCACTGGTCAACCATCCGGTCCATTTCCCTCTGGAAGACAGAGACACCATTCGTGTCACCGAAGGGGATGCGCAGGAAGTGATAGAGCCTGCTGCCTGCCTCGAAGGCGGTGTAGGGACGGTCCTCCGGGCGGATGGGGAGCTAATGGTAAGCAGATTTCAGATCTATTGTCGAGTCCACCTTGTACTGAGCTATTTGGTGGACCATATCCGCGATGCGGGGTACGGGTACGCGTCAAGCTGCGTGAACCTATTGATGGTCTGGCTATAGTCCACGACCATCCTATTTTTCTGCACGGTCCCAACAATGACCACCTGGGCCCTCCAAGGACTTGTGCTTGGCTCAATAATCCCCTCCCTGAGCAGCCTCTGCATCTCTGACTGAATGAGGGCCCTGTCCCCCGCGCTGTATCTCCTGCTTTTAGTTGCCACAGGTTTACAGTTGGGGGTCAGGTTGGTGAACAGCGGTGGGGGAGGGATCTTGAGGGTGATGAGGCTGCAAGTGGTGTCCGTAGTGCGGCTGTTGGCATGGTGTTGGGTGGGATGTGCGGGTCAGTGTGTGTGTGTGGTTAGTAGCGGGGTATGTGACAAAGTCCCACAGAACTGAGGATTTCTGACAGTGATTGGTGGGATGGGCCCGTCATACTCAATTGTCACGCTTTTCAGGTGGCTCTGGAAGTCGAGTCCCAATAATACAGGCGCACACAGTTGAGGCATGACCAGTAGCGCAAAGTTCCGATACTCTGTCCCCTGCACCACCAATGTCACTACACAACCCCCCCGGATGTCTGTTGTATGCGACCCAGAAGCCATGGCGACCTTCTGGCTTACCGAACATGTCACGAGTCCGCAGCATTGTACCGTGTCCTTGTGAATTAAACTCTCAGTGCTGCCCATGTCAAACAGGCAGCTAGTCCTGTGCCCCTCCACCAGGATGTCCATCATTGACCTTGCAAGCTGGTGTGGAGCGCTTTGGTCGAGGATCACGGAGGCCACAGTTGAATCACCGTCTTGGTGCCCAGTAAGCACCCGTGTGTCGGAGGCAGTGCGAGGTGATGCCGACCAAGATGGCCGCCCCTATGCCTCACACGCGGCGGGCAGGCAAGATGGCAGCAACCAAGATGGCTGCCCCCATGCCTTGCACGCGGTGCTGTTCAACCCCGCTCGTGGTTTGGACTTACAGGCATTGGCTAAGTGGCCCTTCTTTCCGCAGCCAAAGCAGGTAGCTTCTTGAGCTGGGCAGCATTTTCGAGGGTGCTTCTCGAGCCCACAGAAGTAACAATTCGCGGACTTGCGACTGGCAGCAGTCGTGGTTGATTCGCCAGCAGGTTGCGGGAACTTCACGGACTCACGACTGGCAGCAGCCGAGGTTGACCGGCTGGTGGGTTGCAGGGTCTGCAGTGTCCACAAGGCCGTCGGGAGATCGCCCACCTGGACAGCATCAGCGTTGTGCAGAGCGGCCTCCAGTGTGTCAGTCAGCTCGTTCGCCGAATGTAACATAAGATCGGTGTGTTCCAGCAGCCACTGGAGCATGTACACTGACCTGATCCCCGTGACGATGATGTCTCTTATTAGGAGCTCCGCATGCTGTTCTGCCCTCATCCCTCTGCTATCGCAGGCCCGCACGAGTGTCTGTAGGGCCCGGACAAACTCAGCGCTCGACTCTCCGGCCTGCTGCTGCCGTGTCACTAAGCGATGTCTTGAGTAGATGGTGTTCTCTGGCCGCAGGTATTGTCTTTTGAGGACATCCATCGTGCCCTGGTAGTCCGTTTGGTCCCTGATCATGGAGTAGATCCATGGACTGACCCTGGAGAGGAGAACTCTGTGCATCGTGGCAGGCTTGGGCAGTTGAATCTCCTCCAGGTACGATTCGAAGCATGCTAGCCAGAGTTCGAAAGCATCGCCGGCTTCCTGGGATTGAGGGTCAAGATCCAATCTGTCGGGTTGTAAAATGCTCTCCATGTTTTAAAATTGCTGTTAATAAAATTGATGCACCATCAATAACTCTCAGAGATTGGAAGTGAATGATAGGCTTTTATTAACAGCAAAAAGGAGCACGGCGTCTCGAAGACTGAGGGAGGAGCAGTACCCCAATCACCTTTATACAGCAGTCTGTGGGAGGAGCCACAGGAGCAGTCAGCAGAGGGTCATGTTCAGACAGATATACATAGTTTACACAACACCCAAGTTCCTTTGCACCTCAGATTTCTGAATTTCCTCCCTGTTTAGAAGTAGTCTATGCCTCTTTATTCCCTCTACCAATGTGCATGATCATGCACTTCCCCACAGTGATATTCCATCTGCCATTTCTTTGCCTATTCTACTAAACTTTCCTAGTCCTTCTGCAGACTTCCTGGTTCCTCAACACTTCCTGCCACTCTACCGAACTGTGGATCACCCACAAACATGGTCACAACGCCATCAATTATGCCATCCAGATCATTAACATATTACGTGAGAATTAGTGGGCCCAACACCACCTCCTGCGGAACACAACTAGTCACTGCCAGCCAACTATAAAAGGCCTTCTTTATGCCCACTCTTTTCCTCCTGCTGATCAGTTGCTATGCTGTCCCTGTTAGTATCTTCGCTGTAATACCATGGACTCTTATCTTGTTTAGCAGCCTGTTGCGTGGCACTCTTTCAAAGGCTTCTAAAAATCCAAGTAAACATCATTTGCTGACTCTATTTATCCTGCTCAGCTCCTCTCTCATGCCTCTGAGGTTACTTTTACTTCACTGATACATCCGATTTTAGCTTCAAACTGCAAGGTAAATTCTATCATATTCTGATCACTACCTCTGAATTGTTCCTTTACTTTAAGTTCCCTAATCAAATCTGGTTCATTACACAATACCCTTTACAGAATTGTCCCTTCTCTGGCGAGCTCAGCTGCAAGCTGCTCTAAAAAGCCATCTCAAATGCATTCTACAAATCTTTCTCTTCAAATCGAGCATCAACCTGATTTTCCCAGTCTAACTGCATATTGAAATACTCATAGCCAGCGTTTGAAATTTTAAAATGGAGCATTCTATTTACATTTATGTTAACATTTGTTAGGATTTTAATCTAAAGAGAAATAGGCAACAGTGATTGATACACAGTGAGGTAAGGAGAGCAGAGAGATCAGCAGCCCAGGTGGGGTGGATCATGAGCAGTCTGAGAAGGGAGAGCGAAGCTTGGACAGAGAGTCCCGAAGATGTTGCTAAGTGGATCTGGCAAACCGGGTGCAGTGCAACCTGACCCGAAAGGAAGGCAGTGGATCAAGCAGACCTGAAAAGGTAAATGAATGGGGGAAGTGAAGCAGACATGGATGTAAATTGGAATTCAAATGAACTTGAAAGGTTAATGGCCTAGCGGACCATGTAGGGTGAAGGGAGTACAAACCAAGGAATGTGCAGCAGTGATTGGTTGATTGGAAGTGGACCATGACATGTGAGAAGGTGCAGTGTTATGAGCCAGTGCACCATGCGGGATAAAACGTGAAAGGGATGAACACAGTGGAAATGAACCACCAAGGACACGGAGGTCAAAGGCGACAGTGAGAAACACAGAGACAGCAGGACCGTCACGAGTGGATCAACTGGCTGGGGGCCCAGCAGGGAGGTGTTCAAGTGGACCTGAAGGAAGATGGAAAGGTGGAGCCCAGGCAGGACTGGAATGTGTCATTATGACACTAGCATGTCATGGCAGAATGGGATTTCTGCGGACCTGAAGGTAGATGGCTTAGAGGACTGAGCATAGTGAACAGAATGAGAGATAACTAACTAAGGAATGTGATCCACTGCGGGGGGGGGATTAATAACAGACAGTGAAATGTGAAGAAGTGTGGGCTGACAGGTTAGGTGCAGCAAGGCAGAGCAATGTGAGAGTGACCCACGTGGGACTGTGAGGTTGCTGGTAGCGGGCAGAAGCACAGAGGAAGCAGGCTGATCCAGTGTGGCCCTGGCAAATTTGATACAGAACTGGGAGGGTGAAGGGTGTAGGGCGAACCGGGATCAGGGGTGGACACAGCAAGAGAGAAATTATGCCAGGGGATTGGAAATGGGCCACAAAAATGAGGAGTAGTGGGGTGATGAGCCAGCACATATGGTGGGGGTAGTGGGAACATAAACAACCTGAGAAGGGAGAACAAATCACGGAGGCCAGAGAGGCACTGATACAGAGACAATGGGATGATCCAGAGTGGATCTGGCAACCCACCTTGCTGGGTGAAGCTCAGGCAAACCTGAATGGATAATGACAGGATGGCGGCCAAACAGACCTGAGAGGCATAGAGCCGAGCAGATCATGTAAGCAGAGGTGGACAGCGTGAAGGGGCACCTAACCCAGGATAAGTTGCAAGGTGAAGCATGGGGAGCAGGGTTATTGGTAGTGGTCCACAAATTAACCCTGTAGGGTGAGGCAGAAATTATGTGAATAAATAGCATAAGAGAGTCTGGATTTGCAGGCTGAAGTGCCTGTTTCCCAGATGTATGTCTATGATTAAAAGGGAAGATAAGTGACAGTGAGCTCATTGCATCCCTATTAGCCACTTCAACAAACAATCCAATTCAGAAACTTCCCTTCATCTCATTTGAGTTTGTTTCCCTTGCCGCTTTCTTGTTGGGTATAGTCTGGGCTTGGTATGGGAACTGCACTTCCCTCAATCGCAGGACTCTGCAGAGAGTGGTGCGGATAGCCCAGCACATCTGTAGATGTGAACGTCCCACTATTCAGGACATTTACAAAGACAGGTGTGTAAAAAGGGCTCAAAGGATCATTGGAGACCTGCGTCACCCCAACCACAAACTGTTCCAGCTGCTACCATCCAAGAAACAGTAATACAGCATAAAATCCAGGACCAACAGGCTCCAGGGCAGCTTCTTCCACCAGGCCATCAGACTGCTTAATTCATGCTGATACAGTTGTATTTTGATGTTACATTGACTGTCCTGTTGTGCATACTATTTATTACAAATTTCTATAAATTGCACATTGGACAGTTAGACAGAGATGTAACGTAAAGACTTCTACTCCGCATGTATATGAAGGATGTAATTAATAAAGTCAATTCAATTCAATTCACCACTGGATTTTCAGGCCTTCCATGGTTACGGTCACACTGAGATTATCTGTGCCAGTGCTGTCTTACACTCAAGGAAACACAATGTCCATAGAATGCAAGCTTGAAAAGAAAGGAACTACTAGACCTGAAGAGTGGTGAACAGAATTTTTTGTGAGGATACTGTAAATAATAACAGGATCTTTTCTATCAACTAATGAAATTATAACAAGAGTATAGTATAGAAAGTGCAGCAACAGAGACTAATGAAGAATCCTCATGGTGTACAACTATAAATCCACAAAATAACACTCTCCCTCATTTAGCAAAATCCATCTGCTAAATTGCATTAGCCACTTGAGCTTACATTGCAGTTTCAAGCTGAACAACGCCAGCCATAATTGTCATTTAACAAATGTACAGAAACAGCTCACCAAAGCATCATCCCCTTTGCAAGTTGTCAACTTGACCTGTGCCACTTTAATTTCGGTACTCCAACATCAGCAAACAACTTGAACATCTTCACCTGAAACTATATTTCCCCTTATCTTTGGTTCATTCATTACAGTGGAGATGATCTGTATCTGCAATGCTCAACGCACTGCAGCAAATTAGGAAGAGATCCCTTTAATGATCATTAGGAATGAACAATACATGCTTTCCTCCCATCTACTACTAGAGCATACAAATAATAGATATAGAGAAACCCAAATCCCCATTGTCACACAGTTCCCAATTTGCCTTCCTATTGAAGTGGATCTTGCTCAGATTACACATGCCAGAATAAATCAAATCAGCATGTCAAACAGTCTCGTATTTCCACTCAAGGGCAAAGCTTTAAAGTTGTCAACTAATTATTTTTGAGCATTCTCTGTGCTTTGTGAGGATAAATAATAACAAGATATCTTTCATCAATTACTATTTTTGTGCTTTGTCTGTCTGTCTTAGAAATGTCTTTGCAATTTCAAGTACTTCTGCATAGTGCTCTCCAGTGGCTGTGAGATCGCTGGGGCATGGCTGCTGAGGAAAATCTTACAAGTGTCTCCAAGTTCTGATCACCCTCATCTCGATGAGCTTCAGACCACCACATCAGGGCATGAGAGGTAACAGTACAGACATGTTTGTTAATGGCAGCAACAAGGGCAATAATGGGGTGCAGTGATGCAGCAAGAGTTCCCCAAGTTAGCAAGTTGAGTCATTCTTTATGGAGCCATGCCATGTTCCAAGCACAAAGCAATATCCATTTGCTAGGAGACAGATTGTTGGAGACCTAAACATACTGACTGCCTTTGCTAGAATGGGGTCCTGAATCATGGATGCACAAGTCTAGCTTGGATGTCAGTAAGCTGAGGTGCCAAGGTGAAATTGGAGCTTTCACTTTTACCTTTACTTAGATGGAGACTTTGATACCTGTCTGCATACACGGCTGGCTTCAGAATACAGGCTATTCTATGCTGTAAAGAATGGGCTCCAAACTCTGCACCAAGATGTGTGCAACGTAGAGTGGTTCCCAAGCTTCTCGATATCTTACACAAGCCATAAAATTGGCTGATTAATAATCCAACCACCTCCATATGCTTCCATATAAAACTTCGTCTGTAGGCTGCTGCTTATAATCCTAATTTAAGTCCTTCAGAACAAAAGGGGTGTTGTCTGGAAGCTGACATCTGACCTACTGTCACACTCTAAACTGGTAACTATGAATTCTGCCTGTTTATTCATCATATGTAGATTTCACCCCTGAACGACTGCAGTGTCAGGGCTTAGATTAGTAGGTGCGAGGACAGATGCAGCAACAGAACACTATCTTCTTCTGACAGACAGTTCAGCTGCTGGGGTTACTGAGGTTTCTATGCTATGAAAGAAATGAGGGGAATGCCATGGTGAATCAGAATCAGAATCAGGTGTTTGTCACTGGCATATGTTGCGAAATTTGTTAACTTAGAAACAGCAGTACAATGCAATACATGATAATATAGAAAGAAAAAAAGTAAATCAATTATGGTAAGTACCTATATATGTATATTAAATATTAAGATTAAAAATAGTGCAAAACAGAAATAATATTTAAAAAGTTGAGGCAGTGCTCATGGGTTCCATGTTCACTTAGGAATCAGATGGTAGAAGGGAAGAAGCTGTTCCTGAATCACTGAGTGTGTGTCTTCAGGCTTCTGAACCTCCTACCTGATGGTATCAATGAGAAGAGGACTTGTCCTGGGTGAGGGAGGTCCTTTACAATGGATGCCGCCTTTCAGAGGTACAACTCCCTGATGAAGTACTGGATACTACAGAGGCTAGTACTTGATATGCAGCTGACTAATTTTATAACTTTCTGTAGCTTCATTCAGACCTGTGCAGTAACCACACACCCACCCATGATACCAAACAGTGATGAAGCCAGTCAGAATGCTCTTCATGGTACATCTATAAAAATTTTCAAGTGTTTTAGCTGACAAACCAAATCTCTTCAAACTCCTAATGAAATATAGCCTTTGCTTGTTTATAGCTGCATCAATATGTTGAGACCAAGTTATATCCTTAGAGATCTTGATACCCAAGTACTTGAAATTGCTCCCTCTCTTCACTTCTGATCATTCTATAAGGATTGGTTTGTGTTTCCTCATCTTGCCCTTCCTGAAGTCCACAATCAGCTCTTTTGTCTTACTACATTGAATGCAAGGTCTGTACTGTGACACCACTCAACTAGCTGATATATCTCACTCCTGCACACCCTCTCATTTCCATCTGGGATTTTATCAGCAATGGTTGTATCATCAGCAAATTTATAGTTGGCATTTGAGTTTTACCTGGCCATGCAGTCATGGGTATTGAGGGAGTGGAGCTAAGCACACACTGTTACTGTTACACACACTATTACACAGTGTTGGTCATCAGCAAGGAGGAGATATGATTACCATTCCACATAGATGTGGTCTTCCACTTAGGAAGTCAAGGATCCAATTGCAGAGGGAGGTACAAAGGCCCAAGTTCAGTCATTTATTGATCAGAATGGAGGGGGTCTGGTCTGAGGGACATGTGGAAACCACTCAAGTAGCCAGGTAGGGAAATTTGTGGATAAGGGAAAAGTGAATTGTGAGAAGAATTAGAGATGATCATGCTGATTACACCAGTTCTGAGTTGGCTAGGCAGATATCACTAGTAAAGCCACCTCCAGGTTGATCACCAAGTGGACATGGCAAAAATCCTGGCAGGATGTTGCTGCGATCTTTGGTTATAAGCCATCTTTATTTGCAGGAGAGGTGGAAATATCAAAGTGAGTATGGTGCACTGCATAATTGCGACAACAATGAGAGTAAATTAGAAGGCACAGGAAACATATATTCAAAAGAAGAAGGTAAGATGAGGCAACTATGGCTGATAAGGGAAGTCAAAGGCAGCAAATAATCAAAAGTGAGGATATAAAATACAGTCGGCCCTCCTTATCCGCAGGGGATTGGTTCCAGGACCCCCCGCAGACACCAAAATTTGCAGATGCTCGAGTCCCTTATTTAACATGTCTCAGTGTGGTGGTCTTTAGGACCAGCGGAACCCCAGACTTTATTTAACATGCTTCCATGCGGTGGACATTAGGACATGGCGCAGCTCTGAATCCGCAATGTTTCTGTTCACAAAAATAATCACGATCGCTATTGAAAATAAGGTGGAAGTAAAAAAGCGATCGGAAAGAGTTGAAATGCCATCAGTCATTGGAAAAGCGTTAGGCTAAAGTTGGTCAATGATCGGAACAATTTTAACGGAGCATGTGAAAGGCCCTGCCCTGATGAAAGCTACAATTATTACTAAGCAACGCAGTGCTTAAATTATTGAAATATGTATGTTTCTTAAGTGTCTTATATACATAGAAAGGTAAAATATGCACTATATACTAAGAAAAACGTTTGACTAACTGACGCTAAATAATACCAGATGTACCTGTTCCGACTTCAAATCCGACTACAAGACGGACTTGGGAACCGAACTCATTCATAACCCGGGGACTGCCTGTACCTTTAAGTCATTTCTAGATTATAATACCTAATACAATGTAAGTTCTATGTAAATAGTTGTTATATTGTAATGGTTAGGGAATAATGACAAGAAAAAAATAATCTGTACATACTCAAGCAACGAGTGCTGGAGAGAGAACTTCTGGGTTTTCCCGATCCATGGTTGGTTGAATCCGTGCATGCGGAATCCGCAGATAAGGAGGGCCAACTGTATAGCAAAAAGTAATGGAAAATTGAAAGATTAGGAAACTTCTATAAGCCAGCAGAAGGCAACTAAAATAAAAACAATGAAGAGGGAAAAGATACAAAATAAAGGTAAGCTAACCAATACTAGAAAAGAGGTTACCAAAAGATGTTTCAGGTATATAAAGAGTAAAAGAGCGGCGAGAGTAGATATTGGAGTGTTGAAAATGATGCTGGAGAGTTATAATGGAGAACAAATAAATGTGGAAAAACTTAATAAGTAGCTTGGGTATATTATAAGTATATTATTTGATTTTCACTGAGGAAGACAGCAGTATGCCAGAAACTCAAGAGTGTTAGGTGGTAAGAGTGAGTGTAGTTGCTATTACTAAGGAGAAGGTATTGGAAGTTGAAAGCTCTCAAGATAGATATATCAACTGAATCAGACAGAAAATAGTCAAGGGTTCTGAAACAGGTAGATGAAGAAATTGTAGAAACATTAATTGTGATCTTTCAAGAATTACTAGAACCTGGAATCATTTCAAATAATAGGACAATTGCAAATGTCACTCCATTCTTCAAGAAGGGAGAGCAACATAAGACAGGAAGTTATAGGCCAGTCAGCCTGACTGCAGTGGTTGGGAAGAATTTGTCATTTTAAGGATCAGGTTTTGGGATACTTGGAGGCACATGATGAAATAGGCTAAAATCAACATGGTCCTCTTAAGAGGAAATCTTGCTTGCTGTTCAAATTCTTTGAGGAAATAACTGGAAAAATAGACAAAGGAGAATCAATGGGTATTGTTTAGTTGGATTTTCAGAAAGTCTTTGACAAGGTGCCACACATGAGGCTACTTAACAAGAGCCCTTGGTATTACATGAAAGATAGCAGCATGGTTAGAAGATTGGCTGATTGGTAGGAATTGTAGAATTAAAATTAGAATTTTTATTTCTTACATCTATTTCACAAGATGAAAGAGGAAAAATCTTTATGTTGCTTCTCTGTCGCTATGTACAAGCAATAAGGAAGGACAATGTGGGAGGATATTTCCAAAACACTAAAAATGTATGCATAATTGTTTTGCATGCATGTATGTACAGTCGGATATGCAGACAGATCACTGTGTATTGTTAAATCTGATGGCCTAGTGAAAGAAGCTGTCCTGCAGCCTTTTGGTTCAGGTCTTTACGCTGCAGTAAAGTTTGCCAGACAGAAGCAGCTGAAGCAGTTCGTGCTTGGGGTGGTTGGAGTCCCATGATCCTCCAGGCCCTTTTTGCACACCTGTTGCTTTAAATGTCCTGAATGGAGGAAAGTTCACATCCACAGATGCATTGGGCTATCCCACCACTCTCTGCAGTGCCCTACGATTGAGGGTAGTATAGCTTCCGTACCAGGTGGTGACACAGCCACACAGGTTGCTCTCGATGGTGCCCCTGTAGAAAGTCCTGCGGATTTGTGTACTCATGCCAAACTTCTTCAGCCATCTCAGGTGAAAGAGGTGCTGTTGTGCTTTTTTTCACCACACAGCCAGTATGTACAGACCACATGAGATCCTCAGTGATATGTATCCCGAGGAGCTTGAAACTTCTCACCCTCTCAAATACAGTCCCATTGATGTCAATAGGGGCTAGCCTGTCTCCGTTTCTCCTGTAGTCCACAATCAAATCCTTTGTTTTTTTGACATTGAAGGAAGGCTGTTTTCTTGACACCACTGTGTCAGGGCATTGACATTTTCTCTGTAGGAAATAAGGTCTCTTAATGCCGTGGCATCTGAAAATTTGATCATCAGATTAGAGCTGTGTGTGGCAACACATATATATCTGTATATGGAGTAACGGAGGGGGCTGAGGACACAGCACTGGGGGGCTCTTGTGTTGGAGTATTATCCAATTACAGCAATTTTGGGGATTATTCCAGAGGAAGCAAGCAAAGTGTCTGCCTCCGCCCAACATGTGATAGCTATTTCAAATTTACTGGCTAGGACAGCTATTTTGCTACACTGGAAAGAATCTAACCTGCCTACTGTTTTCTATTGGCTCTCCTCCGTCATGTCATGTTGAAACTTGGAGAAAATTAGAAGCCGGACATTTGATACATCTTTTGATTTTGAACAAGTGTGCCGACCCTTTATGCAATATTTTCACATGATTTAATTTATCTTTATTTATTTTTTTTTTTTGAATTCTCTTTGGAGAATATCCTTGTCCATGAAGGTTTGGAGATGACTGGAAGGATGTGCTTTTTTTTCTCCCTCTCTTACTTTTTTAAGTTTATCCTCATTTGGACTGCCCAATCTTTCTTTTCCTTTCTTTTTTTTTTCTTTCTCTCTTTTTTTTATTTTAGTTAGTGGGGTTTTTCTTTCTCTATCAATAAAATTTCCAGTCTTTTTTTTACGATTGCTATGAGGCGTTGTAATTTCTCTCTGACCATTGTATATATAACAGCATAAGTTATCACCTATTTGAGTTTGATATTATATGCTTTTTGTCTTTAATATTGCTGTTTATATGCCTTTTATATTATCTACTTGTTAAACTCCTCTTTCGATTTGTATTTGTTTATTCTTTATTTGAAAATCAATAAAAAAGATTGAAAAATGAAATGGAGTATTGTGAGCGATTTTGGGTCCCTTATCTAAGAAAGGATATGCTAGCATTGGAAAGAGTCCAGACAATATCCACAAAAATTATCTTGGAAATGAAAGTATTAATGTATGAGAAGAATTTGATGACCTGTAGTTGCTGGAGTTTAGAAGAATGAGAGGATATTTCATTGAAGCCTATAGAATATTAAATAGAGTGGACAAAGAGAGTATGTTTCCTATAGTGTGGGACTCATAAGAATAATAGAGAAGTACAGCACAGAAACAGACCCTTTGGCCCATCTAGTCCATGCTGAGATAATTTATGAACTGCCTACTCTCATATACCTGCAGCAGGGCCATTGTTCTCCATATCCCTGCTATCAATGGACTTATCCTAACTTCTCCCTTAAATGCTGAAATTGAGCTCATATGCACCACTTGTGCTGGCAACTCATTCCACACTCCCAAGTCCCAGTGACTGAAGAAGTTTCCCCTCATGTTCCCCGTAAACTTCTCACCTTCTACCCTTAACCCATAGCCTCTGGTTGTAGTCCTATCAATCCTCAGTAGAAAAGGCCTGCTTGCATTTAGCCCAGTGGTTCCCAACCTTTTTTTGGCTATGCCCCACCTAATTACCTCTAAAACCCTGATGCCCCCTGTGGTGATACATAATTCTTATTATTCAAAAAATGAACTCCTATTCACCTGGAGGAAGCCTAAAAGACCATTAACTTGGTTTAAACAAGCTTCCAAAGAACATAGCATTCATGAAAGAGAAAAATAAAAGAACCAAAGGGCTGTTAAAGTTCTGAGAAAGAAATTACTAAGAAATTGTAAAAAAAAGAACATTAAGTGATATTAAAATAATAATAATAATAAATAAATAAAACAATGCCAATTCATTTCTACAGCATACAAAGACAGATACACCGTTTAAAAGAGATGACGCAATGTACACACCTTCACACCACCAAGAACCGAAAGCTACTGCAAAAAGCAGCATTGGCGCAACCTCGTACGAGTTTCTTCCACGTTTGGACTTGTTCATCCATTCCTTCCTACATCAGTCAATTCATTAATTTAATTATGAAAGCCATTTGATGGTTGTAATGATGGTGATACACTATATATACAGTACATATGCAATTACACATGTACATACACACAAGTATTTTTATGTATGCATACTGTATATACACATATGTATTAACTCGCACACACACTCATACTCACACAGACTTACTAGAAAAAATTCACTGTTAATAACTCATTCTCGAATTGCCCCCCTTAAAAATCAAATTACCCCCCTGTGGGGCATACACGTTGGGAACCACTGATTTAACCTATATGTACCCCTCATAATGTTGTGTACCTCTGTCAAATCTCCTCTCGAACTTCTACATTCTAAGGAATACAATTCTAACCTATTTAATCTTTCCTTATAACTCAGGTCCTTCAAACCCAAGAATATCCTTGCAACTTTTCTTTGCACTCTTTCAATTTTGTTTGCCTCTTCCCTGCAGGTAGGTGACCAAAACTGCACACAATACTCAAAATTAGGCCTCACTAATGTCTTGTACAAACTTTAACGTAACATTTTGTCTTCTGTGCTCAATACAGATGGCCCCCATTTTTCGAACGTTTGCTTTATGTCAGCTCGCTGTTACAAAAGACCTACATTAGTACCTGTTTTCACTAAGCAAAGAGGATTTCCACTTTTACAAAAAAAAGACGCCCAGTTTATACATGTGTTTACCCCAAGAAAGACTACCATGATCGTGAAGCCTTGTGCAGGCAGTTGTGTGTGCATGCGTGTACGTGCCGATTTTTTCTCCAAATCGCTTTTGACTTAGGTCACGGGTCTCCAATCAGAGGAGCAACCCTCTACTACCACTCTCTGGCTTCTCCCACAAAGCCAATATCTAATCCAATTTACTACCTTCTCCACAATGCCAAGCAACTGAACGTTCTGCACTAGCCTCCCACTGGGACCTTGTCAAATGCAATACTAATGTCCATGTAATCAACATCCATTGCCTTCCCTCATCCACTTTCCTGGTAACTTCTTTGAAAGACTCTATAAGATGAGTTGGACATGCCCTGCCACAGAAGAAGCCATGCAGACTATCCTTAATTGGTCCATGTCTATTCAAATATTTATATATCATGTCCCTTAGAATACCTTCCAATAACTTTCCCAAACTGATGGCAGATTCACTGGACAATTCACTGGATGAGAGGCATTGAATGTGTGGATAGTCAGAGGCTTTTACCCACGGCTGAAATAGCTAACACAAGAGAGCACAGTTTTAAGGTGCTTGGAAGTAGGTATAGCGGAGATGTCAGGGTATGTTTTTTTACATAGAGAGTGGTGAGCGCATGAATGGGCTTCTGACAATGGTGGTGGAGGCAGGTACGATAGGGTCTTTTAAGAGTCTCCTGGATAGGTACTTGTAGCTATGGGTAACCCTAGGTAATTTCTAAAGTAAGTGCATGTTCATCACAGCATTGTGGACAGAGGTGGCTATATTATGCTGTAGGTTTTCTCTTTTTCTATGTTTCTACAAGAGCAGGGATGTGCTTCTGAGGATTTATAAGGCACTACTGAGGCCTCACCTTGACTATTATGAACAGTTTTGGGCTCCTCTTCGAAGAAAAGATGCGCTGGCATTGGGGAGGTTCACATGGATGATTCCGGGTATGAAAGGGCTATCATACATTTGATAGCTCTGGTTCTGTACTTGCTGGAATTTAGAAGGATGAGTGGGGATCTCCTTGAAACATTTTGAATGTTGAAGGGCCTAGACCAAGTTGATGTGTAAAGGATGCTTCCCATAGCAAGGGGTCTAGGACAAGAGGGCACAGCCTCAGGATAGAGGGGCTTCCATTTAAAATAGAAATGCAGAGAATTTCTTTAGTCAGAGGGTGGTGAATTTGTGGAATTTATTACTGCAGGCAGCTGTGAAGGTCAGGTTGTTAGGTGCATTTAAGGCAGAGCTTGATAGATCCCTGATTGGACACAGCATCACAGGTTACAGGGAGAAGGCTGGGGAGTGGGCCTGAGGAGGGGGAGAAAAGGGTCAGCCATGATTGAATTGCTGAGCAGACTCGATATGCCACATGACCACATTCTGCTCCTATGTCTTATGGTCTTAAGGATTTCTTTGTTCTGAAGAGGGAAATATTCCTGAACACATTTGACAAAGTCTCTCCCATCTATTCCTTTTACAGTATGGAATTCCCATTCAAATTGTGGAAATTTAAAATCACCTACTCTATCTACCTAAAAGTAAGTGTAGAACCAGAGAGCACAGCTTCTGAACAGAAAGATATCCCTTTGGAACAGAGATGAAGAACAATTTCTTTAGCCAGAAGGTTTTGAATCTGAGGAATCCTTTGACCCAGACAGCTGTGCAGGCCAAGTCATTGTGTATATTTAAGATGGAGTTTGATAGGTTCTTGATTAATCAAGCTGTCAGAAGTTATGGGGAGACAGCGGTTGATGGGTACTGAGAAGGATAATAACTCAGCCAAAATGGAATAGTGGAACAGGCTTGATGGTCCAAATGGCCTCATTTGTTCCTTGCTCTTATGGTCTTCTAATGATTCTGTAGTTGGGATTGGTAAACCAGCTGGATTTACGTTCAAGAGAAGTAGGTGTGAATATTGGACTTGGATTCTGTACAAAAGCATAGTCAGTGATTTATTAGATTTGCTTCTTTTTGCACTGAACTTGAACAAACTGAGGATACATTAAGATTTGTTTCCTGCCTTCCAAGCCAACAACTGCCACCCATACTTCTCTTTGGTCTTGGTGGTTTCAAAGGCCCTCATCAAGTAAGGTCTGTCCGGTCATCTCTTCAATCAGGATTTGCTTGGAATTTGTTTGTTGTCATGCATGTGCAGCCATCTTTCTTTACACAATCCATAAACAGGATTAAGATTCTTCCTTCTGTAAATTCAAACACAATGTGAATTACCATGTGGTAGATAGAGTTGGCACAAGGTCTTTTTGCAATTATTTGTGCTCAAATCATGCTAATCACTGCAATGGATACATCTTCAACACTTACTTTTCTTCAGTTCTACGTGTAAAAATCATGCGCACAGTGCATCTGGAAAACTAGGCACATCTTCTCCATGTAACAGTGCATCATTTTTTGGGCTATTGATTTTCTAGACCACACTGCTTCACATTTTACTGTGGTTTTACTGAGACATAAAAATTGTCCATGTTAACTTTTATTACTTTCTTCATTATCTTCTTCACTCTACTGTTATAATATTGCTTCTTAACCTGAATGTATCTGATTGTTACAAAATGAGTAACGAAAGTAAGAATGACTCTTGGCATACACAATAGGAAACTCATGGACTCTGAAAGCCATCCATTCTCCATCCTTTCTTTTTTCTCACTAAACCAATGTGGTCACTTACTCCTAGACTCTATGGACTCCACATTCTTAACTCATCATTTTTGACATTGGCTAATAATTTCTAAAATTTCATATACACAGCCCCTACAGTATCATCTCTTAAACACAAGAGATCCTATAGATGCTGGCTATCTTGAGCAATATGCACATGTTACGAACCCCGTAACTGGGTCACTTACCAGCAAAGATAGAGATGTCCGTTGAAGTCCTATGATAGTATTTATAACAGTATTTATTAGTAAAAATACACAAAAATAATATCAATGCAAATATACAGATAATATACGTCGTCAATACTAAATCTAAAAGTGCGGGTATAATAATAATCAATAAGAAATAAGCTCTATCGTTGTCTAGGGGATAATGTATTGTCCGAAGGAAATATAAAGTTCACTCCATTCATGCAGGCTGCAGCCGCTGGGGACTGCTGTATTGCAATTGTTGGAGAGAGAGAGATTTTGAGAAAAACTTGCTGGCTTTCCTTTTTGATTTCAATCCGTCAGGAGTCTCGTTGTCGTGGCTGTTCACTTGTGACCTTTCCTTTAGCTAAACCATTCTTCTGTGATGAGTCCGCCACCCAGGCAAGGGAGGATGCACACCAGCCCCCACCGGCTTTCGCTATAAAACGCTGTCCTTGGATCTCTAGTGTTTCTCCTGGTGCGTCTAAAGGGTTTGTTCCCCAGACCCCTCTTTTATCCTTACTCATGGGGTCTCAGATGTCAATCAGGTTGGGATGATGCAATCCCTCAACCAGACCACTCTGGTTGTCCCCAAGGAGTTTCAATGAATAGAACAGTACTCAATACATAATTCTGTCTCCAAGAGACAATGGCCGTTATCAGTGGTTCCATTTCGCTGAGGTCAAACCTTGTGTATTCTGACTGTCTCTCTCTCATTTCCTGGGTCCCAGACCCGAATTAATAGCGATCTTGTGATTCCCAAAAAGGAGGGGGCAACTTTGTACCCTTCAGCCCCTCAGAGTTGCGTCACATTCGTAACACCCCCTTCCTCCTAAGATTTTTGCCACAGGTAAAAGTTAATTAATATAGAGTCTTACAGGATTTCAGAATCTAACACAATACCAAAGAGTTTTTTTACTACAGAGTAATACAGTCATACATTCAATTCAGCATCTAAACAGTTAACAATTACATTGTCAATTCCTTTAATATCTTAATATCTTGTACCTTAATAAAATTCTTGTAGCATCAGACTCCAATTTAATAACCATCTATTTTTATTCCTTTTCTTCAGCCAACAAAAACTAAAGAGTTGTGATCTTAGCTTACATATATATTACAAAAGTACATGCAAATACTAATCTTTATTTTACTTTCAGACTTAACAGTCAATCTTTATTAGTTACATGCTTTGTCGACATCCCTTAAAACCGAATCCTGTTACTTAAAGTGGCATCCCGTCAACCATCGCCCCTTTTCCAGTTATGTCCCGCGTGGTTAGCTTACGCACCAGTGTGGAATAGGCTTTTACATGCTCCTTTCATAGGAGTTATTTTATCAACAATGTTGTCCAAACTTAGCCCATTTGCTGAATTTCCACACAATTCTTTATTTTTAAGCAAGTTGTTAGTTTTATCTTCAGGACCCTTCATTCTATTAGTTTTCAGTTTAAGATCTGCAAGTGATCCCTCTTTGTCCAAACAGCATTTCAAATTCTGCCTCTTCACAGCACACTCTTGAATAACAATAGCGTGTGGGGCACCTTTACATTCCAAATCAACCTGTAATTGATTCACAGGCACCCTGTTAACAAGCCATTGTTCCTTCAGCCTGGTTATGCTTCTGACACCAATCCAGACTTTAAATTTTCTTCATTCAATTTGGGAACTACACTTTTCCCTTTCCCTTCAATAATAATATTCACCTCACAACCTTTAATCTCCTTACTAACATTTAACACACCTTCGAACACAAACAACTGGGAATTCTCACTTCCCACTAGTACCAAGGTTAACCCTTTCTTCACTGAACCAAGTCCATCTGACCCACAAGGCTGCATTCCTTTTCAACTGAATCAAATACCTCAGACGTTTCCTGAATTCCATTACTAGATTCAGTACCACATGCCTCCACATCTTGAACACACGCAAACGGGACATCTGCCTCTTCCAGGCTTTCAATACCCGTCCCCTTTTCAAATTCTAAGTTCCCCTGATCCTCCTAGTTGCTCTCTGGGCAACTCCTTTCCGGAGTAAACTCAACCCTGCGGGCTGAAACAACCTCATCTGCCAACCCAGCAGACTTCTTCAGGGTAATGGCATCCTTTTCATCTAGGACTGCCCTCAGTTCATTATCCGGGACCTTTAAAATTTTCAACTTCTTCAAACAGTTCTGTCAAGCCAGACAGATCATCCATGTCTAACCCTGGATCTTCTAACAGCCTTATTTGTTTCTCATTTTTACTGCATGCCTCTATAAATTTCCTCCTGGCTAAGGGTAGATCTACCTCCTCTCCCTTACTCTCTATCACCTCCCTATTCTCCGTTTTACCACCCTCTAACCCCTCTTGGTACAGGGTCGGTAAAAACGTCTCAGCCAAATCGATACTGGCTTCTTTCTCAGCTGTCTTTCTCGACACGCTGCGAGTGGTCGCGCATGCAGGATAGATCTTGGAATCTAGGGGCGGGTCCTCAACATTTACAGGCTGGCTCGACAGCTCCATGGCCAACCAAACCTCACCACCAGCTAAATCGTTACCCAGAAGGATGTTTACGTCAGTTCTCGGAAATTCTGATCGCACCCCTATTTCAACTGGTCCAGATACCAGCTCACAATTTATAATGATCCTATGCAAAGGCACAGCTTCTGTCCCTTTTCCTATGCTTCTCAAAGCCACCTCTCCAGTCTCGGGACAAAAATCTAGTACCGTACTGCGAATCAATGACAGCTCAGCTCCAGTGTCTCTCCAGATCCGCACTGGAACTGGTGTGTCTCCCTCTTTCACAGACACGGTTCCTTCTGAAATAAATTTCTCAGCCCCCTCTCATATTCTGTCTACCTGGGGCTTTCTCATCGATTTACTGATCACCACAATACATCCTGTAGGGACTGCTGCTTTCCCCTTTCCTGTCTCCTTCCTCGGAGCAAGGCACTTAGATGCAATATGACCCACCTTTCCACAATTAAAACAGGTCAATCCAGGACCCCTCCTGCCGTCTTGCCTTTCCTCCTCCTTAGTTTTACCACTAGCTCCTGGCTGAATCTCAGCCTCAGCCGGCGGGCTTTCTCTACCGTTCCCACTGTCTTTCTGGTAACTCTTATTCAAGGAAAACTTTGTCTTGTGGGTTAGGGCATATTCATCTGCAAACCTAGCAAAGTCGGATATGGACTTACTCGGCTTCTCGTTCAAATACATCCGGGTATCATCCGAAACACAACCTTTAAATTCCTCAATCAGAATTAACTCCCTGAGATGCCGAAAATCTTCTTTCACCATTTCTGCTGCACACCAACGATCCAAGAGCACACCCTTCTCATAGGCAAACTCTGTATACGTCTGATACCACCCTTTCTTTAATTTTCTGAACTTTTGTCTATAGGCCTCAGGTACCAATTCATAGGCCTGAAGAATGGCCTCTTTTACTTTCTCATAATTCTCAGATTCCTCCTCCTCCATGGACAACGCCGCATATACCCGTTGTGCCTTCCCTTTTAACACACTTTGTAACAACGCCACCCACTGATCTCTGGGCCACTTCTGACTCACTGCCACCTTTTCAAAATGCAAGAAATAACTATCAACATCCATCTCCTCGAACAGAGGTACTAACCTAAACTCCCTACTAACATTAAATCTCTCCTTTCGGTCTGACCCTTGAGCTCTTCGCTCTTCCCTTAACTTCTCCATGTCCATCTCATGTTGCCTCTGTTTCTCCTTCTCCTCATACACCCTCTCCTTTTTGGCTCTCTCCTTCTCTTTTTCGGCCCTTTCCTTCTCCTTTTTCACCTCTAACTCCTTTAATTGGAGCTCATACTCCCTTTTCCTCTGTTCCGCATCCAGCCTCAATTTCTCCAACTCTAACTGAGCCGTCCCACTAGCTGATACCTTTTCAGGGATATTTTCCAATACCTCAGCCAAAAAAACATTCTTCACAATATAATGCTGAGTTATGGCCCTCCGCACCTCCGGCTTTTTCATTGACAACCTCACCTCTGCGAGATTTAGTCCTTTCACAATATTTATCAAGTCCGATTTTGTGGCTGCCTCTAGCGCCTCCAGAGTCGGGTTTTCTATAAATTCGTCTACGTCCATCTTTGCTGGTTTCCTGTCTGGTTACCCACGCAACCATATCCAAGTTTGGACTTAAAAGCCCGATTCACTGGCCCTCCAATTTGGTATCAAATCTCGAGACGAGGCCCCACATTGTTACGAACCCCGTAACTGGGTCACTTACCAGCAAAGATAGAGATGTCCGTTGAAGTCTGATGATACTATTTTTAACAGTATTTATTAGTAAAAATACACAAAAATAATATCAATGCAAATATACAGATAATATACGTTGTCAATACTAAATCTAGAAGTGCGGGTATAATAATAATCAATAAGAAATAAGCTCTATCGTTGTCTGGGGGATACTGTATTGTCCGATGGAAATATAAAGTTTACTCAATTCATGCAGGCTGCAGCCATTGGGGACTGCTGTATTGCAATGGTTGGAGAGAGAGAATTTTGAGAAAAACTTGCCGGCTTTCCTTTATGATTTCGATCCATCAGGAGCCTTGTTGTCATGGCCGTTCACTTGTGACCTTTCCTTTAGCTAAACCATTCTTCCATGATGAGTCCGCCACCCAGGCAAGGGAGGACGCACATGAGCCCCCATCGGCTTTTGCTATAAAACGCTGTCCTTGGATCTCTAGCGTTTCTCCTGGTGCATCTAAAGGGGTTGTTCCCCAGACCCCTCTTTTATCCTTACTCATGGGGCCTCAGATGTCCATCAGGTTGGGATGATGCAATCCCTCAACCAGACCACTCTGGTTGTCCCCTGAGGGGTTTTAATGAATAGTGCAGTACTCAATACACAATTCCGTCTCCAAGAGACAATGGCCGTTATCAGTGGTTCCGTTCCGCTGAGGTCAGGACACATTCCAAACCCTGTGTATTCTGACTGTCTCTCTCTCATTTCCTGGGTCCCAGACCCAAATTAATAGCGATCGTGTGATTCTCAAAAAGGAGGGGGCGACTTTGTACCCTTCGGCCCCTCAGTGTTGCGTCACATTCATAACACACATAATGTTGGTGGAACTCAGCAAGTCAGGCAGCATCCAGGAAGAAGAATAACATTTGACGCTTCGGGCTGGGTCTCTTCATTGGGACATGAAGAGTTTTGATGAAGGGACTTACCCTAAAACTTCAATTGTCTACTCCTTTGCATAGATGCTGCCTAACTTGCTGAATTCTTCCAACATTTTGTGCATTTTGCAGTACCATCTTGATTAAATTTCTCCGTCATCTCTTCAAAATTTCAATCAACATACACACACACAGAATTCAGTAGATCAGCAGTGTCTATTGAGTGAAATAAATTTAGGTTTCTCAAACATCCAAAACCCAACCCCTTTCATTTTCCCTCTTTCTGGTGGCTTTCGCACCTCTCTCTTTCCTGAACCTGCTCTCAAGTCTTGCTGATCAGCTTCCTTGGGTCCCCCATCATTATTTCCTTTATTCCATGATCTGCTGTCCTCTCCTATCAGATTCCTTCTTCATCAACCCTTTACCTCTTGTACCTATCACCTCCCAGCTATTCACTTCATTTCCCCTCCCTCAGCCACCCACCTTTCCCCTCACATGGTCTCATATATCACCTGCTGGATTCTGTTAAAGCTGAACAAAGTTCAGCTGAATGTAAAGCTGAACAGAGCAAGGATACTTTGCAAAGAAACCTAGGAAATTGTGAGATTAACTTGTCAAACTGCAAACAGCATGTTATTATCCAGCATATTTCATGCTGCAATATACTTTGATGCCACTTTGCAAGACTTTTCAGTCCTTTGCAAAAGGGGACATAGGATCAGGAGAAGTAGAGTCTGTGTGGATAGAACTGAGGAACAGTAAGGGCAAAAGGACCCAAATGGGTGTTGTCTACAGGCCACCAAACAGTAGCATGGATATTGGGTGCAAGTTGAATAGGGAGTTAACATTGGCATGTGGCAAAGGTAATGTCACAGTAGTTATGGGGGAATTTCAACATGCAGGTGAACTGGGAGAATCAGGTTGGTGCTGGACCACAGGATAGGGAGTTTGTAGAGTGCCTACGGGATGCATTCTTGGAACAGCTTGTACGAGAGCCGACCAGGGACAAGACTATTCTGGATTTTGTGTTATGTAATGAACAGAATTTGATAAGCGATCTTGCAGTAAAGGAGCCATTAGGAGGTAGTGATCATAATATGATAAGATTTTATCTGCAATCTGAGAAGGATAAGGGCAGATCAGAGGTGTCAGTGTTGCAGTTGAACAGGGGAAACTATGGATCCATGAGGGAAGAGCTGGCCAAAGTTAACTGGATGGATATCCTAGCAGAAAAGACAGTGGAACAGCAATGGCAGGTATTCTTGGGAATAATGCACAAGGTGCAAAATCAGTTCATCCCCGAGAGAAGGAAGGATTCGAAGGGGGGAAAGGGGCCACAGTAGTTGACAAAGGAAGTCAGAGATTGCATTTCATTAAAAAAAAGGAAGTATGACAGAGCTTAGGTGAATGGGAGGACGGATGACTCGGAAGTTTTTAAGGAACAACAGAACTTAACTAAAAAGACAATACAGGGAGAAAAAATGAGGTATGAATGCAAGCTAGCCAGGAATATAAAGGAAGATAGCAAAAGCTTTTTTAGGTATGTGAAGAGAAAGAAGATAGTTAAGAACAATGTTGGGCCCTTGAAGAATGAATTGGGTGAAATTGTTATGGAAAACAGAGAAATGGCAGAAGAATTTAATGAGTACTTTAGATCTGTTTTCACTGAGGAAGACACAAGCAATCTCCCAGATGTATGGATGGGCCAAGGACATAGGGTAACAGAGGAAATGAAACAGACTGACATTAGGAAGGAAATGATGATGAGAAGACTGAGGGGACTGAAGGCTGACGGGTCCCTGGGTCTGGATAGTCTGCACCCTAGGGTACTAAAGGAGGTGGCCCTGGAAATTGCGGATGCAGTGGTAGTCATTTTCCAATGTTCCTTAGATTCAGGATCAATTCCTGAGGATTGGAGAATGGCTAATGTTATCCCACTTTTTAAGAAAGGAGGGAGGGAGAAAACAGAGAACTATCGACCTGTCAACCTGACATCGGTGGTGGGGAAGATGCTAGAGTCCATTATTAAGGATGAGATAGTGGTATATCTAGATAGCAGTGATAGGATTGGGCTGAGCCAGCATGGATTTACCAAGGGTAAATCATGCTTGACTAATCTGTTGGAGTTTTTCAAGGATGTATCCAGAAAGTTAGATGGGGGAGATCCAGTGGATGTAGTGTACCTCGATTTTCAGAAGGCATTTGATAAGGTCCCACATAGGAGATTGGTGGGTAAAATCAAAGCTCAGGGCATCGGGGGGAAGACATTGACATGGATAGAAAACTGGTTGGCAGATAGAAAGCAAAGGGTAGCGGTGAATGGGTGTTTCTCGGAATGGCAGGTGGTGACTAGTGGGGTGCCACAGGGCTCAGTATTGGGACCACAGCTGTTTACAATTTACATCAATGATTTGGATGAAGGCATTGAGAATAACATCAGCAAATTTGCTGATGATACTAAGCTGGGTGGCAGGGTGACGTGATGCGGATGTTAGGAGAATTCAGGGTGACTTGGATAGGCTGGGTGAGTGGGCAGATACTTGGCAGATGACGTTTAATGTGAATAAGTGTGAGGTTATCCACTTTGGGATTAAGAACAGGAAGGCAGATTATTATCTGAACAGTGTAGAGTTAGGTAAGGGAGAAATACAAAGAGATCTAGGAGTCCTTGTTCATCAGTCACTGAAGGTGAATGAGCAAGTGCCGCAGGCAGTGAAGAAGGCTATGGAATGTTGGCCTTTATTACAAAGGGAATTGAGTACAAGAGCAAGGAAATCCTTTTGCATTTGTACAGGGCCCTGGTGAGACCACACCTGGAGTATTGTGTACAGTTTTGGTCTCCAGGGTTAAGGAAGGCCATCCTGGCTGTAGAGGAAGTGCAGCGTAGTTTCACGAGATTAATTCCTGGGATGTCTGGACTGTCTTACGCAGAGAGGTTAGAGAGACTGGGCTTGTACACGCTGGAATTAAGGAGATTGAGAGGGGATCTGATTGAAACATATAAGATTATTAAGGGATTTGACAAGATAGAGGCAGGAAATATGTTCCAGATGCTGGGAGAGTCCAGTACCAGAGGGCATGGTTTAAGAATAAGGGGTAGGTCATTTAGGACAGATTTAAGGAAAAACTTCTTCTCCCAGAGAGTTGTGGGGGTCTGGAATGCACTGCCTCGGAAGGTAGTGGAAGCCAATTCTCTGGATGCTTTCAAGAAGGAGCTAGATAGGTATCTTATGGATAGGGGAATCAAGGGATATGGGAACAAGGCAGGAACCGGGTATTGATAGTAGTTGATTAGCCATGATATCAAAATGGCGGTGCAGGCTCGAAGGGCTGAATGGTCTACTTCTGCACCTATTGTCTATTATCTATTGTTCAAGTGGCACACCAGAAAAGAGGGAGAAAATTTATGAAAACTCTGGTGAGGAGGATACTGCCTGTATTTAATATATCAGTAAAATTTGAATAATATTATAAATATATTGTTTGTTTAAGCATCCTTTGTTTGTTTACATAATTCATTATGGGTTAAATGTAAGAAGTTTGTGAATGGATAATGGTATTATGCACATATGTATATATATACCTCATTATGCATCCACGTCATATGTGAGTACTTCACTAAAGTAAAACTAAGTAGACCCGTTTCTTGGGTCCCATGTTTTTGCTTTCATTTAGTTTCTGAAGTTACAAATCATAACCATCGTTTTAAAACAAACCTGAGACAACTACCTACCTGTCAAATCCAGCAAGACGTTCAAGTTTTAAAAAAGCACAGCATGTTATTCTTCCAAAGAAGAGGAGACAAATGTTTGAGTTACATAAAAAAAGTAGAAAACAGATGAAACTCATGGGTTCATAAACAGTGAGTACCTGGTAATGACGATGATGATGACGATGATGATGATGATGATGATGATGATGATGATGATGATGATGATGATGATGATGATGATGATAATAATAATAATAATAATAATAATACAAAAAGCTGAAGTTGCTAGCTACATCAGGAAGAAAGATACATTTGAATGCACAACAGATAACTGCATGATGTATACTGAATAAGCAGTACTTTGAAGCAAACAAAATAACCAATGAAATGTGAATATCAGAGTGCAATTGGTGGAAAATAAAATAGTTTGTATAGAAGTTTAAGTGCTCCAACCAAGACAGCTGAAACAAGGTTTGCTGATATCAGGAATAAAATGCAGGAACATTTAGAACCAACACCATTGTTGAGAGCAAAACACTTCTAGTTTTCATAAACATAATCAAAAGGACAAGAGGGGTGGGTTCCATTTCAGGTTACATGGCTGAATTGAAGAAATTGTCTGAGCATTGTCAGTTCATTGATGGGCTTAATGATCCACTGAGAGATGATTAATTTTGTGGAATCTGACAGGAAAACATTCAAAAACAGCTCCTAACTGAGAGACAACACACATTTAAATGAGTAGTTGAAAACACTGTATCAATGTAAACATCAGAGAGTCACAGTATTGAGAATGTGAGAGTGGACAAAATTGCAACGTTTGAACCGAAATCTGCCTGGCTGAACAAATTGTGTTACCATTGTGGAATAGCCCACATATACCAGACCAATGCAGATATAAAGGAAAAACTTGCAGAAAATGCTACACATACAAACAGCATGCTCGGCAGACAAAAATAAAAGGATTGCACAAGGAAGAAAAAAGATAAAATGTGAAGTTGCAATTTCAAAAAGAGCACTATCCATCATGCCATTGATGAACAATTTACTAATGATGAGAGTGACACACAACTGGATAGCTTTGATATTTATAATATGAAAATACAAGAGACAAGTAATATTGCTTGCACCATAAGTGAAAGGAATATTAATTATGATGAAATTGAACACTGGCTCCGGAGTCTCAGTTATTCCACAAAATGAGTTTCAATGTTATTTCGGAGATACTGAACTGAAGCCTGCAGGTATCAAACTAAGACCTTATACTGGAATAAAGATAAGTCCCGTATGATGACATTAGTTACAAAAAGCTACATTGGGCTTGTTTGTGGTAAAGACAGGAGGGATATCATTGTGTGGCTGTGATTGGCTGAGAGATCAACAAATTGACTGGAAATCCATGCACAATTTACATGCTGCAATCCCTGCAATAGAGTAAACTGGATGAACTAAAGGTACTTGATGATGGCTCAGCAGTGTTCAAGGATAGCAATGGAAAACTCAAACATATCAAGGGTAAAAAAGAGTTAAAGGCAAATACCACACCCAAGTTTTACAAAGCTCAACTGGTTCCTTATATCATCCACAACCAGTGAGCTAGATTACATAGATGCTGAAGGAATTATTGCCACGTTTGGTCACAGTAACCAAGAAGAATGAGTCTGTTCGAATTTGTGGCGATTTTAAGGTCACCATCGACCCAGTACCATCATCATATGATTTGTAAACCTTACTGGAGTAAAACACTTCAGCAAAATGGAATTAGCTGAGGTCTATCTACAGCTAGATACAGAAGAAGAGTCCAAAGTCTTTCTCACCTTAAACACTAATAGAGGATTTTATTGCTATAGTAGGCTTATCTTTTAATAGCATCTCCACTCTGGTAGAAAACTATAGACAAGGTGCTGCAAGGCTACCCAGATACTAAGTGTTACCTGGATGGCATCAGGATTATCAGAGAGGATGACAAGAGCCACCTCCTAAATCTCAAGACAGTACTAAAAAGAGTAGAGGGTAATGGGCTCAATGAAGCCAGGGTAATGAAGCTTTGTCTGGTGGCAGGGATGCAGTAATTCAGTGGATCGAGCAGCTGGCCACGCACACTTTGGGATGCCGACATGCAGAAGATGTCAAGAGCAGTGCCTCTCCATCCCTGGGAATGGCCTGCACTGCCTTCACAAAGGATTTATGTGGATTTTGCAATGAGCACAAATTCCTTGGTCATAGTGGGTGTAGCTACAAAGTGGCTAGAAATGTCCCCAGCAGCCTCCACTACAGCCTCCTTTTAAATCAAAGCAAGAGGCGGAGAGAGAAGAGGTAAAGGCAGCTCAGAGAGAAGCCATTTTTTTTTAACTGATTGGGGCAAAGAGGCTAGACTGTGCAGGCTCATGATGTAGTGTGCCAAAGGTTTAAAAAGGAGAAAAAAGTTTTCAATAGTCTTTTAAATCAAAGCAAGAGGTGGCAAGGGAAGAAGTAAAGGCATCTCGGACAGAGCCGTTTTTTAAATCTGATTGGGGAAAAGAGGTTAGACTGCGCAGGCGCGGGACGTAGCATGCCAAAGGGTTAAAAAAAAAGACTGCCATATACAGCGGCCATCGTCGTAGCAGCCATCATCAGAGTGGACTGAGGCAGGGTGGGACGGCTTTAGCTCAACGGGCTATGGTGTGAACAGGCAGAGGTAAAGTTTGAATGGGGCACGACTGCACAAGCATGTGAAAGTTGGCCTCTGAGATCAGCGGGCGAATTTAAAAAGCGAGCAGAGGCTAGCTTCACTCAAAGTGAGGTAAGGCCAGGTAAGTTCCTTTAATTAATCTAATTAGCTTAGGAGGCAGCATTTAGGGCAGTTGAGTGCTCCGTTTGCAGTATGTGGAAAGTCAGGGTGAGCACAATTGTCCCTGATGACTACACCTGCAAAAGGTGCATCCAGCTGCACCTCCTGACAAACCGTGTTAGAGAACTGGAGCTGGATCTGGATGAACTTCGGATGATTTGGGAGGCAGAGGCAGAAATAAACAGGAGTTACAGGGAGATAGTCACCCCTAAGAGTCAAGAGACAGATAGCTAGGTGACTGTCAGGAGAGGGAAGGGGAAGGACAGAATGAGCAGAGCAGCCCTGTGGCCATTCCCATCAATAATAAGTATACCATTTTGGATACTGTCAGTCGGGACGAACTACCAGGGACAAGTTGCAGTGGTTGCGTCTCTGGCACCGAGACTGGACCCTCAGCTCAGAAGGGAAGGAGGGAAAAGAGGAGAGCAATAGTGATAGGGGATTCGATAGTTAGGGGGACAGTTAGGAGGTTCTGTGGAAGAGATCGAGAATCCTGGATGGTTTGTTGCCTCCCTGGTGCCAGGATCTGCGTTATCTCGGATCAAGTTCTCAATATTCTCTAGAGGGAGAGGGAGCAGCCGGATGTCATGGTCCATGTAGGGACCAATGACGTGGGTATGAAGAGTGAGGAGGTCCTGAATGGTGAGTTTAGGGAGTTAGGTGCCAAGTTAAGTGACAGGACCTCCAGGATAGCAATCTCAGGATTTCTACCAGTGCCATGTGCAGGTGGGTTTAGAAATAGTAAGATAGTGCAGATCAACACATGGCTGAAGACATGGTGCAAGAGGGAGGGCTTCAGATTTATAGATAATTGGGCATTTTTCCAGGGAAGGTGGGACCTGTTCCGGCAGGACGATTTACATCTGAACTGGAGGGGGCAAATATTCTTGCAGGTAGGTTTGCTAGAGAGGCTCCAGTGGATTTAAACTAGATACAAGGGGGGAGGGGAACCAGAGTGTAGGAACAGATGTATGGGAGAAGGAAGAAAAAAAAGATGGTAAATTTCTTTGCACTGTTACAGATAAACAAAGAGGACGAGGTGGCAAATTTCTTAAATGCATTTAATTTAATGCTAGGAGCATTGTAAGAAAGGTGGATGAGCTTAGAGCATGTATTGATACCTGGAAATATGATGTTGTAGCTATTGCAGAAACTTGGTTGCAGGAGGGGTGTGATTGGCAACTAAATATTCCTGGATTATGTTGCTTTAGGTGTGATAGAATCGGAGGGACAAGAGGGGGAGGTGTTGCATTGCTTGTCAGAGAAAATATTTCAGTGGTGCTCTGGCAGGATAGATTAGAAGGCTCATCTAAGGAGACTATTTGAGTGGAATTGAGGAATGGGAAAGGTGTAGTAACACTTATAGGGGTGTATTATAGAACACCTAATGGGGAGTGAGAATTGTTGGAGCAAATTTGCAAGGAGATAGCAGATATTTCTATAAGCACAGGGTTGTTATTGTGGGAGATTTTAATTTTCTACACATAGACTGGGAAGCCCATACTGTAAAAGGGATGGATAGTTTGGAGTTTGTAAAATGTGTGCAGGATAGTTTTTTGCAGCAATACATGGAGGTACCAACTAGAGAACGGCAGTGTTGGATCCCCTGTTAGGGAATGAGATAGGTCAGGTGACGGAGGTATATATTGGGGAGCACTTCAGGTCCAGTGATCACAATGCCATTAGTTTCAATATAATTATGGAGAAGCATAGGACTGGACCCAGGGTTGAGATTTTTGATTGGAGAAAGGCTAACTTTGAGGACATGCAAAAGGAATTAGAAGGAGTGGATTGGGACAATTTGTTTTATGGGAAGGATGTAATAGAGAAATGGCGGTCATTTAAAGGTGAAATTTTGAAGGTACAGAATTTTTATGTTCCTGTTAGGTTGAAAGGAAAGGTTAAAAGTTTGAGAGTGCCATGGTTTTCAAGGGATATTGGAAACTTGGTTTGGAAAAAGAGAGATATCTACAATAAATATAGACAGAATAGAGTAAATGAGATGCTTGAGGAATATAAAGAATGTAAAAAGAATCTTAAGAAAAAAATTAGAAAAGCTAAAAGAAGATATGAGGTTGCTTTGACAAGTAAGGTGAAAATAAATCCAAGGTGTTTCTACAGTTACATTAATAGCAAAAGGATAGTGAGGGATGAAATTGGTCCATTAGAGAATCAGAGTGGACAGCTACGTGTGGAGCCAAAAGAGATGGGAGAGATTTTGAACAATTTATTTTCTTCGGTATTTACTAAGGAGAAGGATATTGAATTGTGTAAGGTAAGGGAAATAAGTAGGGAAGTTATGGAAACTATGATGATTAAAGAGGAGGACATACTGGTGCTTTTAAAGAATATAAAAGTGGATAAATCTCCAGGTCCTGACAGGATTTCCCTAGGACCTTGAGGGAAATTAGTGTAGAAATAGCAGGGGCTTTGACAGAAATATTTCAAATGTCATTAGAGACGGGGATGGTGCCGGAGGATTGGCGTATTGCTCATGTGGTTCCATTGTTTAAAAAGGGTTCTAAGAGTAAACCTAGCAATTATAGGCCTGTAAGTTTGATGTCAGTGGTGGGTAAGTTAATGGAAAGTATTCTTAGAGATGGTATATATAATTATCTGGATAGACAGGGTCTGATTAGGAACAGTCAAGATGGATTTGTACCTGGAAGGTCATGTTTGACAAATCTTGTTGGATTTTTTGAAGAGGTTAGTAGGAAAGTTCACGAGGATAAAACAGTGTATGTTGCCTATATGAACTTCAGTAAGGCTCTTGACAAGGTTCCGCACAGAAGGTTTGTTAGGCAGGTTCAATCGTTAAGTATTAATATTGAAGTAATAAAATGGATTCAACAGTGGCTGGATGGGCGATGCCAGAGAGTAGTGGTGGGTAACTGTCACGTTGGAGGCCGGTGTCTAGTGGTGTGTCTCAGGGATCTGTATTGGGCCATTGTTGTTTGTCATATATATTAATGATCTGGATGATGGGGTGGTAAATTGGATTAGTAAGTATGCAGATGATACTAAGATAGGTGGCGTTGTAGATAATAAGTTTTCAAAGCTTGCAGAGAGATTTAGGCCAGTTAGAAAAGTGGGCTGAACGATGGCAGATGGAGTTTAATGCTGATAAGTGTGAGATGCTACATAATCAAAATAGGACATACATGGTAAATGGTAGGGCATTGAAGAATGCAGTAGAACAGAGTTATCTAGGAATAATGGTTTATAGTTCCCTGAAGGTGGTACCTTATGTGGAAAAGGTGGTGAAGAAAGCGTTTGGTATGCTGGCCTTTATAAATCAGAGTATTGAGTATAGGAGTTAGGATGTAATTTTAAAATTTTACAAGGCATTGATAAGGATAAATTTGGAGTATTGTGTACATTTCTGGTCACCGAATTATAGGAAAGATATCAAGAAAATAGAGAGAGTACAGAGAAGATATACTAGAATGTTACGTATGTTTCAGCACCTAAGTTACATGGAAAGATTGAACAAGTTAGGTCTTTATTCTTTGGAGCATAGAAGATTGAGGGGACTTGATAGAGGTATTTAAAATTATTAGGGGGATAGATAGAGTTGACCTGGATAAGCTTTTTCCATTGAGAGTAGGGGAGATTCAAACAAGAGGACGTGAGTTGAGAGTTAGGGGGCCAAAGTTTAGGGGTAACACGAGGGGGAATTTCTTTTCTCAGAGAGTGCTAGCAGTGTGGAACGAGCTTCCAGTAGAAGTGGTAGAGGCAGGTTCAGTATTGTCATTTAAAGTAAAATTGGATAGGTATATGGATAGGAAAGGAATGGAGGGTTGAGTTATGGGCTGAGTGCGGGTCAGTGGGAAGAGGTGAGCGTAAGCATTCATCATGGACTAGAAGGGCTGTGATGGCCTGTTTCTGTGCTATAATTGTTATATGGTTACAGCCTCACACACTGTTGATGTGTTGAGAGGCCTTTTCTCAAGGACTGGTTTTCCAGAACACTTAGTCAGTGGCAATGGACCACAGCTTGCTGCAGAACAGTTTCAGTCATTCCCAAAAGTGAATGGAATAAGACATATTACATCTGCACCCTATCCCCCAGCTGCAAATGGCTTGAAAGAAAGGGTTGTCCAGAGTCTACGGAATGCATGTGTGGTGAACTATGTGCCTGTCTGGACACGCCCCTGCTGACTGCTCCTGTGGCTCCTCCCACAGGCCCCTGTATAAAGGAGATCTGCGGCCTGATGCTCAGCCTCAGTCTCCAAGACATTGTATGATAGACACTCACTCCTGGTTCCTTCTTCCAGTCAATAAAAGCCGATATCTCGCCTTACGTCTCAGTGTGAGTTACTGATGGTGCATCAGCATGTGAGCATTGTCAACAGAACACACTATACTGACACGGAATCAGAAGCTCACCAATTTTATCCTTGAATCTTACAATTCAACATACTCCACACTAACAACTCACCAGCTGTGCTTTTCCTGAGTCACCCCTTGCACTCACACTTGGATCTCCTCAAACAATTTCAGGAATATGCAGGACAAATAGGAGAGCAAATTGAAGGCTCCTCGAGCAAGGAGTTTTGATATTTTATTCCTGGACAAGAGTCCTGCTGAGGGACTACAGAGATGATCAGATGTGGGTTACTCGGAAAGATTAAGAACAGAAGTGCTCCACTCTCCTACACAGTGGAGATTGTATCTGATGTCATCCAAAGACGACACATTGACCATTTGAGTAGAACAGAATCATTTGTTAGAGAAGAAACGTGTTCAAAATCACATCCTGCAGTTCCAGAGTCAACTCCTATAACCTCCACAGAGGAGGTCCCAGTACCTGAGATTGTTTCACAGATTTTAGTCTCACCTGCCAAGCAGAGTGAACATCACTTGTCAGGAAAGACATTGTCCCACATGAATAAGAAATCTTTCACAGCAAATAAAATTTAAGGCTTGAGTGGGACCATTTAAAATTTACAATGCTGTGGATGCCTATATAAGTTATTGTATTTATATACGATACTGCATACTTAAGATGATTAGTGAGCAATACCTTACATACTTGAATTGAGATGTACTCTGTAAGCAGGGAGGAGAGTAGTGTATTTAATATTTCAGTAATATTTTAGCAATCCTGTCAATATATTACTTCATTAAGCATTCTCTGTTTACATAATTCATTACGGGTTATATGTAAGAAGTATCTGAATTGCACGTGTCATTACGCCACCCATCATATGTGAGCGCCTCACTAAAGTAAAACTGAATAGACCTGTTTCACTGCTCCCGTGTTTTTTCTTTCGATTAGCGCCTGGAGTTACAAAACATAACAGATGCAGCTATCAACTATGAAATCATGAAACTTGCATCAAACTGAAAATCAACTGAGTAGCTTATGAGTAGAAAAACAACTTATCCTTTACCTGTTTTGTCATCTGACATCAAGTAACCAGTAATCAGGATTTATTACAAGTAATTTTCTGATGTTGTACAAGGTTTTGAACGCATTGAAATCATTTTGTAATTTGAACATGTATTGTTGGCTATTGTCTGACAAAGTATGACATAGTTTCTAAATTTTTCAGATTAATGCTCCCTGAGGGGGAAATAAAAAAAAATCTTATTTGTTGTAGTATGTGCTAAATGTTAATGTGAATTTCTATCGAACTGATTGGATTCCTCTATCCTTCACTGTACCAATACTACCTTCACTACCTATAGATCACAGAAAAATGTCACCATCATGGAAAACATTAAATTTTCTAACTTTGCCTTAAGAAACTCTGAAGTTTAAACATTAATTTCATTGAAGATGGAATATAACAATAGCTTAAAATAAAAAAAAACATATAATGATTCTGGAAATCCAAATTAAACAGACCTATGACATCCTATCACAGAAATACTGCTTATCGTCTCACAAATGTTATTTGATCTGTATCTTTTTGATTTTATGGAATTTGATTACTCCGATTTTAATCAAATTAAATTGGTTTGACTGTTTTAAAATGTCAGAGAACCTCTAAAGTAAATTGATTCCTGATGCCAGATATTAAAACAAAAATGTACAGGAAAGCAGAATCAGAGAGGAAGTAATGATTATGACTGGATAGTTTGCACATTCAGCTCTTACATTTCAGGTTAAAGCAAACAATTTGAGTCTGCACAATGCTTCTTACTGCAACAATGAATGTGTCCCTGGAAGACATTTTGTCCCTTCTGTTCTGCTTCTCCTGTATTTTCTAAGTTTGTATTCAGAAAATACACATTTACTGTACACTGTGTACTTCTGTCTATTATTTGAATTCTTTTATATTTTGATGGAGCAATAATTTAGTCTAACAATAGTTATTACTTTGAGAAATCTGAGGGAAAATAGCTCCTAAAATTTTGATTGCATCCGTTATAGTGTAATGATTATTACTGTGCGTATTGTTTGCTTCAATTTTGACCCCTTCAAAAATTCTGACATTGATCAAAAACAAGTTTACTACGTGTGTTTCACATTCAGAGACAGATGCCAAGGCATGATCAATGTAATTGGTACATTTTTGTTCTGTGTCACAATTAAAGGAGGACTCTGGCTCTTATAGTCTTCATAGACAGAGCACAGCAAAGCAAACCATTACTACTGAAGCTGGGCCATCAGTATAAGAGCTTCTTGTGGTTCAGAGGAAATTTACATGAACTCAAAAAAAAAGGAGCAAACCTCCAGGATCTAGATTAATTCTTTCCTGGTACAGTTACTAACGTCAAGCATTTCAGACCAAATTGCTTCAGGTCAAACTCAATTACCACCAGTGAAATAATTTTCCAATGGAAAGGATTTAATAAAAACAGTGTAGCACTGCAAGATCTCCAAGGGTCATCACTTCGTCATGGTGGAAAGGCTGGTGAGGTTCTGAGATCCCAAGAGCGAAGCCACTTTAAGATTAGGCATTTTTTTTCCTCCAAAAATACTTTATTCAGGAATATTACAAAATAAAGTTATTTACATAGAAAAAAAACATTCATTAAATCTGAGTCCTTATACAATAAATAAAGTTATTTACAATAAATTAAACATTGGCTCTCTGTTCCTATTCAAATTGAAGATATTTACAATAAACCATTCATTGACTCTCAAATTTAGGCAAGGATTAAAGACTTATTTACAATGAAATAAAAATTATTAACAATAAACATCCAGGCATTGACTCTCATTCCTTTACCAAAGTTTCTTTATGACCTATACATTTCCAGCTCAGCCCCTGATAAGGTCAGCTATGGGGGTAAGGTCAAGGGGAGGTTCCAGATCGGAGCAATCCAACCAAGAACTCAGCGGTAGAGCTGTTGTAAGATGATGACACATCACAATGGCCGTGATGGTGGAAGAAGATTGCAGCAGTAAAGGGTTCCGAGCTGTCTTCCATTCCATGCCACTGGGCGCTGATCATGATCTATTAGGGCCCTGTGCAGCCTCCTGGCATTAAACAAGTCATGCACAGGCATTTGCCATAAAGGGAATCCACCTGGATCAGCATCTACAGGACCCATCAATAGACAGCCCCTTAGGCGAACAACATACTTGGCTCGAGTGATCACACTACTATATGGGCGTGAAATAATTCAACCAATATCATATTTTGTAATGAATGAGTGTGGCCGCTGATGTATTGTCAATTCCTGTTGGGATTTTCCCCTGTTTAGGCAATCTCTGGGGAGCAACTGAATGAAAGAATGAAAATAAGGAGCAAGGTCACATGCTGGGAAACAAAATCTATTAATGTTGCTTGTTCAGTGGGTGCTCTCATTTATAAACAGGTAAGTCAGAAGTGATTGCTTGAGTAGTATACAGTGACAAATTAATAACCTTGTGGTGTTATTGTAGATCATGAAATACAGTGCCTATAAAAAGTATTCAGTCCTTTTGGAAGCTTTCATGTTATATTGTTTTACAACATTGAATCACAATGAATTTAATTTGGCTATTTTTTACACCAATCAACAGCAAAAGACTGTTTCATGTCAAAGTGATCTAAATTAATTACACATATAAAACACAAAATAATTGATTATATTAGTTATCACCTCCTTTAATATGACACACCAAAGCATCACGGGTGTAGCCAGTTGATTTTAGAATTCACATAATTAGTTAAATGGAGATCACCATGTGCAGTCAATGTGCTTCAATTGATTGTAGTAAAAATACCCCTGTATCTGGAAGGTCCAGCTGCTGGTGAGTCAGTACCCTGGCAAAAGCTACACCATAAGACAAAAGATTATTGAAAAGCACAAGTCAGGAGAAGGATACCAGAAAATTTCCAAGTCGCTGAATATCCATTGGAATACAGTTAACTCAATCATCAAGAAATGGAAAGAATATGATTCAGGTGTAAATCTGATATAGAGCAGGCCATCCTAAAAATCTGAGTGACCATGCAAGAAGGGGACTAGTGAGGAAGGCCACCAAGAGGCCAATGATAACTCTGAATGAGTTACAAATTTCAGTGACTGAGGTAGGAGAGCCTGCACATACAACAACAACTGTTCTCTGGGTACTTCACCAGTCGCAGCTTTATGGGACAGTGGCAAAGAGAAAGTCACTGTTGAAAAAAAACTCACATGAAATCTTGGCTAGAGTTTGCCAGAAGGCATGAGAGGGATCCTGAGGTCAGCTGCAAAAAGGTTCTATGGTCTGATGAAACCAAAATTGAACTTTTTGGCCGTGATACTAAACTCTGTGTTTGGCTTAAGCCCAAACACCTCACATCATCAAAAATACACCATCCCTAGCATGAAGCATGGTGGTGGCTGTGTCATGCTGTGAGGATGCTTTATTTCAGCAGGCTCTGGAAGGCTTGTGAAGGTACAGGGTAAAATACAGGGAAATTCTGTAGGGAAACTTGATGCAGTCTACAAGAGAACTGCAACGTGGGGAAGATTCGTTTTCCATCCAGATAATGACCCCAAACATCAAGCCAAAGGTATACAGGAATGCTTAAAAACAACAATGTTAATGTCCTGGAGTGACCAAGTTAGAGTCTAGACCTCAATTCTATTGAGAATTTGTAGCTGGAATTGAAAAGGGCTGTTCAGTCACGATCTCCATGCAATCTGCAAGAGTTTGAACAATTTGGTAAAGAAGAATGGAGAAAAATTATAGTGTCCAGATGTGGAAAGTTGATAGAGACCTATCCACACAGACTCAAGGCTGTCACTGCAGTCGAAGGTGCATCTACTAAATACTGACTTGAATGGGGTGAATACTAATACAATCAATTATTTTGTGTTTTATATCTGTAATTTATTTAAATCACTTTGTAGAGGTCTGTTTTCACTTTGACACGGACGGGTCTTTTTCTGTTGTTCAATGTCAAAAGAAGTCAAATTAACTCCACTGTCATTCAACGTTGTAAAACAATAAAACGTGAAAACTTCCAAAGGGGTGGCGAATACTTTTTATATGCACTGTATGAAGCGTTCCCATTATTTAACTTGAAAAGTTTGATTCAAAGACTTAAAAATAACCTCATAGCTCCAAATATCTGCCAGAAGGGATTTGTGAGGACTTCAGTGACTTGAAACCTTAGTCTTTGAATCTGCCTCACCCTCCTTCAACTCATTGTATTCCAGTCTGTCCAGTGCATACTGATAAGCACAGTTGTACTAGCTATATTGGTAATATTCACTGATTAGCAGGTTAACAATTCAGACTGTTGACATCTGCAGGGAAAAGAACATTTTGCAGAGGTACATTTTTCTTTAACTTGCAATTTATCAAGAACTACAGTGATTTTATTGTATGCTGTTTAATTAAGCAGAGCAGAGGCTACCAGCATTTCCATACAAAGCCACCTGTAATGGAATATTATACATGATCTGCTCCCTCTTGGCTTCTCATTGCTTTACCATGTTGGTAGCAAGTGAACTGTGGAGAGACTCACTTGATGTACTACATGAGGATTATAGTCATCAAATATGTTCATGAGCAGCTTCCCTCTATAAGTAAATACTTCTGTACATTGTCTCTTTTCATTGTTCTGCAGAAAGACAGTACACCTGGACTAGGAAAGTATCATCCCCCTTGGAGTCTACTTCTCTCGCTGCTCCTCTTCATTCAGCATAAGTTTCTTGGGTCTCAGGCTGTGCATCTCCTGGCCTTTCCTGTTTGGGTATTGGCTTCTGAATTTTGTTAGCTTTGTTATGCTGAAATCATTCAGCATCCTGCAGTGAAGTCTCCACACCTACTTGGTGCACTGCAGTGTTAGCCAAGCTGATGAAACTGGGGACCTTTTTTTTAAACTATGATAGCATTCTTTGTAATTCTCATTGTTCTTTCAAGGCTGTTGTTGCATCTACACTTAGCTGAAGCAACAAGAACATGACCAGCAACAAGAGGCTCCTGAGATCAAGATAACTAAGAAGAGGTCATGGGAGGCAGAGAAAGGTTGTAGGATTGCCTTGAGTTAGTGGACTGGGCCATGTTCAATCACTCATTTGAGGATCTGAATGACTACACCAGGGTTGTAACAGACTTTATTAAAGCAGCTGTAGATGAGTGTATCCCCATGAGATCATGAAGTCCAGAATTTGCTGACAGCCAGATCAGACACATTCAAGTCTGGAGATTGGGAATGCTACAAGAGATGCAGGTACATCAAGAGAGTGAATCCAATGGAAGCATCCGGTCCGGATGGAGTACCTGGCCAGGTACTGAAGACTTGTGCTGACTAACTGGCTGGTGTGTTCATAGATATCTACAAACTCTCACTCCAGCAGTGCATGGTACGTACCAGCTTCTAGCATATCAATCATATCAGTGCCCAAGAAGAGTGTAGTATCATGCCTCAATGACTACCGCCCAGTGGCACTTACATCCACTTGATGAAGTGTTTTGAGAGGCTGGTGTTGAGACATAGCAGCTCCTGTCTGATATTGCCTTGGAGTGGTTCCAAGTCACCACTCAGACAGGAGCTGATATGTCTCAACACCAGCCTCTCAAAACATTGGAAGTTGTAGTAAATAACCCACACCTCAAACTACCCTACCAAATCCTCCACACCATTACAGACATGCATTTTAGCAAACTCTGTGCTTTGGAAGAAGTTTGAGTAGTCTGAAGTCAATTCTGCAGCTGTTATTTGAGACATTCTGATGTCCAAAATGTGGCAGTGCATTGTTCTCCTCTTACTGCTATTTCTTTTCACAATGGCTCTTTCTGTCAGTGAAAAAAAAACCTGAAAAATGTGATTCCCAAGGACTGACATCATTAATGGGTGTCTGGTGTTGTTAAAATGTCAGACCTTCTAACCTGGATAGTGAATTTTATTGATTTCACCCAGAAAATAATCAGTAAAGCAATCTACTTCGGGTAAGACTTCATTTTAGATAGTATACTGCTGAAGAATAGAGTGTGACTTGATCCACAATTCAGGCAGTTTATGTGCACAAATGTTCTTAAATCTCTCAATAAAATAATAGCATTAGAATGAATTGAGCAAAGTGAATATATTTTCTATTGGAGGTTTTATCCAAACTGTTGAAAGCATATTTAATGTTCCTTTCTAATCTGACAGTTAAGAAAATGTTATATATGAAAATGTTGTAACATTAAACTATGAGAAAGCAACATGCACTTAATTGCATCTTTCAAAAAGGTCATTTTACCAAAGGCTAAAAGAGGTAATTTGAATGATCCTCTGGTATATAGTTGTTCACATAATAGAAACTAAAGGTCAGGCCCAAAATGCCACAGCTGCTATATATTAGAGACAACCATACATAATGTTTTAATTTTTGAACAACAGTTCATGCTTGGATTATTTTTTCAATTCATCTGTTGCCAACCAAACACCTAATGTTAATAGATTGCAAATGAATATGCTCAAAATATATCTGTTTGAAGTAATGACTTTAGAAAGCTAGTACATTGCCCCCTAGGATGCTGCTAATTAAACTTAATATTTCTTTTTTCACAGTGGACTATCATTTAAGTTGTTGAATAATGTGAACCATTTATGGTTGGAAAATCTGTTGCTTAGAAATATTTGGATAGAGTGGCTCAGAAGAAGAACACTTTAATTTAAAAAAATTGTTTATACTGATAATATAGTTGCACAGCATGTTGCACTTCTGCTTTTGGGCATTTATAGTCACCAAGCTAGACACACTAATGAAAATGCCCGCAATTAAGCCCATCTAATTTTCTATCCATTAATTAAAATGGATGAAAGATCAAAGAGGCTCTTTTCTATTTGATTAACTTCTTATATTTCATTATAAAATGTTAAATAGATTAAGAACAAATTAATTGGATTATTGTGGTAATATTTCTAAAAGATAAAAGCAGGAAATAAAAATGAAAATATCTGATCTCAGCAACTTATCCTTGGCCGAAGATCAAATTTTAGAAATGGACTGAGCGTGTGTAGCTATTAAATTGTGCATTTAAGTCTAACTTCTGAGGGTAGATTTCTAACTCTAAATTAAAGTGTTTGTACTTATATCTGCCTTGAGAAAGGTCACTAAAAGGTTGGAAAATGTTCAAAATATTTATAATTAGTATAAGAAGATAAGTTCTGCCTTCAGACACCCTGCTTAATTGTCCCTTTCCCTGTACCCCTGTGAACAAGTCATGTCCAAATGCATTTGCCTGTAAACTGCCTGCAGGCATTTAGCCTGAACTGTTAGGAAATGTCTGGCTGATCTCAAAGAGGGAGATCAACTCATTCAGTGCAGCTTCAAGCAATTTTGTATGTTATTTGATCGACAAATGTTTGGGATATAAAAGTCATACATTACATTTAATTGGGCACTCTTTTAAAAACATTTATCAGCCTTTACATTGAAATTGCATATCTAATTTACCATTTCCAGAGATAAATAAACAATTCTTCTATGGGCATGTCAGCAACAAACAGAGTGGATAATGCCCAGATATGCCATGAAAATGAATGAAATTCATGGGTTTTCATTTTCTGGCACATCAGGCATTGCTTTTGCACTTTTATTTTTATTATTATCTTTCTTTAATTGGGTTCTTTCAGGTTTCTTGCTTTGTGGCTACCTGTGAGTAAACAGGTCTCAAGGTTGCATAATGTATACATTCTTTGATAATAAGTGTGCTTAAATCTTGAAGAACTGAGTGTCAGTATTGCGGAGTGCAAGAGGCAGAAAAGCACAGTTCGCTTAGAATTTTGACCACTCGAACCAACCAGCTCAATGAGCATTGCTGATATTGTGGATGTAATGAAAGAACAATCAGAACCAAAACCATTGGTAATTGCAGTATGCTTTAGGCCTGATAAGCAGAATCAAAAGGACAGGGAGTCCTTTTCAACTGACTTTGCTGAATTTAATAAATTGTTCGAGCTTAATGAAGCACTGAGAGATCATTTAGTTTGTGAAATATTACATTCTAAATGGCTCTAAACTGAAGCACAATGCACATTTAAAAGATCAGTTGAATTTGCTCTATCAATGGAAACCACAGCCATCAGTGCAATTAAGTTGTAGTCATGAATGAAAGTGAGCATGAACAAAATTGCAACTTGTTTACAGCAGCCGGCCTGGCTGATCAAATTGTGTTACCATTGTGTCAGGGGCTCACATACACCAAACCAATGCAGGTTTAAAGGAGAAATTTGCAGAAAATGCAACAAAGTATGCACATGCCAAGAGCACGTCAGGTAGACAAAAATACAGGTATGTGTCACTTAACGTCCACAATACGTACTGTGAAATTGGACGTTATGTGATTTGGACGTTGTGCGAACACCATATTATATATTTTGCCTCTTGCTGCTGCTATCACTAGGAGTGGTTTTGCTGCATTTGGAAGACACGATGCACTTCATGGTAATATTTTTGAAGGAAAATTAAATGCTACTACACTCAAGAGATGCATGATACATGAGATAAGTTACATCCGCTACGTCATGTTCTCCAATTGGGACTATGGACGTATATGCGATCGGACATTGTCCAAATGGATGTTAAATGGCACACACCTGTAAAGGGATGGCACAAAGAGATAAAGCTAAAGAGTCACATTGCTGTTTCAAAAAGAATGTGCATGCTGTTGATGAACAATCTGATAATGATGGAAGTGGCACAAGACATGATAGCCTTGTAATTTAAAATGTGAAAACTAACAAGAGACAAGCAATATGGCTTACAAAAGAAGTGAATGGCAAATTAATTAAAAGGGAAAGCACAGCTGTTTCAGTCATTCCACAAAATGAACTTGCACAACATTTCAAAGATACTGAACTGAAGCCTACAGATATCCAACTAAAAAATAATACTGGAGAAAAGATAACACGTGGGAATGGCATTTGTAACAGTGAAATGCAGCCAACAAGCTGCACTGGGCCAGCAGTTTGGGACTGTATTTGGCTGAGACAGCTACAAATTTAATAAAAGAATTGTGGATGAGTGTGCATCCAGAGAATTATTCAGAGACTTCCCCAGCCACAAACCATGATCACAATCTGCTGAGGACAAGATCAGTGGCAGTCCAGTCAGCGGACCAAGAAAGTTACAAGAGCTCTAGGTACAATCTCTGATAAGCCATTTCATGGGCAAAGTGGCAATTCTGGAGTAAAACTGAATCAAGGAAGGATGCTCAACATTTTGGTAATGCTTGAATTCCATCACTTCTTATAGTGTTAAATGAAGTGATATTGATGATAACAGGGCTTTGCTTCCTGATGGGCTCAATGTCTTCTATGCTTGCTATGCTTCCATTATTAAGGACCTCCAGCACCCTTTTCTCACTGTTACCATCAGGTAGGAGGTACAGAAGCCTGAAGGCACACACTCATATGGCCCAGTCCACCATGGGTAAGTCTTCCCCCACCATTCAGCACATCTACATGAAGAATTGTCACTGGAAAGCAACATTCATCATCAGGGACCTCCACCACTCAGGTCATGCTCTCTTCTCACTGCTGCCATCAGGTATAGAAGCCTTTGGATTCACAATACCAGGTTTCAGAACAGTTATTACCCTTCATCCATCAGGGTCTTGTACAAAAGCAGATAACTTTACTAACTTCATTTGCCCCATCATTGAAATGTTCCCACTACCTGTGGACTCACTTTCAAGGTCTCTTCATCTTATATTCTTGATGCTTGTTAGTTTTATTTATTTATTTATTTAATCTTTCCCTTTGCATTTACACAGTTTGTTGCCTTTTGCTCAATGGTTGAACATTCAAGTTGGTGTGATCATTCATTGATTCTGTTATGATTATTATTCTACTATGGATTTATTAGGTATGCCCTCAAGAAAATTAATCTCAGGGTTGTATATCATAACATATATGTACTTTGATAATAAATTTATTTTTAAGTTTGAACTTTGTAATTTGTTTGGAGATCCAGCCACCCTTTGCTTGCATAATTGGCTGCAATAGAGTCAACCAGGTACAGAAACAACCATCAACTATCAGGCTCTTGAATCAAAGCAGATAATGTCACTCAACTTCACTTACCCAAAATTGAGATGTTCCCACAACCTATGGACTCATTTTCAAGGTCTCTTCATCTAATGTTCTTGATATTTATTGCTTATTTATTCATGACTATTATTATTTTCTCTTTTGTATTTGCAGTTTGTTGTCTTTTGCAATCTGCTTGTTCATCCTGTTTGGTGTAGTCTTCCATTGATTGTATTCTGCTTCTTAGATTTAATGAGCATGCCCACAAGATAACAACATTTCAGTGTTTTACAATATATGATGACATATATGTACTTTAATAATAAACTTACATTGAACTTTGACCACACTGTGGTCATACCATTACACAAGATGTGTCCTGAGAAAAGTCAAACAGTATTAGACGCCCTCAGGCCAAAGGACATGTCACAGTTATGGTTCTTTTTAGGATTTGTAAATTAATATAATAGGTTCCTGTCACAACTGATGGAAGTGAACACCCTATAGCCTTTGTGTCACATTCCTATCATCAGGGACCTCCACAACCCAGGTCATGCTCTCTTCTCACTGCTACCATCAGGAAGAAGGTACAGGAGCCTCAGGATGCACAACACCAGGTTCAGTAAAAGGCTCTTGAACCAAAAGAGATTACTTCGCTAACCTCACATGCCCATCATTGAAATGTTCCGACATCTCATGGAATCACTTTCAAGGACCCTTTATCTCATGTTTTCAATATTTTTGCTTAAATATTATTATTATTATTATTATTATTATTATTATTATTATTATTATTATTATTATTATTATTATTTCTTTTTGTATTTGCACAGTTGCTGCAGAGAAAATTTATACACAGATTGACAGAGAGCCCTTGAGTTTGGTTTGGTGTGAGAAACGTTTCAACCTGTAATTGTATGGGAGAGAGTTTACTCTCATTACTAATTATCGACCACTAGTGTCCATTTTCAATGGACAGAAAAGTGCTCCACTAACTGCATCAGTACAAAAGAAGAGATGGGCTCTGTTTCTTGAGGAACACAATTATAAGATTGAATTTAAGAAGACAATTAATCATGGAAATGCTGATGAATTGTCCCATTTACCCTTGGAAAAGAAAATATCTGAAAAATTTACAGAAGAGGAAATTCCTCTTGATTTATTCTCCCTAAAGCAAATTGAAAGTCTTCCTATTACAGCAAAGATGATTCAAAAGGAAACCAGAAAAGACCCCACACTGCCTCAGGTCTACTCGGCAACCCAAGATGGCTGGAAGGTGCAGCAGAAATTCCAGTTCCCTCATTTTAACCAGTGCTGGGATTAACTTCCACTTGATGGAGATTGCCTAATATAAGGATTAAAATTTGTTGTACCATCCGTGTTGAGAGCTAATTTGCTGGAGGAACTACATCTAGGTGTGGTCAAGATGAAAGGATTAACTTGAAGTATCGCCTGGTGGCCTGGGATCGATCAGGGTATTGAGCAGTTTTCCATCTACTGTTTGGGATGCCAATACATCCAGAAGATGCCAGGAGCAGCGCCTCTCCATTCTTTCATTGCCCTGGTAGAGGATTCATGTGGAATTTGTCGGACCATCCATGAGCACAACTCTCTTGGTTGTAGTGGATGCAGCTACAACAGGGGTGTCAAACTCATTTTAGATCACGGGCCGGATTGAGCAAAATGCAGCCTCATGCGGGCTGGATCATTCGGACGCATGCGAACGCAGCTTTCTTTGCCTCCGTTTTTTCAGCCTGTTCTTATGTGTCTCAGTCTCTGCTATAACTACAAAGTGTTTCACTTTACAAATTCCATTTCTTATGAAGAACACTGCCGAGCAAGACTGCCGAATAAACACTAAAAACCCTGAAAACCTGGTATCTGAGTAAACTCAGCATTAGCCATATCATACGCCACAGGCGCTTCGATTACTGGGGCCAGCTTTAATAGTAATTAGATATTATCTCGCGGGCCAAAGATAATTCCACAGCGGGCCGGGTTTGGCCTGCAGGCCTTGAGTTTGACATATATGAGCTACAATGACCAGGAGTGCTCCCAATAGTCTCCACTGCAGCCTCAAATAACAGAAAGGAAGTGGAAGCAGTGACAGATTTTGACTTCCTTGGTCCAAATATTTCTACAGCTGGTAACTGCAGCCATGAAATTAAGCAGCACTTACTTCTGGAGAGGGCAGCAATAGCAAATTTCGATAAAATACTGAAGAGCAGAGACCTAACATTGTCTACGAAGATCTGTATAGTCAAGTCCATGGTATTTCCAGTTGACTATTGTAAGGCTGAATACAAAAGAATTAACACCTTTGTACTTGGATGCTGGAGGAAAGTGTTCGTTGGACAGCAAGGAGATCCAACAAGTCAAACTGCTCACTAGGAGGCTTGATTATGAGACAAAAGCTCAAATATTTTGGCCACATCATGAGAAGACAGGTTTCCTTGGAGAAGACTCTCATGTTAGATAAAACAAAAGGTAAACAAAAGGAGAGGACGACCGAGGTTATGATAAATAGATAATATTACTCAGACAATGTGTTTGATCTTGGGGGAATCTTAGAGAGAGGCAGCTTCCAACAAGAAGGGTTGGTGTGCAGGAGTCCATGAGGTCACAAAGTGTTGGACTTGACTTAATGACTGAATAACAAACATCCTCATACACTATTGTTGTGTTGAGAAGCCTCTTCATAAGGATTGTGTTCCAGAACATTCAGTCAGTGTTCTAGACCACAGTTTGTTGCAGAATGACAGCCTACAAATACTCAGGACATCTTTAGGGAGTGGTGTCTCAGAAAGGCTGTGTCCATTATCAAGGATCTCCAGCACCCAGACTTTTCTCCTAATTACCATCAGGAAGCAGGTACAGAAGCCTAAGGGCACACATTCAGCAATTCAGGAACAGCTTCTTCCCCTCTGCCATCCAATTCCTAAATGGACATTGAAGCTTCGAACTCTACCTCACTTTTTTAATATACAATATTTCTGTTTTTGCACATTTTTTAAAAAATCTATTCAATACACGTAATTGATTTACTTGTTTATTTATTATCATGTTTTATCTTATTTACTACTTTTTCTCTCCCTGCTAGATTAAGTGTTGCATTGAATTACTGCTGCTAAATTAACAAATTTCATGTCACATGCCAGTGATAATAAACTTGATCCTGATTCTGACATCTGCACTGTGCCTCTCAGCTACAAATGGGTTGGTAGAAAGATTTAGCCTGTGTCTAAGGAAAACACACTATGAGCAATGTCAGCAGAGTGAACGACTGTGAATCAGAAGCTCACCTTTTTGCATATCACAGTGCGCCAACTCTACAACCAACAACTCAACAACTATGATGTTTCTGCATTGTCCCTGGTGTTCATGCTTGGATCAACTCAAACTGGATCTCAGAAGGAGTAGGCAGGATAAACAGTTGAGACAAATTGTGGGTGCTTCAAACAAGAATGTTTGACGTTTCACTCTTGGATAAACATTCTTAGTGAGGGAGTACAGAGATGATCAAAAGTGGGTACTTGGAAAGATTAAGGACAGAACTAGACCACTCTCCTACACAGTGGAGATTATGCCTGATGTCATCTGGAGATAGCACATCAATCAGTTGAGGAGAGCAGCATCAATTTTTAGAAAGGTTTTCAGAGCTGTCAGAATGACTTCGGCAGTCGCAAGTCAACTCCTACAACCACCACGGAGTAGGGCCTGAATCAGAGATTGTTTCATAGCATCAAGTCTCACCTACCAAGCAGAGTGATCCCCCTTGTCAGGAAAGACATTACTGCACAAGAGTAGGAATCACCCACAGCATTCTAATCTTCAGGCCTGAAAGGGACTTAAAAATTTCCATGCTGTGGATGTCTATATAGTGGTTATATTATATAGTATACTGTGTAAGATAAAGAGAGAACAAAATGTTGCATACTTGAGTTGAGATGTATTCTATATTGAGAGGGAGTTTATGCAGGGAGGGGTGTACTATATTCAATATTTACATCATAATTGAGTAATCTTGTAAAAACATTGTTTGATGAAGCTTTCCTGTATTCTTACATAATTTATTATGAGTCATATGTAAGACATTGTTGAATAACATACAACATTACACCACCACGTCATATTTGTGCGCCTTACTGAAAGTAAAACTAAGCAGTCATGTTTCCTGGCTCCTGTGTTTTGCATTTGATTAATTTCTGGAGTTATCAAACATTGTGATGAATCAGCATATAGGAAGGAGACTGAAAATCTGGCTAAACAATATGCCAACAACAACTTGTTTCTCAATGTCAGCAAGACCAATGTGCTTACTGACTTCTGGAGGAAGAAACCAGAGATCCATGAGCAATTTCTCAGGAGATCAGAGATGGAAAGGGTGAGCAACTTTAAATTCCTTGGTGTTATCAGTTCAGAGGATCTGTCCTAGGTCCAGTACCTGCGTGTCATTTAGGAGATTTAGCACAGTAGCATCACTACTTTCTTTGAAGTTTGTGAAGGTTCGACATGACATCTAAAACTTATATAAACTTCTCTAGATGTGTGGTGAAGATTATATTGACTGATTGTATCACGGCTTGTTATGGAAATACTAATATCCTTGAACAGGAAAGCTTAGAAAAAGTAATGGATATGGCCCAGTCCACCACAGATACAGCCTCCCCCACCATTGAGCACATCTACACAGAGCATTGTCGGAGTAAAGGAGTATTGTTTATCAAGGATATCCACCACCCAGGACATGCTCTCTTCACCGCTGCCATCAGAAAAAGGTACAGAAGCCTCAGGACCCCCACCATCAGTTTCAGGAACAGTTAACACTCTTCAACCATTGGACTCCTGAATCAAAGGGGAAAGCTCCCACAAACTATGGACTCACTTTCTAGGACTCTCTATCTCATGATCTCAAATATTTATTAGTACAAAGTCAACATGGCTTCCTTCAGGGAAAATCCTGCCCGGCAAACTTACTGGAATTCTTTGAGGAGATTATGAGTAGAATATATAAAGGGAATGCAGTGGATGTTGTACATTTGGAATTTCAGAAGGCCTTTGACAAGGTGTCACACATGATACTGTTTACTAAGTTAAAAGACCATGGTGACTAACATGGTTCAAGCATTGGCTGATTGGTAGGAAATAGTGAGTGGGAATAAAAGAATCTTTTTCTTGTTGGCTGCCAGTGACTTGTGTAGGACTCAGTGTTGGAACCACTGCTTTTTAGTTCTGTACATAAATGATTTAGATGATGGAATAGATGACTTTGTTGCCAAGTTTGCAGATGATATGAAGATTGGTGGAGGGGCAATAGTATTGAGGAAATATGTAGGATGCAGAAGGATTTAGACAGATTAGGTGAATGGATAAGAAAGTGGCTAATGAAATACAATGTTGGAAAATGCATGATCATACACTTTGGTAGTAGAAATAAATAAGTGGACTATTTTCTAAATGGGGAGAAAATTCAAAAATCTAAGATGCAAAGGGACTTGGGAGTCCTTATGCAGAACACCCTAAAGGTTAACTTGCAGATTGAGTTGGTGGTAAGGAAGGTAAATGACATGTTAGCATTCATTTCAAGAGGTCTAGACTACGAGAGCAAAGATGTGATGCTGAGGGTGAGGCCTCACCTTGAGTACAGTTTTGGGATCCTCATCTTAGAAAAGCTGTGCTGGTTCACAAGGATGATTCCAGGAATGAAAGGGTTATCATACGAGGAACGCTTGATGGCGTGGGGTCTGTACTCACTGGAATTCAGAAGGATGAGGGTGGATTTCAATGAAATTTCTTGCATGTTGAAAGGCCTAGACAGAGTAGGTGTAGAAAGGGTGTTTCCCATGATGGTAGAGTCTAGGACAAGAAGGCTTTCAAAACAGAGATGTGAAGAAACTTCTTTAGCCAAAGGGTGGTGAATTTGTGGAATTTGTTGCCAAGTGCAGCTGAGGAGGCCAAGTCACTAGGTGTATTTAAGGTAGAGATTGATAGGTTCTTGATTGGACATGGCATCAAAGGTTACAGGGAGAAAGCTGGGAACTGGGTTTGAGAAGGAGAGAAAAAAGGATCAGCCATGATTTAATAGAAGAGCACACTTGATGGGCCAGATGGCTGAATTCTGCTCCTATGTCTTTATTGATTATTTTTATTATTATAATTATAATAATAATGATTATTATTATTGTTGTTGCCTTTATGGATTGTTTGTCTATTCTGTAGGGAACGGTCTTTCATTGATTCTATGACGTTTCTTGCATTTACTGTTAATATCTGCAAGAAAATGAATTTCAGGGTTCCATGTGGTGACTTCTATGTACGTTATGTTACGTACCCCGTAACTGGATCACTTACCAGCAAAGATAGCGAGGTCCGTTGAAGTCTGATGGTACTATTTTTAACAGTATTTTTTGATAAAAATAAACAAAAATAATATCAATGCAAACATACAGATGATATACGTCGTCAATACTAAATCTAAAAGCACGGGTAAAATAATAATCAATAAGAAATAGCTCTATCATTGTCTAGGGGATAATGTATTGTCCGATGGAAATATAAAAGTCACTTTAGTTCATTCAAGCTGCAGCATTTTGGTTTGAGAGAAAGACGGGTTAAAACTTGCCCATTCCTTTTATGATGTCAATCCTTCAAGAGTCGTTGGGAGTTGATTTCCCCGTTGTTAGCTAAAAACTGTTCTTCCGTGGTAAAGGCACACTGATTCCGGGGCAAATGGAAACGGATGCATGTGGCCTTCCCACCGGCTTTCGCTATTACGGGATCACTAGCGTTTCTTATGGTGCGTCTGAGGGGCTGTTCCCACAGACCCTCTTTTATCCTGACTCACAGGGTCTCAGATGTCAATCAGGTTGAGATGATGCAATCCTTCCACCAACCTCCCCCTCGGTTCATTGCCTGGGGGCTTTGATGCATTGTACAGGATGCAATACACAAGTCCATCTCCAAGAGACAATAGCCGGTATCAATGGGTCCGCCTTTCGGAGGCCAGGACACATTCCAACTCTTTGTGGATTCTGCATGTCTTTCTCTCATTTCCTGGGTCTCCCGAACTGACTCAATAGTGATCTTGCGATTCTCACAAAGGAGGGGGCTACCCCGCACCCTTCGGCCCCTCAGAGCGGTGATACATTCGTAACAGTTAATAATACATTTACTTTGAACTTCTTTGAATTACACAGCACAATATCCCTGCAGGCAGAACCGAAGGAACAGATGTCAGGATATCAGAGACAAGTTATACAAGTTCTACTGCAACAGGACAGTTGAGGGCTTTGATGGGTGTCTTGTTTACAAATTCTGTTTTGGTGCCCATTAAACTGTAAGATTTTCATTGGGTGTATTAACTATGAGTTAGTATATTAATGCTAAGTTGGGTTGGTTGTGATGGGTATCCCACTTTTGCTTATACCTTCTTATCTCCGATCACGTAATCTGATGGTATATTGGGGAGCTGCCAGAAAGCTGTTTTTGTTCTGTAGAGGAATGGAGGAGTCTTGCATGAAGCTAGAACAATGTATACCATGGAGCTTAGAGCCTGTGCTTTCCACTATGAAACTGGTGGTGAAGAAAATATCTGCATAAAATATTACTGACTGTGTGAAAAAAAAATGGAAAAGCAAAATACTCTGGACTTTGAAATTCTAAATGCTAAATTAGATAAACATTATTGATGGGGGAAACCATATTGTTCTAGGTTGGACTACTTTCAAATAAGATAAGAAATAGGGACGTTGACATTTTTTGTTGGATAAATACAGCTGGTAACCAAGCACAAATCTTTAGGTTGCTATGGAATAAGCAGGACCGGCTAGCATAACCTGGAGATTAAATTTCAACACATGAAATATGGAATAAAGTGACCCCATTGGCTTTCAACCAAGCATGATAAATCACAAGTACGGTAATGCCTCACAAGAAAATACATCATTCAGATGCAGATCCAAGAAACACAAAGGAAAGGTGAACACAGCCACCAATAGAATTGATCAGTTCCACACTTTATCACTGCAGCTGGTCAGAAGAAAGGTCCCCTGACCCTGCAAAGGAGAGCATATAGTACCTGAGTATTAGTTTGACAAACCGAGCATTTAAAATCTCTCAACAGCGTAGTTGTATTCCCTGTTTAATCTCTTTATTTGTCATTAAATAAAGATAACTGCTCAGAAAGGTGCTGCTCCTGTGTCTATCAAAGCATGTTTTCATCTGTGAACCTAGCAAGGGACATGCAAAAGCAATAAATATCTTCTGAAGTTACCATCCACACATTGATGGAACCATCCGTCATCCACAACTGACAGATAGTGTCTCAGCTTCCTTTGTCCCACAAGTAACAGACATTCACTGTCTCAGGAAACTTGAGCTGTTGTCTTAAAATAATTGATTGCCAATGTTTTAAAGGTTTTCCACAGAGGGCATAGTTTAAGGTCCTTGGAAGTAGGTACAGAGGAGATGTCAGGGATAAGATTTTTAGGCAGAGAGTGGGGTGTGTGGAATGGGCTGCTGGCAATGGCGGAGGAGGCAGATACGATAGGGTATTTTAAGAGACTCCTGGATAGGTATATGGAGCTTAGCAGAATAGAGGACTATTGGTAACCCTAGATTTCTAAATGTCTAAAGTAAGTACATGTTCGTCACAGTATTGTGGACCAAAGGGCCTCTATTGTGCTGTAGGTTTTCAAAGTTTCGGTCCAACAATCTGTCTTACAAACAAGTGGATTGACAAGATGCTACTGTGGTTGTGGGACAATGGCTCCACAAACCATAGGGTGGCAACAGTTATGCTCAGAACCTTACCAAACCTTCAATGTGCTTCCTGCTGCCTGTCAGACAAGCGTGCCCCAGAATGTTCCCATATGGTAAGATTGGGAGGTTTGAGGCTGAGCATATTCAGCACAAACTGCTATAGGTTTACCTCCAGTGTTCTCTTTGACTGAAAACCATTGTGGTAGCATGTTAGAAGAACCAGGTCAGGGAAAGGCACAAATAAAATAGGAACCAAGGGCATGGACAAGGATGAAAAGTGTTGCGATCTCTTTTCATGCCTCCTCCCTCTGTTTCTCCTCAAGACAGCAAGAGTGCATAGTGTGCAACATACCTCCACAAACCTCAAGACCAAATCAGTTAAGTACTGCATTATTCTTTGAGAATCATCCCGAAATTGCATACCAAAGCTCGCTGCTCTATCATTTATTTTGTGTGAGTGTGTGTGTGTGTGTGTGTGTGTGTGTGCGAGAGAGAGAGACAGCGACCCTTTTGAATGCATGTTCACTTAGATCTCTGGGTGGTAGGCAAGAGTCATGAGCCATGTCATTAGTAGGTAGCCCCTACACCGTTTTGCCGCCTTTTGATTTGCTTTGCTGGGTGAAAACTGCCATTGAAATGAATAAATCATGATAGGTGTTCAGATCCCAAGCACAGATCTGAGCAGGACAGAGCATGTGAACGTGCATCGGCTGCATGTTGCAGATAAGCAATTCCTATTGGGTCCTCTTACACAGCCTTAACCTTTTCAGCAGGGGAAAACCAGTTAATATCCACACACCAGGACACAATTGAAAACATTGTTCATTTCGCAGCTCTGACTATGCCACTCTCTATAGGTATTTGGTTCTTTTTGCTGTTTCTTTGTAAGATACCTTTTACATTTAGATATTACTTACTCTTTAAATTTAGAAATTCTAAACAGAATTCACAGTAGTAACTATAAATAATATTCTCTCTTATGACTTCTTGCATCTTTCCCCTTTTCTCGGATCCCTCTTACAGTGCATAAACCACACCTACAATAACTGTGTTTACACACCTCCCTGTGGATTATTCCCTCTCATCCAGTTTGTGCAATATAAGATGTCCAGTGTGACATATGTGCTTTGATGGAAGTTTGTTTTAATCTTGTTAATGAATATTTTCCCTGATGTTTACACTTACAAGTGGCCATTGAAGTCAGAACTGGATATATTGGAGCTATCTTTTTACTTGTACATGACTTGTTGCTTGGTGACATCACATAGCAGGAAACTAGAAGAAACGCTTGTGTTTGTACAATCAAATATCAGATTTCCTTTTCAACTTTCACCCTGCTTGAAACTAAATCAACATTGACATTGGATTCGCCACAATATCCTTAGAAGAATTCCAGTCTTCATTTTTTGTGAACTTTTGGTTCATATTCAGTTGTGCATTCCTGCAGAAGACTGCTGATCATGGTGTAAAACAGGTGGCATAAGGTTTGTGTGGAGCAATGTACATATATTCACTGACACAGTCACTCAAGGAAACTTGCAGTTGTTGAAAACCCGAGACTCCATATGATTCTTTTCAACAAGGTTTTGATGGAGAGCCCTCCATCAAAACACTGCTTACACATACTCACTCACACACACACACATTGCCTCATCACTCTGCTGTCATTGCAGTGAGTGTACACACTTCAATGTCTTCCTTGACATATTCTCATAATTAAACCACTGTATCCCCAACACATTTCTCATTTGTTCAGAGTCAGACACCAAAGTTTAGTTTAACTTCATTTATTATTTTTACTTAACTGTAAGTGTGCGATTTTGTTGCCATCTCCCAGCAGTTCCTTTGCGTCTGCTGAGTGTTAAGCAAGTTAATGTGATTGGGTTGGCTTTGTGGTGCCTTTTCCACCATACAAAGTAGAATATTCAATTTCTTTAGTAATGGGGATATGTAAATGTGTATATGTTGCTAGTGTTAGATTAGATTAGATTCAACTTTATTGTCATTGTGCCAAGTACAGATACAAAGCCAAATGAAATGCAGTTAGAGTCTAACCAGAAATGCAAAGAATAGTGTTATTTACAAACTAACTGCAAATAAAAAGTAAGTGCTACAGCACACAAATTGTACTGAGACAGTACAATTTGGGTGCAATACTGCTTTGTGCTGTGATATGAGGTTCAGCAGGGACAGAGCCTCAGGGAAGAAGCTCTTCCTGTGCCTACTGGTGCAGGAGTGGAGGCTCCTGTGGCTCCTACCGGATGGGAGGAGAATAAAAAGTCCATGGTTAGGGTGAGATGCATCCTTGATAATGCTTTTCTCCTTGCCCAGGCAGCATTTATGGTAGATGTTCTCAATGTTGAGCAATTGGGTGCCGATAATCCGCTGGGCAGCTTTCACTAAATGCTGGGGTGCTTTGCGGTTTGATACAGGACAATTGCCATACCACATTGAGATGCAGCTGAGGAGTATGCTCTCAATGGTACAGCGGTAAAAGTCCGTCAGTATCCTGAGGGGACAGATGTGAGCTTTCTGATGCTCTGCAGGAAATAAAGGTGCTGCTGCACGTTTTTGATCAGGATGGAGGAGCTCAGGGACCAGGTGAGATCCTCAGAAATGTGGACACCAAGGAATTTGAAGCTTGATACATGCTCCACTACAGCTCCACTGATGTAGATTGGGACGTGAGTGTGGCTCCTAGCATGCCTGATATCCATAATGTTCTTCTGGGTGTTAAGAGCCAGGTTGTTGTACCTTGTGGCCAGGTGCTGGACCTCGCCACTGTAGGCCGTCTCGTCATCCCCTCTGATCAGGCCAATCACCATGGTGTCGTCTGCAAAATTGATTATGGAGCTAGATCCATGTACAGGAATGCAGTCATAGGTGAAAAGGGAGTACAGAAGAGGGCTCAGTACACAGCCTTGAGGCACGCCACTGTTCAGGGTGAAAGTGGAGGAGGAGAGGTTGTCTAACTTAACAGATTGGGGTCTGTTAGTCAGAAAGTCCAAGGTCCAATTGCAGAGGGATGAGCTGATACCAAGCTGGAGAAGTTTGTCGATCAGCTTGGAGGAGGTCACAGTATTGAATGCCGAACTGAAGTCAATGAACAGCATCCTGACATAAGAGTTGGGGCTGTCCAGGTGGGTCAGGGCAGAGTGAGATGCTGTGGAGATGGCATCCTCTGTTGACCTGTTGGTGTGATAGGCAAATTGATGGGAGTCCAGGGTAGTGGGCAGACAGGATTTCAGATGTGATAGAACCAGTCTCTCAAAGCACTTTGCAATGATGGGGGCTGAGTACAACTGGGCGGAAGTCATTCAGGCCCGTGGCAATGGAGTGCTTCGGCAGGTGGCACGATGGTGGCGATCTTGAAGCTTGTGGGGACAACTATCTGGGTCAGGGACAGATTGAAAATGTCTGTGAAGATCCTGTCCAACTTCCCTGAACAGACTGAGCTCACGGGCAGGTATTCCATCCGGACCAGCTGCCGTTTGTACATTTACCTGTTCAGGGTGGCACAAACGTCGGAGGTGGAAATTGAGAGAGGCCGTTAACCAGGTGGGAGATCTGCTTTGAGGGTAACCTCCTTGTTCCCTCAGTCAAAGCATAGAAGTAATTGAGCTCATCAGGGAGGGAAGCAGAGCTGGAAGGGGGCACAGTACTGGGTGGTTTGAAGTCTGTTAATGACCTATAAGCCATGCTACATGTGTCAAGGGTCCGAGGAGTTGAAACGCTCCTCGATTCTCTGTTTATATGCGTGTTTATCCTGAGAGATTCCCCTCCTCAGGTTGGCCCTGACTGAGCTGTAAGCCTCCCGGTCTCCAGACCTGGAGGCTGAATCTCTGGCTTTGGGCAGGAGGCGAACCTCTCCGTTCATCCATGGTTTCTGGTTGGGAAAAACTTCTATTTGTTTTTGTGATGTCACTCTATCTACACACTTGTTGATGTGCTCAAGGACAGAGTTGGTATATGAGTCAATGTTGATCTGAGAGTCTCTGGTGGCACAGGCAGCAAACACACTCCAGTCTGTGTGCTGCGATTGGTGCTGAAGAGCAGAGTCAGCAGCCTCCAGCCAGATCTTAGTAGTCTTCATTGTGGGTTTCACACATTTAATGACCGGGCTATACATGGGAAGCAGAAACAATGAAAGATGGTCGGAATGTCCCAGGTGGGGGAGGGTAGTGGCTTTGTAAGCATCAGCCATGTTTGTGTAGACATGATCTAAGGTTTTATTTCCCCTTGTGGTGCATGATATATTTTGGTAAAATATTGGAAGCACGGTACGCAGGTTGCAATGATTAATGTCCCCAGTGACAATTAAGGCTCCGTCTGGATGCAATGTCTGCAGCTTGCTAATAGTGGCATTAAGGTCTTTCATGGCTACTTTAGCATTAGCATCCGGTGCAACATAAACTGCGACAGCAATGATGCATGTAAACTCTCAAGGTATGCTGTATTTAATGTAAATACTCTGTTTATTTTGTAATATGATAGTAACTACATTGTGAGGTGCTTCATATTCTGATTCATGCATAGTCTTACGTTTACATTGTTGGTAATGAAAGATGGTATGTCCTTGTGCCTTAAAAGCTCATTGCCCTCAGTATGAGGGAGAGACAGGGCTTGCAAGGAGTTCACACTGGACAAGAGTAATTATGGAGCAATTATTGTTTTCTTGTAGATTTTTTTGTAAGTATTGGCATTTTATTTTCACTATTGTCACTAGTTTTTAAAGTTTGACTTTTGACGCACTTAATAAACACCCTTGCTCTAAAGTGCTAAGCAACTCCAGCCATTTCATCTGGAACAGAGAATTTCCTTTTACCTACAGCACATTGTTAATTATGCATGCTTTCACAATAACTGAGAAAAGACAGGGGCATAAAGGTGCACAGATACCCTAACCTTGACAGCGACTCACCAGCCTGCTCCTTGCCCTTCAAGGTAGCTGCGCTGAATGAGCTACGTGTAGGAATATGTGATTGTATGTGTTACAGTAATCTGTCACAGGTTAAACTGTTGTGTGTGTCTGCCAGCTCCTCTGTGCACAAGGTGACAAACACATAAACAAACTTGGTAAAATGGAGGAAGACAGATCATTCATCATTGGAAGAAGATACAAAGAGAAACAAGAAGCATGATGACAACAAAAAGTCATCAGGTTAAAGGTCACAAGAAAAGCTGCTGGGTATGTAGGCAATCTAAAGGTAAGGTCTGTCAATCGTGACCACCTTGCTGTTTTTGCCAATAAAGAACCTGATAAAACCATATTTAGACCAGTTAATTTGCTTCAGTCACTGTAGAGCAGCATAGTGTGGGTTTCACAATGACTGCTTTAACATACATTTTAGAAAATTGACAGCTGAAAAACTGAAATTAAAAATTATGTAGCTACCTTCCATCTGTATGATGAACTATGAGTAATATACCTGTCAGTTACTCTCCTGATAAGTGCATCAAATAAGTCTTAATTTTCAATAAACCTCAAATCAGTCCTCACTCCTTGCATTTCCTGTAATGTATTGTAATAGTGTCAGGTCTGTAACATCAGAAACTCTAAAAACAGAAGTTCAACCTTCTGTCAGCTTTCATGGACGAGATCCTGAATGAAGCCAAATGTTTTGAACAATGTTCGTCTCTGAAGCTTAATAGGAGAATTAATAATCACCTGTGGGGTAATTTACAGTAACTGATTTATCTATGAATCAGAATATGGAAGAAAACCAGAGCATCCTGGGGAACCCACAAGGTTAATGTAAAGCATGCAAACTCCATAGAAACAGCACCCAAAGTCAGAAACAAAGTCAGTTTTCTGGAGTTGTGAGACTGTCACATTAATCCCTGCACAACTCTGCCACCCTATACTCCAAGTTCTTTTTTTTCCACTGCAGGACTCCCTAATACATATTCTGTGTCCTTTAGGATTAATTAAGGAGACCAAAATTGAGCCCTGATATAAAGCATTCTGCCCTGAAGAAGCCACCAGTTCAACTCAAGGAGGAGATCTAGTACTTGCACCGCAGTTGAAGAATACCACATTATGTCAATGCACCAACCCCTCCAAGGAGCACCAAACTGGCTCGTTGCAATTTCCATCCTCAGCATGGTTCTGAAGATTCTCTGTTACAGGTATCAAACCACCTGAATACCAGAGGCGGCCAACATCAGGTGTGCACACAGTTGTCTACCTGGAATCCTGAGATCACTCTGTGGTACTGAGTCTCTTGACTTGTCGCACAACATCAAGAACTTATACAGCTCTCAGACTCAGTCATCACTAGAGCTCCCAAGCCTGTTGGCCCAGAATGTATATCCACCAGCTGGTATGTCACAGACAGGTGCCAGCCATCAAAAGCACAAGCTTCTTTGCACTCAAATATTTTGTTCCAGTAAATGTGTTTCGGCCTGAACTGGAAGAGGACCAATATCCTTGAGGGAAGCTTTGCTGGTGCTGCTCCAGAGGTTTTAAAGTAGAGTTGCAGGGGGATGGGAAACAGAGTACCAGGGCAGCTAGTGAGTGATTGTGAAGAAAGTAGATGTAAAACTTACCTACAAATTCAGGAATCAAAATGTTGAGCACGGTGGAACTAATATTCTGAGTTGCATCTATTTCAATGCAGAGTGTTGTGGGTAAAGCAGATGAGTTTAGGCATGGATCAGCATGTGGAATCATGACATTGTAGCCATTATTGAAACTTGGTTACAGGAGGGGCAGGACTGGCAGCTTAATATTCCAAGGTTCAGTAGTTTTTTAGTTGATAGAGGGAGATGTATTAAAGAGGGAACAATAGCATTACTCATCAGGTGAAATGTCACCACAGTCCTCTGACAGTACAGACTGGAATGGTCACCTACTGAGGCTATAAGGGTATAAGAGGCTATAAGAGAATGGGATGACCATGTTAATGCGATATTATGGACCGCCCAATGGTCAGTGGGATTAAAAGTAGCAAATTTGTAGAGATAGCAAACTGTTACAAGAAAACTAAAGCTGTGATAATAGGTGGCTTTTACTTCCACATATTGACTGAGACTCCCATGCTGTGAAAGGACTGGGTAGAATAGCATTTGTCAAATGTGTTCAGTAAAGTTCCCTTAATCAATAAAATAGAATTCCCAACTAGATTGTGTGCAATATTGGATCTTCCATTAGGGATCAAGACAGAGCAGGTGACAGAAGTGTGTGTAGCGGAGCACATTGGATCTAGTGATCATAATCCCACTAGTTTCAAGACAATTATGCAAGGATAGGACATCCTTGGGTTGAGATTCTAAATTCAAATATGGCCAATTTTGATGGTATCAGAAAGAATCTGGGTAGGTGCGGTCTGGGATTGCCTTCAAAAGGGCTATAATGAGAGTACAAAGTTTGCATGTTCTTGTTAGAATAAAAGGCACGGATAGCAAGTTAACGTAACTATGGCTTTCAAAGGATCTGTTTAAGGAGATGCATGACAGTTATAGATAGCAAATAAAGCTCTTGAGGAGAACAAGAAATGTAACAGAACATTTAAGAGGGAAATCAGATCCTGAGAGTGCTCTGGCAGACAAGGTGAAGGAGAATCCCAATGACTTCTACAGATGCATTAAGAACAAAAATGCCACAAGGGACACAATTGGTCCACTTTGAGATTCGTGTGATAATCTGTGAACGAAGCTGAAAGAGATGGAGGAGATCTTAAATGGAATTTTCTTCGAGAGACAGACAGAATCTATAGAACGAAGGCAAAACAGTAGTGTGATCATAGGCCATATCTGGACTAAAGAAAAGGTGATGTTTGGTGTCTTGAAGCAAATTATGGTGCATAAGTACCCAAGGCCTGACAAGGTGACCCCTTGGACATGTTGGGAGGGTAGTGGGTATATTTGATATATTCAAACTGAGTATATTTAAATTGTGTATATTTACAGTGAGGTTGATAGGTCCTTGATTAGTAAGGGCATCAAATGTTATGGGGAGAAGGCAGGAGAATGGGGTTAAGAGGGATTATAAATCAGACATGATGGAATGGCAGAGCAGACTCAACTGTCGAAATGGCCTAATTCTGTTCCTATGTCCTATGGTCCAGTACAAAACGTGCAGGAGCCCTGACAGAAATATTTAAAACATCCCTAGCCGTGGGTGAGGCACTGGAGGACTGGAGCATGGCTAGCGTTTTTCCACTGTTCAGGAAAGGCTCTAAGAATAAGCTGGGAATGAATAGGCTGACAAGCCTGACAACAATAATGGATAAGTTATTGGAAGGTATTCTAAGGAACAGAATGGATTAGTATTTGAGTAGACAGGGCACAATTAGGTTGAGTTTCTCTGTGGTAAGTCATATCTAACCAATCAGATCAGCCATGATCTTATTGAATGGAGCATTCAGCATTGTGGAGAGAAATTCAATGAATGCTAAGACTTACTTAATAGAAGAGAGTTGAGTGGAGTCCACCTGCTTCCAATTCATTTGCTCACAATGTTATCTCCTCTACAATGGAGGAATTAAGTGCAGGCTGTTTAACCTTTTTGTATAGTCCCATAGTGGATCCCCAGTTATTACCCTGAACATCCTGTCTCATCTCACTCCCACACTGGTGCCTCTCTCTTTGGCCTCTTACTTTGTTCAGTGACATTTATCTAAACTTGAAGAATGGCACTTCATCTTCCAGCTAGGCAAATTACAGCCTTCAGGGCTTAGCTTCGAACTCCATAATCTCAGAAAGCCAGCATTTCCTTTTTCTATCAGATGATGAGCACTTCTAGCAAATTCCATTTTGTTCACAATTAAAGCTAGTTGTATATCAAAATAAACACTCCTTAAAAATATTAGACCAGCATGTCAATTGGATACTGAATTGTCACTACTAGAAACACTACCCATTCTATATTAATACCTTCAAACAAAGCAGTGATGGATTCAGACAACATTTGATTTAATTATGTAAACCTTCTTGGGAAATCAGCTAAACACTGTTAAATACAACATTAATTTATAGATCAAAGCACAGCAATTACACGTTTCCCATCCTGCATTATTTTAATTAATCGTAGTACAATTATCAACTCAAACAGGATAAGAACACCATCATATTGTTTATCAATCTAATGAACACTTGTGCTGGGTATCACATCCACCCAAAGCTAAAAGGTTTAACGATCAGGAGATGAGCTCAAACTGAGCTAATTTACTAACTCCATAATTTTAAATGGAGTAAAATCCAAATGTAATCTGGTAATTGTGGTGGTTTTAATAATGAGTTAGATATTCATCCCTGGTTGGTACCACTGGATTTCTAGATGTTGAATTATAAGGTTACACCTTGCCTCAGAATTCCAAAGCAGGGTTCAACAAACTGACATTTTAGTAGTGCTGACTGGGGATAAATGTACTGCCAAATTTTGCATAATTAAATAAGATCTAGTCTTGTTTCTCTAAATTCTAGGGAATACTCTCCTCATGTGATAGTCCATGAAAGTGAACATGAATGACCTTGACAACAGGACTACACTTGCCCATATGTGTACCTTAAGTAGATCCAGTATAACTGAAGCTCATGGGAGTCATGAAGTAAGCTCTTTCTAGAATCATCTCCAGCACAAAGGGTGAAGGTTCAGTCTTTAGATAGCAAATCACCTCAGCCCTTGTAACTGGAAAATTCTAAAACTATTCCCTCATATCTGTTGGTTTAAAATGCTGAAATGTCATTATTTAACTGCAATTTGGGAAAAATACTTCATCATAGCATCTGAAATAGTTCAAAAAGCCAACTTAGCACCAGCATTAGAACATTAATTAATAGACAATAAAAGCTGGGCTTACTAGCTGGCCACATTTCATGAATGAATAACAAATAAAAAATACCAGGTGAATTTTCCATATGTCAATAACCTTAAATATCATGACACTATTCTTATGTCAACCTTAGAGCTGAAAGTAGACAAGCTACTCAACATACCTCCAGCAAGAATTAACTGATAACAATCAAAAATAGAAATGTGAAAGATTTCTCATTACCTACCCAAGGGCACTGGGGCTTTAAAATTGTACTTCAGTGTGGCTCAGACCAAGATTAGCTCCCTCAACATGATCTGAAATATTTTTATCCATATCGTAAAAGACTTACTGTCCTTTCAAAACAGTTACCATCAGTTTTAATCTACTTCTTCCTGCCTCCTCTTCAATAAAACAACCTGGCACTATTTTCTTTCCATGTTATCAGCTTTTATGGAATCTGTCCCTATCTCTCAAGTTCACACCCATTTATTTATTATTTCTTGCTTCAATATCTGCAATCAGGCATCTGACCCTGTTACACTGACCAAAGTTATAAACAGTATCCTCTGACAGTTGCAGACTGTCCTTCTTTAATCTCACTGCAGATATTATACAGTTAACTCATCTTCATTCCTGATAACTCTCATCCATCATCCAGCTTGGTTAATCTCTGACAATTTTACCATGACAAGAGCAACTCCAATAAAGGCTTAGGCACAGCCTTTGTCCTACTATTATTAATTTATCAAGGATCATGTTTGACCTCTCCTGCTTCTCCTTTGCAGCATGCCTCTTGTCAAGCCTAGTATATCCTTTGGAATGAAAGAAACAGTTTTCAATACTGGGTCCTTGCTGACATTATATCTGTACTCCATGGATGAGGTGGGAGAGGATTTCAACATCTCCTGAGGAACATTTTGAACTGTCTTTTGCCAGCAGTACCTGCAATCATTTTTCACAACTACAACTTCTCTAAAACAGCTAGACTGTAACTATTTGGAACATATATTTAAGAGTGATGTGCCGTGTGATAATATCCTCTTTTCTGTGGTGTCACCTGAGATTCATAGTTGATGAGATACAATCCCGGTCTAGAGAGGATGCACACTGCCAGATAATGAATATCACCACACAGTTTGGTATTGTTAGTGATTGTGTGTTTTCCAGCCACATGAAGAGGTAAGTTCCCAGACTCACTCTCTCATTTGTGGATTTTCAGCATTTGCTGCTCCAGCTTCAGAGTGGCTACAAGCAGCCCAGAGAGGAGCTGAAGGGAAAACAAATGATTAGAAGATGAAACGTGAAAGGAGTTACCTAAAGAATCCTGGTCTTTTTATTCCTGCAATTTGGGTCCTAGTGGTCTGAGAATAAAGTCACAAATGGACCAGTCCAAATATAAACAGCAAATTCCTATTTCTAAATTATTTGTTTTTGTTTATAAACATACTCATTGTCAAGGTATGTAGTTTTGGAATTCCAGATTTCTTTTACATCAAAATCAAATGTTTAAATTTAGATCCTAACAAGCCTACGTCTATGCCCAGAAATTCAAGCACCCACTAACTAAATCTTCCCCCACTCATCTATGTGCTAACTTCAGTTGGGTCACATGGTAATAATGCTTTACAGTGATCTGGGTCCAATTTCTGCCATTGTCCTGTAAGGAGCTGTAAATTCTCTCCATCGGTTTCCTGCAGGTATTCCAGTTTCATCCCATATTCCAAAGCTGCAGAGGTTAGGATTAGTAACTGGTGAGCATGCTGTGTTAGTGCTGTAAGTGTGGTGACATTTGCAGATTGCTCCTTCTACCTCCTAGGACTGTGTTGACTGTTGAAATAAACAATGCATTTCACTGTGTGCTTCGATATTTCTATGCTCATATGACAGATAAAGTTAATCTTATTAAAAAGTCTTTGTACTGAGTTCATAATAAAAACATAATATAGAACAAGAGAGCAAGCTCTGTACGAAGCCTGCACTGGGTTGAACAGGTGTAAATTAACCAAATATCATGATTCTCATACCCATTCATCTACACTTTCCAATTTATCTTTCTTTGTACCATTAGAGCTCAGATATACAGAGTTACATAAGGTTTTCACATTTTAAATATAGATCACATTCCATATCAATTTTTAATTTTCTAGCACCATCTTGTAACCAAGTTATAATACAGAAATGAATAATCCATGAATTGGTTCCTTTTCTCTATCAGACACATTTATTATTTGCAAGAGGAAGTACTTTCATTCTCGTAAACTCCATTGGATACATTACATTTCACTGGCTATATCCTCACACCAATATACTTAATATAACAGCACTGAGCAAGGCTTGGAGTAAATGAGAGCAATACCTCACCTATCCCAGTACTTCTTAGCAAGTCACTGAAGTATGGTGCGTCTACTATTTTAATGTTCAGAATTTAGTCAAGAACCTTCATATTCTGAGTGTCACAGTTCCCCAAAGAATTCACTGTGCCTATTAGTAACTCAGCTGTTGTTTGTGGCTGAGAGTGCCAGAGCTGGGCAGAATTGTAGGATCTGACTTTATTTAAAAATAATTTGACAAACCTTTATTTTGTGGCTGCTAAACACTGCAGAAAAATAACAAATTGTATCAAGATACACCATGAAGAGAGGACAGCAGCAAGTTGATATGAGTTTTATCTATAGTGCTGTTGCCCTAAGCACAATACCATAAGATAAGGCCATAATACATAAGAGCATAATTAGGCCATTCAGCCCATCAAGTCTGCTTCACAATTTTCATCATGCCTGGTTTATTATCTGTTACAATCCCTTTCCCTTGCTATGACCCCCTTACTTTTAGTGCCCTCATTAATCAAGAACTGATCATACTTTGTCTTAAATATACCCAATGACTTGGCCTGCACAGCTGTTTGTGGCAACGAATTCCACAGTTTCACCACCTTCTGGCTAAATACTGTTATATTGATCTGTGTTCTAAATAGTTTTCCTTCAATTCTGAGGCTGTGACCTCTGGTCCAACACTTCTCCACCATAAGAAGTATCTTCTCCACATTCATTCTAACTAGGCCTCTCAGTATTCAATAGGTTTCAATAAGAACCCCTCTCATTCTTCTAAACAGTCTTCTAAATGTGTACAGTCCCAGAGCCACCAAACACTCCTCTTATATTAATCCTTTAATTCCTGGGATCATTCTCATGAACCTCCTCTGGACTCTCTTCAATGTCAGCACATGTGTTCTTGGAAAAAGGGCCCAAAACCACTCACAAGTGTGGTTTGACCAATTCCTTACAAAGCTTCAGAATTACACACTTGTTTTTGTAATCTAGTCCTTTCAGAATGAATGCTAACATTGCATTTGCCTTCTTTACCACTGACTCAAACTACAAGTTAACCTTTAGGGAATCCTGCATGAAGATGCTCAAGCCCTTTTGCACTGATTTCTGAATTTTCTCCCCATTTAAAAATACTCCACAGCTTTATTCCTTTTTCCAAAGAGCTTGACCATACTCATCCCTACACAAAGGTCCATCTACCACTCCTTTGTCCATTCCCCAATCTCTGTAGTCCTTCTGTAGACAACCTACTTCCTCAAAGCTACCTTCCCCTTCACCTACCCTTGTATCATTTGCAAGTTTGGCCACAAAGACAACAGTTATTTAATCCAAGTTATTGGCATATAACATGATAGGAAACAGTCCCAACACTGACCCTTGTGGCACACCATGAATTACTGGCAGCCTGGCAGGAGACTTCCTGTCTCCTGTCAGACAATCTATCTTCTGTCCATGGTAGTACCTTTCCTGTAACACTATGGACTCTTATCTTGTTAAGCAGCCTCATGTGTGGCATCTTGTTAAAGGCTTTCTGAAAATCCAAATAAACAACATTCACTGACTTTCCTTTGTCTATCTTGGCTGTTATTTCCTCGACAAATTCCAAGCGATTTATTAGGCAACATTTCCCCTTTAGTAAACCATGATGACTTTAGCCTATTTTTATCATGTGCCTCCAGGCATCCCAAAGCCTCATCCTTAATAATAAACTCCAACATCTTTCCAAACACTGGTAATTTCATTTCTTTTGCTTCCCTCCCTTCTTAAAGGGTGGAGCAGTATTTGCAATTTTACAGTCCTCAGGAACCATTTCAGAACCTAGTGATCCTTGAAAGATCATTACTCTTACCTCTACAATCTTCTCATCAATTTCTTTCAGAACCCTGGGGTGTAGTGTATCTGGTTTAAGTGAGTTACTACCTTCAGACCTTTCAGCTTTCCAAGCATCTTCTCCTTAGTAAGATCCTTAGTTAGCTTCTCCAAGCATCCACTCATTTTTGCCCCCTGACACTCTCGAAATTCTGGCAAACTGCTTGCTAGCAATGTCCACAGTGAAGACTGATGCAAAATACTTATTTAGGCCATCCACCATTTCTTTGTCCCCCATTACTACTTCTCCAGCATCACTTTCCAGTGGTCTGATATCCAATTTTATTTTTATGCTGCCTTTGACTTCCCTTGTCAGCAACAATTGCCACATCATCCCTTTAAAATACCGCACATCTTCATCTTTGGCATACATCTTTTCTGTGTCTTCAAAGGGTTCTCAGAAACACCTGCCATTGCTGTTCTCCTGGCATCCCTGTCAGTGTTCCCTTCCAGTCAACTTTGTCCAGCTCCTTTTGCATGCCTGTGTAATTCCCTTTATTCCATTGTAATACTGATACAACCAGTTTTAGCTTTTTCTTCTCAAGCTGCAGGGTGAATTCTATCATATTATGATCATTACCTACCAAGGGTTCCTTTATCTTAAGCTCCAAGATCAAATCTGGGTCATTATACAACACCCAATCCAGAATTACCACTCCCCTAGTGGGCCCAACCACAAGCTGCTCTAAAAAGCCACTTTGTAGGCATTCTACAAGTTCCCTCTCTCAGGATGCAGCAATAAGACAGTGTCGCGGTTGCAATGAAATGGGAGACACTGACACTGTCTTGATTGGAATTAAGAGTCATGGTTGAGTCACCTTTTCCAAAATATCCCAGCAATGTATCATGAAGTAATTCAGCCCGACCACCCAGTTAGGAGGCAAAAGGTGAGAGGGTAAAAATCATTTCTAGGGATTCTTTGTTTCTTTCTTGCATCTTTCACACTCAGTGCCATATTAGCTGGTCTCTCACTCCAGGAAATTCGGCCTTGAAAAGGTAAAATTTACATTTGAATGACAGCAATCATGTCTAGTGTTCATTTTAAAAATCTTCAAAGCAGCCATAGTACCTAGCAGATTTAGTGTCTGAAAGTGCTTATAGTGGGTTGTAATAATTTTTCAGATCATAGGAGATTTTGCTGCCAGGTTTGCTAGGATTAGTTCTAGCACTTCATTGAACAAAAGATGGAAACACAAAGTAAATGAAAAATAACTTACACTTATTGTGCTATCAGCAACACCCTCCCTCTGGCTGAATGTGTGTCTTTTCTCCCAATAAATGGCGGAATTGATTCTTCTGACTGCGAATTTTCGCTAAGATCATAATCAAAATGACACCAGTATTTGGAGACATTCCTACTTAAACTTCCTATCAATATAATGAGCATATGTTTCAAAAAAATCAGGAGTGTACCAGTAGAAATGCGTTTTAAAAATTGTGTTAAATAAAAATGCATGCAAATCTCTTTTAATCTTGTTTATCAGAGGAATCTATCATTTGAAGCATATGTCATCATTGGGCATATTAATTATGACATATTACAGGAAATATATTCCATGAAAGCTTTCCAATTTTTAGTGTAATTAATATCAATGACTTTAAAATATATGCAAATAAAGAGGCTGTGGTATTTGAAAAAAAAATCAAGGAAATAGCTACAAATACCCCACATATCAGACAGAGATTTGTGATATCATTGCCTGTGTATAATAGCACAATAGCTCTGAAGTTATGATTAGCTATTCACTGGTATTTTCCTGATTGCTCTCTCATACTGGAATCCTTACAGTATTCATCATGGGAATGGGAAAGTTCAGGGATTCTCCACCACTCATTATACAAAGCGAGCACATTTCCTTGCTTTGATTTGCTTCACTAGTGCAGCATTATGATTATACAAAGGCTATATGACAGATCACTCTAATCTTTACCAATCTTCTCCATTAAGACAGTAGACAATGTGTGTTGCTGTTGGAGGAGGGCCCTATACTCCAGCAATCCCTTTCCCTCAATCTCGCTTTTGATGGGGTGTAAAAGCCTTTTGGTCCTCGAGTCCAGGCAGGCTGGGGCACAGAGAAGCGATGGGGAACATCAGAACAGCGATTTACTGGTCCCCACTCTTGCTGCTGCAGGTGTGAGAGAGCCTGTTTGAGATACTGAAAGGCTGGTTAATGGATTATAGTTTTTGAGAGAGTCTAGTTAAAGGGCTCTTTGGGGGGGTTTTGCTATTGCTTAGATGGTGGGAGTAGGGGTTTCAGTGTTTCTGCTGGTGCAACTAGGGGGAAGGGAGGGATCGATGCTTCTGCTGCTGCATCTGAGGGGGAGGGGGCTCTGGACCTCTGATGATTCTATCATTCACTCTTTGGGATTTCTTGTTCCATGGATGTCTCTGTGAAGAGTAAGAATTTCAAGTTGTATACCATATACATTCTCTGATATTAAATTGAAACCATTCTTTCATTTAACTTCCTCCTTGTAATTCTTCTCATGCCCACATTTCAAATCCTTGTTATGTGATTTGCCAGACACAGCCTCTAGCCTTGTTTAGATGACCTTTATACCAATTAAATTGTTCTCTCCTTTCTAATACTTTTGTCCTGTGAATTAAGTCCTGGTCTCCATTCACTGTTACATGAGCCATATGTTAAAAACTTTGATTTGTTTAACCGTATCCAATCCACCCATGGTACAGCTTAAAATATTTGGCAAGATCAAGCTCGATTCTGGACTGTGGTTTTGTGGGAAACCAGAGCTTATCCATTCTCTGGCGCTCAGCAGATCATTTGCTTCCATCAGTGCCCACTGGAATGCAGAGGCTAAATATACAGTGAAGACTGAGTGCTGAAACATCTGATCTCCTGTCCTGCTGCTGGACCCAGCAGTGAGCTCAGTAATAGCTCCTGAGAGAATGGAAGGCTCGATGCACTTTGTACGTGGCCTCTCAGCATTACACCAGCTATGATTGACAGACGGTTGTCCATTGCACACACTTGAATGAAGTTGCTGACCTTCATTCAAATGCCAAATTCAAGCTACATAGAACATAGATCACTACAGCACTGTACAGGCCCTTCCCCCTACAAGGTTGTGCCATCCTTTTAACCTACACTCTGCCCAACGTAACCCTTCTCCATAGTCCTTTTACTTTCATCCACATGCCTTTCTAAAAGTCTCTAAAATATCCCTAATGTATCTGCCTCTATCATAGTCCTTGACAGCACATTATGCACATCTACCATATCCTGTGTAATGACCCTACCTTTGACATGCCCCTATACTTTTCTCCACTCACCTTAAAATTATGCCCTTCTGCATTAGTGATTTCCATCCTGGGAAAACGTCTTTAGCTGTCCACTCTATCTATTCCTCTTACCATTGTGTATGCCTCTATCAAGCCACCTCTCATTCTCCTTCACTCCAAAGAGAATTGTAATGTACAGATCTATTTCTTTTAGAGCAATGCCTCCCCTTAACACTACTTATGACCTGTTGACTACACATGTGTATTGTTCTCTCTCTCTCTCTCTCTCTCTCTCTCTCTCTTGCTGCAATGTTAATACACCGGTTAAAGTCATCATCCATATGCATGCTTTTATTTAGTTGATATGTAATGCAAGACACAGCAAATTGGCAATGGGAATGAACCATTTCACCAACAATTGCAGGTCGAAACAGCAAGAGGAAAGGGTTCAACAGTGAGGAGAAAGTCGTCACAGATGCTAACAAAGTGACAGTGAAATAACAGTGAAAAATAACAGTGAAAGATGCAACTAGCAAAGTTAAAGTGAAAATAATGGTGATGGATTCAGTCGGGAAACTTGATGAATTTAATAGTGCTAATGAAGCTGGGAGTTGTATATCAAGAAAGTGAAACTGTATTGTAATGCAAACAACATGCAGGAGCAAAAGAAAGACCCTAGCTTCTTAACTTAACAGGTGTTAGGACATACCGTCTCTTACACAATTTAGAAACCCCTGAAAAGCCAGCAAGTAAGATGTCCGATGAAATTGTTATGATTTTACAAATTCACTTGAGCTCTAAGCTGCTGGTAATAACTGAGTGATTTAGTTTTCACAAAAAGGAACCTGTCAAAGGATGAAATCATTTCTGAATACTTTGCAGAACTGCACAAATTTTCCCAGAACTTTAGAGATGGACTTACATAGTCAAAACACTCAAACAAGGCTTCTGGGAGAAAGAGACCTAAACTTTGAATGGATGCAGCAGAACTTCAGAAAAGGAATTCAGAATGTGAAATGCATAAAATGTCCCTGAATGGCTCAAAAAGCCAAAACATGTTACTGATAAGGCAAATGTTCCCATGATGTAAATGACTGATGGTTCAATAAAAAAAAAACTGCAGAAAGTGTCACAGATAAGGTCACAAAGAAAGACTGTGCAAGACAGACAAAAAGCTCAAAAAAGGTTTCAAACAGAAAACAAAGCAAATGTATACGGTGACCAAATGTTAAAGGTTTCAAACAGAAAACAAAGCAAATGTATACGGTGACCAAATGTAAAACAGAATCAGAGAACAGAGAGTCTGACAAAGGTGAACTGTGATAACTTGAACTGCATAGTATTACTAAAGCAGATTACAAAATCATGTGGATCACAATAGATGTTTCTGGTGAAACTGAAAATAGACCTGGATACAGGGTCAGTTTTGTCTATAATTTCAGAGACTGACTACAACAGACTCTTTTCTGAGCTACCATTAGAAAAGACCCCAGTAATGCTAAAGACATATATACGGGTGAAAAAAGGGTCTCCCAAATGTAAACTGTAAGTGAATACAAGGCCAAACAGAGCACTTTGAGATTCATGTGTTGAAAAATGGAGCGACAGTATTTTTCAGCCATGAATGGTTGAGAAAACTCCAACTAGACTGGCACACAAACAAAGCTTTCAATATGTCATCAACAGGCAACTGGAGCCCAAGTGATAGCAATAACCAGAGAATGTAACAGCTGCTAAATACTAATGAGAAGGTGTCTGAGAAGTGTATTCGTAAACTCAAAGGCATGAAGGCCAGAGTAGAACTGAATGAAGCAGCAGCACCAAGATTCCATAAATGGTGTCAAGAGCCTTATTCGCTGTGTCCTAAAGTGGATGCTGAACTTCAGAACATGGAGGCATCTGGCATTCTCTTCAAGGATGAGTGGAACAATTGGGCAATGATGATTGTCCTGGTGGTCAGGAAAGGGAAAGCTGGAGCTGTTTGCAAATGTGGGGGACTTCAAAGTGAGCATCAATCCTGAGCTGTGTACTGTGCAGTATCATCTGCTGAAAATGGAAGACATTTTTGTGTTTTTGGCATCACATCTGCACAAGAAATTTGGCAAAGAGCAATGAACCAAGTGCTCCAAGATCTCCCAGGAACACAATGTTACCTTGATGACATCATAGTGACTGGCATGAATGATGAAGAACACCTCCAGAACCTTGGTAAAGTGCTTACTAGGGTGAGTGAGTATGGTCTGCATGCAAAGAGAGAGAAATGTGGGGTTTTCAAGAATGAAATCTCATTCTGTGGACAAGTGTGATTTACATAAGTCACAAGATTGAAGCAACTGGAAAATGTGTCACAACTCAGGTCATCCCTGGGCTTTATAAACTACTGCCACTGGTTTCTCCCAAACTTTGCTACAGTGCTGCACCCACTGAGTGCACTGTTGGAGACTGGAGCAAAGTAGGAATGGTCAGAAAGATATGAAAAACATTCAACGAAACTAAGAGACTAACAACATCTGATGAACAGTTCATCCATTATGAGCCATCCCTGCCCATCAGACTGGCATATGACGCATTCCCTTATGGCATTCGGGCAGGTCTTTCACACACTGTGAAAGATGGATCTAAATATCCAATTGCATTGGCTTCAAGATCACTGACAAGCACCGAATGCAACTACACACAGATGAACTCCATGCTTCTGATTGCTGTGGATGCTCATTTGAAATGGCTGGAAGTTATACCAATGAAGTCAACCACCCCAGCAAAGAATGTCTCTGTACTGAGGACTATCATCACCAGAACTGGCTTCCCAAAACAAATTGTGACAACAGACCACAATACATGTCAAAAAAATTCCAACTGTTCATGAAGACAAATGGTATCAGCCATTTCAAGTCAGCTCCTCACCACCCAGCAATGAACAGGTTGGTTGAAGTGTTTATCCAGACCTTCATGAAATCCATTAAAGTGATGGACAAGGAGGACATTTCTCTATAACACAAAGTGGACAATTTCCTTTTTGTTTATCAGAACTCTGTTCATGTGACAACAATTGAACACCTACAATGTTGTTGATGAGCAGGAATCTAAGATTTTGCTTAAGCCTCCTGGAACCAGACGTATGCAGAATACAGTTCCAGTTTCCAAATGAAGCAGCAAAGAGCTTCGAGATTGGACAGGAAGTCCTAGCATACGACTACTGAGAAGACAAGTGGATCTCTGGTAGGATAGCTACAACAACTGGACCACTGATGCACACAGTGGATGTTGGAGATCGTACATGTTGATGTCATGTGGACCACATACCGGATGCACAACTGAAGATCACATCTGAGTTGACTGCATCCAATGGGACAGATTCATTACAGTCACCAGACTTACCTTTCAGTGATGATCATGTTACTCACAGCAACATGACACCAGCAACTGAGAAAGTTGTCATAGTCAAGACACTGGCCAATCCTGATGCCACTGCACAGGTCCAGAGGCTTTATCCTGAAAGAAGCAGAGTGGTACCCAAATGACAGAGCCTTTAGAACTGTGAGGTTAGTTACGGACTGTTATTGTGAAACCATGTTTATTTGAATATAGTTTGTGAAGCAGAAATTGAATGTTTTGTACATATACAGTTTTATGTTACATCATGTTACTGTGTTAACTGTTACTGTTATGTTTTTGTGTTAACAGTTTAACGATTTTATGTTTCAATAAAGAGAGTACAGAGGAGATTTACTAGAATGCTACCTGGGTTTCAGCACCTAAGTTACAGAGAAAGGTTGACCAAGTTAGGTCTTTATTCTTTGGAGCATAGAAGGTTGAGGGGGGGTACTTGAAAGAGATATTTAAAATTATGAGGGGGATAGATAGAGTTGACGTGGATAGGCTTTGTCCATTGAAAGTAGGGGAGATTCAAAAAGAAGACGTGAGTTGAGAGTTAAGGGGCAAAAGTTTAGGGGTATCACAAAGGGAAAACTTATTAACTCAGAGAGTGGTAGCTGTGTGTAATGAGATTCCAGTAGAAGTGCTAGAGGCAGGTTTGATATTGTCATTTAAAAAAAAATTAGATAGGTATATGGACAGGAAAGGAATGGAGGGTTATGGGCTGAGTGCTGGTCGGTGGGACTAGGTGAGAGTAAGTGTTTGTCACGGACTAGAAGGGCCGAGATGGCCTGTTTCCGTGCTGTAATTGTTATATGGTTATATGGTTGATCTAAAGAGGGAGGAAGTGTAACATCTACCTCTATTTCTTTTCGAGCAATGACTCCCCTTGGCACAATGTATGACCTGTTGTCTATGCATAGGCATTGTTCTCTCTCATTAGCTGCAATGTAAAATACAGCAGCTAAAGCCATGTCCCATGTGTGTGCTTTTATCTATTTGGTATGTAGTTGCAAGACACAACAAGAATAACCGTAGCTTGCTGTACTTATCTTCATAGACATGCCGTTTAATCCAGACAGCATCCTGATAAATCTCCTCTGCACCCAATTTAAACTGCATTGTTCCTAGGATGAGGCAACTAAAACTGAGCACAATACTCCAAGTGTGGTTTAACCAGAGGTTTACAGAGCTGCAACATCACCTCATGGCTCTTGGATACAATCCCTTGAATAATGAAGGCCAACAGTCTTTATACCTTCTTAATCACCCTACCTGCTTTTCAATATGTTTTCTTTTGCTTCCTTCCTCTGGTTTTATACTTATGGTTTTAATACTTTACAGTTCAGTTCATGAATGATCATTTCATTTTAAATATAAAATATTTGATGTTTTCTTTCATTTAAAAATAGATTACATGACCTAAGTACCAGTATCTTTGACAACAGCAAGCTGTCAGAGACCATCATGGTAGTCTGGAGGTTGAGGTTTCAGGATGTCAGATGAGGCCTGCTCCTCATCATGAAGGACCACATGGTGGGAGCCTCCAGGACGGCTCATAAGGAGGTAACAGTGAATACGGGGCCAGAGTGCAGGTGTTGGATGGGTTTAAATACAATTCAGCCCATTTACAATGAACTGCAGATTACTGAAGCAATTATACTTTCCATGGTCCAAGTGTTGCATTGAACCTGTGACAGATAGTTCAATTTCCTATGTTATTTTTGACAAAAGACTTCCAACCATTATATCTAATAATATGCAAGTCAATTTACTATTTACAATCTTTTATGTAAAGGCCAATGAATTTGATTCAAAAGTGTAATGGAAAACAAATATTTCTCTCAGCAGAGATGTAAAAGCAACCACCCAAACATTAAAATTGACCACTGGTTAAGTAATTGGTCTGCACTGAACAAATCCAAAATAATATTTAACTGAGGTGTTTCTATATGACAGTAAGTATCCTGAACAAAGAAGGCCAATGCTTTAGACATATTCAGTACCTAGCTAGTGTACTTGCTGTAGTTTCCAGAGTAGATCATAGATAAACCTATCAGGCTCCAGCAGGGACTTGTGGACAAAGGCAGTGTAATCCTCAATCATGAATCTGTGCACAACAGGAGTTCCTTGCTTGCATAGATCTTGGAAGCAAACTCCACCCATCAAAGTATCTGGATATTTCTAAATGCTTCTACCATTAAGAAACTTGCAAAATGATCCTAAATGTTTTAAAATTTTGAAAAGTATTATGAAGAGGTGAATACAAAACCACAACAGCTAAAAGCTTTCAAATAACCTGAAAACAGAGCGAGAAAAAAACAAGGTATTACATTCTATTGCAGCCCCAATCTTCCAGTGAGATAAATGGCAAAACAAAATTCACACTAAATCTGACCAGACATGCGTCCTTCAAACAAGGTCCCTGGCATCAGAGAAGGGCTTCATGCTCTGCCTCTGAAGTGGACACTTTCTGTAATAGTATTAGAATAAAAAGCTGAAGTATTTCACCTATTTATTAAAGAAATAAAGCATAGCTGACTGATAAAACCAGTGCATTGCTGCAGATATGATATATGGCCTTTTAAGTTACATTATGCTTTGACAGGCTGTTTTGGCATAGTTTGCAAATACAGGCAGTCTGAAAGCTACTTTAAGTTTTGAAGTGCATGCACAAAATCCGTCTGAATATAGTTGCTCAGCCTCTACTGGCTGATATGTTGGTTGAAAGATTGCTGATTGTAGCAATCAGTTTTAGAATTGTCCATTCTAGACTGGATCTTGAATTACTCAGCAAGACAGAAGAAATATCACTCATAAGTATTGCAATATTCTGACACCTATAACAGTATATTAGCCTTGAATCTTCTTTACAAACAGCAGTACTGAAATCTTTCAAGTATGTGGACAGCAACAGATTGTTGGCCAGAAAGATCTACAATCTACAAATCAGGGAATAGGATTAAGGTAGAATCACAAACACAAGAAAATGTGCATAAACTGGAAATCCAAGCAACACACAGAAAATGCTGGAGGAGCTCAACAAGTCAGGCAGCATCTACAGAAAAGAGTAAACAGTTGATATTTCAGGCCGAGACCCTCACCGAGACTTGAAAAAAGATGGCAAATCAGAGTAAGAAGATGGGGGAGGGGAGAAAGAAGTACAAGGTGGTAGGTGATAGGTGAAACTGGGTGAGGGGGAGGGATGAAGTAAGTAGCTGGGAAGTTGATGAGTGAAAGAGATAAAGGGCTGGAGGTGGGGGTGATCTGAGGAGTGTATGTAAGGCCAAGGCCTCCTCTTACTGCCACGATGAGGCCACACTCAGGTTAAAGAAGCAATGCCTTAAATTCCATCTAGGTAACCTCCAACCTGATGGCATGAACGTCGATTTCTCTAACATCTGGTAATTGCCCTCCCCTTTCACCATTCCCCATTTCTGTTTCCCTCTCTCACCTTATCTCCTTATCTGCCCATCACCTCCCTCTGTTGCTTCTCCTCCATCGCTGTCTTCCATGGTCTTCTGTCCTCTCATGTCAGATGACCTTCCTCCAGTCCCTTATCTCTTTCATCAATCAACTCCCCAGGCTCCTGACTTCATCACTCCCCTTCTCCTGGTGTCGTCTATTACTTACCACTTTGTATTTCTTCCTCCACTCTCCCCCATTTCCTTACTCTGACTTCTCATCTTTCTTTCCAGTCCTGAGAAAGGGTCTTGGCCTGAAATATCAACTGTTCGCACTTTTTCCATTGATGCCGCCTGGCCTGCTGAGTTCCTCCAGCATTTTGTGTGCTTTGTAACAGGAATGAGGTGAGGGCATTGGAAGAAGCCCAAATATTCTTGCCATTTAGCTGCAGGAATAGAGGTGACCATTGTGCGAAACTGTCCTTGCAGATGCCAGTTTGTGAACTGTTTGGGAAACTGGTTCTTTCTCTGGGATAACTTAATCAGAGCAATTGAACTCAGATACAAAGAGTTTCCACGAACGATCTGCTAAACCTGAGACCATACTCAGATAAGAAGTAGTTTATTCTGTGAAATGGCAGAAGGAACAGCTGTGCCCAATGTTTGGCTTATCTGGTTAGACAGGCTTGAACCAATCTGAGTGGACACAACGAATTAAGACACTGATGGCACACGCTAAAAGAAAGAACCATAAAGCTATTGTGTTTGTAGCCTTGGGCCACTTTAATAAGAAGCTAACCAGTGGCATACCTAAGGTATGGTAGGTATGGCACGTGCCCTGGGCGCCAGTTGAAGGAGGACGACACTGAGCAGTTTCTATTAAAGTTAGACAAGCCATCCTCGGATAGTGAAAAAAGAATTTTCTTCAAATGTATGATCTGTCTTTGATTATCATGGGTGAGAAGCACTAGGATGGACTTAAGCCAGACCATTGTGTAAGAAGACCATGAAATGTTTCTTCACAAAGAAGAAGGAAAGTGGAGCTGAAAGACAGAAGAGATGAAAGTTGGAGGCAGAGGAAGCCAAGAAGCCGAGCAAGTTCTTCATGCTCTTCTTTGAAGAGGCCAAAACAAGTAGTTTGACACGTTCCATTGAGTCGCCTGCACCTGCTACAAGTTTGTTAGAATCCGAAGGTGGATCAAGTACAATTGCGTCACAAGCCGAGGAGGAAGTCAAGTCAGATAAAGCCAAGTATGATGAGATTAAGAGTGAGGCTGCCACAGAGAACATGGATATGACAGGAGGGGAAGACGATGGTGGTGGTGGTGACGTTGAGTTTATTAACAAGATTTTACCTGACGAGATTGAACCTGACGACACTGAACCAACTGAACTGGGTGGTGTCAAAGAGCCTCGAACTGTCATACCAGAAGTGATTGAACAGCATGACATTGGACTTCTGAAGTTCGACAAGGATACTGGAAAAGCAATTCTGCTTGACACATTGAGAACAGAAACAATAAAGCTGGGTTCAAAGTATTTCTAGAACAATGAGGGGCTTTTCCTACCAACAAATAACTGCTCAATAAACAAAACTTGGTTCAAAAAGAAATTGGGAAATGGTCATGGTGAGGAAGTGACTGGCTCATGGCTGGTCTATTCCGCTTCTAAAATGTCTGCATTTTGTATCGGTTGTCTTCTCTATTCCCTGTTAAACCATCAATCCTCATTGGAGCAGGAAAGTGGATTCAACCAGTGGAAAGCACCTGAAAGGACGAGTGTTCATGAAAATGCCAAGAAACATCGGGAATGCTTCACACAGTGGAAAGAAATGGAAAGAAATTTAGCTGGAAAATGATGAGTTATTGATGCAGCATTTCAGTCACAGATTGAGAAGGAAAGGCAGAAGTGGCATGATTTCTTGGCGAGAATCCTTCACTGCATAAAATTCCTTGCAACTCAGAACCTGGCTTTGCAAGGACACAGGGAGTCACCTCAACTAAATGATGACTCCAATGTGGGAAATATCCTTGGCTTACTGAAACTACTGATCATCTTTGACCCTTTCATAAAAGAACACCTCATTCATTTGGAAAGTTATCCTGGATCAACATCTTATCTTTCACCTGGTATCCAGAACAAATTCATCCACATGATGGCATCCACTGTTCACCAGAGTTTACTGAGAAGCATTTGTAAAGCCAAGTACTATGGTCTCATGTTCAACTCGAGACCTGAACAGGCACACCATGAGCAGGTGTCAGAAGTAGTGGAGTATGTGGAAGTTGATTTTCAGAGGAAAACAGTCCGTGTAAGAGAGTCCTTTGTTGATTTTATCCAGATAAGCCAGAAGGATGCTGAGAGCTTGGTTGAAGACATCTTGAAACAGCTAGAGAAGGACGAAATGGAGCTACAAGATTGTCAGTCACAGTGCTATGACAACACTGCTGTGATGGCTGGACGCAGAAGTGGTGTTCATCAAAGAATAAGTGAGAAAAACAACCAGGCAATGTTTATGAATTGTAACAATCACTCATTCATCTTGGTGGGTGTATATGCAGCCAAGCAGGATACAATGAAGGTCATATTTTTTGAAGCCATCAAAGCTCTCTACGTGTTTTTCTCTCGTTCGACACAGCACTGGGAAAAACTCAAAAACGCCGTGCCTGTGGTTGTTAAGTTGGAGTCCAAAACCAGGTAGAGTACAAGGACAGAAGCGGTGAAGCCCGTAAACAAGTACTTTGAGGAGATACTTCAAGTTCTCCAGGACATGATAGACAATGAAAACAAGACCAGTGAAACAAGAAGTGATGCAAGGCAGCTGTACAACCACATGTTGAGTTAGGATTCTCTGACTTTCATAGGATTTTGGAACAAAGAACTTATTTGTATTGACCATATTCATAAGAGGCTGCAGGATTCTAGCATGAATTTCCACGATGCTGCCCTGGAATTGAAAGCCCTCCGAGGTCATTCTTATGATGAACGAGAAGTGTTGGTCAGTGAATCACTTGAAAATGGAGTCAGTCTCTGTCAAGAATGGAATATTGAAGTTGAAAGACATCAGAGACGAAAGAAATGAATGGCTGATGAGAACGGGAGATGCTGGGTTAACAGCTAAGGAGGAAATAGAAAGAGCCATGAAGGGAACACTCAACCATCTTCACTAAGAAATGGATGAAAGGTTAACTCGTTTGCACAACACAGACGCCAAGTTTGGGTTCCTTCTCAATGTCGAGGGATTGTGTCAGAGTGCCGACAGTAACGACCTAAAGAAGAAGTGCAAAAATTTGGGTGAATTGTACAGCTCTGATGTTGATGGACAGCAGGTATATGAAGAAATTTTGGATTGCAGAATGTTGCCATCAAGGCGGGTCAACAAGAAAATATCAAGACCGGAAGAGCTTCTAGAATTTGTTGTTCAGTATGGACATGAAAGCGTCTTCCCCAATCTTCGCATTGCTATTCAGATAATGCTAACCATTGCAGTTTCCATTGTCAGCTGTGAGAGATCATTCAGCAAGTTAAAACTAATACTTTCATATTTGAGAGCCTCCATGGGTCAAGGCAGACTCTGTGATCTTGCTCTGCTGAGTGTAGAAAGAGAAGAAACTGAAAAAAAAGTGTCTTTGATCACATCATAGACCAATTTGCATCAGTGAAAACAAGGAAGGTGGAGTTATAATTTTCATGTAGTGCCATGATTTGTTAGTTAAAAGATTAATGAGCTTGACTTGTATTTTTGAGCTGATATTATGGTAAAGTTATCTAAAAGATGGGAGCCAGATGTTTGGACAGGGGAGCAATTTCAGTACTTGCCATAGGCGCTATTTTCTGTAGATTTGCCCCTGAAGCTTACACAAGTCAGTCAGGTGACCTTGAGCCAACAAAACTGAAAAATCATACTGGAAAAGATTAAAAATGGAGGATTTGGGAGCACAAGAAGTGACAACTCTGTATAGAAATAATCAGGATCAAGAAGATTACTTGGCCACTGTAGACTCTTTTTACTGAGCATTAGCTTTTTCCTTCTTTACTGTTCACGGAAGGTCGGGTAACCTAGTGGTGTATACACAGGTATTCAGTTGTGTAAATTCATGTGCTTGTGAAATGAGCCCATAAAGGTACTTGTCAGTAAATAAAGATTCTCTCTGTGCCTAAATGATCATTATTATTAAGGGTTAATCATTTTTACAAAATATTTTCCATTTTATTATATAGTAGCAATGTAGTTCAATCAAACATTAATTGGCAATTTTGTTGCATTTTATATTCATTACAATTATGATTACTTATGAATTACTAATAATTACTCAAAATGTTTTATTTTTCACCAGATGGATGAACACAAAGATAAAGGCTAAACATTTTATTAGTTTGAATACTTCAGCAAAATAGCAAAGCAGAGGAAGTAAAGAGTAAGTAATTTATATAAAATCTGGACATTGTTCAGGGGTATCAAAGAAGTGTTTAATATCTCTACCAGAAATAGAAACCATTAAAACGGAGGGCTGCAATACATGCATTCTTTGTGAAAGGTTGTGAGCAAGGGATTGAACATACTCACAAACACAGTATCTCTGTTTATTCCAGAACCTCTTCAGGCTCATCGTACAAGCCTCTCTTGTTAGCCTTTTAAAAGCCACAGTGAGCCTTTTAACAGGACAAATATATTGTACTATTCTCCATTTAGAAGAAATAAACAGGACACTCTTTACATTAAAGCAAAACAGATTTAACTACATCATGGACATCCAGTTTGTTGGAAGTGATGGTATTGGGTCTACTGACCTTGCAGTTCTGAACTCAGACCATAAGTCCTAACCCAAATAGATATCTATGGATCCCCTTACAAAAGGGAGGTTATATAGAAACTACTTAATCTTCGAAAGCTGGTTCACTCCCCTGTTTATCCTGCATAACAAGTTTAGAATTCAATACCCACTATTTGAGCAGTGGGTCTCCCACCCCCTACAAAGGAGCAGGTACTTCCAGCTAACAACATAGTTTCAATACAGTTCATTTACTTTCAGTGATACACATTTAAATTCAAACAACAGTTTTAAAACACATCTAAAACTCAGACGATTTCTATCCTATGAAAAGAACTTCCAAATTACAAATCACTTCAAACACTAAGAATTTCAGAAACATAGATGCAGTTCCTATAAGCTAAAAAGACATACCATCAAGTCATCCATTGCAGTAATTGAAGCAGGGGGATAGGTTTTATTTCACAAGTATTTCTGTCATTTTTCTTGATGTTCCTGGCCAATCCTAAAGAGCCTGAACTGCTCTCTAAATTTATATTGTCTTTTTGCCACGTGGTTGACTTCACATAAATGTGATATTCTTGCAGATACCTTTTAAAAAACGGTCTAAGGTCTTCTGCAGACCAACTTCTCAGGTACCCACAGTCAATGCTGTGAATTTTTTAAACAGTAACATGTCAGCTATTGATATGCTAAACGATAACATCAATCTGGTCTGTAAGATTCCTTCCACTAAATAATTAAGCCAGTGTTGTCTATTTTAAAACAAGCCAAATTAAATAGCCCATTGTCTTATACTGCATCTTTTTGCAGTTAGAACCTGGGCTGCAGGGCTAGCAAGTCTTTGGCTCTGTAGACAATGTTAATTTACAAAGCTGTCTTTTATAACTGCAAACGCTTGTTTGCAGGCGTTTGCAGGTTACAAGGTTATTAACCACCAGAAGCTAAACAAGGAATATTAGTTGTAAATTTAACTTGCTCAAAAAAAACAACACTTTGATCTTTATAAACTCACAGCGGCTGTGTTTAGGAAGTTGAGCTTGGCAAAAAAAAACACTAGGCACTCTGGTCCAGGACAGTGAATATGTATCTCATTGATATCTCTGTGATGATGCTGATCTATCTTCTGTCTGCCCTGGATGTCAGACGGTTATTTTTGCTGGTATTAACCCACAATAATAATAATCAGTTTGGTACAGAGAAATCTGATTTATTGACAAAAACCTTTATTAAATCAGTTAACATGCATGTGAATTATACAAGATTAAATACCTGTGTGCAAACTCAATAGGTTTCCATGACAATCCTTGAACATATAAAGAATATAAAAGGTAAAACCTGGGCAAAGAGGTTGCTACTGTTCAGACATTCCTCTTGATCTCAGAGTACTTTCCATGTTTCTGATATGGGGTCACCCACATCTGCATTGCTTGCTCTCTAGTTTTGTCACCGCCTGTGTGAAATCCTCAGTTCTTATCCTTTTCCATAATAAATCAACCTATTATGTTTTTATTTTGTTGGCTCAACCTCATCTGATTGAACTGTGTCAGCTTCTTATTAGATCTGGCCCAAGGCTACAAGAAAAGATTTAAGATTCAGCGATTCAAGGATTCAAAGTACATTTATGATCAAAGTATGTATAAATTGTACAACCTTGAGCTTTGTCTGCTTACACAAAGCAAGAAATTTGAAAGAAGCCAACTAACAAAAAATAAAGACAAACACCCAATGCACAGCAAATAAGGAAAAAAACACAAATCGTGCAAACGATAGAAAAAATCTACAACACTCCAAACCAAATTGATCCTTAGACCCAAATGTCCAGAGCAGCCGCAATAGGCGGAAAGCCTCATGCTCAAGTTCAACATATAGCAGGCAAGCTTAATTTTCATTATTTCATTTTATCTTGTAATTAATAAATAAGTTCCATTAGTTATTAAGTAAATTAATCATGTCTTTTAAAATATTAAATGAACATCAAATATCATCTAGTAAAGGCAAAGGAGATAGTGATGGTCCAATGAACACCTGAGCAAAAGTACTGAACTGAAAGAGTAAAATAAATATCTCCATCTTCCCTCCCATCACCCACAGGAAATAGCAATTAATAAATAAATTATACATAATAAATGATATTTTCTCTATCTATTGCAAATGGTGCAATTAAGAAATTAACTTTATATCCTACATTTTCTATATTAACACAAGAAATAATTTACTAACTGATTTCAGTTCAGATGATAACATATAAAATAGAATAATTTGAGACCATCTTTGTTAAAGAGTTAAGTTGTTTTCTCAACCCACAAAAATATTTAGTTTATTGTATTCTACAGTCTTTAAGCAGTTACAAAAATACAGGCTTTGGCTAAAATGAGAAAACGAGAAATAGGAGCATTAAAAGCATGCTTCACAATTCAATGATTTATTGGTTAATTTTTACCTCTGTTTCACATTCACAGCCTTCATCCAGTGATCAAAGATTTATTAGTCTCAGTCTCCAAGATGTTCAACATTTAGAAATCCTCAAACAAGGAGTAGAAAACTCAAACTAGCCAGTATCTTCTTAGCGGAAAATTTTCACCTCACTTCAGTACAAAATGGTCAGCCCTCATATCCCACCCACCCTTTGGTGAAATTATGTCCTCATAGTTCTGTCAGAATGGGCATAGGAGCCATTTATCCTGCCAAACAGGATTCAGATCCAGATTAGTTTATTCTAATTTTCACCAGGGTGCAATGAAATTCTACGCTCTCATGAAACTCACAGAATAAATGGTCTACATGATAATAACAAATACAATAAACTGAGTGATGTGCAAAGCATCAAAGTGATTCAAGGATAGTAGTACAATGTGAAGTAGAGAAAAAAAAAGAAATACAGAAGTGACAATAAATCATAACAGGAAGATAGAATGAAGAGTCTGAGAATGTGTCTGCACCCACCAGGAGATGTGAAAGAGAGATTGGTTCAGAATTTTGACACATTAGGAAAGAAACTGTTCTTGCATCTGATCGTCTGGGCTTCCAAATATCTGCATCTTCTCCTAAAGCTAGAATGGAGAGAAGGGAATGTCCATCGCAGCAGACATTCTTGACAATACTGTTTACCTTTATGATAAATGCACTGGGTATGCTTTCAAGGGAAGTGTGTTTCGGGGAAATTACCCCGAAACATTCTTCATTACATTCTTCCAAATTCCAGAAAATTTAGTTTTATCTACCCCTGATAAGTTAACTGTTTCATCCCAGGAATCAAATTTGTGAACCACTGTTACCTCTCATTTCAGGATAATTTAATTTTTTTCAGGTAAGGCGACAATTTATTCATATTGAAGATTTCTATCAACATTTAAAAAATATGAAAACTTATAAAAGCTGAATAAACTCTTCTTGGGCTTCCAGCCGGGTCCAGATATTGATTTTAACCAATGGTTCATTGACAAACTCTGCCATCTTCATCAGGCATGGCACAGTAGTTTTGTGCTGTCAAAGTCAATCCTTTGGCTATTGCGAATGCAGTGTTCTGCTACCTTTGATTCATCAGGGTAACCCAAATGGATACACCTCCTGTGCTCCTTGAAGCAGGTTTACACTGTGTCTTGTCTGGCCAATATACGCAGCTCACCATTCACATGACTATCCAATCAGGAGGGACGAATGTCAGGGATATAAATACCACCAGACCAGACAAGCCCAGGCATCATCTCTGATGAAGATGGCAGAGGGTGTCATCAATCTGTCAGTTAAAATCAATACTTGTACCCAGATGGAAACCGGAGAAGCGTTTATTCATCATATACATCAGGAAAGCACTAGATACTTTTTTTTATAAACAGATATTTTTACAGAAAGAGCAGGAAAAGGCCATTCTGCTACTCAAGCCTATTCTAAGATTCATTTTATCTTGATCTCAAATCCACTAGAACGTTTGTTCTCCAAACTCCTCAACAATATTTTGTCTTGTACTTGAACAAATTCATTGGCTCTGTCAACACCAACACAGAATAAAGAATTTCAAAGATATACAATCCTTTCAGAGAAAAGAAATCCTCCAAATCCCCATTTTAAATGAGCAAAACTAATTTTGAAACTGTCTCCTAAGGGGAAACATAACTTAGAATTACAACTTAGAAACTCCACTGAGTATAGATTCGACCCACTCAAGATAATTTTTTCATTCCAGCAATCAACTCAATGAACATGCTCTGAATTTTCTCCATTACTTCCCTGCCCTTTATGGGTGTAGAATGACTTTTATTGTTCATACTCCTTCCAATGGAAACCAACTGATTAGCCTTCCTGATTGCTTGCTTATCTATACTTCAACTTTCTGGTTTTCACATATGAGAAAACCCAGACTTCTGTATGCTGCAGGATTCTGTAATCTGTCTCCCCAAACCCAGTCCCCCCACCTCCAGCCTCCCACCTTACCATGTAGATATTGGTTTCTTGTAACTCTTTTTATTATGTATGAATGTTTACTCTGATTATACTGCTATACTTCTGAGGATTTTCTAATATAGTTCTTCATATTGCATGGATCCTGCTTATAATATTAATGAATGACATGGAACAGAAGGTTTGTACTGCTAATAATTGAATTTGCTGCAGGCAGGAGCAAGCAAAAAGTCAGTTGATGAGAGAAACTTGGACCAATTATATTGATAAGCTGTGATAAAGCATATGAATTTTAATATAAATATTATCACAGAGTAGCCGATTTACAACTAGATAACTGTTGGAAAGTAAGTATCTTATTTAAACAGACAAGACTTCCCCACTGCCATTCTGAACATGACAGAAAATCTGATTGAAGTAAATAATTTAGCTCATTAACATAAAAAGCTAGCAGTTAACTTCTAAACTCTGGAACAAGATCAAAGATCAGAAAGAGAAAATAAAATCTAGCAGGACATGAATTGTGTGGGATTGATTTCAAGTGCTGGTTTTGAAGTTAGAAACACTTAGTTCAAGACCTATTAACACCTTTAGAAGAAATGAGGATCCACACCTGTGATTATAGTGATAACTAATTAAAATGTGTCTGGGGTTCTGCAAATAGGTGTTTTGAAAAGGGAACCATAAAGGAAGAAATTAGATACTGAAGATCCATTCATAAACAAGAAATAATCTGCAGATGCTGGAAATCCGAGGAACACACACAAAATGCTGGAGGAACTCATCAAACCAAGCAGCATCTATGGACAACAGTACAGTCACCATTTCAGGGCTTCATCAGTAGATGACCCCATCAGACTCACAGGTGAAATATCGCCTTTCCTGGAAAGACTGTTTGGGGGACCAGAATGGTAGTGAGCGAGGATGTAGGGTCAAGTGTAACACTTGTTCTGCTTGCAAGGATACATGCCAGGAAAGAGATCAGTGGGGAGGGATGAACGGACCAGAGAGTTGCATATGGAGCAATCCCAGCAGAAAGTGGTGGGGGGAAAGATGAGCTTACTGGTGAGATCCCATTGGAGATGGTGGGAGTTATGGAGAATTATGTCCTGGATGCAAAAGTTGTTGAGGTGGTAGGTGAAGACAATAGGAATCCTATCCCTAGAGTGGAATGGCAGGTGATGGTGTGAGGGCAGACAAGCAGGAAATGGAAGAGATGTGGTTGAGGTCATCGTTGATGGTGGAGGAAGGGAAACGCCTTTCATTGAAAAAAGAGGTTCCTCTTGCCCTCACCTAGCAGCCCACCTCTCACATGTCTATAAACTATAATTTACAAATAGAGAGTGCAAAGAGAGTTTGTTATCCTTTCATAAATTTGATGGTAGTAGGGAAGAAGATGTTCCTAAGATGTTGAGTGTGAGTATTTAGATTCCTGTCTCTCCTGCTTGATGGTAGCAATGAGAAGAAGGCACGTCCTGGGTGAGGGGAGTCCAGTGGATGCCACATTTTGAAGCTGTCCTTGATGCTGGGGAGGCTAGTGCCCATGATGGATTTGGCTGAGCTTACAACTTTCTGCTACTTTTTCCAGTCCTATGCAATGGTCTTTCCATATCAGGCAGTGATGCAACTAGTTAAAATGCTCCCCGCTGTACATCTGCAGAAACTTCTGAGTGTCTTTGGTGACGTATCAAGTCTCCTCAAACTCCAAATAAAATATAAGTGCTGTCATGCCTTCTTTGCAATTTCATCAATATGTTGGGCCCAAGATAGATCTTCAGAGATGTCGATCCCCAGGGACTTAAAACTGCTCACCTATTCCACTGTTCATCCTTCGATGAGGACTGGTGTGTGCTCCCTTGGCTTCCCCTTCCTGAAGTCCACAATCAGTTCCTTGATCTTACTGATACTGAGTGCAAGGCTGTTGTTTTGACACCACTTAACCAACTGATCTATCTCACTCCTGTATACCTCCTCGTTACCATCTGAAATTCTGCTAACAATAGTTGTGTCATCGACAGATTTATAGATGGCATTTGAACTATGCCTATCCTCACAGCCATAGTGTAGAGTATAGCAGTGAGCTAAGTATGCCAACTTGAAGTATGTCAATGTTGATTGTCAGCAAGGAGAAGACGTTACTTCCAGTCTATACTGACCATGGTCTTCGGAAAAAGAAGTCAAGGATCCAGTTGCATTGATCCATTGTATTCACAGAGCAACTTTTTTTTACTTTTGCTGACATATTATATATATATATATATATATATATATATATATATACACATATTTACACATATACACATTTTTAGAAAGAGTAAAACAATAGAGAACACAGTTGTTTAGAAACTGGATCCATTATCACCCAATATTTATGTGCAGATCATGGTTTTGATTGATTTTTGCCAAGTTAAATCAAACCCAAAGTCATTTCTGGGTCAAATTACCATTTAGGAAATTGGCTCAGGCATTTAATTGCATGTATTAGAAACATAGAAAACCTACAGCACAATATAGACCCTTTGACCCACAAAGTTGTGCTGAACATGCCCCTACCTTATAAATTACTAGGCTTACCATAGCCCTCTATTTTTCTAAGCTCCATATTCCTATACAAAAGTCTCTTAAAAGACCCTATTGTATCCACCTCCAGCACTGTTGCTGGCACCATTCCACGCACTCCCCACTCTCTGAGTAAAAAACTTAGCCCAGATATCTCCTCTGTACCTACTCCCAAGCACCTTAAACCTGTGCCCTCTTATGGCAGCCATTTCAGTCCTGGGAAAAAAGCTTCTTTATTATCTTAAGGTGGCTAATGTTCGCCTAGCAACAGTCATGCACCTAAAGATAACATAAATCACATATTGCATATTTCGTCCACAGCTGACACAGATTGGAACATTTGGACAGAACATTTTACTGATTACTCACAAAAACAAAATAGCAGCTCTTTCTACATGGATTGGAATTCGAATGGTGTTTATAGGGTCTGCACTTTGTTGTTAATGACCCGCACACAGCATCTGCCAGTCTCAGTTTCCAGTGCTCAGCGTTATGAGAAGTGATTTAGTGGTGGACCTAAGCCATCAATTGTCACAGAATACTGAATTCACTGAATACAGATTTCAAAAATAGACCAGAAAATTCTGCAAACACTGTGTAAGTCAGGGACTGACTATGGAAAGAGAGTAAAGGCACAAAAGCCACATATCTTCTGTTCCATGACATCTGTATCACCAGCTGTGTGATGAAAAATACACAACAGCATCTCTTTCACCTCAGATGATTGAGGAAGTTTGGTATGGGCCCCCAAATTCTAAGAATTTTCTACATGGATGCAATTGAGAACATCCTGACTGGCTGCATCACTGCCTGGTATGGAAACTGTACCTCCTTTAATCACAGTACTCTGCAGAGAGTGGTGCGGACAGCCCAGTGCATCTGTAGTTGTGAACTTCCCACGATTCAAGACATTTACAAAGACAGCTGTATAAGAGGACCCGTAGGATCACCAGGGACCCAAGTTACCCCAACCACAATCTATTCCAGCTGCTACCATCCAGAAAGTAGTATTGTGTCATAAAAGCCAAAACTAACAGACTTCAGGACAGCTTCTTCCACCAGGCCAACATACTGGTGAACTCACGCTGATCTGAGTGTTCTCTATATTACATTGACTGTTCTATTTATTATAAATTATTATAAATTACTATGATTGCATATTGCACATTTAGATGGAGATGTAACGTAAAGATTTTTACTCCTCATGTACGTGAAGAATGTAAGAAATAAAGTCAATTCAATTCAATCAGCTACCCCTTCTCCCAATTCCTACCCCGTTCCAACCATTTACTAAACTTCTAACATTTTCATTTTTGCCCCCACTGAGTGGTACACAAACAATCTCCCAGCCCACCACTCGAGCTCACACCTGTTATGTTCAACTCATTTAAAGATCCAAACCCTTTTTACTATTCTGCACTTACAATCGTGCTATTCTATATTAACTTTCCTCAGTCAATGTCTCAAACATCAACCTTCTCACCCTGATGCTTATGCCCTATTCTAACCTCATGCTTACATAGTCTTACCTCTCTTTATCCATTTAAACCCAATCTCTTGAAACCCAATAATATTTGCCAGTTTTCCAATGTCTTTCCCTAATTCTGAAGGCTACGTTATTCTGAATTCTGCTTAGATACTGCAATTCAGAATTTGCTCCCAAAACAAATATATATCCCTCCCCATATCTGTTTGACTAAGTTTGGGTCATCCATATTAATACTTTCTTATATGGCTCCATATGAACTATTTTCATGATTCCATAGCTGTAGAATATATATGTCATGGCATAGTAAAATTGCTATGTTAATACAAGTTGTTTTAGGAAATGTGTTTTTCATTATACCAAAAAAAATCATCAGTCTCTTCTTAAGTCTGATATTTAGAAAAACACTGACGTGTTCGCCACATATCACTGCTTCTGTAAAGTGATTTGTAAGGCTTAGGAAAAGCTTTCCAAAGTCAGCAGCAAAGATAATCTCAAATGTATTAATTAAATCAGAATCTGCTTATTTCAAGTATATATTTACAAAAGAATAATGAGGGAATGCTGGCTGACAGTTTGTTTTTCTCTGTACTTATTCTTTAACAATGGAGAAGCCACTTCTCATAAACAACACTTGATTCTTGTGGATTGGATTACAGTTAATCAAAGATACCTTATCTTGAACAGACAATAACTACATTCTCTGAGACTGCCTCGACATTTAGAGACTACACTACTAGATACCTTCTGGAAAGTGCTGTAGGACTATTAAAACAAGAACTACACACCCTTGAAAGGTTCTATCCCAGGCAGTTAATCAGGTCAAACACTCCAGATAGACCTAGATAGACCTCTCCATAAATCCCTATCTACTATCTCAGACATTACACTGTACTATAACCTCTTTAAACCACTTTTTATAAAGCTGTTTACATTGTAAATATATACTGGTATTTATGCATATTTCATTCAATACAATGGAGTAAAGGAAATTATAGAGGCATGAGAGATGAGTTGATCAGAATTAATTAGAAAAGAACACTGGCAGGGATAATGGCAAGGCAATAATGACCAGAATTTCTAAAAGCAATTTGGAAGGCACAGAATATATACATCCAAAAGAGCAAGAAGTATACTAAAGGCAGGATGACACAACCATGGCTAAGAAAAGAGAAGTCAAAGCCAACATAAAAGCCAAAGAAAGCAGATGTAATAGAACAAAAATTATTGGGAACTTTGGTGATTGGTGCCAACAGAAGGCAACTAAAAAAGTCACTAAGAAGGTAAAGATGGAATACAAAAGTGAGCTAGCCAATAGTATTAAAGGGGACACCGAAAGCTTCTTCATATATATAGAGAGTAAGAGAGGCAAGAGTGATATTGGACCACAGTAAGACAATGCTAGAGAGGTAGTAATGTGGGACAAGAAAATGGTGAATGAACTGAATACATATTTTGCATCTGTCTTCACTGTGGAAGACAATAGCAGTATGGTGAAAGTTCCAAGTATCAGGTGCCATAAAGTATGTGGATGTTTCTATTGTTAGAGTGAAGTTTCCCTAGTGGATAAGTTACCTGGACTAGATGGAGTACACCTCAGGGTTCTGAAAGATGTAACTGATGAGATTGTGTTGGCAGTAGCAATGATCTTTTAAGAATCATGAGATTGTTGAATTGTTCCGGAAGACTGGAAAATTGCAAAAATCACTCCACTCTGCAATAAGGGAGAGAGGCAGAAGAAAGGAAATTATAAGCTAGTTAGTCTGACCTTAGTAGCTGGGAAGATGTTCAAGTTGATTTTAAAGGTTGTGGTTTTGGGGTATTTGGAGGCTCATGATAAAATAGGCCGTAGTCAGAATGAGTTGCTCGAGGAAAAATCTTGCCCGATTAATCTGTTGGAATTCTTTGAAGAAATAACTTGCAGGATAGACAAAGGAGAATCGGCTGATGTTGCGCACTTGGATTTTCAGAAGAGCATTGACAAGCAGCCACACATGACACTGTTTAACAAGCTATGAGCCCAGAGTAGTACAGGAAAGATTCTAGCATGGATAAAGGAGTGTCTGATTGGCAGGTTGTAAAGAGTTGGAATAATAGGAGCCTTTTCTGGTTGGCTATCAGTGACTAGTGGTGTTCCACAGGGGTCTGTGTTGAGATTGACTCTTTTTACGTTACATGTTAATGCTTTGGATGATGGAATTGATAGCTTTGTTGCAAAGTTTGCAGACAATACGAAGATAGGTGGAAGGCCTGGCAGTTTTGAGAAAGTAGAAAGGTAACAAAAGGATTTAGACAGACTAGGGGAATTGGCACAGAGGTGGCAGGTGGAATACAATGTTCGGAAGTATATTATCATCCACTTTGGTAGAAGAAATTAAAAGGTTAACTATTTACTAATTGGAGAGAAAATATAAGATCTGAGGTGCAAAGGGATTTGGGAGACCTTGTGCAGGATTCCCTAAAGGTTAAATCTGTGGTGAGGAAGCAAATGTGATGTTAGCATTCATTTCAAGAATTAGATTATAAAAGTAAGGATGTGCTGTAATGTTGAAACTTTATAAAGCACTGGTGAAGCCTCACTTGGAGTATTGTGTGCAGTTTCGGGCCCTTTATCTTATAAAGGATGTTCTGAAACTGGAGAGGTTTCAAAGGAGGTTCATGAAAATGATTCCAGGATTAAAGGGCTTGTCATATGAAGAACATTTGATGGCTCTGGGCCTGTATTCACTGGAATTTAGAGGAATGAGGGGTGACATAATTGAAACCTATCAAATGGTGAAAAGTTTTGATTGAGTCGGTGTGGAAGAAGATGTTTCCTATGATCGGTATGCATAAGACCAAAGGACGCAGCCTCAAAATAGAGAGGCATTATTTTACAATGGAGATAAGGAGGAATTTATTTAATCAGGGAGTGGTGAATCTGTAGAATTCATTGCCGTAGGCAGCTGTAGGAGTCAAGTATTTATTCATATTTACGGCAGAGGTTGGTAGATTCTTGATTGGTCAGAGCATGAAGGGATCTGGGGAGAAGACAGGACATTAGGGCTGAGAGGGAAAATGGATCAACCATGATGAAATAATGTGGCTGACTCGATGGACCAAACAGCCTAATCCTCCTCATTTATGCTATGGTCTTATTATGAACTTTAAACCCTAACTTTATTATTTTTAATTATTTATTCTTTAGAATTGTTGAATGTTGTTTTAGTTGCATATTGTGCCAACATACCACAGCAAATTCCAAATCGTAAGTGTATATATGGTGAATAAAGCTGATCCTTCATAAGACCATTTTCGGCAATTGAGTCTGCTTCAGCATTCCATCGTTGTTGTTTTATTATCCATTTCAATCTCATTCTCCTGCCTTCTCCCTGTAAGCTTTGACTCCCTTAATAATTAATACACTTTCAACCTCTACTTTCAATATACCAATGGCCTCCACAGCCATCTGTGGCAATTAACTCTGAGATTCACCACCCTCTGGCTAAAGAAATTCCTCCTTATCCCTGTTCTAAGGGGACATCCATTAGACACCATATGTTTATATGATACCTTCTTCAGCAAGAAAAAGAAGTCTACATCATAGAAACATAGAAAATACGTGCAGGAGTAGGCCATTTGGCCCTTCAAGCCTGCACCGCCATTCAGTATGATCATGGCTGATCATCCAACTCAGAACCCTGTACCTGCTTTCTCTCCATACCCCCTGATCCCTTTAGCCACAAGGGCCATATCTAACTTCCTCTTAAATATAGCCAATGAACCGGCCTCAACTGTTTCCTGTGGCAGAGAATTCCACAGATTCACCACTCTTTGTGTGAAGAGGTTTCTCCTCATCTCGGTCCTAAAAGGCTTCCCCTTTATCCTTAAACTGTGACCCCTCGTTCTGGACATCCCCAACATCGGGAACAATCTTCCTGCATCTAGCCTGTCCAATCCCTTTAGTATTTGATATGTTTCAATAAGATCCCCCCTCAATCTTCTAAATTCCAGTGAGTATAAGCCCAGTCGATCCAGTCTTTCTTCATATGAAAGTCCTGCCATCCCAGAAATCAATCTGGTGAACCTTCTTTGTACTCCCTCTCTGGCAAGATTGTCTTTCCTCAGATTAGGGGACCAAAACTGCACACAATACTCCAGGTGTGGTCTCACCAAGGCCTTGTACAACTGCAGAAGAACTTCCCTGCTCCTGTACTTGAATCCTCTTGCTATGAATGCTAACAAACCAATCACCTTTTTCACCACCTGCTGTACCTGCATGCCCACTTTCAATGACTGGTGTACAATGACATCCAGGTCTTGTTGCATCTCCCCTTTTCCTAATCGGCCACCTTTTGGATAATAATCTGTTTTCCTGTTCTTGCCACCAAAGTGAATAACCTCACATTTATCCACAATAAATTGCATCTGCCATGAATTTGCCTACTCACTTAACCTATCCAAGTCACCCTACATCATCTTAACATCCTCCTCACAGCTAACACTGCTGCCCAGCTTTGTGTCATCCAAAAACTTGGAGATGCTGCATTTAATTCCCTCGTCCAAATCATTAATATATATCGTAAACAACTGGGGTCCCAGCACTGAGCCTTGCGGTACCCCATCAGTCACAGCCTGCCATTCTGAAAAGGTCTCATTTATTCCCACTCTTTGCTTCCTGTCTGCCAACCAATTCTCTATCCACATCAAAACCATACCCCCAATACTGTGTGCTTTAAGTTTGCACACTAATCTCCTGTGTGGGACCTTGTCAAAAGCCTTTTGAAAATCCAAATATACCACATCCACTGGTTCTCCCCTATCCACTCTACCAGCTACATCCTCAAAAAATTCTATAAGATTCGTCAGACATGATTTTCCTTTCACAAATCCATGCTGACTATGTCCGATGATTTCAACTCTTTCGAAATGTGCTGCTATCACATCCTTGATAACTGACTCTAGCATTTTCCCCACCACCAATGTCAGGCTAACTGTTCTATAATTCCCTGGTTTCTCTCTCTCTCCTTTTTTAAAAAATGGGGTTCCATTAGCCACCCTCCAATCCTCAGGAACTAATTCAGAATCTAAAGAGTTTTGAAAAATTATCACTAATGCATCCACTATTTCTTGGGCTGCTTCTTTAAGCACTTTGGGATGCAGACAATCTGGCCCTGGGGATTTATCTGCCTTTAATCCCTTCAATTTACCTAACATGTATTTCCCTCAGTTCCTCCATGTCGATAGTCCTTCGGTCTCCAGAATTTTTCCAGAAGATTATTTATATCCTCCTTAGTAAAGACAGAACAAAAGTAGTTGTTCAATTGGTCTTCCATGTCCTTGTTCCCCATGATCAATTTACTTGTTTCTGACTGTAAGGGACCAACATTTGTCTTAACTAATCTTTTTCTTTTCACATATCTATAGAAGTTTTTATAGTCAGTTCTTATGTTCCCTGCCAGCTTTCTCTCATAATCTTTTTTCCCTTTCCTAATTAAGCCCTTTGTTCTCCTCTGCCGGACTCTGAATTTCTCCCAGTCCTCAGGTGTGCCGCTTTTTCTGGCTAATTTGTATGTCTCTTCTTTGGACTTGATACTATCCCTAATTTCCCTTGTCAGCCATGGGTGCACTACCTTCCCTGGTTTATTCTTTTGCCAAACTGGGATAAACAATTGTTGTAGTTCATCCATGAGATCTTTAAATGCTTGCCATTGCATATCTACCGTCAACCCTTTAAGTATCATTTGCCAGTCTATCTTAGCTAATTCACATCTCATACCTTCAATGTTACCCTTCTTTAAGTTCAGAACCTTTGTTTCTGAATTAACTACGTCACTCTCCATCTTAATGAAGAATTCCACCATATTATGGTCACTCTTACCCAAGGGGCCTCACATGACAAGATTGCTAATTAACCCTTCCTCATTGCTCAATACCCAGTCTAGAATGGCCAGCTCTCTAGTTGGTTCCTCAACATGTTGGTTCAGAAAACCATCCCACATACATTCCAAGAAATCTTCTTCCTCTGCTCCCTTACCAATTTGGTTCACCCAATCTATATGTAGATTGAAATCACCCATTATAACTGCTGTTCCTTTATTGCACATATTTCTAATTTCCTGTTTAATGCCATCCCAACCTCACTATTACCGTCAGGTGGCCTGTACTCAACTCCCACCAGTGTTTTCTGCCCCTTAGAGTTATGCAGCTCTATGCATATTGGTGCCACATCCTCCAGGCTAATGTCTTTCCTTTCTATTGCATTAATCTCCTCTCTAAGCAGCAAGGCTAACCCACCTCCTTTTCTTTCCTGTCTATCTCTCCTGAATATTGAACATCCCTGGATGTTAAGCTCCCATCCTTGGTCACCCTGGAGCCATGTCTCTGTGATCCCAACTATATCATATTCATTAATAACTATCTGCACATTCAATTCATCCACCTTGTTACAAATGCTCCTCGCGTTGACATACAAACCTTCAGGCTTGTTTTTACAACACTCTTAGCCCTTATACAATTATGTTGAAAAGTGGCCCTTTTTGATTTTTGCCCTGGATTTGCCTGCCTGCCACTTTTACTTTTCACCTTACTACTTTTTGCTTCTATCCTCATTTTACACCTCTCTGTCTCTCTGCACTTGTTCTTCCGCGGTATGGCGGTGTTCTTTTTAAATCTTCCGTGCTCTGAGGTCACGCGCCTGCGCAGTCTTGCCTCTTTTATCACAAGTAGTTTGAAAAAAAATCTGAACTTTTTCCCAAAAAACTCTTGACTTACTCCTCTGCCTGCTTGACATTATGCAATGACATGGTTGAGTACATGGAAGGTTGATCAGATTTCAATTATGTTCTATATCTGTTGATTGGCTAAAGAACTTCTATTTTGTTTTCTTGTTCTGATGCTTGACCTAAAGCGTAACCACTGGAAATTACCTAACACATGGCCATTTCAGTGCTGTCTTTAACTCAGTATGAGGTATGAGCCATTGTTCTCCACTCATAACCAGATCCTGGCCAATCAACACTTTCACACTGAACATAAGAACATGAAATGTAGAACCAGGACTAAGCCACTTAACCTGCAAGCTTTCTAGATGGATGTTAACTGGATGAAAAAATGGATCTTATTTACTTGGATTTCCAGAAGCCGTTTGATAAAGTACCACATAAAAGACATCCATAAGATAATGATGCTTAGAGTTGAGGGTGATGTATTAGATTGGATAAATGATTGGTTAACTAATAGCAGAGAGTTGGGATACATTGGTGTTACTCTGATTGGCAGTCAGTGGTGAGTGGTGTGCCGCAGGGGTTGGTGCTGCGCCTGCAACAGTTCACAATATACATTAACGATCTGGAAGAGGGGACCGAGTGTAACATATCTAAATTTCCTGATGATAATAAATTGAGTGGAAAAGCAAATTGTGCAGAAGATACGGAGAGTCTGCAGAGAGATACAGATAGGTTAAGTGAGTGGGCAAAGGTCTGGCAGATGGAGTACTATGTTGGTAAATGTGAGGTCATCCATTTTGGAAGGGAAAATGGAAAAGTAGATTATTATTTAAATGACAAAAAAAACCAGCATACTGCTTTGCAGAGGGACTTGGGAGTGCTTGTGCATGAATCACAAAAGGTTGGTTTGGAGGTGCAGCAGGCTATCAAGAAGGCAAATGAAATGTTGGCCTTCATTGCTAGAGGGATTGAATTTATGAGCAGGGAGGTTATGCTGCAACTGTACAGGGTACTGCTGAGGCTGCACCTGGAATACTGTGTGAAGTTCTGGTCTCCCTACTTGAGGAAGGATATACTCACTTCAAGGCAAAGCAGAGAAGGTTTATCAGATTTATTCCAGAGATGAGGAGGTTAAACTGCAGAGAGAGATTGAGTCGCCTGGATCTGTACTTAATGAATGAGAGATCTTATAGAAACATATAAAATAATGAAAGGGGTAGATAAGATAGAGACAGGAAAGTTGTTTCCACTGGTAGGTGAGACTAGAACTAGGCTAAAGATTTGAGGGAGTAGATTTCAGATGGAGATGAGGAAGAACTATTTTTTCAGAGAGTGGTGAATCTGTGGAATTCTCTGCCCAATGAAGCAGTGGAGGCTACCTCAGTAAATATATTTCAGACAAGATTGGATACATTTTTGCATAGTAGAGAAATTAAGGGTTATGGGGAAAAGGCAGGTAGGTGGAGATGAGTCCATGGCCAGGTCAGCCATGATCTTATTGAATGGCAGAGCTGGGTTGATGGGCTAGCTGGCCTATTCCTGCCTTTCCTATGTTCTTATGTAACTTATTCATGCCATTTTTTGCCCTAAGCACATATCCTTTGATTCCTTAAGGAAGTATGTCAATGCACAGTTATTATTTTCCTCTTCAAACTAATTTTAATTACATCTCCTGTCATTGCCAGATGGAATCTACAAACAATGGTCTTAGTATCACTTTGAAAGACTTGATATATATTTGCACTCTGCCACTCTAAATATCTAAATGTTAAGCCAATCTTACAAAAGTTATTTATGATTTGTTCAGAGTTCATTGTTGCAGCTCACTGTACCCAACACCACAACTGACAGGAAGCAAGTGTTGTCCAAGAAGGTAAAACAGAATGGCAGCTTTCCTGCTTTATTCAACAATTTTGAAATGTCTCTCTTGGTGACACATAGCTGGTGCTATCTGTTACTGCACTGTTCATGAAGCTTGTTATGTGGGATCCATGCCCAGTTGTACTCACTCGCTGACTCTTTACTCCAGCACTTCTCCGTAGAAGAGACTGAAGATCCAATTGACTGATGTTGCTCAGTTATACTGGTAAAGTAGCAGCATTTCCAAATAAACACTTTCCAAAAATGATCCTCAAATGGACTAATGAGATGTTAAGAAACTATTTGATAAAAATCTCAGGTATATTGTGTTTCCCTCCTTCGTACATCTCATAAATAAAATCTGCCACAGTGCAGCCCTTTTCTATTTTCAATGAGGATTTGCAAAGGTCAGTTCTAAAATGACAAACAAATGAATGTTTATTTATGCATCTGAATCATTAACTTTCCTGGTTAGGCAGCATCTTTGGAGAAGAATAAACAGTTGATGTTTTGGGCTGAGACCCTTTGTCAGGATGGGAAAGCACTGGAACAACAACCAGAATAAAAAGGTGAACAGAGGGGAAAGTGTACAAGTTAGCAAGTGATAGTTAAAAGCAGGTAAGCGGGAAAGTGGGTAGTGGATAAAGAATGGGGGATCAAGTTGTTACTTGACCTGCCGAGTTCCTCCAGCATTTTGCTCTGGATTTCCAGCATCTGAGAATCTCTTGTGTTTATGTTAATTTTTGTTTCAGGACATCTGACCTTCTTAAAACAGTGTTTACTGTCTTAGATTCAAATAGTTAACAGAATAATAACAAAAATAGCATTATGGATGACAAAGAATGGCTAAATCACATTATGGCACAATTAGTTTATGATATCTTTTACCATAGAGAAGGAAAGAAATTCAAGATAGTTAAAAGTATAACAGGATATATGCCTGCTGTGAAATACAATAACATGCAGTCAAAAGTGATTACAATACACAGCAGAGGAACAAGCAAAGTGCTGAACAGAGACATTCTGAATGGGACACTGATGGGGCAGTAGCAGGATGGTCAAGAAGAATCAAGAAGAAGAAGACACAGATGATGCATCGATACAGAGCTACTTGCCACTTGGTCCAATCTGGTATCTTAACATACTTGCCTCGATGATGCATCTGCTTTGTTTAAGGAATTTTTCATTTGCATGTTAATGTCTAGAGCATTTTGACTAAGCTTACACAACAAATTACTTTAAACTTTAACAAGATGTATATATATATATATTTACCATGAAAAATTGTCTCATCTGTTTATTAACTTTGACAGATGATAGCCATTAAACTTGTCAACAAATATTTCAGCTTCCTGTGGATCTTATTTTTGCTTTGATATCCAGCACAGTTGTGATAGTACAAGGTGGCTGTTTCCGTGCCATATGACCCCTCCTCAGAATGAAGAAGTATGATGATTACATTAATTGTGCATTTTGTTAATTTAGTCTTTCAAAAATGCAAGTCCTGCTGGGTCATAAACCAGGTTTTGGGCAAAATATATCATTGAAAACAATTACATTAAGCTGACTCCATTGATGGAACTTTCAACTAATGTGCCTCTGAGATGTGCTCCTTTTTTCCTGAAGCATAGCTTCCCTTTACCATAGTCTTCATAACTGAATCTTATCCATATTCCATCTCTTTGCTCTCACCCTTTCTTATGAATGGAGTAGGGTTCCCCTGGTATTCAACTACCACACCATCAGACACCACATTTAATGCACCTTTCCCACCTAACCCAATATGATACCATCACCAGATGCAAAGAAGTATAATTATGTCAACAAATACACTCAAAAACTTCTGTAGTTGTACCATGGAGAGCATTCTGACAGGCTACATCACTGTCTGGTATGGAGGGGCTACTGCACAGGACCAAAAGAAGCTGCAGAAGGTTGTAAATCTAGACAGTTCCATCTTGGGCACCAGCCTACAAATTACCCAGGACATCTTTAGGGAGCGGTGTCTCAGAAAGGCAGCGTCCATTATTAAGGACCTCCAGCACCCAGGGCATGCCCTTTTCTCACTGTTACCATCAGGAAGGAGATACAGAAGCCTGAAGACACACACTCAGCGATTCAGGAACAGCTTCTTCCCCTCTGCCATCCGATTCCTAAATCGACATTGAAGCTTTGGACATTACCTCACTTTTTTTAATATACAGTGTTTCTGTTTTTGCACATTTTTAAAATCTATTCAATATATGTAATTGATCTGCTTGTTTATTATTATGTTTTATTTTATTTATTATTATTATTATTTTTCTTCTCTCTCTGCTAGATTATGTATTGCATTGAACTGCTGCTGCTAAGTTAACACATTTCACATCACATGTCGGTAATAATAAACTTGATTCTGAAAAAGTTTCAGTCACATGGCATTCGAGATGAGGTTGCAAGTTGTATTCCACATCAGTTTTGTGGGAGAAGCCAAAGGTAGACAGTGGTTTCTGACTAGTGGTGCATGGTCCATTGTTATTTGTCATTACATCAACAATCCTGATGATAATATGGTAAACTATCAGCAAATCTGCAGCTGACACCAAGATTGAGGGTATAGTGGGTAACAAGGAAGGTTTTCAAAGCTGATAACCAAAGGGATGTTATGTTGAAATTGTATAAGACATCACTGAGGCCTAACCTGGAGTAATGTGCACATTTCTGGTCACTTACCTGCAGGAAAGGTATCAATAAAACTGAAAGTGTGCAGAGAAAAGTTACAAGAGCATTGTCAGGACTTGAAGACTTGAGTTATAGGGAAAGGTCGGATATGTCAGAAATTTATTACTTACGTCATGAAGATTGAGAGATTTGATAGAGGGATACAAAGTTATGAAGGGTATAGATGAGGAAAATACAAGCAGGCTTTTTTCACTAAGATTGGGAGGGACTAGAACTAGAGATCATAGATTAAGGTTGAAAAGGTGAAATGTTTAAAGGGAACATGAGGAGGAACTTCTTCACTCAGATAGAGCTAGCAGAAGTGATGGATGCAGGTATGATTTCCATATTTAAGAGAAATTTGGAAAGGTAAATGAATGGGTAGATTATGGAGGTCTATGTTCTGGGTGCAGGTCGTTAGGACCTGTCAGCTTAATAGGTTAGCATAGCCCAAAGGGCTTGTTTCTGTTCTGTAGTGTTCTAAGACTAGTGTTCTGTAGTGTTCTGTAGTTGATCTTGTCTAAAAGTGGTACAAACTCAATGGGCCAAAAAGCCTCCTTCCATGCTGTTATCCTTTTTGTGATTCTGTATTTCTGGTTCAAAAAATCAAAATGAGATATATTAAGCTAATATTATACCAAACCTTCAACTGTAGATTTCTTTTTGTGATTGTCTGAGTTGTAAGTCTATTTTAATGACAAATTTAGAGTAATCACCATTATCAAACCTGAATTAAAAATTATACATTCAATGAAAGTTGTCATCTATAAAATTCTGAATTGGATTTTTATTGTTGTCCCATTATATTTACATTACCATTTCATTATTTTCACAGCTCATTGACTAGCTTAGCATTTAATTAGTTTTATTCAGCAGTACTGCAGAGTGGTCAATGATGCATCCATTTACTCTTAAATTCAAACTTTACCATTCTAAATCATAAATGGAGATAAATTCACAACTATTGCAAGTATGGGATAGATTCTTTATCTATATTTTTATATCTTTACCCTTCCAGTGCTCAAAGGATTTTTTGTGAGATCAATACTAACCTCCCCCCAAGAGGATGAGAATTCCATTGGGAAAGGAGAGCTTTCAAATTAACAAAAAAGTCTCAACAATTTCACCAGTCAGCTCTTAAGGCAGTAAATGTTCTCTTTTCAAAGAACAAAGTAAATTTCTTATTAAAATACATACACTGTATGGCACCATAAAGAACCCTGAGATTCATTTTCTTGCAGACAGTTGTTCACAGTATATACAAGAAACACAATAGAATGAATGAAAGAATGCATCCAACAAGATGGACAATCAAACAATGTGCAAATACTAAATAAATAAATAAGCAAGCAAGCAATATATACTGAGAACATGAGATGAATTATCCTTGAAAGTGAGTCCTTAGTTTGGGAATATTTCAGTGATGGGATGAGTGAAATTATTGTCTAGTTCAAGAGTCTGTGGCTGAGAGGTAACAACTGTTCCTGAACTAGGTGATATAGCACCTGAGGCTCCTATACCTTCTTCCTGATGGCAGCAGTGAGAAGAGAACATGGCCTGGAAGTCTCTGAATTCTTTCGGCGCACTCTTGAGCAAAAAATAAGCACATTGTTTTCAATAACTCAATAGTGTAATATTGAGACTGACCAGTTTGAAAGCCAAAAAATTGGAGTGGCTAAAATTCCTACAATTTTGAACCCCAAATCCATCTGCACAAACTCACTGCATACCAAAATGAAGCATCACACTTTAATTTGTTCCTTTCCTTGACCAGGAAAGTTGATTGGCATTGCATTAACAATTATCATATCATTAAATGGATACTTAGGCAGTTAAATTCTAGCCCTAACATTCTATGCCAAGTTTAATGGACAATTAATATGCAAATTTAACCACTTCTTTAAAATAATGGGACAGATAAATGTGAAGGAAATGGTGAGCAGTTTAAATAGATCAGAATGATCTCAAGGCTCATGACTCATGGTGGATTCTTTAGTCACTAAAGCTTACTAACTAATTTGTGCACAGGCAACAGCTGCATTATGATTATCCAGCAAGATCTCAACCTGGATTTGTATTTCTTTTGAGATCTAGGATTAGTTGCATTAAAATTTAGTAACAGTGCTTTCAAAGTTTAGAAGCTTCACTTATGCTTAGGGTTTTTACTTTCACAGACGTATAAATTTGTTCAAACAAGATAAAGCTGACAACTGAGGAAGAGAATCTTGCTTTCAGCATTGCAGTCTCCTCAAAGCACCCTTTCATCCTTCCAATCAATACGATCTTCAAAACCCAGAAGTCCAATAGCATAGGTACATTTTCATGAATGAAAACAAGTATAGCCAAGTGTGAAGATAGCAGATGGTCTTTCATTTTGCCACATTCTTCAGAGGCCTTTCAGAAATGTGGCTTTGAAAAGCTGAAGTTTCAGGAAGCATAACAATAGAGTATCTACCTCTGTACACTTCCAATATCTATAAGCCTCAGGAATATCCCAGCTTCAATGATCCTGGTCTCCTGAGTAACTGCGATAAAAATTGCTTTATCATCGACAGATGTGACTTCACCTTCTAAACCTCTAATCTCTTGAACTTGTTCTCAATCCTCTCAGACTGTTTTTTCTTCTATTAAGATGCTCTTCAAAAACTAATTCTTTCACTAAGCCTTCAATCAGCTACCTTATCATTTCAAAATTTGACAAGCTATTGTTTTATCAATATAGCATTTATTTAACTTATTTTCCTTCTGTTATTGATAAATCACATGAACAAAAGCAAGTAACAGGAGAATGTTACTAAGTCTCTTAAAAGTGTCTACCATTCAAAAAGATTGAATAATTATTTCAGCACTATTTTCATGTTCTATTCTCTTTCCCCTGGAATCCCTTCCAAATCAGATCTGAATGCCAAAATTATCTGAGTCTGAAGAACCTTCTGAGATTAAGAATTCTAAAAGCTCATCACTCCCTTAAGGAAGAAATTTCTTCTGATTTTAGTCCTAAAAGACCTAACCATTATTCTGAGATTGTGACTCCTAGTTATAGGCTATGTAGTCAGAGATAAACAACATCCTCCCAATGCTATCAAACCCTGAAGGATTTTTTTTGTGTTTCAATGAAGTCAACTCTCATTCTTCTAAATCTCACCAAATGACTAGTCCAATCAATCTCTCTTCATATTGCAGACCTGCTATCTTACAACCCCAGGAACAGACTGGTAAATCTTTGTTGTGTATCCCCTAAAGCACCTTGATCTGTTTGTAGGTAAAGAGGCCGAAGTATGGTATTACTGTGGCCTTATCTATTTTTGGTAAGATATACGTACGTACTTTACTGTTCAAATCTTGGTGCAATGTAAGTCAACATAAACATTTCCCAACATAACTACTGCTGCAGTTGTTTGTTTGCTTTCATTGACAAAGATACCCAGATCCCTCTGTACATTAACAATTCCCAATTACTCACCATTTAAAAAAAATTATCTATTCACCCTTTGTCGTTTGCTCAATTTGCAGGTTGTTTGTTGGATTACTATTGCTAACTCAGATAAATCTCTGGTTTATATTGCATTAGGTTGCACTGTGCAAAAAGTATTATTCTGTGGTTAAGGTGTTGTTGTCTTTAAGGAGGTTTAACCTGTGTTAATTGATGAGATCATTCAATATTTAACTCTGGCAACAGGACGAATGGTGGCTAAGTAGAAGTTGGTTCACAAATATTTTTCCAGGTTAGTTCACACAATATACTGAACAAATCTTCTCACAACCTCTGCAATCACTGTTTCCAATGTACACTACACACCACTCTTCAATATCTGTCATGCTAGGATATTTAGTTTCACTTCCACAATATTCATCAAACTAGCTAAAAAGGAAAAGCAAACTGAGCATGAACATGTATATAGCTGTAACAACATAAATATAAAGGTTCAAAGGTTCATTTATTATAAAGGTATGTATGCTATGTATATTTCTGAGATTCATTTTCTCCAGATAGCCATGAAACAAAAAAAACATGGAAATTTAACAAAAAAACATCAAAACAACCATGAGAACTATGAGAACTAAAATCCCACCTCACATCACACCAAATTTAAATATCACAGCGGCATCAAGAGCAATAACCTCCCCCCCCCCCCCCCCCACCACCACCACTTCAGAGAAACAAATCAGGTGAACTGTGAGGACATCAGGGCCCAAACTCTCCCCGCACAAGAGAACATATAAATCATGCAAGATTAAATTGCTCAGATGGCAACAAGAGCATCAACATTCCCCCCACAGAAAAAAAATTACAGATTGCACCAGAGTTGAATCCTACAGAAAGAACATGTGAAAGCACAGATTGTAACAGACACAAAACCAAAAAGTGTCCAGTCCAGCCCATTAATCGCAGAACTGCAGTAAGATCCATACTTTGACAGCTACGAGGGAGATCACTAAAACACAGAGGCAGAGCTGTGAAGGAGATAGGCTGTCACACACAGACACCTTATTGGGCTACATCAAGCAATAGGCAGCCAAATAAACACCTGATCTGGCAACAGCCAGAGACTGGTGCTCGGCACTGAACATCTGCTCGCCTTCTGCATTCGCCTCAGTCTCTCAATCTTCCTCAACATTTTAGTCAGAGATTAACGGATGCTTTAATCAGCAAAATGGAGTAAATCATGGGCTCACAGCCAGTCCCTAAGCTTCGCTTTGAGGCTGTTTGTGTCCTGGGATGTTCTTGTATATAGCAAAGCACTCTTCAGATTGTAAATCACAGGCTCTTACAGTTCCTGAAGCACGTTCAAGATAAAAAGATGATGTGCAAGAAGTGAAATAGTGTTGTGGACTATCTGAAAGACGTTGTGCAAAGAATTGTTATTCACTGCATCATCTTGACCTGTTTAATACAATTGTACTTTCTACTCTACTACATGAGCTCAATATTCATAGGAGACTAAAATTTTAATGTATTTTTTATTTAGATGGTGCCTTTCTATTAGATGTAAATGTAATTTGTTTATAAATTTTTGAGGAGCAGTTTCAGTGCAAGCAGATTGACTCACAATCCAATTCAGTATTTTTCTTGAAACTAAATAAATCAGATTGATCTGTCAATGATCATTATTTTACAATTACAAAAAATAATGCTTTGTCTTTTAAAGAGTCTTATCATAGATTTAATATGTTTGTTCTGGTGCTTGTGTGAGTACATATTAGGTTGTTTCTTTTTGGTTGAATCATGATTGGCAACTGCTTACAAAATTATTTATGTACTGTTCACAGCAGCACTGGCAGGTAGCCTCAGTATTATTCAGATATATATCAAAGAAACAAAAAGAAAGATAAGGCACAGAATCTTTAATCTTTTTTGTTAGCCAATTTCCTGTGTTGTTCTTAAATTGCAATGTCTGATTTTATTCTTCAGATGCTCCTTGTGGGAAAATGGATAACTATGTCCTCAGGTCAATTAAAAACAGATTATCTTTTCCTCTTGTGCAGCAGTTTGTTTTCTTCTCTCCTCAAAAAGCTATTTCAACACAAGAAAAAAGATGAAAGAGTATAATGCTTTTCTTCTTTTTGTATTTTAAAAGCACATGAAGTTGTAATTTGCTGCTGTTTTGTACAGGTAAGACCACAGGCATGATGGATTAGAATTGTTAATAAAGGCAGATGATGGGTTGTGGTACACACACTCAGATAATGAAAGCTTATTAATGTAAGGTTTATTATGTACAATGTTTCTACCTGGTCTCTTTATTCATTGTTGAATAATTGTATCTTTATAATAATTTGAGCCATACAAGTATATGTTGTAATTATATCATCAGAAAAGTGCAAATTTTTTAAAAGCTTTTTTGATCCATTTGGGGAATATTTTATTGGATAATGGACAGTATTACTATTTTGTGACCACTAACCTCACTTCAATTCACCCTGTGCAATCCAGTCTTTTGTGATCCTCACTGAGTCCTAGTTGTAACTGCCCTAAAATAAGAAGTATTCATGTGAAGTTTCAAGGTCTCAGACAAAAGAACATATGTTCAATACTTCCATTTAATATCAAAGAATGTATAGAATGTACAACCTGCAATTTTTGTTCTTCACAGGCATTCATGAAAACAGAAGGGTACCCCAAAGAATGAGTGACAGTAAAATCATTAGAACCCCAATTCCCCCACACCCCCTACACACAAGGTAGCAAAGCATTGACCCTCCCCCAATTTACTTCAGCAAAAAGCATCTGCACCCTCCACCCACCAAACAAGTAATAGCAAAGTCCCAAGCAAAACCATAACCTGCAGTACAAGAAAACCTAACTATTCAACCAACAATTTGACATACACAAGCTCTCTCCATAATGAAGGAGCAGAGAGCTGTTGCACAGTGAGAGAGGAGACTAACAGGGAAAAAAAGCATTCACTGAGGTTATGATGTTAATGTCTACCGTGTTGCTTCCCCACCTCAAGTTCTCCAATTTGACAATCAGCAACAAGCACTCCCCCACTAGAGACACAGAGAGGGAGATAGATATCCAAGTACAGGGACCTCCAACAGCTGATCTGCCGTTCACAATATTCTATTATCTCCCGCAAGACTTCGGTTGACACTGGCATAGAACTGGCTCATCCCCAGGGCTGGGCCTCAGTACATACTTGTCTTCTAGGCTGCATTCTTGGGATGTGGGGGCCCTGGGAGTAGAATCATCACCACAAAGCACTGAAGTTTGAGTGCAGCTGTAGGTCAGGGATTTCAACAGAACCCCATCCACCTTGAAAAGGAAAAAAATAACATTAAAGGTAGAAATTAATCTAGTTCTGCAGATGAGCTCAAAGAAGCCGTTCTCTATAGTGCCATCATAGCTCTGCTCTCAATAGCTTCTTTGATAAATTACAATTAATCAGCAATGTCAATAAATAATATCTGCACCATTTAAAATTTAAGTTTTATAATTCATACTTTCAGCAATCCAAATTTTATATCCCCAGCTATTGAGTTTTATCATTGATTAGTACATTTTACTGCATATCCACAAATGCAGGTGGTGAATAATCAAAGTAAATCCTCTGCATTTTGGCAAAAGCATCCTTAAAGCAAATTATAAAGTATATTACTGATGTTGTGGGCTATTAGACCTTAAGACTGTAAGATAGAAGGGCAGAATTAAGCCATTTGTCCCATCAAGACTACTCCTCCATTTTATCATGGCTGATCCAGTTCCCTCTCAGAGCCAATCTCCTCTGTTACCTTGTCCCCCTTCATGCAAAATGCTTAAGTATCTGGCAACGGCTTTTCAGTTATTTATTGGTTAGAAAATGAAATACTCAAGTCTAATTCTTTATCAAAAGAAAAAGAAACATTTATAAATGCAAAAACCCATGTTTTGTCACTAATGTAGTTAAAATTAATCTCCAAACAAGCATGGAATTGCTCATTGACATGTATTGGTTTGTGCACATTAATCTCAAATTTGTCTTAATCAGCTAAAGCTGTTGAGGTCTAACCTTTTGACTTGCCCTTTGCAAGCATTTGCTGAGACGTTAACTGTGTTAAGGGAAAAGGCATTTTTAAGTCACTCTTAATGAATTATATAGGAAGTTAAGCCTGAAATTTGAATTGCATAGGGGATTAAATCACTTTAGTGATCTTTTCGAGCTGAAATTATACCAATTGCTATAATGAACCATTCATGATAATGTGTCTGAAATTTTCCCATCATCAGACATGCATCAAATGACCTTCTTAATCCTGCAATCTCTTTCCACTCATACCAAAGTATATTTGAACTCAAAGCTCCACATTAAAACTAAGGAACAGAATACAAATTGAAATATGTTACCATTTAAAGGGACAATCTGTTGAAAGTTCAGGGCAAACTGTTTAAACAATTTCCAAAGCATGAAGGGTTCTTAAAATAACAATATGAGTTTTCTCTAGCACTTTGCTGCCGAGAAACTCATTCAGTAGATACCCAAATAGTTACACTGCTGGGAGTACTCAATTACTGGAAATATTATTAGCATGGGCCAAGTACCTTGAGTTGGGGGAAAAGATATTCCCTTCAGTGGACAACCATCTGCCTTCAAAGACATCCCATCCTCTCTGGAATTCCCAATGAGTTATGTATTCACAGTAAGACTTTGCAACCTTTTCATCTTGGAGCCACCGAGTCATAGAGCAATATAGCATGGAATCAGGCCATTCGACCCAACTGGTCCATGCTGACCACAGCATGCTCCCTGCTAGTATCAATTTCCTATGTTGGCTTATAATCATTTAAGCTGCTCCCCTGCATGTACTTATCCAAAAGCCTCTGAAATGTTACAACTGTACCCTCCTCAATCACTTTCCCCAGGCAGCTCATTCCAGGTGCTCACGACCCTCTGTACAAAGAAGTTACATCTCAAGTCTCTTTTACATCTCACCTCTCTTATCTTCCACTTGTGCCCTTTAATTTTGAACTCCCAACCTTAGGGAAAAGGCTATCACTCTCCACCTTATTCATACCCCTCATGATTTTAAAAACTTCTGTGAGATTATCCCTCAGTCTCCTGTGCTCTACAGTATAAAGATCGAACAAGGCAAAATGCTTACGTTCAAAGTTCAAAGTAAATTCATCAAAGTACTGTACATTATGTTACTGTATACTACTTTGTAGTTCATTTTCTTGCAAGCATTTAGAGGGAAAATATTAATACAATTGAATATTTAAAAAATTCTATACATAAGCAAAGACTGACAAATGGCCAATATGTAAAAGGAGACAAACTGTGCTAATAAAAATATTACTGTGAAGATGAATTGTAAAAGAGTCCTTGAAAGTGAATCTGTAGGTCTTCTAATTAGTGTTGAGTAGTGAATGAAATTATCCATGCTGGTTCGGGAGCCTGATGGCTGAAGGCTAACAAACTGATCCTGAATCTGCTAGTGTGGAACTTAAAGCCTCTGTATCTCTTGCCCAAGAGTGGAAGAATGAAGTGGGCATGACCTGGCTAGGCAGGGGTGGCATCTCTGATGATAGATGCTGCTTCCTTGTGGGAGTGCGCCATGTAAAAGAAGTCCATTGTGGGGAGGGTTTTGTCGGTGATGGAATAAGTTAATCCCACCACCTTCTGTAGCCATTTCCGTTCCTGGGCATTGGTATTTCCATATCAGACCTTGATGCAACCAGTTAGGATACTCCCCACTGTGCTTCAATAGAAGTTTGTCTACACAAGCCCTCTAGTCAAGGCAGATTCCTTTAAGATCTCTTCGGCACCTTCTCCTGCCTGACTATAACAGGGCGACCATAATTGTACACAATACACCAATACATCCTCTCCAATGATTTGCGTAAATGCATCAAAATGTCCCTACCCATAACCTTAATGCCTTGGCTGATTTGAAGGCCAGCATGCTAAACTCCTTCTTTACCATCCTGTCTACATGTGAGGCCCCTTTCAGGAAAGGGTACACTTGTACTCGCACATCCCTCTATTCCACAACAATCATCAGTACACTGCTATTCACAGTATAAGTTCTACCCTTGTTTGACTGTCCAAAATGCATCACCTCACACTTACCAAAGGTGAAATTAATTTGTTATTCCTCTGCTCATGTCACTAACTGGTCAAGATTTCTTTGTAATTCATTGTAATCTGCTTTATTATCAACAAGATCCCTTAGTTTAGTAACGTCAGTAAACTTGCAAATTGTGTCAAGTATATTAATATCCAAATCATTTACATAAATAATGAATATCAGAGGTCTCACACTGACTATTAGAGCACCCCACTGGTTACAGGCTTCCCGTCAGAGAATAGCCCTTTAATCTTTATCTTCTGTATCCTATTCTTGAGCAAATTCTGAATCCACCTCGCTAGCTCCCTCTTAATTCTATGCAACCTAATCTTCCAGCTCAACCTGCATGAGTGACTTGTCAAAGGCCTTACTAACTACCAACATCCACTGCCCGACTTTCATCTATCCCCTTAACTACCTCTTTGAAAAACACCAAGAGACTTGTCAGATATGACCTCCGATACAAACAATAGTGCTGACTATTCCTGATGAGGTCTTGACTCTCCAAATGATCATAGATCACTTCCTTAAGAATTCTCTCCAGTAACTTTCCTACACTGAAGTCAAGGTTGCCATCCTGTACTTTCCTAGCTTGTCCTCGCTACCATTCTTGAACAATGGAACAACATTAGCCCCCTTCTAGTCTTCCAGAACTTTGCCAGTGGCTTACGATGAAGCAAATATTTCTACAAGGGCTTCCATGATTTCTTCTCTGGTCTCCAAAAAGTTCTGGGTACATCTGGTCAGGTCCTATGGATATGATTACCTTAATATACTTCAAGGCTATAAATACTTCTTGAAGACCTCCCTAACTTTTGTATATTCATTGAAAAATAATTCAGACTCACTATTGAGATTTGCTAATGAACTACATTCTCTCTCCCACTGTAGTATTTCTTACTGAGTTCTTCTTATTGTGGCTCCCTTTGGACAGAAACTTTCTCATTGACCAGGACTTTCATGACACATGGAATGCCTTAGCAGTCTCTCACAAACCCCTGTCAACCATAATGGCTGATGACCTTCTTGTTCACAGCAAGGTGTTGCAATGTGTGTTCTCTTGAGCCAGGTCCTGACAAACACTGCACACATCTCATGTTAACTCTTCTGGGTGCAAAATTCAATAACAATGTTTCAAACAAATTGTTCTATTTCTTATTTTGCCCCTGATTTAGCATTAAGACAAAACATATTATTTCTGCACTATACAAGTTGAAATTCAGTTTCCATGCTTTCTACTATCATGGCTTGAAATAAAGTGGCCATCTCAGACTGGTTTAATTTGAGTTTTCATTTCAGATGAATTTTGAGTTGCACAGAACTAATTGTGTTTATTATCATCATGAATAACTGGTACAAACGTACAAGGGAATTTGTTATACTCTGTCACTTACCTGTTTGTGTGTCTTGTGCCGTTATGGTATGGATAGGATTTAGTTCTTTTCGGTTAATCTTGATTAGGTGAAGGATTTGTGTTGGAGGAGAATGTGTAAAAAAAGAAGCTAACTGCAGGCTGAATTTGCCATCATACATCCACACTTCCCCCAGAGAATTAGTACAAGAAAATAGCAGTGAATATGTCCTGTTCTTTTTGTCTTCTGAGCTCTCTCTTGCTTTCAGTAAAGAATTACATTGCCAAAATGCCTTTTAGTGTTTGCCTTGAGGGTACACATAAATGTATACATAAAAATCTGCTTTGAGCATTAAGTAACAGCTCACTGGAGATTTACTTCATGAATTTTTGTTTAGTTATGTAGGTGTAATAGCTTTATGCCAGTACTTGGTATATAATTTCTCCAGAGCCATCCTAAAAATAAAACAATATAGCAAATTCTTAATTTTGAAGAACTTACATTAAAATAATATCCTGTTATGACCATGGCTTGCATGCATTTTCCCACATTATAAAGCTTTACTTTGAGACACTTTGAGACTCATTACAATGGTAATCTTGGTTCTTAAGAGCCATTATATCTTGATGAATACCGGTGTATTGCAAACAACAGCAAAAGGATAAATGGTGAGGTGAAATGTTGACCATTCTTTGGTTCAGACCAAGGCTGCAGCATGGGTTAGGGAAGATTAATGTTATGGCAGTAGAAATGTTTCATGTTCTTAATGTTGAATCAGAATCACGGGTCTGGCAAGTGAGACAGAAAACAAATATTGCAAGTAAGTCCGTAAAAGGTTGACCAAACATTCATATTCCCCATGTTACAAAAACTAGAAAGCTAAATATTCAACAAAAACACTTAGTTAAAAGTGCACGCAAAGTGTACCTTCCCAATGGTGATGTGCACCGCCTGCATTAAACAAGGGAAGAAAGAATGAACCCCCCATGTGTACTCTCTGTATACCCATGATAATTGAAACTGGATACCAGGCAGCTATCCAATGGGGAAAGCAGCTACGGTTTCTAAACTAAACAATCACAATGAAAATGAATTTTGACAATCAGAACAAGCCACACCCTCCCAAAAATTCCATTGGACGTGACCACAACTTGCTTCAGGTCATTTGGTGAAAATTATAGTCCTTGATATTGTTGACTAGTTCAGATGGAATTTTGGTTTTAATCTTTGTAGGTATGGTCTTCATCACATTTTGTTTTTTCTGAAACTTCACATACACATGGGATCAGGTTGAGAGTGAAGTGACTGGCATGGAGCATTCTTTTTTCCCCTTACTCTAGTGATGTTAGAGAAAAAGCAAGCTGATATCATCCACTAGAATTCCCAGTGAGTGGTTGCGTGAGTTGCCTGTCCAGCTCGAAGTAAACCAAACAACAGAAGAAATTAAACCAGGAGGATTCTACCATTCTGCCCTTTTCAATAAAATTATGACAGATCTATTACTTTCCTGTAACATACCTATGTCTATTGGTTCCCTTCTATATAAAGTCTAAGAAACTAGAAGTAGGAATAAACCACATGACCCTTGAAAATATTCTGCCATTCAATAGCATCATAGTTGATCCGATTGTCATCTTAACTCTGCACTATTACCTGCTTTCAATCTATCACCCCTAAACTAATCAAGAATAAATCTACAACACACACAAAATGCTGGTGGAACACAGCAGGCCAGGCAGCATTCCAAATCTCTTACTATCTTTCCTTTCGGTTAGTCCTGATGAAGGGTCTCAGCCCGAAACGTCGACAGCGCTTCTCCCTATAGACGCTTCCTGGCCTGCTGTGTTCCACCAGCATTTTGTGTGTGTTGTTGTTTGAATTTCCAGCATCTGCAGATTTCCTTGTGTTTGCTCAAAGAATGAATCGACTTCTGTCGAAAATATTCAAAGATTCTTTTTCTACTGCACTTTAAGAAGAGTTCCAGAGACCTATGACCATCTGAGAGAAAAACAATCTCAATATTTCCGAAAGGGATGAACCCTTATTTGTTAACAACAATCCCTAGTTCTGACTTCTCTCACAAGAGGGATAATCCTAACTCTCAAAATCTACCCCATAGGGATCTTGTATATTTCAGTCAACTCTCATCTTACACCTTTACATTTCAGCTGCAACTTGTCCATATTTCCTTTTTTTCAACGGACAACCTGCCTGCACATTTCAGATATTAGTTTGGATCTTCCAGTTTTTGAATTGCTGATTCATTTATATTTTTCCTTAAGTACCAAAATGAAAACTACAACCAAGACCTCAAAGTTGGTCTCACAGGTCCTGCATGTAACTGAAAAACGTCCTGTCTGCTATTCTATTTTATTCCCTTTCACAATGAACAATAACATTCTATTAAATTTCCCAATTACTTCCTCTACATGCATACAAGCCTTTGGGATTCTTGAACTAGGTCAGCTAGATTCCCCATACATCTCAGAGCTCTGCACTCTCTCACCATTGAGATTAAAGTTCAAAGTAAATGTATTATCAAAGTACATATATGGCACCATATATGTCATTTTCTTGTGACATACTCAATAAATAATAACAGATTAATAACAGAATCATTGAAAGATTGCCCAACCCGGGTATTCAACAAAAGTGCAGAAAACAACAAACTGTTCAAATAAAAAAAGAAATAAATAGATAGACAGAATGATAGATAGATAAATAAGCAAACAAGCAAGCAATAAATATTGAGAACATAAGATGAAGAGTCCTTGAAAGTGAATACATTGATTGTGGGAACGTGATGGACTGTGCTATATACACTACTTTTTATAGGAATTTCCGTTCAAAGGCATTGGTGTTTCCATATCAAGTTGTGAAACAGCCAGTCAATATACTCTCCTCAACACATCTATGGAAGTATTGCTAAATTGTAGATGTCATGCTGAACCTCTGCAAACTTCTGAGGAAGTAGAGAGCATACAAGGCATTGAGCTAATCCGGAAGCAAAGCCTTCTGTCACCTATATCGCTTGATTTAACTTTGTAAGAGGTGTTAGTATTCAACCCCTGCCACAACTGACAAGCATCCTTCTTTGATTCAAATTTAGTCTAGAATTGCCACTTCATCCATGAGCTAGTTTTCCAGAGATCATACCAGGAACTCTTGTAACTTTCTTGGTCACCAGACCTGAATGCCCTTAGCAGACTATGGATCTCATGGTTCAATCAGGACTTCTTATTGGGGAAGACTCCGAATAATTCTATAGGGACACACTCATCTTTAATGAAGTCTGTTACAATAATGGTGTATTGATTCAGATCCACAGAGTTTTTGAACATGGCCCAATCCTTAAGTACTTAAAACAATTCTATAGCAACTTATCTGCCTCCTGCAACCATCTCTTTGTTGTCTTAATCTCAGGAGCTTTGCTCTTTAGCCTCTGCCTCTGTGCAGGTAGGAGAAGGACAACCAAGTAATCAGCTTTATCAAAGTGCAGTCTGGGCATGGAATTGTAGACATTACTTACCTTAGTATAACAGTGGTCTAGTGTGTTGGGACCTCTGGTGCTACAGGTTATATGCTGATGGTAATTGGACAGGATTTTCTGCAAATAAGTCTGGCTGAAGTCCCAGACTGTGATTTGAATACATTGGGATAGACTGTTTCTTGTTTGGAGATGACATTATGCAGTACCTCAAGTGCTTGATTATAATTGGCTGCAGGACTGCAGTTGAGATCACAGATGACAACTCCTTAGGTAAATAGAATGGATGGGAAAATAGAACAAAACTGCTACATTGGAGCACTTCCAAGAGTTCATCTCCACGTTTTATCTAATTTGTTTGTTTTATTGTCATACAGCATAGAGTAGGGTCTTCTAGCCCTTTGAGTTGTGTTGCCCAGCAACTCCTGATTTCACCCTAGCCCAATTACTGGCCATTTACAATGACCACTTAACCTACCAATTGGTATGTCTTTGGAATGTGGGAGGAAACAGGAACACCCAGATAGAACCCATGCAACCATTTGGAGAATGTGTAAACTCCTCACAGATCGCAACGGGGTTTGGATCTGGGTTGCTTGTGCTGTAAAGCGTTGTGCTGACCACTATGCTACTGTGCCATCCTACTTGTCTTTTCTGAATCTGCAGTTTGGTCCATTCGGTAAATTGCGAAGCCTTCCAGTTTGAGCGCTACATCTGGTGTGCTGGGAGACCTCCAATTTTCACCAGACATAGAATACAACAATCCCTCATTTCCCTCTGATACAGAAACCTTGCTCTCAAGTTCCCATTTTTGTTCTCCAGCAACTGCACATTTGCTAACAAGATGCCGATTAGAGGAGGCTTTATCACTCTGCATTTCAGCCTGGTCTGGAACCCCTCCACCTGCGCATCACCCACCTCACTTCCAGCCATGGCAGTAAAGCAGACATGACATTTGTCTGCTTAAAGGTGCCACATTTGTCTGGTCCACCAAGACCTTCAGAAGATCATGAAACCTGCAGATCATTAAAGTAATTTAAAACAACATTGTTTGGAGGGAAACTACATGCTGCAGATTGGAGTGAGAGTAATTCAAAAGAGGTATACCTAAAGAGCATGCTTAGAAGTATTGTCCACAGCCCAGAGAGCATCACCATGGTTCACTGGCATCATCTTTACTGGTGGAATGACTTGCCAGAGATGGTGGTGGAACATTAGCTAAAACATTAGGGGTACTTAAGAGCCTCTTGGACAGGCACATGGATGAAAGAAAAATGGAGAGTTATGGGGTAGTGTGGGTTTAGTGCTTTTTTTTAGGAGGGCTGAAGGGCCTTTACTGTGCTGTAGTGTTCTATGGCTCTATGGTAATAAACCTCATTCTGATTCTGATTCACTTAACTTATCTAATATCTTAAAGCATCCTTTTACACATCTTATTTTCAATACTGAGTAAATGTCAGCTAAAATGTCTTTAGTAGCCTTCATCCAGGTCATCTTTACAAATTACAAAATGGGAGGGTTGGGTATTGATCCCTGTGAGAAAGATCGTTGTCTGCTTTCTGTTTTTAGTTGACCAAACAATCTTCTATCCAGGTCAATGTGTTACTATCAACACAATGAGAAACCTTCCATAGACTTTCTTAGACATTAAGAAAGGGGATGGTCTGGATCTTTTGGAAAGCCTCAAGTTGGACAAGTCACCGGGACTGAACGAGATATACCCCAGGATACTGTGGGAGCTGAGGGAGGAGATTGCTGAGCCACTGCAATAACCTTTGCATCATCAATGTGTCAGGAGAGTTTCCAGAGGATTGAAGTGTTGCAGATATTCCCTTATTCAAGAAAGGGAGTAGAGAGAGCTCAGGAAATTATAGACCAGCGAGTCTTACTTCAGTGGTTGGTAAGTTGATGGAATAGATCCTGAGAGGCAGGATTTATGAACATTTAGAGAGGCATAATATGATTAGGAATAGTCAGCGTGGCTTTGTTGAAGGCAGGTCGCGCCTTACAAGCCTGATTGAATTTTTTGAGGATATGACTAAACACATTGATGAAGGTAGATCAGTAGATGCAGTGCATATGGATTTCAGCAAGTCATTTGATCAGGTACCGCATGCAAGGTTTATTGAGAAAATAAGGAGGCATGGGATCCAAGAGGACATTGCTTTGTGGATCCAGAACTGGCTTGCCCACAGAAAGCAAAGAGTGGGTGTAGATGGGCCATATTCTACATGGAGGCCGGTGACCAGTGGTGTGCCTCAGGGATCTGTTCTGGGACCCCTACTCTTTGTGATTTTTATAAATGACATGGATGAGGAAATGGAGGGATGGGTTAGTAAGTTTGCTGATGACACAAAGGTTGGAGGTGTTGTGGATAGTGTGGAGGGCTGTCAGAGGTTACAATAGGACATTGATAGAATGTAAAACTAGGCTGAGAAGTGGCAGATGGAGTTCAACCCAGATAAGTGTGAAGTGGTTCATTTTGGTAGGTCAAATATGATGGCAGAATATAATATTAACGGTAAGACTCTTGGCAGTGTGGAGGATCAGAGAGATCTTGGGGTTTGTGTCCATAGGACACTCAAAGTTGCTAAGCAACTTTGACTCTGTCAATGTAGGTTTTCATGTTTCCTCAGCATTATCCTTTGAAGTTATCAACTGTCTGTTGACTCTGTGGTTAAGAAGACATACGGTGCATTAGCCTTCGTTAACCGCGGGATTGAGTTTAGGTGCTGAGAGGCAATGTTACAGCTATATAGAACCCTGGTCAGAACCCACTTGGAGTACTGTGCTCAGTTCTGGTCACCTCACTGCATGAAGGAAGTGGAAACTATAGAAAGACTGCAGAGGAGATTTACAAGGATGTTGCCTGGTTTGGGGAGCATGCCTTATGAGAATAGATTGAGTGTACTCAACCTTTTCTCCTTGGAGCAATGGAGGATGAGAGGTGATCTGATAGAGGAGTTTAAGATAATGAGAGGCATTGATCATGTGGATAGTCAGAGGATTTTTTCCCAGGGTGAAATGGCTAACACAAGAGGGCAGAGTTTAATGCTGCTTGGAAGTACGTACAGAGGGGATGTCAGGGAAAAGTTTTTGACCCAGATAGTGATGAGTGCGTGGAATGGGCAGCTGGCATCTGTGGTGGAGGCAGATACAACAGGGTCTTTTAAGAGGCTCTTGGATAGGTACATGAGGCTTAGAAAAATAGAGGACTAAGGGTAACCCTAGGTAATTTCTGAAGTTAGTACATGTTCAGCACAGCATTGTGAGCTATAGGGCCTGTATTGTGCTGTAGGTTTTTCATGTTTCCTCAGCATTATCCTTTGAAGTTATCAACTGTCTGTTCAATTTGAACTTACCGAATAACTAACCTGCCATCTCCCAATTGTTTACAGAATTTTAAAGCTTAATCCTGTTCTTTGTTAAGATATTGCTGCTCATCTAATTTCTTAACATGAGTCTTCTTATCTCGAGATCATAACCCCTAATCAGGGTGTGGGAGTTATGGCAGGGCAAAGGCTGAAGACTCCGTCCATGTAAGCATAGCCTGTGGTACTTGTCATGAACCCAGACAAAGGGGACTTTTGAAGTGAGACCTTTTCCAGAAAGGTCTTTGAAGAACATAGCTTTGCTTTACATAGTAGGCAGTGTCAAAGACAGACAAGGTAAGAATATAACGGAAAGATATAAACATACCCAACAACTAAGGGACTGTTGCTTGTTTAACTTCAAGATATAACCAGTTGTCAGCTCATAGTTTCTATTGACTTTTAACACTACTATTGCAAATGGCAATTGATTTTTCAAGTGAGGAATTCAAACGTACACAATTTACCAGATGGTCAATATCCATCACTGATGAGCCAGTTGTATACAAATAGCATTTTTCTGTCCTGGATTTAAAGCAGTGTGGTGAAAGGTGCCATGCTGTTCTCCTTGAGCATGAGTAAAATAAAGTATGATTGAGAAGTAAATGTGCATGTGTGTGTGTTCTGAGTCCAGTTAATCAGCAATGACAAAGGGGAAAGACTAATCCTTCTTCTGTCATGTCAAGCTCTGTAAAAATACTCTGTTGCAGTCATTTGTCATTCTACTAAACTCAAACAAATGTAGGTCTAATCTGCTTAGCCTCTTATCATAGAATACATTTGCCATCCCAGAAATCAACCTGGTGAATCTTTACTTCACTTCTTCTGTCACAGGTATTCTCTTCTATTTGAAAGGAATTCCAGACCTGTACACATGATCCAAATGTAGTGTCACTGGTGATCAAGACATCTACTTAAACCCTGATACAATAGAAGCAAACATGAATTTTCCCATTCTAATTGCCAGCTGAACCTGAATATTATCTTTCAGTGATTCACAGACGAAATTAAACAGATCACTTTGAGCACCAATACCTTTGAATGTCTCACAATTTATTTAGAGAAAGAATGTCCCTATTTATTTCTACTAAAGTTGTCAGTTTCTTACTTTCCTGTTAAATATTCTATCTACTGTTGACCATTTATTAACTGAACTAGATTAGGAAACTTACTGCCCAACTTTTAATTAATTGAAGCTCGCACTTTATTGTCTCTGCACAGACAGAAACATAACTATTTTGATCAAGGGCCAACAACTTGGAAATGAATTCTACTGTTCCCTTTGTACCAATACTCACTCAGTCTACTTTTCTGAAATAAGAGATCTCTGTTGGCCAGATAATTGATCTTTTCTTCTCCCAGCCCTAGTGGGGGTTCTTCCTTGTGATGGTGATTCTCTGGATTTATCCCTAATAGCGCACTCAAAGAGCCTGCTTTATATTCATTGCTTATCAATTCAAATATAGTGTTCCAGGGTTATTGGATGTATGTTGCCTGATAACATTTAATGCCTTTTTATTGGCTCTTGTCCAGGGCTACAAGCAACCCTCCCCCAACCCTCATGCCTTTTTTCCTTTCAGCTCTGACTGGTTCAAAACAATCAATCCAGGTAACACAGACATTGTGGCTACGTCCACACTAGACGGGATAACTTTGAAAACACCGATTTCACGTAAAAATGATAGGCGTCCACACCAGGCGTTTTTGAAAATACCTCTGTCCACATTAAAATGGGTACTTGGGTGAACTCCTCCTACTGGGCATGTGCTGGTCACAATTACAGAAAACAAGCAAACAGGAAATGCTATACTACTTCCGTTTCCAGGACGGCATTGAAACCTGCGATGTGGAGGATAGGGTCGACACACCTCACAGCAACCGATGTACAGCGTCTTCACCTGCTTCAATGATTATGCCCAACTTGGAGAGTTTGGACCAAGGTGATGGCTGTGACATGTTTGGTGTCAAATCTCACCGTGAAAGACTTGTGTGTATGTCCAGTTACAGACTAGAAAAAGTTAAAAAGCAATTGCCAAATGATGGAATGCTGTTGGTTTTCACACAGGAGGACTTAAAACTAAAGAAATAAATACTGGAGCGTATGGAGGCAACTGACAGGGAGTTCATTGACAGTATGACCCGGCTGACGACGAACATTGAAAAACTGACTAACTCTGTTGCAGAGGGATTTGCAATGCTGAGGAACATGATGGCTCCCCCCCCCCCCCGAGTACTTTTCACTGCCACAATACCAGCCTCACAGCTACTACAATAGCAACACATACGGACACACAGACCAGTGGGTGGCCCCACTAACATCTTCCCCACTCCCACAGAGTGGTCACCCTGGAAACACTTCTTACAGCCATAGGTACGTCATGACAGCGTTTTTAGAAAGCTCCGGTTACTCCGTACACACTACGCTGCCCAACTGGCTTTTTCACATTTACACGCTTTGGATAGCATTTTAGAAAAGCTCCATTTTTGGGGGAGAAAAACACATTTCAGTGTGGACGGAGGGTCAAAATGAAGAGAAAAAGCTTCAGTCAGAGATTTATCTGGTCTAGTATGGATGTAGCCTGAGTCTTGTGAGACTATAGACTGATTCTCCTACAAGTCTCCCACTTTACATAATAAATAGCTACTTGTCTGAGAATGGTCTCAGGCTTAGCAAGTTATTAGTTGAGTGGCCTTGTGTCCATATTCAATTGCTCTGATTAGGTTATCCCAGAGCACGAATCAATTCAGAGTCCTCAAACTGAGAGGGGGAATACAGGAACTGCAAGGACAGTTTCATAAAATCAGTGTTTCCATCTCCTTCAAGCACTTGGCAAGAACAAAGAAAAATTGGTTTGTCTTATTTCACTATATTTGACCCATTCGGCTTCAATGTGTTCTTCCTTATTTCAAATCCACCATGGGCAACATCTCTCCCTTTTGAGCTACAGAAAATTCCGGGGATCACACTATTGTTTAAATGCCTGAGTGAATACAGAGCAAAGGAAACACCAGATTCATGACTAAATCAAATAATACTGATAAAGATAGGAACAAAATACCATAGACGGTAAACATAGATAAAACAATGTCAAAATACTGGCATATTTAATAATACTATCGGCCATTTTAGCTAACATTGTCTTCAAAGTCCTGTTCATCCATTCCGTAATTCCACTGGGTTGGGGTCAATTTGTGATATGAAACCTCTGTTTTACCCCAGATACTTTCATCAGATTTTGCATCACCTGACTGGTGAAGTGGGGACCTCGATCTGATTCTGAACCCTTTTGCAATCCCCAATGAGTAAAGATTCTCTAGAACTAATTTCTAGATGTAGCCTTAGCATAGTTATTTCTAGTTGGATAAGTCTCTACCCACTTGGTGAAAGTATCCACTATCACTCGGATATATTTCATTCCTCTATGCAATGGAGGAAAAGGTCTTGTAAAATCAATCTGCAAAGTAACCCATGGTCCTTCTGCAGGCTATGCGTGTCTTAAAACTGTTTCTCTATCTGATTTATCTGGATTATACTTGGCACAAATCACACAAATCTTACAAGAATGTTGTATATCTCCTCACATTTTTGGCCACCAACCACAGATTATTCAGCTCTTCCATAGCTCTATCTACTCCTTGATGCCCAACAAAGTCATGGTACCAATACATCATCTGGTTTCTTTCAACTTCTGGCACCATAAATCTATCATTATTAAATAAAATCTCATTCTGTACCTGTATTCCTGGATATTTCCCTCACTCTTCAGAATGTTCTCCTCTATGTATCTTTGCTAACTCTTGACCCTATTGCTGTACCTTGACAAAGTCAATAGGTATATGGTTTGTTGGTTTCTGTGTCATCACTTCCTCTATACTGTATCTGGATTCCATTTTATTCCACATCTAGCCCTAATTTGTTGAGCTTGTCAGCCTTCCTGTTCTCTTCCAGGGATGTCTTTACATGAGACTTCACATTCTTTAGTCAATAAATGCTTCCTCTTGTTTTCTCAAATATATACTTCAACAAGAGCACTGACTGTAAAGGTTTACCATCTGCTGAGACATAACCTCTAGCTTTCCATAATGGTAAATATTCAGTCAAACTATTACACACATACACACTATCTGAATGTATGAGTGCTCCTGAAGGATAACTGTCTGGACAGCCGATAACAACACCTATAACAGAAAGGTCTCACCCAAAACATTGACTTTACTCTCCTCCATAGATGCTGCATGGCCTGCTGAGTTCCTACAGCATTTTGTGTGTGTTGCTTTGATCTCCAGCATCTGCAGATTTTCTCTTGTTTGTATTAGCAAGCTCTGCCACCTATGCTTACATTGTCTTCGATAACTTGGTTGCAACAGTCTCTATCTCTACTCCCTCCTTGTCTTCTACATATATACTACATCTTGTAGGTCTCTTTCCATCCTGAACTGATGATGATCCATCAACAAAGATAGTTAAAGAGGAAGTTTCTGAACCTGGGGACAGGAGAGGTTTCGGAATATTGGAGTGTTGCAGATGTTATTCCCTTATTCAAGAAAGGGAGCAGAGAGAGCCCAGGAAATTATAGAGTAGTGAATCTTACTTCAGTGGTTGGAAAGTTGATGGAGAAGATCCTGAGAGGCAGGATTTATGAACATTTGGAGAGGCATAATATGACTAGGAATAGTCAGCATGGCTTTGTCAAAGACAGGTCATGTCTTACGAGCTAGATTGAATTTTTTGAGGATGTGACTAAACACATTGATGAAAGTAAAGCACTAGATGTAGCATATATGGATTTCAGCAAGGTATTTGATAAGGCACCCCATGCAAGGCTTATTGAGGAAGTAAGGAGGCATGGGATCTAAGGGGATCTTGCTTTGTGGATGCAGAATTGGCTTGCCCACAGAAGGCAAAGTGTGGTTATAGATGGTTCGTATTCTGCATAGAGGTTGATGACCAGTGGTGTGCCTCAGGGACCTATTCTGGGACCCTTACTCTTTGTGATTTTTATAAATAACCTGGACGAGGAAGTGGAGAGATGGGTTAGTAAATTTGCTGATGACACAAAAGTTGCAGGTGTTGTGGATAGTGTGGAGGGCTGTCAGAGGTTACAGTAGGATATCGATAGAATGCAAAACTGGGCTGAGAAGTGGCGGATGGTGTTCAATAAATGTGAGGTGGTTCAGTTTGGTAGGTCTAATATGATGGCAGAATATAATGATAAGACTCTTGGCAGTGTGGAGGATCACACTTGGGGTCTGAATCCACAAGGCACAGGATCAATGATGGGATTGAGTTTAAGAGCCGAGATGGAATGTTACAGCTTTATAGGACCCTGGTCAGACCCCACTTGGAGTACTGTGCACGGTTCTGGTCACCTCACTACAGGTAGGATGTGGAAACTATAGAAAGGGTGCAGAGGACAGTTACAAACTATGAGAATAGGTTGAGTGAACATGGCCTTTTCCCCTTGGAGTGATAGAGGATGACAGGTGACCTGATAGAGGTGTATAAGATGATGAGAGGCATTGATTGTGTGGATAGTCAGAGGCTTTTTCCCAGGGCTGAAATGGCTAATGTGAGAGGGCACAGTTTTGAGGTGCTTGGAAGCAAGTATAGAGGAGATGTCAGGGGCAAGTTTTTATGCAGAAGGTGGTGAGTGCATGGAATGAGCTGTCAGCAACAGTGGTGGAGGTGAATATGGTAGGGTCCTTTAAGGGACTCCTGGATAGGTACATGGAGCTTATAAAATAGGTAACCCTAAGTAATTTCTAAAATAATACATGTTTAGCACAGTATTGTGAGCCAAAGGACCTGTATTGTGTTGTACATTTTCTATGTTTTTTTTTCTATAGATACCTTTATTTCTCTCTCCTGATTTTAAGATGTGAACGAATGGTCCATCCTGTACTTGTACTTCTGTCACCTGACACTCATGGGGTTTATCCTATTAAGTTAGATTGTCAGCCAACATGGTTGTACTGTTAACACATTTAACTGTGACATTACGACCCTGTAATAACGAAGTCCACTGGACTAGCTGAGTTTGACTTACTGTTCTATCCTTGATATGACCAAAAAGTAAAAGCTGAATCAGAGTATGCTCTCTTAAAATGGTTAATGGATTGAGACCCACAATATAAGTGAAGCGTTTTCCTGCCCAAAACTCTGCTAAGTGTTTGAGCACAACTGAGTGGAGCACACTGAGTTGTCCCAACTGTATGTTCAGTGGTGTAGCCAACTCCACTACTTGTGAGTGTCAAGCAAATCCAGTTAAAATAATAGTGTCTTGTATTTCCCAAAGTTGGTGCATTGGATGTGGATGTATTTAGGATGGTTTGAGAGCCTCCTGTGTCTTAAAGATGTAGGTTGTCAATTGTAACCTGATTGCGCTGGTGCAAATCTGAATGGTCGCCTAAAATTTGACCTCTTTGGATTTGAGTTTCAAATTCCAGGCACCAAAATACTGATCTCCTCTATATCCATATTGAACATTAAGCAAGTTCTCCATGTTATCTTTACTTACAGATACCTATATGGCCTGGCCCTTCTATACCCTTGTCCTCACCTTCAGCCGAGCAGTCTTTCATTCTTATTCAACCTCTTGGACATCCTCACTTCAGTTACAATTCTTTCACTGTTCATAGTTATATCTTTGGTTGCAAAGACACTTCTTTGAGCTCTTTGTATCTCTGCTTCTTCATCTTCCTTTAAGGAACTCTTAAACTATGCTACTTCACCAAGCTTTAGATGATCGATTCTGATATCTGCAGTATTTACTTAGTTCGCCTAATGTTGTGCCTTAAGAGGCATTATTAACTTTGAAGAGCTACATTAATGGAAGTTGCTGCTGCTGCTGACATGAATACTTTCTGACTTGGTCATGTGTTAGTGGAGGAGTTTCCTATCATCATGGATTCCTGAGCCAAGATGTACAGATTTTAAGTGCACAAAATTGATCTTCCACAATGTTATACCGTCAGTGCGAGTTAATGCATCCACTCCTCAGCTGTAATTTATTTATAATGGTACATTGATGTAATAAATAATAATCATCATCATAAAAGTAAAAAAATGTTAAAAGCTATCAATTATCATTTTGCTTTTAACTTGCTTTGAAGAAGGCTTAAACATAGTTTGCCTTGGTGCATTGTAACAAAACTAAAAGGTGAAGTTTTCACCTAAGGAAGACAGTGCTTCTCATACTGATAAAACATAACCCTGATGATGGAAATAAAGCCTCCTTGGTCATTACGTTGTTTGGTTATCCAAAGCTATTTGTTTCTGTTACAGTTCACTAGAGAAGATCTCAAAGTTCATAGAACAAGGATCAAGAAATGTAGAAAAAATAATAGGAGTGTAAAATTCAAGAAGCGAAGTCAGTCGTGGGTGACTAGGGGTTAAAAAAATCTGAATATGAATGATAAGTTGTAAAACTGATTTAGCTATCATCTTTTGGTAGAAAGATTCTCTGCATTTTGTAATGATTCATTTATTGCTGTTACTTAAACAGTAAATCATCCCAAGGCACATCACAAATATTCATTATAAAGATTTTTTTTAGGAATCATGGTTAAACCTTATCCATGATATGGCTTTAGGAATAGAAAGGGGTACAGAAACAAATAACTTTGGGGACAAAACCACAGAGTTCAAGATTTTCAAGACCTGGCAGCGCATAGATTCTGCACTTTCAACAAGAGGTTTATTGCATACAGATGTTATGGAATCAGTTATTGATATTGGCATTACTCAGTGTTGATCAAGATCAGACATTGCAGGCTTATTCAGAGAATCAACACAGAATGCAGATAGCTCTGCAATTTACCAGTAATTGCTTCAGACAATTAGAAATGGTGAAAAATGCGAGTGCAGCAAATACTGTTCTTTTGAGGTTTTGGGTGTGATTACTAAATTCTCACTTGCGTATATATTTTGAGTGAAGATATCATTCAGTTCAAAGATAAAGAATCTACATCAAGTTGGTGTGTGGCCAAGCGGTTAAGGCTTTGGGCTAGTGATTTGAAGGTCGTTAGTTTGAGGCAGCATGTGTTTCCTTGAGCAAGGCACTTAACCACACACTGCTACTGCATGTTTATAGCCCAGTGGCCGTGTTTGGAGTATAGACAAGACAGGACAAGAAAAGTTATTACATATTATAACCATATTATATACTACTAATAATAATAATAGTTATTATTAAGAAAAATATACAAGAAAAGTTCTTGTATATTTCCGAATCAATGATAGGGAATAGCTTTAGTGATGTGACACAGTTTCAATACTGAATTTAAACCAGTGTTAAATCATTTGAAACTACAACTACAATATAGATTGATTTCAATGCTATTATTTTGTAATATGTGCTAGGAAGTAAGTGGTTGGAAGCAGTGTCAGAGTTGGATTACTCATGCAATCTGCCGCTGGCGTGGGATGGCGAGTCTGTCGGGACCCTGGGGACTTCTGGAAACTATGGTGATTTCTTTTGAACTTACAGTCCTTTAACATTTTGGACTATTTTTACTGTGCCCATCGTCTGCTCTTTATCAATTATGCTTTTGTTTGCACTGTTGTCACTATATGTTGTAATTATGTGATCTTGGCAAGGTCTCGTAGCTTTAGTTTTTAGACTTGTTTTTGTCTAGTGGATTTGGAGTTCCTTTCTGGGGAATGCGCTAGATGGTAGCATGATATTAATATGCAGCAGCCTCTCTGGACTCTGGATTGGGGATTGCCAAACGTTACATGGATTTGCTGGTGTAGTCTGTTTTGTCATATGCTTTTGTGATATCATTCTGGGGGAACATTGTCTCATTTTTTAACTGCATTGCATTTGTGGTTTCTAAACGACAATAAACCGAATCTGAATCTGAATTGTCATGAATGTAGTTTTATAAACCTTATGCCTTATGTGGATAACTTCTACTTGTGAGGTGTGGTCAGAATATATTGAGACATGGAATCCCAATAGAGCAGGACAGACATCACCTTCATTAAAGGGATCTGAAATTTGAAAAGACAGTGTTAAGGCAGAAGGCTCTCACCTTGAATATTCAAAGGACAACAGAATAATCAGACACTAAAATCTAGTTACAATACTGGAAAATTTACAAAATCTTTCTGTAAAGGATATCTAATATTCTTGACTTTTGCAACAGACCACCTGTAATTATTATTGGAATAGATTTGGATAGTAGGTGTTCTACAGCAGCAAACTTTACTTATCATTGTAGGAGTATGTTTCGCCTTTCTGCTGAACTGTATTTATAATCAGCATCAACATTTGAGCTGCTCTAAGTATTATTTAACACATTCAAATTGGCAATGGGCCAATCAAATATAACCTTTCAAAATTTTATTTGCTCTAATATTTCACAACTGATTCTAAACATATCTGTCATATTTGACATTTTCATGGGTCTAAGGTAAACTTATGCAATGTTTTGAAGTGTCATTCATGTTATCTGAAATATCTTTCATAATAGACTGATTTAACAATATCACTGTTATGACAATTTAAAAATAACCCTCTAATTACAATGTAATAACACAAGAACAAACAAAAATAGAATCATAATATTATAAAAGCATATATTTTTCATTTTAAGTTAGTTGTGTAAAAAATGCCACCTCATAATTTCATTTTCTAAGATTCAATTTCCTCTTCAAAACTGAGCATCAATGTTGAGATGTTGTGTAGTTTCATTCATACAGATTTCTGTTGAGTTGCATCAGAAAAACAAGCAAATTAGTAGATCAAAGTCTGCCTTACTTTACAACATCCTGGATACCACATAAAAGAATGATTAATTGAGGTGTTGAATAATCTCTCTCAATTAAACAATATTGATTTAAATTAAGGTGAGTTTTGAGCAAAGTAGCTCCATGTTATTTCTTCCTTGTCACTAGAAAACTTTCATATTTCAAGTATTCTCTAAAATTTTCCCTACATATTTTAATCTAAGGGAAAGATGACATATTTCCATTCTTTTCTCAAGAAAATTTTCACACCTTAACATCTTGATGAACTAATATTAGGAAATTGTAATCCTCAAACATAGACAGGCTTTGGGTGAATTAAGTCAGAAGATAAAATGCTGATACTCTAAAAAGACAATCCATATCTGATTTCAAGACTGGGTGACCAACATTGCTCCCAAAGTGTCATTAAAATGTTATATAGTAGACGTTTCTTATTTTAACAACACTATTACCTATAACTGTTTTCCCTGAGTTTTCTCAGCTACACGAAGTCTGACTGGTAAACTGAAACAAGAAGGGCCAGATAGAGCAATTAAGCACCATTAAAGTACCATTTAATAGGAGATTTTCCTTTGGGCCCTATAAACATTTCCTTGCCACTGAGCTTAATTGTGATGGCATTAGTTTAATATCATCAAGCGTCTCAACATCATTTTCCATGAATATTATATTCTCTCCAGTAGAATAATGGTTATTTATATTTTCCTTTCAAAGTTCAAAATAAATTTATTATTAAATTACATATAAGTCACTGTGTACCACCATGAGAATCATTTTCTTGTGGGCATTCACAGTAAATACAAAGAAGCACAAAAGAGTCACTGAAAACTGTGCAAAACAAAAACAACCAATATTCAATAAACAATCTGTACAAATACAAAAAGTGAAAAAAACAGAACAATAATAATAAATACATAAACAATGAATATGGAGAACATGAGATGAAATGTCCTTGAAAGTGTGTCCATATGTTGTGGGATCAGTTCAATGATGGGACAAGTGAAATTGAGTGAAGTTATCCCCTCTGGTTCAAAAGCCTGACGGTTGAGATTTATGACTGTTCCTGAACCTGGTGGTGTGGGGCCTGAGACTTCTGCAACTCTTTTCTGATGGCAGCAGCGAGAAGAGAGTTTGGTAGAGGTCCTTGATGATAGATGCTGCTTTCCTGCAAAAACACTCCTTGTAGATGTGCTCAGTTGTGGGGAGGACTTTACCCGTGATGCGCTGAGCTGTATCAATTCTTTTCTGTACAGGGTCTTTGGAGTTTCCATGCCAGGCTGTGATTACACCTGTCAGTATACACTTTATCATGAATATATATAAGTTTCAGATGACATGCCAAATCTTTGCAAAAGTAGGGGTGCTGACATGCTTTCATCACAATGGAACTTACTTGGTGGACCCAGAACAAATCCTCTGAAATAATATCACTATGGAATTTAAAGGTGAAGTTGCTGACTCTCTCCATCTTTGATCTCCTGATGAGGACTGGCTCATGGTCTCTGGTTCCCTCCTCCTGTAGTCAATAATCAGCTTTTTGGTTTTGCCGACATTAAGTGAAAGGTTGTTGTTGTGGCCCCGTTGATTCAGTCAAAAGCAGTACCTTCATCAGAAAACTGAAATATAGCATTGGGCCTGTGCTTAGCCTCACCATCATAATGTGAGTAAGACAGTGAGCTTTTCCATGTGAAGAATTGAAATAGAATTGTATTTACTAGTTAACTGCATTGTAAAGATATCATCCTGTAACTTATTGTGCACAACTTTGATGCCCCATATTACCTTCCGTAAAAGAAAAGCAGGAAACACTCAGCAGATCAGACTACATTTATAAAAGGAGAAATAATTTCTTTCCTCCAAAGCTTCAGAGCTCTTAATATCAAATTACCTTAAAACTTACTGATTTCTGCTTGAAATTCCTAGCTGGAGATAAAGGATAAAGACATTAACAATGTCACTAACATAGATCCCTAAAAAAATCTGCAAAGGACACTGCTGGTAATATGTTCCAGGCAGCATCTACAGGAAAAGGTACAGTCGACATTTCAGGCTGAGGCCCTTCGTCAGGACTAACTGAAAGAAAAGATAGAAAGAGGTTTGAAAGTGGGGGGGAGGGGGAAATCCTTCCAGGCAAGGCAACGCTTCACCTGTGAGTCGGCTGGTGTGAGATACTGAGTCTGGTGCTCCCAGTGTGGCCTTCTATATATTGGTGAGACCTGACGCAGACTGGGAGACCGTTTTACTGAACACTTATGCTCTATCTGCCAGAGAAAGCAGGATCTCCCAGTGACCACACGTTTTAATTCCACGTCCCATTCCCATTCTGATATGTCTATCCATGGCCTCCTCTACTGTCAAGATGAAGCCACACTCAGATTGGAGGAACAACATCTTATATTCCATCTAGGTAGCCTCCAACCTGATGGCATGAACATTGATTACTCTAACTTCCATTAATGACACTCCTCCCCATCTCACCCTTTATTTATTTATTTATTTATTTATTTATTTATTTATTTATTTATTTATTTATCTATTTATTTATTTATTTATCTATCTATTTATTTATTTATTTATTTATTTATCTATTTGTCTATCTATCTATTTATTTATTATTTCCCCCTCCCCCCCTTTCTCTCCTTTTTTTTCTCTCTCTGCCCCTCTCACAATCACTCCTTGACTGTTCTCCATCTCCCTCTAGTTCTCCCCTCCCCCTTTCTTTCACCCTAGGCCTCCCATCCCATGATCCTTTCCTTTCTCCAGGTATGTATCCTTTTGCCAATTAGCTTTCCAGCTCTTAGCTTCATCCCACCCCCTCTGGTCTTCTGCTATCATTTTGATTTCCCCCTCCCCCTCCCACTTTCCCATCTTTTACTATCTCTTCTCTCAGTTAGTCCTGACGAAGGGTCTTGGCCCAAAACGTCGACTGTACTTCTTCCTATAGATGCTGCCTGGCCTGCTGCGTTCCACCAGCATTTTGTGTGTGTTGCTTGAATTACCAGTATCTGCAGATTTCCCCATGTTTGCTATCACTATTAACCTTTTTTCACTATCTCCTCAAAGCAAATCCAACAATTAGATTGACAAGGCTTCAAATAGTTAATCTATTGTTATTATATTTTATTATTTTATTTTGATATAAATGCTCAACTAGTTTATCATAAACAAGAATAACAGCAACTTCATCTGCAATGAATTTCAGCTGCCCTAGTTCATAGTTTAAAATCACTTTTGATAACTTTATATAAAGAGTTAAATCAGCCTTTTAAAGTTCCTGAGCTCCTCTCTACTTTTCAACATTTCGAAAGGTTATGAGCCAAAGTTCCTGTGATTGTCCCCCTTTGTTTTCCGAAATTTCTATAATGCTTCATGCCCTAGAAAATCATCCATGCATGAAGACAGTGCACAGAAGTGGTGCAGTAGATGAGGACACATTAGTTTGTTCTAATCCATTAGCATGCAATCTTCACACGTGCACCTCACGATGTGCTTTGAAGTTGCCAGTCAGTATGCTTTCAGCATTAGTGTGTAGCCTCAGGACTTCTGGGGATTGTTGGGTGGATAACACCTTTCAAGAGTCATACAGCCACCTTATAAAAATAAGAACCAGTCTTTAATCTAAGATAAAAATAAAAACACCATTGTCTGCAAGGAGAGCTATCTCTCAAAGCAGTTGTGCTAGATGTCGGAATTTCCAGTAAAGCTTTACCCGTGATGGACTGGACCATACCCATTACATTTTGTAGGATCTTCCATTCAAGGGCCTTGATGGGTCCATGCCAGGTTGTGATGCAACCAATCAATATACTCTCCACTTCACATCTTATGAAGTTTGTCAAAGTTTTAAATATCATACTGAATCTTTGCAAACTTCTAAGAAAGTAGGGGTGCTGCCGTACTTTCTTCATGATTACACTTATGTGCTGGGCCCAGGATAGGTCTACTGAAATGATCACACCAAGGAATATAAAGTTGCTGAACCTTTTCACCTCTGATCAACTACTGAGGACTGGCTCATGGACTCTGCTTTCCTCCTCCTGAAGTCAATAATGAGTTCCTTGGTCTTGCTGACATTGAATAAGAGTTTGTTGTGACACCACTCAGCTGAATTTTCAGTCTCCCTCCTATATGCTGATTCATCACCACTTTTAATTGGCCTACAACAATGCTGTTGTCGGCATTGTTAAAATATTGCAATGAGGCACTATTAGCCACATAGTCATCAGTGTAATGCAGGCAGAGCAGCGAGCTAAGTAGACAGCCTTGTGGTGCACATGTGCTGATGGCAACTGTGGAGTTGTTGCCAACACAAAGTGACTGGAGTTTGCAAATGAGGAAATCAAGGATCAATTTGCGTAAGTAGGTATTGAGGCCAAAGATTTGAAACTTATTGATTAGTTTTGAGGTAACTATAGTATTGCACGCTGAGCTGTAGTTGATAAAGAGCATCTGATTGTATGTGTCTTTGCTGTCCAGATGTTTTGGGCATGAGTGAAGAGCCAATGAATTTTCTGGTACACTCTCATCTATGACTGCTTACATAGAAAGTTAGTGGGGAATGGAAATGCTTTGCAAACTGGGGGTGTGAGGTGGAGGGAGGGACGTGGGAAGCCCAAGTAGTCACAGAGAGTTTGTGGAAATTCCAATCAGACTCACAGTTGACTCTAGGTCACTGGGCTTGTGGGAAAATAGCTCTATTAAATTTCTCCACATATGATCAAGTGCAATAAAAACAATTACAGTTTAACAACCACACTACCACACACACGCACACACACAAAAAATCATTCTCTTTCCCCAGAACTGCAATACCAGCACCTTATACATGTTTATAAAAACTTGGACTTACCATGTACATATATTACAACATATCTATGAATCATCTTCCAATTTTCTTTACTTTTCTTTATTTTTTGAAGTACAGCATGGAATAGGGCCTTCCAGCTCTCTGAGCTGCATCGCCCAGCAATGTCCAAATCACAGGACAATTCACAATACCAATTAACCTGCCAACTGGTATGTCTTTGGACCGTTCGCAGAAACCCAAGTGGTCATGTATAAATGTACAAACTCCTTATAGACAATGGTGGGAGTTCAACCCAGGTCGCTGCTACTGCAAAGAGTTGTGCTAACCATTATGTTACCGTGCCACTCCTCTTGTTGGAAAACCAGTCACAATTACAGGAAGCTGCAGGTGTGGCTCAGATACTTGGTAGGAAGGATGCTGCGGGTCACACATTTGGCTGCTGATGGTTTGTGATTACTGAAAGTGACAGAATCTCATCCTCCTGTTCAAATCCCATATTGTCTCATTCCACAATCTCTACTGCTTTATAAAATGTGGACGGTTTCACTACACTTCCTCTCCCTTGACCATTTATATGCCATTGTTTTTTTCTCAGTTTAGTTTCCCGACACATGTTACTAGACCACGGTCAGCCAGCAGGGGTAGCCCATTCTATGAAGTAATGCTTGGTGTATCACTGCAGACAACACTGACAACCATCTGCCCTGATGTTGTATTAGAGATCATAGTTCTTATTGAACTCAAGAAATGAATTCTGGAAGTTTATTTTTACACAATATTGCTTATTGGGGAAACAGGATTAATGAAATTTGTTGCTTCTGTGCATAAATAAGAATCATAAATTTTTACACCAATGAAGTTAAGCATTACAATGGAAATTACATAATTACATCTGCACAATGGTTGATGGTAATTTGGAAAGGGGTATGTAGCAGGTCTACATAATGCCAGAGAATAGGTGCCATGACAAACATAAGTGCTATCACAAAGTCTTGGAGTTATCTGATATAGAAACAAGCCTTCTGGCCTAACTTTTCCATGCCAACCTCATTTGCACCTGTCCTTATAAACTTTTACTAACTGTGCACCTGTCCGAATTCTTTTTAATGCTGTAATAGTACCCACCTTGACCAACTCCTCTGGTAGCTTGTTCCACCATCTGTATGGAAGACTTGCCCTGCAGATCTTGTCTCACTTTTAACCTACACTCTTTAGTTTTCTCTCCAAGAAAAAAAAAGGCAGTGAATACCTAGACTATCAATGCCTATTATAATTTTATAAAGTTCTATAAAGTCACCAGTCAGCCTCCTTCATTCCAGCGAAAACAGTCCCAGTCTATACAATTTCTTCTTAAAGCTTGAGCCCTTTGGTTCAGTCAGTATTCTTCTGAGCTCTCTCTAATTTATTCTTCTTGCAGCATGGCAACCTGAACTGCACACAATCTACGTGCTGTCTCACCACTGTCTCTTGCAGCTGCAATATGATGTCCCAGTTTCTGTAACACATTTCCCCAAAGAATGAAGGCAAGCATGCTGTATGCCTTCTTCACCAACACTCTACCTGCATTGCCACTTTCATGGAACTATGTATTTATATCCTGGGGTCTCACTGTTCAACAACACTCCCCAGGGTGCTGCAGTTCACCGTGTATATCCTGGCCTGGTTTAACTTTCCAAACTGCATCGCTTCACACATACCGAATTTAAATTTCATCTTCATTTTCATTTTCCATTCATTTTCACTCTTGGTCTAGATCAGGAAATGAATTCCTACAGGGCATAAACCAAACACCAAAACTGGGTGCAGCATTGCTCTACTCTGCATTTTTCAATTGTATAGTCTCAGCAATTTTTGAACTGAACAAATATATTTCAAGGTAAAGAGAATTCTAAGTCATATTATTATTTTAAATTCTGAATGGTTTGTTTTACTATTGGACTGTCCCTCTCACAAACAGAAAAAGAATTTCTCACAAAAGATCTACTGAACTATGCTGATCCTTTTTTTATCAGTAAGTGCTGTGTATTTAAACTCAAACAGCTGTGTCCTTTTTCCAAAAAAAAATCCTGCACTAATTAGTAGATGTTTCCTTGCCAACCATTCCATCAGTTAAAAAAATCCAATTAAATATTTCTACAGCCAGATTCATGACAACAGCTAAAATAGAATCGCAGCCCTCCCCTTCTGTTTTATATGGATGATCATATTATAACAGAAGAGACATATTGTACTCTCAGTCATCATCTTCCAGAGAACTGATGGCCAATTTTCATGACCTGATATTTGCTATTCTTGAATGGTACAGAAAAGTAAATAATCAACAGTACTGTGTGTTAACAAAGGAAATAATTTCTTTGAGAAAATACTCCTTGCATTTTGTAAAACCTCAGTTCTGTGGATGTTAAACACCTCAATTTAAAACCATGTCAACCTCCTTTTTCACCTCAAAGCATTAACTGCTCCCAGAATGAGCTGTGCACAGAGTCATTTTAAATGTACTGTAAGATGCAGGCATCTATTTTCCCACCAAAATTCTAAACAAAAGTCTCATTTTAAACACACGAGATTCTGCAGCTGTTGGAAATCTAGAGCATACTTTCAGCCCATTACACCACTGGCGCTTAGGGCAGTAACGAAGGTCGGGTGGTGTTCAGGGCTCTCCTCAACGTGTCAGTAGCTTCCTTTCAGGTTTCATTGCTGTCAGTCACACAAGTCCTCAGTGGAGACTCAGGAATACTGTCTCACTCAAATGTGGGATGATTCTTCATTGCTATTTCTAGAGCAATTCTGCTTTACTAGTCAGGGTTGTTAGCCCTGAACTGGGAAAATCAAAATACAAAGCACACAAAATGCTGAAGAAACTCAGCAGGTCAGGCAGCATCTATGAAGAGGAATAAACATTCAACATTATGGCTTTTTTTTTTACAAATTTGCTAGTCTTAATCTTTCTGCTTTCATTTTCTTTTCCTCAAGACCCTAATATCTAAGCATTCCTCTGCCAAGGCTCCAAAAATGTTTGAGGACAGGTAAGCTACTTCCAAAAACTGCAATATTGATATCATAAAATTGTAAAAAGTATAGATAATCTTAAATGAATTATGTATCAGCTGAGCACATGAATAAAAGAAGATTTACCAGCAGTAAAAGTGCCTGATCACACTTAAAACAAATTAATTAAATTTTACAAACAAGAGAAAGTCTGCAGATGCTGGAAATCCAAGCAACACACACAAAATGCTGAAGGAACTCAGCAAGCCAGGCAGCAACCATGCAAGAAAAGTGCAGTCAATATTTTGGGCCGAGACCCTATGGTAGGGCTGGAGGAAAAAAAGATGAACAGTAGGTTTAAGAGGTCAGGGGAGGGGAGAGAGAAACACAAGGTGACAGGTGAAACCATGAGGGGGAGGGATAAAGTAAAGAGCTGGGAAGTTGATGGGTGAACTTCCAGGGCCAAGGAAGGGGGAACCTAATAGGAGAGGACAGAAGGCCATGGAAGAAAGGAAAGAGAGGAGGAGCACCAGAGGGAGGCAAGGAGATAAGGTGAGAGAGGAGAAAAAGGATGGGGAGAGGGCCATTACCAGAAGTTCAAGAAATCAATGTTGATGTCATCAGTTTGGAGGCTAGCCAGATGGAATATAAGGTATTGTTCCTCAAATCGGAGTGTGGCCTCATGGCGACAGTTGAGGAGGCCATGGATTGACATATCGGAATGGGATTGGGAAGTAGAACTAAAATGAGTGGCCACTTGGAAGACCCCGCTTCTTCTGGCGGATGGAGCGTTGGTGCTCAGTGAAACGGTCTCCCAATCTATGCTGCATCTCACTGATATACATGAGGCCACACTGAGCACTGAACACGGTATATGATCCCAATAGACTCACAGCTGAAGTGTTGCCTCACCTGGAAGTACTGTTTAGGGGCCTGAATGTTAGTGAGGGAGGAGGTGTAGGGGTAGGTGTCGCACTTGTTCCACTTACAAGGATAAGTGCCAGGAGGGAGATCAGTGGAGAGGGCAAATGGACAAGGGAGTTGCATAGGGAGCGATCCCTGCTGAAAACTGAAAATGGGGGGAAAGGAAAGATGTGTTTAGTGGTGGGATCCAGTTGGAGATAGCAGAAGTTCTGGAGAATTATGTACTGGATACGGAGGCTGGTGGGGTGATAGGTGAGGACAAGAGGAACCCTATCCCTTGTAGGGTACCGCGAGGATGCAGTAAGAGTCCCGTGTGCATGAAGTGGATGAGATAGGATTGAGGGAAGAGTTAACAGTGGAAGAAAGGAAACCCTTTCTTTGAAAAAGGACATCTTGTGAGCTGAGGGCCCCCATTGCAGTATTCATAAAAGTCAGTGAACAATTCTGTTAATGTCAATGGGCTATTAAATCCAATCAAACGTAAGAGAATTTTATCCAATTTGGAACAATTTGATTCATACTGGGAGAAATGGTTTAACTACATAATGCCTCATAGGACTGATTTTATTCTCTCAAATCAATGAACCTGTTATAGAAAAAAGATCACTCCCTACTTGTACATAGTTCTTTCCTTTTGCTTGTTTTTTCTTTCCACTCTTTTCCATAAGTGTGTACCTCAGATAAGTACTTTGTGGAGATTTGTGATATATATGATTATATGATATTTTTGTACAATGTCTGAAATACATCTTATGGAAATGTTTGTTTGATGATGAACTTCAATAAAAAAATATTACAAAAAAAAGGACATCTTTTTTGTTCTAGAATGAAAAGCCTCATTCCAGCTGATGTGGAAGAACTGAGAGAAGAGGATGGCCTTTTGACAAGGAACAGGGTGGGAAGAGGTATGGTCCAGGTAGCATGATGGTCCATGGATTTATTGTAGACATCAGTAGAAAAGCTGCCTCCAGAGACAGAGACAGTGAGATTGAGAAAGGGAGGGAGGTGTTGGAAATGGACAAGGTATATTTGAAGGTAGGGTGGAAGATTGAGACAAAGTTGATTAACTCGACAAGCTTGGTATGGGTGCAGGAAGCAGCACCAATGCAATTTTTGATGTAGCATAGGAAAGGTGGGAGACGGACACCAGTGAAAGGCTTGGAACACAGACTGTACCACATAGTTGACGAAAAGGCAGGCATAGCTGGGGCCCATGTGAAAGCCCATGGCTACATCTTTTGTTTGAAGGAAATGGGAGGAACCAATGGAGAAATTATTAAGAGTGAGGACAAGTTCTGCCAGGTGGAGGAGAGAGTGGAAGGGAAATGGTTGGGTATGGTGTCCAGAAGGAAACAGAAAGCTTTGAGGCTTTCCTGGTGGAGGATTGAGGTGTATAGGGACTAGACATTCATAATGAATATAAGATGATGAGGGCCAGGGAACTTGAAATCATTGAAAATATCTGGAGTGTGTGTGAAGTGTTACAAATGTAGGTAGGAAGGAAATGAACTGGGCGGGGGGGATGAAACAGAGTTGATACATGCAGATATGAGTTCAGTGGGGCAGGAACAAGATGAAACAATGGGTGCACCTGGACAAGCAGGTTTGTGGATCTTGGGTAGGATGTAGAAATGGGAGGTGCGGGATGCGGGAACTATGAGGTTGGTGGCAGTGGATGGGAGAGCCCTAAAGTCAATAAGGTCAGTGATTGTGCTTGAGACAATGACCTGGTGTTTCTTAGTGGGTTCCTGTTCAATAGGTAAGTAAGAGGAGGTATCTGAGAGTTGGCGCTTGGCTTCAGCAAGGTAGAGGTCAGTATGCCAGTCTACTACAGTAACCCCTTATCTGCGGGTTTGATGGTGAGATTAGATTTAGTGCGGAAGGAGTGGAGAACCGAAAGTTCAGAAAGAGTGAGGTTGTAATTGGAGAGAGGAGTGTTGAAGTCGAGACCGTTGATGTCCCATTGGCAGTTGGTAATGAAAAGGTCCAGAGCAGGCAGAAGACCAGAGTGGGGTGTCCACTAAGACGAGGAGGGGTGAAGACAGGGTAAAGGGTCATTGCTGTGGGGTAGAAAGTCCTTGCCAAAGTAATAGACTTGGTGAAGGAGGCGGTGGAAGAAAAGCTCAACGTCATGGCGGGTGCGGAAGTCACTGTGGGACAAAAGTGAGGTCCTTACTGAGGACAGAACATTGTGCGTCAGAGAGGGAAAGGTCAGAGGGAGTGGTGAAAATCCAGCATGAGAGCTAATGTCTGAGGAGAAGGGATGTTTGGGGTGTTCTGGGATAGTGGGGTGAGAGGAAGATGGAGTCTCTGATGGCCCGAGAGCTGGCAGTGGGACCCGAGAGAGATGGACTTGCAGAGTGGTGGTGGGGGAAGGGGAGGCAGGCATTCCAGTGGTAGCATGTGAGGACCCGACCTGGAGGTCAAGGCTGGAGTCAAAGTTGGAAGTTGCGCAATCGGCACGTTGGAGATGTCCGAGGTAATTGGAGCCTGCATTGATGGCAGTGGAGTCTGGGTTTTGAATTTGCTCGGGATTGCTAGAGCCATTGAGACCGGTGTCAAGGATTGTGGTCTGGAGATGTCCGTGCCTGCCGGCATTCGACTGGTGAAGCATCTGTTATTATTGCACTTTTTCTGTTCTCCAGTTGCAGAAGCCAGAGCAGTAAAGGAGAGGAGTTAGCAGCTTTTGTTAAATGGTGTCGTTGGCTATGACTTTGGCTACTCAGCCAATAAAAGGAAGGTAGGGTAAAGTGGAGTGAGCTAGAGAAAAAGTGTGAATCTGAGGCTTTGGTGAGTAGCATGTAAGGATTTTTATAGTAATTAAATAAAAAGACACCAAATTAATACTAATTAAATATGTAGAGATGGTGGACCCCATTTTGGTTTTTGGTGACCATATCTGCAGCAAGATTTAGCTGTTTGAGGAAACATAGAAAACATACAGCACAATACAGCTCATAAAGTTGTGCCATACATGTCCCTACCTTAGAAATTACTAGGCTTACCTATAGATCTCTATTTTTCTAAGTTCCATGTACCTATCCAAAAGTATTTTAAAAGACCCTATCATATCTGCCTCCACTACTGTTGCTGGCAGCCCATTCCACACACTCACCACTCTCTGTGTAAAAAACTTGCCCCTGACATCTCCTATCGTATGCCCTGTACCTACTCCCCAACACCTTAAAACTATGCCCTCTTGTGCTAGCCATTTCAGCCCTGGGGAAAAGCCTCTGACCATCCACACGATCAATGCATCTCATTGTCTTGTACACATCTATCAAGTCACCTCTCATCCTCCATCGCTCCAAGGAGAAACGGCCGAGTTTACTCAACCTATTCTCATAAGGCATGCTCCCCAATCCAGGCAGCATCCTTGTAAATCTCCTCTGCACGCTGTCTATGGTTTCCGCGTCCTTCCTATAGTAAGGCCACCAGAATTGAGCACAGTACTCCAAGTAGGGTCTGGCCAGGGTCCATGCATTATCAGCAAATTTACTAACCCATCCCTCCACTTCCTCATCCAGGTTATTTATAAAAATCACAAAGAGAAGGGATCTCAGAACAGATCCCTGAGGCACACCACTTGTTACCAGCTTCCATGCAGAATATGACCCATCTACAACCACTCCTTGCCTTCTCTGGGCAAGCCAGTTTTGGATCCACAAAGTAATGTCCCCTTGGACCCCATGCCTCCTTATTTTCTCAACAAGCCTTGCATGGGACACCTTATCAAATGCCTTGCTAAAATCCATATATACTACATCTATGGCTCTACCTTCATCAATGTGTTTAGTCATATCCTCAAGAAATTAAATCAGGCTCGTAAGGCAAGACCTGCCTTTGACAAAGCCAGGCTGACTTTTCCTAATCATATTATGCCTCCCCAAATGTTAATAAATACTGCCTCTCAGGATCTTCGCCATCAACTTAAGTTCAAAGATGATGATCTTGAATCTGAGCTTCAAATATTGCTCCAGAGAGGGTGTGACTTATCTGGACACTGTATTTCAGAAGGCTGTCACACTCATTTTTGATATGTGGTTTGAGACAAGATGGCTTGACCGTGAGTGAGGCAGGTAGGAGGATGTAAAATTTAGAGCTGGAGAAGAATCAGCCCTTGAGCTTGTCTCACAGGACTGAGATTGTTGCTCCTTCTGTGGATGGAAGTGGGAGCCGTAGGAAGGATGAGCAACGGAACTGTGGCATTATTGTTCAGGGAGCCATTCAAGAGGGTGAAGAGAAGGGAAATGTAGTTGCACTTGGGGATTGTTTAGTCAGGGGCATAGACACAATTCTCTATTGCAAGGTCCGATACTCCTGAATGCTATGTTGCCTGAGGTGCAAAGGGACTTGGAAGACAAGTTCAGGATTCCCTAAAGGTGAATTGGTTGTAAGGAAGGCAAATGCAATGGCAGCATTCATTTTGAAAGGATTAGAATACAAGTATGAAATGCTGAGGCTTAATAAGGCATTGGTCAGACCATATTGTGAACAGTTTTGGGACCCTACCTAAAGAAAAATGCAAATACAAGAAAATCTGCAAATGCTGGAAATTCAAGCAACACATACAAAATGTTGGTGGAATGCAGCAGGCCAGGCAGCATCTATAGGGAGAAGTACAGTCAACATTTCAAGTTGAGATGCTTCAGGCTGACGAAGTGTTTTGTGTGTGTTACTAAAGAAGAACGTGCTGATATGGAGAAGTTCCAGAGGAGGTTTAGGAGAAGGAGCCTGGGAGTGAAAGGGTTAACATAAGAGGAGCGCTTGATGGCTCTGGGACTGTACTCAATGGAATTTAGAAGAAAGAGTGGGGGATCTCATTGAAACCTACTGAAAATTGGAAGGCTGGTAATTGTGATATGAAGAGGATGACTCTTACAATTTTATTCTTAGAATAAAAGGATATCCCTTTATATCAGAGATGAGAAGGAATTTTTTTAACCAGAAAGTGGTGAAACTGTGGAATTTATCACTATAGATGGCTGTGGAGGCCAAGTCATTGGAGTATATTTAAAGTGAAGGTTGATATATTCTTGATTAGTAAGGATGTCAAAGGTTATGGGGAGAAGGTAGGAGAATGGGATTAAGGAGGGAAATAAACCAACTATGGTTGAATGGTGGAGCAGATCAACAGGCTGAATAGCTTAATTTGCTTCTGTCTTATGACCTATATATGCATTTCTGTTTATCAGCATTACATATTTTGAGGTTTCATTTATAATCATGTAGATTTTGAATGGAATGCCTTAGAAATTCAATAGTATTACTTGGGCCTTTATTTTGTGCATTATATACCCAACTGTGAAATGGAGAACTTCAAGAGATCATAATTTTGAGCTGAAAACCTCATCCTTGTTACAGTGTTATCTTTTCCTCTAATTAGTAATGAGGGTTGCAATGTTACTTGGAAGAATATGACGACTCTACTGTGATTCCTAAAAGATAACTCAGCATGTAAACTTTCAAAGTCTAATTTGTCCTACAGCTGACAAGTAGTTAGCAACCAATGTGAAAAGCTGATCATGGTCAACCCATACACCCAAGAAGTGTGCGTATTTTATTCATGATTGGACATTTTGAAATACCAGCTGTTTTGTGCCTGGCCAACAAATGATTCATAGGGTCATAGGCTAACAGCTCACTCTTTGGCTCCTCATTGCAGTATGCACTTAAAGAGATTCTGTATTCTGTAATTGTGATAACTACTATTGAACAATTGGCAACATTGTGGAAACTGCCACTGGGCTCTACAGGCAGAGATTTTGTTACCTTCATAGCTTTCCAGCAAGACCTTTCCACTCTGTAGTTATCTACAGAATCCTTCCATAATGTTCTCACTGCATAATGCAAGCAATCTTTAAAATGTGAGTTATGAACGTAAATTTTACCAAAGGAAAATATATATAGTGCAAGGGTGCTTATTTGGAGCGTCAAAAATCACTTATAAAAATTAGTGAAAATATAGAAAAAAAATGGCAATATTTATAAAACGCAATAGCTCTTTAAGTTTATCATTTAAATAAAAATGTTATCAGTTATTGTTAATGAAATATATGAACTTCACTTAATACTCCAGAATACCTGGAAATGTGGCAGTAAGGTGCATATTGAATTCCTTAGGGCTCATTCCTTTACTATGGTGCTGTCCATTCTGGTACTCAGGTGAAGATCTAGTGGTTTGGCATTTCAAGTGTTGCAAGCAGTTTGTAGATTATAAATTTTAAATGGCTCATATTAATTGTCAAATATGGTTACATATGTTGCAGTTGAATAATCCGTTCCTATTGCATCACAATGATTTCAGTAGGACATCTACAAATTTCATTGGTTGCAAATGAAGGCAACTTATTGTTGTTCCAAAAGATGATTTCAAAGATCATCTAGACTGAAAAGACACACCATCATAATTAATACGGTAATTTTAATCTTGAAATAATTAGTCCTTTTTGTATTTACTTAACACTTCATTGGTTCCCTTGTTTTTAAAGTGACTAATATACCTACTTATGAATAATGAAATTGGGGTCATGGTTAGTAAAATGTCCTTCAGAAAGTTCATTTCCTGTGGCCAGTAATTGCAATGTAGTTTTCTTAAGCTAATGTGGATATAGAAAGTGGTGAATAACATATTAATTTACTGAAAAAAAAACTTAACATTTCCTTTCACAGTTAATTGATTGCAGAAAACTAGCTGACATAATGGAACAGAATTACTCAATGGAAATAATATCATTTCCATTATCAAACTATCTTAACAATATTGTAAATAGGGTCTGGCAACAAATATTTCAAAAATGGACAAAGCTGGAATTAGGAAAAAGTTCTTAAAGGAAATAAATACGTAGGAAAATTATTAAGCCAGCTATCAAATCCATGATTAATAAGATGTGTTCTGTTTGAAAACCTGGGTTGCCTGGAAGATCTATTTAAATCAGATACATGTTTTATCTTCCTAAATCACAGCAGAATACTGCATTGATATTCTAGCAAGTGCAACACTGGCTGGGAGCTTCATATTTCATTCCTAAGTCCTCACCATCTTTCAACGATGCAATAACTCCAGTTTAGAAGCATCCAAAGCTAAGGCTTTCTTCCAGTAAAGCTACTTATGGAATCTCACATGCTTCGGCCCCCAGTTTTGTGCTGAGCCAATCAAATTAGCAATTAAATGAGTAACTAAACCAATCCCAAGTAAATATGTAATCAAATGGCTATTAAATTAAACTTTTCTGCCAGCACAATGGCTATATCCTTCCATTTCTGTCACATTTATGTGCCTATCTAAATATCACTTAAAAGTCACTAAGGTACTGTATCTCCCTCTGCCACCACAGGAACCTCATTCTGGGCACCTACTGTACCACTTTATGTGTAAATAAAAAAATGCCCCTGAGATCTTTGAAATTTGCCCCAATGTAAATGTATGCCCTCTGGTATTAGACATTTCAACTGTGGGGGTAAAAGATACCGTCTGTCAACTATCTACGCCTTTCATAATTTAACAAACCTTTATAAGATTTCTCCTCACTCTCCACTGCTCCAGACAATGTAACTAAAGTTTGTCGAGATAATCATTATAGCCCTTGCCCTCGGATCTAGGCAGCATCCTGGCAAGTTTGGGAATTAACAGAACCTTGTCAAATACCTACTAAGACCCATGTAGACAACACCCACAACTCTACCTTCATCAATCATCCTTGTTACCTCATCAAAAAATTCAATCAGGTTAATAAGACACAAATTGTCTCACATGATGGCTCTCTCTAATTAAGCCATAGTTTTCCAAAATGCTCATAAATACTATGCCTAAAAATTCTCTCCAGTAATCTCCCTATCACTAACGTGATGATTACCCATCTATAGTTTCCAGGATTTTTCCTTTTTGGATAATGGAACAACATTAGCTAATCACCAGTACTCTGGAACCTAGCCTGTGGCTAAAGTGAACACAAAGACATTGGTAAAATCCAAGATCATGGCTTTGACCAAATGATCATGGCCGATCCATTACCCTCTCAATCCCGTTCTCCTACCTTTTCCCCACAACCTTTCACACCCTGTCTAATCAAAAACCTATCAATCTTTGCCTTAAATGCACCCAATGACTTGGCCTCCACAGCCACCTGTGGCAATAAATTCCACAGATTCACCACTCTCTGGCTAAAGAAATTACTCATATCTCAGTTCTCAAAGGACATCCCTCTATTTTGAGGCTGTCCCCTCTGATCTAAGATTCCTCCACAAAGGAAGCATAATTTTCATGTCCACTCTATCTAGGTCTTTAAACATTTTTATAAGTTTCAATTTGATTCCCCCCCATTCTTCTAAATTACAGCAAGTACAGCCCCATAGCCTTCATTCACTGTTTATTTCTGGAATCATTCTTGTGAACATCCTCTGAACCCTCTGCAATGACAGAAGATCCTTTCTTTAATAAGGGGCACAAAATTGCTCATAATACTCCAAGTGAGGCCTTTCCAGTGCCTTGTACAGCCTCAGCATTACATCCTTGCTTATATATTTCTTTACTTGCAGTCAGTTTGGATGGCACCATCTCCTCCATGATGGCCATCAGCACAGGTGCACCACAAGCTGTGTGCTTAACGCCCTGCTCTACTCAATTCACACTCATGTCTGTGTGACCAAGCACAGCAGCAAAGCCATACGCAAGTTTGCTGATGTAACTACTTAAAAATCTGATGCAGTGGCATCATATCAACAACCTCTTACTCAATGTCAGTAAGACCAAGGAGCTGATTATTGACCATGTGGAGAAAACCAGAGATCCATGAGCCAATCCCCATCGGAGGGTCAAAGATGCAGGGAGTCAGCAACTTTAAATTTTTTGGTGTTACTATTTCAGAGGACCTGTCCTGGGCCCAGAATGTAAGTGCAATTACGAAGAATGCATGACAGCACATCTACTTCCTTAGAAGTTTGAGAAAGTTCAACATGACATCTAAAAATCTGACAAACTTCTATAGATGTATTGGGGAGAGTATATTGACTGGCTGCATCACAGCCTTGGGATTCTCTTTATAATCCTACTTGCCCAAGACTTTTCATGGCCCCTCCTGGCTTGAGTTCTTTTCTAGCTTCTTTATAATCCTCAAGCTTTGTAAAGCTTAGGAATTTAGTTTCCTAAGCTTTACATACTTTTCATTTTCCTTCTTAATTAAATTCATCACTTCTCTCAACATCCAAAGTTCTCCTTGACTTTTTTTTCTAATGTAACATACCTGTTCTGTACTCTGTGTAGTTGGTCTTTAAACACCCTTCTCATGTCAGATGTGGACTTGCTCAAAAACAGCTGTTCCCAATCAACTCTTCCCAGTTCCTGCCTAACACTCTCGTAATTTGCTCTGCTCCAGTTTAATACTCTTCTGCTAAGTCAATACTTATCCTTATTTATAGACATCTTAAAACTTAAATAGTTATAGTCACTCCTCACCCATTGAAAGTTTGGTCACATGGCCAGTCTTATTGTTCAACTTGAAATTCTGCAGATACTTGAAAACCAGAGCAATACGCACAACGCTGGAAGTACTCAGCAGGTCAGGCAGCATCTATAGAAATCAATAAACAATTGATGTGTGTGTGCTGCTTGTTATCTAAGTACAGTACAGCCTATCCTCTTGTTGGATTATCTACATGTTGAGTTAACAGACCCTCCTGGATGCACCTAACACATTCTGCCCCATCTAAACCTCTTGTACTCAGAAAGTCCCAGTTTATATTAAGGAAGTTAAAGGCCCTGTGACCACAACCTTATTCTTTTTACACCTTTCTTTAATCTGCCTGCATATGTGTTCCTCAATGTCCTGATGGTGCTTGGGGTGTCTGAAGTACAATCCCATCTGAATGATTGCATCCTTCCTATTTTTGAGTTCTACCCCTATGGCGGGGTGGTGTGGTAGAGATATATCTCCACCAAAGGAGGTTCTAGGGCATTCCTTCCCTTTGTTAGCCTACTGGTCACCCTTGGGCAAGGTGTAGTGCCTGCATAGCATCCCAATCAGGGTCATGTGAAGCTATTGGTTGTGGTGCATGGTCCTATGAGCATGGTACTCTTCGTTTGTCGCTGTATGACTGGGTACACCCATACATTTTGTAAAGGAGGTTGGTCTGGAGATGGTCCAAATGGCCTTTGTCATTTGTGTCTGCATTATATTCAGAACCTGCCTGGAACCTGGTGTAAGCATGTCCAGGAAATCTTGTGGAAGTACTTCATGTGTGAGTATGTTATGGTCATCTGTTGAATCCAACCCATTTAGGTGGTCTCCAACACCAAGTGGGAGACCATATTGTCAGACACCTTTGCTCTGTCTAACTTGAAAGGTAGGATCACCCGAAGGCTACTTATTTCAATTCAGATACAGTATATAAAGAGTAAAAGAGAGGCAAGGATGAATATTAGAGTGCCTCAAAATGATGTTAGTGAGGTAGTAATGAGGAAGAAAGAAATGGTGGATGAACATAAGAAGTATTTTGCATCAGCAAAATGCAAGCAATATACCAGAAATCTGAGTGTTGGGGACAGAGGTGAGTGCAGTTGTTATTATTATGAAGTTGCTTGGGAAGCTGAAGGTTGGGTAAGTTATGCAGATCAAATGGACTACATGCTGAAAAAGGGAGCTGAAGAGATTGAGGAGGCATAGGTAGTGATCTTACAAGACCCACTAGATTCCAGAGAGGTCCTGTCACTCTTCTCTTGAAGAAGAGAGGGAGGCAAAAGAAAGGAAATTATACGCCATTTAGGCTGACTTCAATGTTTGGGAAGATGTTGGAGTCCATTATTATGAATTAGTTTCAGGCAGATAATAGAATAGGCCAAAACCATCATGGTATCCTGTAGGGGAAATCTTGTTTGACAAATCTGTTGGAGTTCTTTGAAGAAATAACAGTCAGAATAGACAAAGGAGAATCAGTGGATGTGATTTACTTGGTTTTTTTGAAGTCCTTTGATAAGGTGTCACATATGAGACTGCTTAGGAAGGTAATTACACGTGGAAAACAGGAAAGATACTAGTGTGGATAGAAGATTGGCTGATTGACAAGAGGCAAAGAGGGGGAATAAATAAGGTATTTTCTGGTTGGCTACTGGTGACTAGTAAAGTTTTTCAGGGGTCAAAGTCGGGTCGTTTCTTTTCACATTATATGTCATTATATGATGGAATTGATGGCTTTGTGGCCAAGTTTGCAGGCAATATGACAGGTGGAGGGACAGGAAATGGGGAGTCTACAGAAGGATCCAGAGAGATTAGGAGAATGAGCAAGGAAGTGGAAGGTGAAATATAGTGCAGGTAAATCTATGATTATACACTTTGGTAGAAGGAATAAAGGCATAGAATATTTTCTAAACGGGGATTAAATTTTTAAAAAATCAGAGGCGCAGAGGGCTTGGGAGTCTTTGTACAAACTTCCTTAAAGGTTAACTTGCAAGTTGAGTTGATGGCAAGGAAGACAAATGCAATGTTGCCATTCATTTTGAAAGAACTAGAATATAAGAGTAAAGATGTAATGTTAAGTCTTTATAAGGCATTTGCCAGACTGCTCTATGAATATTGTGAGCATTTTAGAGACTCTTACCTAAGAAATAAATGTGCTAGCATTGGAAATGCTTCAGAGGAGATTCATGAGAATCATTTTGGGAATGTAACACATGAGGGACGTTTGATGACTCTGGGCCTGTACTCACTAGAGAAGAATCAGGAGATGTTATTGAAACCTATGTAATATTGAAAGGCCTGTACAGAGTGAATGTGGATAGGGCTTCTTCTATTGTGGGTGAGTCTAGGACTGGGGGCACCACCTCAGAATAGAGTGACATCCATTTAGAACTGAGGTGAAGAGGAATTTCTTTAGTCAGAGGGTAGTGAGTCTGTGTAATTCATTGCCACTGACAGTTGTGGAGGCCAAGTCATTGGGTATATTTAAAGCAGAGGTTAATGGGTTCTAGATCAATCAGGGCTCCAAGGTTATGAAGAGAAAGCAAGAGAATGGGGTTGAGAGGGTTAATAAATCAGCAATGATGGAATGCCAGGCCAGGCCCGATGGGTCGAATGGCCTAATTCTGCTCCTATGTCTTATGGCCTAATGGACTCCCATTCCCATTCTAACATGTTGTTCCATGGTGTCTTCTACTATCAAGAAGAGACAAAATTCTGGTTGGAGGAGCAGCTCCTCATATTTTGTCAGGTTATTCTCCAAGCTGATGACATGAACATTGATTTCTCTAGCTTCCAGTAATTTCTCTCTCCCACACTCCCATTCCTCCTTCTCTAGTTGCATTCATCATTCTGGTTATTCTCTCATTCCTTTTCCGCTCAGCCACCTATCATCATCCTCTGGTTCCCCTCCTGATTCTCTTTCCTCCATGGTCTTCTATCCTCGCCTAGTAGATTCCTTCCTCAGCCCTTTACCTTGACCATCTATCACCTCCCAGCTTCTTACTTCAAAGCTACTTTCCCCTACCTACCCACCCACTTTCCACCTCACCTGGTCTCACCTATCACCTCCAAACTTTCTTCTTGTGGTCTCTACCTGCATCATTTCCAGGTCTGATATAAAGTCTCAGCCTGAAATGACAACTGTTTATTTCTCTCCATAGATGCCGTCTGAATTATAGAGTTGCTGCTGCATTTTGTGCATGTTGGACAGAATTTCCAGCATCTACAGATCACTTGTGTTTAACAAAAAATAATCAAATGGAAGTGATATTCTGCTGGCCATTCTGTGTCTGGCACTATTGACATTTTCATCCAAATATGTTTGTTAATCACACATATGATGATTTGTTTAGCAAGTTTATAAGCACTTTACAAATCCACATTAATCATTGTGGAATTTCAATTAGCTTTATTTGCAAAACATACATCAACACATGCAGTGAAATGCATCATTTGCGTCAACAACCAACACAAGATGAGGATATGACGGGGCAGCCTGCAAATGTGTCATGTTTCTATCACCAACATAGCATGCCTACAAGTTACTAACTTGTACATCTTTGGAACTGGGAAGAAACTGGAGCATTCAGAGGAAAGCCACCCAGTCGCATGAAGAACATACAGTGTCCTCACAGAGAGCAGCAGGAATCAAACTCCGACTACTGGCATTGTAATACCATTACTCTAACCACTATGCTTCCATGATGCCCTACCGTGGTCTTCATTCCAGTCATTTCACCTGATAATAGTTTGTACTATAAGAAGGACAGACACACCTGCTTTAAGAATAACTAATGAACATGATGCACAGGAGAATGTGTAGGCCATTCATTGATCAAAAGCCTGCTCCATCATTCATTAGGACTGTGGATGATCACCTACCTTAGCATCATTTGCCAGCCCTAATCCTATAACCTCAATTACCTCAACATCCAGAAATCTATTCCTCTTTTTTTTAATAGAATTACTAAGCTTCCACAGCCAGCTGGGCTTGAAAATTTGAAGTTGCAAATTTATGGTTTATTTAATTTTTCTGAATTTCAAGTTTATTGTCATGGGCATACATGGCTAGGGTAAAAGTGCCAAGAAAATCTGCTTTTTGCAGCAGCACAGCTCATTTGAAACGTGGTTCACATAACTTACACAAGAAAATTAATAAATTATATGTGACTTAAATGACACAATAAACATAAATAACATTAGTAAAAGTTGAAAATAGGATTAAAGTTTTTCGGGTGATTTCATGAACGTTATGGTTGTGGAGAAGAAGCTACTGTTGAACCTGATGTTGAAGTTGTTGTTGAAGTTGTTGCACTCCTCTGCCATCTGCCTGATGGGAGGAATGAGATGAGAACATGGACTTGATTGTGAGAATCCTTGATGATGGATGTTGCGTTGCTGAGACATCGACCCTCGATGTTTTTGTGAGGGAAGCTGTACCTGTGCTGGAACTGGATGAGTTTACCACACTCTGTAACCCTCTGAGTGAAGTAGCATCTACTTGTCTCACCCCTCAAAAGCCTTCTATCTTCTTAAAACTGTATCTCCTGATCCAGAGTACTTCGCAGGGAAAACATCCTCTATGTGTCGAGTCTGTCAAGCTTTTAAGAATTTTCCAAGTTCCTATAACATTGTCATCTTTAACAAATACAATCCCAGTCCACACAATCTCCCCTCATATGGCAAACTCATCATACTTGGATTCAGCTTTGTGAATCTCTGCTATATTTCTTTGATAACAAATATCTTCTTTCTCAGGATACCAAAGCTGTACACCATACTCTCGGTACAGTCTCACCAAGGTCCTAAGCAATTGCCATAAAGTCGTACGGCAATACAGTACAGAAATAGGCCCTTCAGCCTAGTCTGTGCTGAACTATTATTCTGCCTAGTCCCATCAACCTATTCCTGGAACATAGTCCTTTATACCTCTTCCATCCATGTAATTATCCAAACTTCTGTTAAATGTTGAAATCTAACTGACTTGGAAGTCATTTCTGCTGGCAATTCATTCTGCACTCTCACTACAGTCTGAGTGAAGAAGCTCCCCCTCATGTTCCCATGAAACATTTCACCTTTCATTCTTTTTTTTATATAATTTATTTTTTATTGCAGTTCATCATCAAACAAACGTTTCCATAAGATGTATTTCGTTCTTAACCCATGTCATTTATATCTAGTCTCATCTAAACACAGTGGAAAAAGCCTGCTTACATTTACCCTACCTTTAATTTGATATACCCCTATCAAATTTCCCCTCATTCGTCTGCACTCCAGGAAATATAGTTCTAACCAGTTTAACCTTTCCCTAAAACTCAGGTCCTGAATTTGCAAAACAATTCCTTACTCTTAGCTTCAGGCCATCCCAGATCTTGAAAATGCTGCCACAGTTGTAATGTTGTGAATGAGAGTTTTCACAATGTTTTCATGTACCTGCTGTACATGAGCTGTCTCCCTTATCAAGTCTTTAAGCATTAAGTTTGAGTATCATGACAATCTGTTCTACCGCAAATATGTGGACTCTCTCTTGTTGACTGTTACAATGGCAGTGGTGAAAATAATGCACTGACTGACCCAGGCAGAGGAGAAAATATTGCATCAGTGACAATAGACTGAGAAACTTATAGGAAGACAGAGGGAATTTGTGACAAGTAACTTAACAGCTAATCTTGATGGTAATGGAGGAAGCTTGATGCAGTGACTCAGATACCAATAGATCATGTTGCAAGAAGCAGCAGTGGCCAACAATACTCTCCACCAGGACTGCATCTCAAATAAATCTAGACAAATAATTCTTGTGCTACACTGAATACAAGATGTATTCTCTGTTGAACAGTTATGATATTGGACGTTGCTAGCTGATTAACATTATTGATGTTCCCTTCTCTTGCTCCTCTTCCTCTAAAATTGTCAAAAAGGCACCAGGATAAACCGTAAGACCAGAAGACCTTGGTAAAGAATTAGGCTATTTGGCCCATTGAATCTGTTCCACCAATCCATCATGGCTGATTTATTATTCCTCTTAACCCCATTCTCCTGCCTTCGCCCTGGAACCTTTGACACCCTGATTAATCAAGAACCTATCAACCTCCACTGTAAATATACTTGGCCCACACAGCTGTCTGTAGCAAAGAATTCCACAGCTTCACTACCCTCTGGCTGAAGAAATTTTTCCTTATCTCAGTTCTAAATGGACATCCTTCAATTCTGAGGCTGTTCCCTCTGGTCCTAGACTCCCCCACTACAGAAAAAAACATCATCTCTATATCCACTCCATCCAGATCTTTCAACATTTGATAGGTTTCAATGAGATCACCCATCACTCTTCTAAACTCCCGTGAATACAGGCTCAGATCTATCAAATGCTTTTCATGTGTTCTTTGTTATATTCCAGGGATCATTCTCGAAAACCTACTCTGGACTCTGTCCAATGCCAGCGTATCTCAAAACTGCTCACAATACTCCAAGAGCAGTCTGACTAATGCTTTTTAAAGCCTCAGCATCATATTCTTGCGTTTGTATTCTAGTCCTTTCAAGATAAGTGCTAACATTGCATTTGCCTTCCTTACCACCAACTCAATCAGCAAGTTAACCTTTAGGGAATCCTGTACGATGACTTCCAAGCCCCTCTGCACCTCTGATTTTTGAATTTTCTCCCCATTTAGAAGATAGACTATGTCTTTATTCCTTCAGCCTAAGTTCAGGACCTTTCCATTTTAAACATTATATTCCATCTGCCATTTCCTTGTCCATTACCCTAACCTGTCTAAGTCTATCAGGAGACTCCCTGCATCCTCAACACTTCCTGCCTCTCTATCTATCTTTTGATCACACACAAACTTGGACAAAAAGCCATCAAGTCATTCACCCAAATCATTGGCATACAACGTGAAACAAAGCAGTCCCAACACCAAACCCTGCAGCACTGTGGTGAACTACATATACCTGTCTGGACACGCCCCCTGCTGACTGCTCCTGTGGCTCCTCCCACAGATCCCTGTATAAAGGTGATCAAGGCCTGAGCCCGGTCTCTCAGTCTCCAGGATGTAGTATGGTGGTCACTCACTGCTTGTTCCTTCTTCCAGTCAATAAAAGTCGATATCTCGCCTTTACGTCTCAGAGTGAGTTATTGATGGTGCAGCAAGCACACCACTAGCCACCAGCAGCCAACCAGAAAACGCTCCCTTCATTCCCACACTTTGCCTCCTGCCAGTCAGTCAATCTTCTATCCATTCCAGTTCCTTTCCAATAATACCATGGGATCTTATCTTGGTAAGCAGCCTCATGTGAAGTGCTTTCTCAAAGGCCTTCTGAAAATCTACTGTAAAGTAAACAACATCCACAAACTCTCCTTCATCCATCCTGCCTGTTAATTCCTCAAAGAATTCCAAAAGATTTGTCAGGCAAGATTTTCCCTTTGAAAACCATGCCAACTTTGACCTATTTTATCATGTGCCTGCAAGTACCTGAAACCTGATCCATAATATGTTACGTACCGGAGGGTATCTTATGACTGCCACATGACCATGATGTAATTGAGACTCTGCTGGGCCTGATGTAATGGCCTTGTGATGATGGAGTGATGTAATTTTCCCATCAGTGAGAGGTCATGTGATGGCTTTTTCCAACAGGGTATAAAAGGAGAATCCTTCCCTGTGACACAGGTCAGTTCATGGCTTAAGTCGTCAGTGACTCAGTTCTGCTACGTATTTGATTTTATGACACAGTTTTTTTTTAAAAGTGGAATTTTAATTTCTACTGTAAGAATTGTGCCAGCAGTTTTGAACGTTTCTGCCAGTTAAAGTGCAGTCGAAGAGTGAAGAATTATCAAAGTTCAAAAACCCTGAAGGATTAGAAAAGTTAGTGTTTTGGCGGTGAAACAGGTTCGAACTTATTTGGTCCTTTTTCAGAAGGAATTAGTAACCTACAATCCAAGATAGCTCCTGCTTTGCTAAAAGAGCAGAAAGAACTCGATGCAGGGTTTCACCAAGGAAAGGTCAGTCCCTTTAAGCTGTTTTATTTTCTTTCATTGTAAATCCTTCGGGCAAGGCATACTTTGGCTGGGATCAGCAGTAACATCATGAAAGAGAATTTATTATTTCAAGGAAAGTCCCTCCTAACTGACTGTAAATCATTTTGGACTTTTTGCAATACTACTTTAAAGAACTGAGTTCGCTTTTCTCGCTTTAAGAACTGTTCAAGCTATCGTATAGCAGCCAACTTCTGGTCTTCAGACCTTTCCAGCTCTTAGCTTCATCCCACCCCCTCCGGTCTACTTCTATCATTTTGCAATTCCCCCTCCCCCCACTACTTTCAAATCTCTTACTATCTTTCCTTTCGGTTCGTCCTGACGAAGGGTCTTGGCCCAAAACGTCGACAGCGCTTCTCCCTATATGAGCTGCCTAGCCTGCTGTGTTCTACCAGCATTTTGTGTGTGTTGTTGTTTGGACTTCTGGTTAAGTTAGTCATTTGTTTACTTTCAGGTTTTATTTTAGCAGTGTTTAATAAATGTTTTATTTGTTATAAAAAACCTGTCTCAATTATATATTCATTGTTGCTGGATCGTAACAAATAACAGACTCCAACATCTTTCCAAACACCCGAGTCAGACTAATTAGCTTATAATTTCCATTCTTCTACCTTCCTGTCTCCTTAAAAAGTGGAGTGACATTTGCAATATTCCAGAACTCCAGGACAATTCCAGAATCTAGTGATCTTGAAAGATCATTTCTAATTCCTCCACTATCTATTCAGCTACCTCTTTCAGAACCCTGGGGTGTAGTCCATCTGGTCCAGGTGATTTCCAACCTTTGAGCTTCTCAAGTATCTTCGCCTTAGTAATAGCAACCACACTCACTTCTGCTCATTGACACTCTTGCATTTCTGGGATTCTACCAGTGTCTTCCACTGTGAATGCTGACACAATATACTTAGTAAGTTCCTCTTCTGTTTTTTCCCCCTATTATGACCTCTCCAGGGTCAATTTCCAGTGCACTGATATCCACTCTTGTCTCTTCTGGGGAAGCTGGGACCTGTACAGATTGGATGAGTTGCACCTGAACTCAAGGGGGGGTCAATACCCTTGCTGGTAGGTTTGCTAGCATGGTTCAGGAGGGTTTAAACTAATTTGCAAGGAGGGATGGGACCCGGAGCGATAGCGAAGTGAAAGAAGTGCATGGAGTAAAGCCAGATCCAATAAATAGAGGGGCTTTGAGGAAAGAGAAGCAGAATAAAGGATGTAAAGGTAGTAAGGTAGAAGGGCTAAAGTGTGTGTACTTCAATGCAAGAAGCATCAGGAACAAGGGTGATGAACTGAGAGCTTGGATACATACATGGAATTATGATGTAGTGGCCATTACGGAGACTTGGCTGGCACCAGGGCAGGAATGGATTCTCAATATTCCTGGATTTCAGTGCTTTAAAAGGGATAGAGAGGGGGAAAAAGGGGAGGAGGGGTGGCATTACTGGTCAGGGATACTATTACAGCTGCCGAAAGGGTGGGTAATGTAGCAGGATCCTCTTTTGAGTCAGTATGGGTGGAAGTCAGGAACAGGAAGGGAGCAGTTACTCTACTGGGGGTATTCTATCGGACCCCTGGTAGCAGCAGAGATACCGAGGAGCAGATTGGAAGGCAGATTTTGGAAAGATGCAAAAAACAGAGTTGTTATCATGGGTGACTTTAACTTCCCTAATATTGATTGGCACTTGATTAGATCCAATGATTTAGATGGGGCAGAGTTTGTTAAGTGTGTCCAGGATGGATTCCTGTCACAGTATGCTGACAGGCCGACTAGGGGGAATGCCATACTAGATCTAGTATTAGGTAACAAACTGGTTCAGGGCACAGATTTGTCTGTGTTGAGCATTTGGGGGAACAGTGATCACTGCTCCCTGACCTTTAGCATTATCATGGAAAAGGATAGAATCAGAAAGGACAGGAAAATTTTTAATTGGGGAAAGGCAAATTATGAGGCTATAAGGCTAGAACTTGTAGGTGTGAATTGGGATGATGTTTTTGCAGGGAAAGGTACTATGGACATGTGGTCAATGTTTAGGGATATCTTGTAGGATGTTAGGGTTAAATTTGTCCCGGTGAGGAAGATAATGAATGGTAGGGTGAAGGAACCATGGGCGACAAGTGAAGTGGAAAATCTAGTCAGGTGGAAGAAGGCAGCATACACAAGGCTTAGGAAGCAAGGATCAGTTGGGTCTATTGAGGAATATAGGGTAGCAAGAAAGGAGCTTAAGAAGGGGCTGAGAAGAGCAAGAAGGGGGCAGGAGAAGGCCTTGGCGAGTAGGGTAAAGGAAAACCCCAAGGCATTCTTCAATGTGAAGAACAAAAGGATGACAGGAGTGAAGGTAAGACCGATTAGAGATAAAAGTGGGAAGATGTGCCTGGAGGCTGTGGAAGTGAGCGAGGTCCTCAATGAATACTTCTCTTCAGTATTCACCACTGAGAGGGAACTTGATGGTGGTGAGGACAATATGAGTGAGGTTGATGTTCTGGAGCATATTAATATTAAGGGAGAGGAGGTGTTGGAGTTGTTAAAATACATTAGGATGGATAATTCCCCTGGGCCTGACAGAATATTCCCCAGGCTGCTCCACGAGGCAAAGGAAGAGATTGCTGAACCTCTGGCTAGGATCTTTATGTCCTCGTTGTCCATGGGAATGGTACTGAAGGATTGGAGGGAGGCAAATGTTGTCCCCTTATTCAAAAAAGGTAGTAGAGATAGTCCAGGTAATTATAGACCAGTGAGCCTTATGTCTGTGGTGGGAAAGCTGTTGGAGAAGATTCTTCAAGATAGGATCTATGGGCATTCAGAGAATCATAGTCTGATCAGGGACAGTCAGCATGGCTTTGTGAAGAGCAGATCGTGCCTAACAAGCTTGGTAGAGTTCTTTGAGGAGGTGACCAGGCATATAGATGAGGGTAGTGCAGTGAATGTGATCTACATGGATTTTAGTAAGGCATTTGACAAGGTTCCACATGGTAGGCTTATTCAGAAAGTCAGAAGGCATGGGATCCAGGGAAGTTTAGTCAGGTGGATTCAGAATTGGCTTGCCTGCAGAAGGCAGAGGGCCGTGGTGGAGGGAATACATTCAGACTGGAGGGTTGTGACTAGTGGTGTCCCACAAGGATCTGTTCTGGGACCTCTACTTTTTGTGGTTTTTATTAACAACCTGGATGTGGGGGTAGAAGGGTGGGTTGGCAAGTTTGCAGATGGCACAGAGGTTAGTGGTGCTGTAGATAGTGTAGAGGATTGTGGAAGATTGCAGACAGACATTAATAGGATGCAGAAGTGGGCTGAGAAGTGGCAGATGGAGTTCAACCCAGAGAAGTGTGAGGTGGTACACTTTGGAAGGACAAACTCCAAGGCAGAGTACAAAGTAAATGGCAGGATACTTAGTAGTGTGGAGGAGCAGAGGGATCTGGGGGTACATGTCCACAGATCCCTGAAAGTTGCCTCACAGGTAGATAGGGTAGTTAAGAAAGCTTATGGGGTGTTAGCTTTCATAAGTCGAGGGATAGAGTTTAAGAGTCGTGATGTAATGATGCAGCTGTATAAAACTCTAGTTAGGCCACACTTGGAGTACTGTGTCCAGTTCTGGTCGCCTCACTATAGGAAGGATGTGGAAGCATTGGAAAGGAGATTTACCAGGAAGCTGCCTGGTTTAGAGAGTATGGATTATGATCAGAGATTAAGGGAGCTAGGGCTTTACTCTTTGGAGAGAAAGAGGATGAGAGGAGATATGATAGAGGTGTACTAGATATTAAGGGGAATAGACAGAGTGGACAGCCAGCACCTCTTCCCCAGGGCACCACTGCTCAGTACAAGAGGACATGGCTTTAAGGCAAGGGGAGGGAAGTTCAAGGGGGATATTAGAGGAAGGTTTTTCACTCAGAGAGTGGTTGGTGCGTGGAATGCACTACCTGAGTCAGTGGTGGAGGCAGATACACTACTGAAGTTTAAGAGACTACTAGACAGGTATATGGAAGAATTTAAGGTGGGGGGTTATATGGGAGGCAGGGTTTGAAGGCCAAACATTGAGGGCCAAAGAGCTTGTAATGTGCTGTACTATTCTATGTTCTATGTCCCTCTTATACTACTTATATATCTGAAAATACTTCTTTGTATCCTTTCTTATATTATTGGTTTGCTAACCTTCATATTTCATTCCAGTTCTTTTTGGCTTTTTTGTTGCCTTCCGTTAGTTATTAAAACCTTCCCAGTTCTCTAACATCCCACTAATTTTTGTTAGGTTATATTAAATACCTTTTGCTTTTATGCAGTCTTTGACTTGCCTTGTCAGTCACAGTTGTCTCATCCCCCCTTTAGAATACTTCTACATTTTTGGGATACATCTATCCTGAGCCCACTTCTGAATTGCCCACAGAAATACCAGCTGTTGCTGTTCTGCCACCATCCTTGTTAGTGTCCCCTTACAATCAACTTTGGTTAGTTCCTCTTTCTCATTCTGTAATTCTCTTTACTTCACTGTAATATTGATACATCTGATTTTAGCTTCTCCTCAAATGGCAGTGAATTCTGTCATATTATGATCACTGCTTCCTCAGGGTTCCTTTACCTTAAGCTGCCTAATCAAATCAGAGTCAACCAGCTCCATGTCATTCTAAAGTGGGAGGGTGGACAGTCATAAGTTTTGGTACATCTTGGCACCAATGACATAGGTAGAAAAGGGAGGAGATCCTGAACAGAGAATTTAGGGAGCTAGGTAGAAGGCTGAAAATTAGGAACTCCAGGGAAGATATCTCTAGATTGCTGACTGTGCCACACGCCAGTGAAGGTAGGAATATGATCATTTTGCAGATGAATGTCTGGCTGAAGAACTGGTGCAGGGGTCAGGGTCTCTGATTTCTAGGTCATTGGGATCTCTTCTGAGGAAGGTATAACCTGTTTAAAAGGGATAGGTTACTCCTGTACCCGAAGGGGACCTATATGTGGGTGCGGTTTGCAAGAACTGTTCGGGAGTGTTTAAACTTAATTAGAAAGGGCGATAGGAAACAGTGATAGGGCTGAGAGTGGGGCACTTGGTATATAAGCAGATGCTGTGTGTAGTGAGATCGTCAGGAAGGGCAGATAACGGCAAATTTGTAGTCAGTGGGATGAGTTGCAGTGTGACAAAATGGTGATGAATACAAGATTGAAAGTGTTATCCACACAAAATGCTCGAGGAACTCAAGAGGCCAGGCAGCATCTATGGAGAAAAGTACAGTTGATGTTATGGGCCGAAACCATTCTGTAGTCCTGCAACTTCTCAACTGTGCATTTTTTTTATAGATGTTGCCTGGTCTGCTGAGTTGCTCCAATATTTTGTGTGTGTTTCTAGGATTTCCAGCATCTGCAGATGCTCTCTTGTTTGTGATCAGAAGTGCTATGTTTGAAAGCACGCAGTATATGGAAAATGTTAGATGATCTTAGAATGCAGTTAGAGATTGGCAGGCATGATGTTGTGGGCATCACTGAGTTGTAGCTCAAAGAAGATTATAGTTGGGAGCTTAACAGCTGAGGATACACATTGTATCAAAAGGTTAGGCAGGTAGGCAGAGGGGTTGGTGTGGTTCTGTTGGTAAAAAATGAAATCAATCTTTAGAAAGGAGTGACATAGGATTGGAAGATGTAGAATTGTTATGGGTAGAGATAAAGAACTACAAGTGTAAAACTAGCCTGATGGGAGTTATATGCAGGCCTGTTAACAGTAGCCAGGATGTACAAATGTTTGTAGTTTACAAATTACAATAAAAAAAGAGAAAATGCATGTCAGCTGGGCATTATTACAATAGTCATGGGGAAAATCAGATTGCTGCTGATTCTGCATCCCAAGAGAGAGAATTTGTGGAATGCCTATGAGGTAGCTTTCTAGTGCAGCTTGAGATTGAGCCCAACAGGCAATCAGCTACTTTGGATTGGGTGTTGTGTGATGAATCCAATTTGAATAAGGAGCTTAAGATAAAGCAACCCTTAGGAAAGTGATAGAACTCACCCTGAAATTTAAGAGGGAGTCACTAAAGTCAAATGAGTCTCTATTATAGTGAGGTAGAGGGAGCCATGATAGAGTAGTTGGCTAAAGTTGATTGGAAGGGGACACTAGCAGAGATGATGGCAGAGCTGCAGTGGCTAGAGTTTCTGTGAGCAATTTGGAGGGTGTACGATAGATACATCCCAAAGGAGAAGTATTCTAAAGGTAGGATGGCAGAACTGTGGCTGAAAAGGGAGGTCAAAGTCAACATTAAAGCAAAAGAGAGGGCATATAATAGAGCAAAAATTTGTGGGATATTAAATGATGGGAAGCTTTTAAAAATCAATAGAAGATAGCTAAGGAAGCAAAAGATGAAATATGAAGGTAAGCTAGCCAATAATATTGAAGAGGATACCAAAAGCTTTTTCAGACATATAACATGTAAAAAAGAGCAAGGTTAGATATTGGACTACTGGAAAATGATTCTGGTGAGGCAGTAATGAGGGACAAGGAAATGGAGGTTGAATTGAATAACTATTTCACATCAGTCCACAGTGGAAAACACTAGTATTATGCCAGGTGGTTGAGAAGTCAGGGGGCAGAAGAGATTCTTTCAGCTATGGCTCAGGGATCATACCTGCCAATCTCTAATTGCACTATAAGATCATTTACCTTATTCTGTATACTGTGTGCATTGAAATATAACACCTTCAGTCCTATATTCATCACCATTTTTAATTTTTGCCTCCTGTTAAACTTTAACTCATCCAACCAACTGCAATTTTGCCCTATCATCTGCCTGTCCTTCCCCACAGTCTCACTGCATTTGTTTGTATACCAACTATCCCATCCACAGCCTTATCACTCAACTTTCCATCCCTCTGCAAGTTAGTTTAAACCGGGAGAGCTTAATCAGAACAAGGCAAGAGAAATATGGAATAAACTATTGTGAAGCTGGTCATTGCAGCAAGTTGACTCAATGCCATGAATAACACTTATTGGCTCAAGGATGGCAATTAATCTAGGTTTTACGGCTAAATTTGGAAACCCTGCAGAATCCAATTGATCATACCTCTGAGTCAATTGGAAACCTACAGTCCCCTTGGTTCTATTGCAAAGGGTGGATTAAAATCTCTTCTTTTAACTCACAGTAACAGAAATGAGTTTTAGTTTTCACTGATATATTCAATTAGCAATCAAAATGAGTGTACTGATAGAGTCAGTGCTAAAGGAGATCAGCAATATAGTAATATTTAGAGAGAGGTATTACGGGTGGTGCCAGGGGCCCCTGCCATCCCCTTGGTTGATCAGAGCAGTGACTCACCTCTTGGCTTGAGCTTGAGAGGCTGCACTAAGAGCTCCTGTTACATGGACTGCAATGCGCACTGTGCATCCTCAGTCAGACATACAGTTCTCAGGACTTTAGCTTAACTGACATGGTGAATGCAGACAGTTGCTGGGACTTGCTCAGCTCTGCCCAGCCCAGTGAGCCTGTTACTGGAGGGAATTCTCTGGCCTGGGGAAAGGTCTGCAGCCAGACAAAGACAGGGTGAGACAGCAGCCACACCACAAACAACAAGATGTATAAGACCAGGGGATCCTAATGGTTAGCCCACACATGGAGCAGTCAATGGCAGTCCTCAGTGATGGTTCACCATTTGTATCTCTGTGTTTCAGTGCAAACAGGCTACAGTGATTATCACAGCCCATCTGACACTAGCCCCTATGTACAGCATCTTCAAGCTGAGCTGTTGGCAGTTGCTTGAGACCCTCAGCAGAGAGCTTAGACTTGAGTCAGATTTACAGCATCTAGGTTTCTGGCAACACATCATGCAGAGTGGGGTGGGGGATTCACATAGTGTTTTGGTACCACAACAGTGGGAGAACAGGCAATCCTGGTATGATCACATGCAGCCAAAGCTGAAATCTGTTCCTAGAGAATTTGAGTGTTTGGAAATTTGGAACAGGAGTATTAGAACAAATCAGTACTCTGCAAGGTAGTGTTTATGGGATGCTGGTGCAGTTTTAGGCAGTTGTTATGCTACATATCAATGACATAGAAAAGAAACAGTTTTGGTTAGTACAATGGTGAGCAAAATTGCTATTCTTTTCATTCATACTCCATTTGCTTTTCTTGTGCTCTGGGTCATTTTTAAAGTCATCATCTGGTTAGCAGTCTGAGATCAAAACAACTACCATACTCAGTCACCACTTACCTCACTGGTCAGTCATTCTGATTGTGGTTCCATTAGTCCATTTTAAATGAAAACAGCAAGCACAAGTTTTCCAATAATAATGATGTGAACAGGTGACATAATGGAGACAGGGAGGAGTCTTTGAAGCCAAATTATAATTGAATTCATATTGTGCAGAATCCAAATAAAGAGTATTTTCTACATGCATCAGTACAGGACTGACATGGAATGTGGAAAATTTTCTCTTCAAGTATGAAGTTTGATAAATAATTGAATTTGGGCATCAGAAGAAACATTGCTTCAAACAGTAATAATCTCAGGAACTTAAAGTGATTTAACATAATAAAGATTGACCTGGATTTTGCTTTTTAAATCTAGGACTTCCATGTCAAATGTGTGAGTCACTGAGTTATTTGGGAATAATAAAACGGTGAGTGCATAGGTTGTGGCATCCATTCACTGATGAGGTGAGTAGGTCATCCATGCTAGTTCAGGAGCCTAATGGCTGAACTGTTCTTGAACTAGATGTTGTGGGACATGCTTCTTTACCTCCTTCCTAATGGCAGCCGAAAGAACAGAGCATGGCCTGGTAGTGGAAGTCCAATAATGTGTCAAAAGGTCTCCTTGAAAACTGTTCCATATCATCTGGATCCTCAACCAAATAGAAACATGGAAACATAGAAAATAGGTGCAGCAGTAGATAATTCGGCCCTTTGAGCCTGTACCGCCATTCAGTATGATCCTGTAGAAACTCCCTGCCAGAATTGTTACAATGGTCCAGTTTGAAATTACCTTCTATACTCTGGATGCTGACATGTGCTAAGAATTTGCTGCTCATAAATAGATACAGCAATTTCCTGGTCTAGATTGTGTTGGTAACTTGGATCACATGGCAGTCCATGGCATAATATTGTTCAATTTAATGCCACATTGTTGCTGAGATCACTGACCGCAGCAAGGAATTAAGTGCTATATATTAGACATAGGAAAGTTTCCTTGACCAAGCACAACATGATAAACTGCTGCTATGACATATAACTTGTGTACAAATTGTGATGTCCATAGATCCCTTGCTGCAATGTTCTTTTTCAACACCCACATTTTACATTACAATGGATATAGCTTAGACAAGATGTCAGGTTGGGATTGCTGCATTTTTTCAGGATTGATCAAAAAGGCTCAACCTTAGCTTTTCTTTAAGAATATGAGCTAATGAAGCATAGTTAACATTGTTTTCAAGACACATCATTTGCACTATTTTAATTACACGTGTCCCAGAGCAGTCAAAATAAACTGGGAATTTGCAGTGAGTCTAATAGAGCTCCATTAAATGTCTCAGACTCATTTGGTGACATCTCCATTGGGACAAAGTGTCCTACATATGTAGCTTGAGCTGACACACTGCTGTTCCCTGATATCAGCATATAGATTGCAGTGGAGTAGCTACGTAATTATCTTTAGACTTTCATTAAGCCAGAGCTAGTCTTCAAACTAATTAAACCACTATATAATATAAAAATGGGCTATACTTACAGGTAAGAGAACTTCATAAGATAATAAAAAATAACTTAAGTTGCATGACTATGATGACAAGCTGAGAATATACAACTGAGACTTCAAGTAACACCTAGCTAATAATTAGGACAAACAATTGGCGCAGTGTGACATTGAGAAAATTCTTCGAAAGACTTGCTTCATTAAGTGCAATCTGCTGTTCAGATATCAATTTTAAAGAGTTAAGAGATAATGGACCTATCATTATCTGACAATGTCTGCATAATAAAAAATCCCTTATCCCTACATATAGCTCTGCGATGATACTGGTGCCAAGCTGTATTGGCCCTTGCCCTTCCCTTGGACAACATTGGTGGCATGGAGAGGGGAGACTTGCAGTGTGGGCAACTGCCGGCCTTCCATACAACCCTGCCCAGCCCTGCACCCTGGAAGCTTTCCAAGGTGCAAATCCATAGTCTCTCGAGACTAAAGGATGCCTATCAATCTATCATCTATCTATCTATCTATCTATCTATCTATCTATCTATCTATCTATCCCTGTAATAATCATTGGTGACAGTCAACATGGTAACAAATGCAAACTATATTACACATTGCTGAAAGTAATTCGGAATTTGGCTATCTGAGTGAAATGGCCAAGAAATAGCAAGAAAGGAAGGAGATGGCCTTTGTAAAAGTAGAAGCGCTGTTCACTCCTGTTTCACAATTTATATTAATTTGGATGTCGGAATAGATAACTAAATTTCAAAAATCTGCTGCCGGCCTCAAACTGATGGAGAATGTAACATAATGCATTAAGCCCCAAAAGAATTAACCAAGAGTTAGTCTTCAAACTAATTAAACTACTATATAATATAAAAATGGGCTATACTTTGAGGTAAGAGTACTTCCTAAGATAATGACAAATACCTTTCAACACTCCGCATTGGATTTTGCCTTAATTCAATGAGAAATTATTTATTTATTGAGATACAATGCAGAATCGGCCCTTCAGCCCCTTTGAGCCAACTCACCTAGCAACCCCCAATATAACCCTAGCCTAATCATGGGACAATTTACAATGGCCAATTAACCAGGTCGCTGATAATGTAAAGTGTTGTGCTAACTACCATGCTACTGTGCCATGATAGGACACTGTAGCATAAACAGGAACACTTTAGAACATACAGAACAGGATAGGGTACAGGATGGTAAGTGCTAGGGCATATAAAAGAATGAATCATTAAAAGCAGAATCACAGTGCCAAAGAAATGAATAAGGCATAGTACCAATGGGGTATTATTTGTATGTCAAGGTGCACGAGACTATGTTAAAGGCATGCAACCAACACAGACCTATTTCGAGCCACATAAAGCAGAGTGAAAAACAAAGGAGAAAGTGCCAAAAGAAAACAAAGATGCTGCCAAAGCTGAGAAATTACACCTATTGAGGATTTTTTATTAGTAAGCAAAATCTTAGAAGTGACCATATAGAGGTATTTATCATTAGAAGATGGCTAGCAAGAGGGAAATTCTTCTTGTAAAATATCAAAATTATGGAGAATGAATACTGATAAACTGAAAAGGGACATTGAGAAATGTTGAAACTCAGGGTACTTAAAATGCAATATTCATTTCCATAGGAAATGGTTCAGGTAAATAGACACCTTCTAACAGAACCTAGATGAATAGAAAATAGACCTATAGATTAAATTCAGGCAATGTGTATAGTGCAGACCTTTCTGGCATATAAACCTCAAAGTCAGTGGGGGCAAAATCTTGTTTTGTGCTTTTATGGAATTTGTTATGACAAAGAATTCTTAATGTTGTTATGTTAATAAATAGTAAGTAGCTTGGTGAATTGAAATTCCCTCTTTGGTATAAATATGTGCAAATATATTTGAAATTTAAAAATAACATATTTCTCAGTGCACAGTAGCTCAGTTTTCAATGTCAGGCTTGTTTTAAAGACATTAAAAATAAGATGAAAAAATCATGACAGAATTTCCTCAGAACTCTTCTTGCCATAGGAAGAGATAAAAGACACCAATATTTCATTTTGCAGCATTCAGAATTTTGTAAAGAAACACTGGTCCCTCCACAGCATGTCATCATTGGAATGGATGATGAGAAACCCTCCTCTTTTGATGTGCTTTCAAATGCAACTAAGATGCCTCCCTTCCCTGATCTTTCCAGTTTGAAATCCCTCAAGGGTGACAAAAGTTCAATTCACTCAGAACCTCTGCCAGATATTTGCCTAAGGAGATTGAGACACCAACAGCATGAAGTGGGTTCTTAGTCAGATAGTTGCTCACATGATCTGCTGGCCAGATTCGCCTCCCTTTCAACAGGTTCCTGAGCCCTATTCAATAAGATATGGAGCTAAATTATAAACAATTTATTAGCACACCTGAATGAAATTAATTTGCCAACGGTATTAGATCTTAAACTCCTGAAGTATATATTACTTATTGCAGATTTAAAGGGCATCAATTAGATCATAAGATAAGCTTCTTAAAAACAAATTATACTCCCACTGTAATAACTTTTATGGCTAAATATTTCCCTTCATTGGAGCATCCTTGTGCAATTGCTTTCCATCAGCAACTTACAGTCAAGGTTTCAAATTCAGATCTTAGCAGCCTTCTTCACCCTTCCTCCCAAACTGAGATATTCTGATTTTTGGTGATTGTAATTTCCTTGTGGCAATTTCTTGGATTATAAACTTCAAATGCATTCAGAAACCTTCCCCACAGAAATTTTGCAAAATTATCTCTCTGAGTCTAGAAAAACTTTATGATGAATGATTTTTCCTGTAAATACTGCAAGGAATTTAGGGAGGTTTGTTAGCACAATGCTTCCTCATGCTGCATCAGCCTAAATGTAGGACAAGCAGCATGATGACTAGACAATGACGGATAGTTATAATGAAGTTTCCTCTACTCTCCTATTCCATATTCAATTGAATGTGACAATTTGGAAACTCTGCTTTAAATTGCTTGGACTAAGATTTAGCTTAATACCAGCTGAGAGTATTGGAGACAGACAGTTCCATCACAGGTACAGAACTCACCACCATTGAGGTAATTTACAAGTATATCCCAGGAAGGTGGCGGCCATATCATTGACCCCATTATCTGGGCCATGACTTATTCTTGATACATGCACTATCATTAGGCCTGAAGACCCACATCTCAATGTTCAAAAATGACTTCTTTCCATGACTGTTATTGTCCTTGAACTGACCTGTAAAACTTACCTTGGACTACTTTTTTTTCACCATATCATCATGTTTATTTTGCACACGTGTAAGTTATGTATAATGTATGTTAATCCAAGTTTATGTTATTCTGTGTCTGTCCTTGTCTTGTTCTAAGCTGCTGCTTCTGCTGCATAAAGCTAATTTTCATTGTATTTAATGTACATCATTTGAATCTAATACCTATGATAATGAACTTGAATGAGATCACATGCAGATTTAAGCATTTCTGGTTACGTTACAGTACATGTAAAATAATACTGTATCATCCGTTGTCAGTAGAGACAGAGTTAATGTTTAGGTTAATGATATGTCATTGAGAACGGGAAAGCTAAGAGATTTTAAAATACAGAGAAAGGTAGAAAAGATGCAGAATACAAAAAGATTGATATAGATTTGCAGATTCAGTAGTATTTTGGACAATATCTTGATCTAAGAATTATTGCTTAATCTACTTGTAATCCTAGTTTCTCTTTCTCCTTAACACAAAGGAGAACACTTTAGCCCCCAGGGTTTGTAGCAATTCACAGAGCAACCTATACCCCACAAATTTTCCTGTTGGTATCTTTTCCATAAACTCTCTTCAGATTTGAATGTTTACCTATATACATGGCAAACTATTTACAGTAGCCAATTACAGCACCAACCTAATCCTATACACAGTATCTCAATCTGATTTGAATTCCTTAACTAGTTATGCAAATAACCTTTTTTTCAAGTCAAGGCAAGTCAAGTTGCTATTTATTGTCATTTCGACCATAACTGCTGGTACAGTACACAGTAAAAACGAGACAAAGTTTTTCAGGACCATGGTGCTACATGAACAATACAAAACCTATGATCAACATAGTCAATAAAATATAATCAGCATAGTCTTTTTGTGCCCATAATAATATAGTGGATTGTTCTCTAACCTTCAATGAGTTTCCATATGACACATAGGGATTGGTTTAATGCCAGCAAAGTAGATGCCCTGCTGCTGAATTTCTGGGCTGATGTTCAGCATGATATTAGCAAGTACTGCTTTGTTAGATGTCATAACTTCCAAGCAAGATGTTAAATTAACACATCCATCTTCATGCTCAACCAAAAGTGATAAATGCCACCAAATTCCTTGAAGAGAAGCAGAAGGTTCTCTGAGCACCCTCCCGTTATTTTTCCTTCTATTTTCAACAAAAGAACTAACTGATCAATAATCACATATCTCTACGTGGACTTTGCTGGATGCAAACAGGCAGCTTTGTGTGCCAACGTAAAATGCTAGACACTTCAAGGGCAATATTTTGTCTATGAAGCATTTCTATTTTTAAAAAAAATAATTATTTTTGGCTCCTCCATTTTACTTTGTGTTTGATATCCTAACTGCCTTTTCTCAAGGTCCATTTTCAGTCTACTCGGCACACTATGACCATGATCTCTCTTGATTTTAATCATTCATAGCTTGTTTTTCCTCATACAATGTACAAAACCTTGGAGAACTATGCACACTTGATTAAAAAGAGTATGGTAAAATTCTTTATAAATAAAATATGTGTACTTAGCCAGCTAGCCTTCACTGCCCAGGATACTTACAGTATTTTAATTAAGGAATAAAACTACTTTAGATTCATATGAATCCCATGTAATTTACAATTATATACACTTATTTACTTTGACAAAATACATTAATATAATTAATATTGTGTGTTATTTATATTTTTTCAATATCAGCTATCCTGTTTCTAATTATTGTATAATGGGTTTTACAGTAATTCATCAAGAAGCAGATGAGGAACCAGGTTTATTTATTTATGCAACAGGGGTGAATAAGCTGCTCGTACTTAATTATTTATTAATGCAACCACAGTGCTTTGCATGTATAGATTTATTTATTTATTTATTTGTGTTCCACAATGAAGGTAGGACGGAATTTTATTTCATTTTCATCATTTAGCCCGTTGTTTCTTTCTCTGTTTTTCTCTTTTTAAAGAGGAAGTAAAAGGGAAGGTGCAGCATTTTAATTTCAGTCATCAGTTCACTGGTGTTGTTGATTGCAGCTTGACAATTTTAGCTGCCTTCATCGAGGCTATTTTGTTTCTCACCTGAATTTGTGAATTTAATACCTTGAAAGTGAGCCTGTGGAATGTGTTGCTGGATTACAATGTAGGATTGCTAAACTTACATGTGATGCATGATGCAGAGGTAGACTCTGTCAGCATTTATGATCCAATCATGCTTCTTCCTATTTTTCCCTTTCCTGAATGTATCAGCATAATCCTTGATTCATTTTTACTCCCTCATATTGCTGTCTAGTGTCCTCTTACATGCATCCATTTTAGTCAATTCAAGTATTCTCAAAGGCTTCAAGTTTAACAATCTCCCTACTGTGTACTTGTTACTGCTTTCTGCTTACATATATCCAGTGCTCCTTTTGGCCTGCTTACCTGCTGTCTGTGCCTGCTAGCAACTCATCTCCTTCTTGTATTTGTGATTTCTTTTTTTCCTAATTATGAAAGCACATATATGGATGAGGAGGAGTGAAAGGCAGAGAGAATGCAATGTGAACAAGGAAAGGAAAAACAGGTGCATCTCTAAGGAGGGACACAGCAGTCTGCAGATGTTGGAATCCCATCATGAGCTATTTTGGACCTTTCAAAGCAACTAGAAGCAAAGTACTATGTGGAGCTACAAAACTACATGATACTACAAAACTGACAGTGATAACAACTGACTTTGATAACAATGAACACACTTGTGTCAATTTGTAATGCTTTAAAGTCTTAAATAACCATGAAGTAGTAAAACACAACTTGGCTAGAATCCAAGTTGAACCAAACTGGAATCCCAGTCTTCATACCCCCAAGTGGTTTCAACAGTTTTCCATCACAAATGAGTAGCGAGGAATGCCACTAGACTTCTCATGAATAGGCACAACATAGGAGAAAGGCTTCTTACATAAAAAGTGGTACCAAAAACCTGCATTCAAGTTCAATAGGAGGCACCCTCAAATTAACAAGGAGAAATACTCTGTTTTCACAAGTTGGTCACACTAGTATCTGTGACATCTGAGAAACCACAAATACAAGTTCACGCAGATGTTTACAATGTTGTAAAAGTCATGGTGAAGATTACCCTCACTCTTAGAATTAGTGCCATGTCTTTGCTGAGATGTGTCACATATAAAACTTTGCTGTTCACTGCTGTATTATAGAAGTGAAAAATTAAAATGAGACCACTGACCAAATGGAGAACTCTTCTCAAAGTGGAAACATTTGCTCAAGGTGATTTTGTTTTTCATTCATCTCTGAAAAGCCAGGGTCACCCTCATTCTTTCAGAAAACTTGCAGATTGTCTCCACTGAGAACTGTTGCCTTGCAGGACTCCTAGAATTGTAGTCTTTATAAAGGACATTCATGCCTTACAGAAAGCTCCCTGTTGACACATCAAAGTGCACAACAAACAAAATATTGCTCAATAAATCTTCCTTCTGTGTCCATCATTCTTCAGAAGTTATGTTCATCCTCATTTCCTAGGCTTTTCCCATGTTATATTTTTATCAGGAATATGTTGCTTGTCGATTCAATCCAGTGGCTGAATGAGCACTGATTGAGATATAATTGCTTCATAAGCTCAGAGCTTTGAGAAAAATCATCATTTTAGGCCTCCTCTGCTGATTTCCATTCTGATGAAGCATCATCCACAAGGGGGCATAGTTTTAAGGTGCTTGGAAGTAGGTACAAGAGATGTCAGAGGTAGGTTTTCACACAGAGGGTGGTGGGTGAATGGAATGCACTGCCAGTGATGGTGGTACAATAGGCTCTTTTAAGAGACTTTTAGATAGGTACATGGAGCTTAAAAAATACAGAGCTATGTGGTTGGAAATTTTAGACAGTTTCTAGAGTAGGTTACATGGTCGGCAGAACGTTACGGGCCAAAGGGCCTGTAATGTGCTGTAGATTTCTATGTTCTGCTCCTGCTTCATTATTTTTGGGATTACTGGTGATTGATTTTTCAGGATGGGTCCGTTGAAACCCTCAGAGCATCTGATGACTGGGATTGAGTCAGCATATTTAATGTTTACTTTGTAAAATATTGTATGCATTCAGCTGAGAATTCAAAGGAAATGTGCCTGGCTCTTTAAATATGTTTACTTTACGTTACCAGTACCTGACCTTGTTAAGCAAACATTATGAAATTTGTTATATTTCCTTAATATATTGACTTACATTCAGGTACTAGGACCATCCCTAAGAGAAGAGATTTTAATCATTTAGTTTTGACATTCAGAATACACCACCATCAACATCTGAGGTTATCACTGACAAGAACTTGCACTGGAGGAGTTGCGTAAAAATGGAACACATCAAAGACTGTATCCTGTATTCCTAGTTCCCAAAGTATTTCTCTTTTCTACTATCTACAAACCACAAAACAGGGACATGATGGAATACTCTCCACTTGCCTGGATGAGTCCAGGAAACTTGATTCCATTCAAGACAAAGCAGACCATTTGATTGATATCCCACCGTCAGTCAACAGTGGCTGCAGCCTACACTATTATTGAATTGCACTGAGTTTACTCCTCCCACAGCACCTCCCAAGACCAGTAGTTCTACCACCAAGGAGGACAAGGGTTTCCAATGTAACAGATAATGCCATCTATAGGACCCCACCACCACCAAATTCATTCAACATCTTGATTGCAAATTTTCATAATCACAATGTTAAATCCTGGAGCTCACAACCTAGAAGGAGTACAGTGGTTCAAGAATGCAGCGCACTATCACTTTCTCAAGGATAAATGTTGACAGGCAAAAAATAATTGCATCATCAACAAGGATTTCTAGATCATTGACTTCTCTTCTGGGAAGGTGTGACCTGTATGAAAAGGACAGGTTATATCAGAATCTGAAAGGGACCAATATTCTTGTAGGCAGGTTTGCTAGGACTGTTTGGGTTGTGTTTAAACTAAGCTGGCAGAGGGGATGGAAGCCAGAGTGACAGGGCTGAGGATGGGACAGTTGGTATGTAAGTTGTCGCAGTGTATAGTGAGACTGTGAGGGTGGACAGGCAGATGATAGGGCAAAATTGTAGTCAGTGAGATGAGGTGAAGTGGTACGTGGGTGAAAAATTGAAATGGGTGATGAATAAAACAGGACTGAAGGTGTTATATTTGAATGCACACTGTATATGGAATGAGATAGATGATCTTGTTGCGCAGTTAGAAATTGACAGGTGTGATATTGTGGGCATCACTGGGACATAGTTAGAAGAAGATCATAATTGGGAGAATAACATCCAAGGATGCACCTTGTATTAAAAGGACAGACAGATAAACAGGTAGGGTGGGTAGTGTGACTCTGATGGTAAAAAATGAAATCAAATCCTTAGAAAGCGATGACACATGATCAGAAGATGTAGAAACCTATTCGGTAGAGTTAAAAATACCCTGATTGGAGTTAAAAATAGGCCCTCAAACAATAGCCAGGATGTGGGATATAAACCAACAGGAAATGGAAAAGGCATGTAATAAAGGCAAAGGCTGGTAAGATGGTGGCGCTCCTGGATACAGTGACCTCTACTTTGTCAACCAAAGGTGATATTGTCTTTATTAAACATATTTTTTACAATCTCAAGACCCTGCTGAATATTAAGAACTTAAAGTACTGTAGGTCTACTCCATCAGCGAGTTGCTTGTTGGCAGAGAAACTGAAAGAACAGGACTTGGTGCAGACCGTGATGCTGCCTGCGACAGGAGCTGTCAGTGTGTGAAGGAGGTATGCAGTCAAACAAGTGGCCATTTTAGTCACTTTACTAGTGATCGTAAGACCCTGTTGGTAATGGGTCATATTGAATGCTGCAAGGTCAGTTCATTGGTTGGTTGGTGAAAGTGGGGAAGCTGCGTGGAATCAGCTGTGATGAGGACTAGGTCTCAGGACATGCTATCACCTGATTACAGCTGCCCAGGGGGAGGTGTTGGAGTTGGACATGCCACCAGAGCACTGGGGGCAGTGAGACCTAGTATCCTTGCTGGAGTCAATGCTGCCCCCAAATGTTTGATCAGCAGAATACAAGCTGTATTGTGTTTGAATGCAGACTGCTGCACCATGCATGGACTCAGGGACTTAGACTCCAACAGCATTTTGCTACCACCTTGTATATGCTTTCTCTCTTACATGTGCAACGTATGCCGTGTGCTGCATATGTCTGTTCATACTGTGCTTTGCACCTTGGTCCTGAAGTAAAGTTATTTTGTTTGGCTGTATTCATGTATCATTGAATTACAATTAAACTTGAAGTTGAACTTAAACAATTTGCGATAGTCAAGGGGGATTTCAATATGCAGGTAGATAGTGAAGATCAGGTTGGTTCTGGATCCTCAGTGAGGGGCTTTGTTGAATGCTAATGGCATGGCTTCTTAGAGCACCTTATGGTTGAGCCCACCGGGGAAAGACAGTTCTGGATTGGGGGTTGTGTAAAAAACTAGATGCAATTAAGGAGCCCTTGGGAGGTAGTGGTCATATGGTCATATTATCTAGAATACATCCTTCTGTTTGAGAAAGAGAAGGTGAAGTCAGATGTATCAGCGTGCAGTGGAATAAAATGAATTAGAGAGGCCTGAGAGAAGAGCTGGCCAAAGTTTATTGGAAGGGAGCACTTACAGGGATTATGGGAGAACAGCAATGACTGGATTTTTTGCAAGCAATGCAGAAGGTGCAGGATAGATACATCCCAAAGTTAAAGGAGTATTCTAAAGAGAAGATGAGGCAACTGTGGCTAACAAGGGAAGTCAAAGACAGCATAAAAGCAAAGGGAAGGGCATATACTAGAGCAAAAAATAGTGAGAAGTTAGAGGATTAGGAAGCTTTTAAGAATAGCAGATGACAACCAAAGACTGCATAGAGAGAAAAGACTAAATATGTAGGTAAGCTAGCCAAAAATATCAGAGGATACAAAACATTTTTTCAGAGATATAACAAGTTAAAGAGATGCAAGGGTGGATTTTAGACTGCTAGAAATGAGATAATAATGGGGGACAAAGAATCAGTGGATGAACTTGTTAAATATTTTGTGTCAATCTTCACTGTGAAAGATAATAGTTGTCTGCCAGAATTCCAAGAGTATTGCAATTATTAAGGAGAAGGGGCTTGGGAAACAGAAAGGTCTGAAGTCACCTGGACCAGATGAACTGCACCCCAGGGTTCTGAAAGAGGTTACTGATGAGATTGTGGAGGCATTAGTAGTGACCTTTCAAGAATCACTAAATTCTGGAATAGTATTAGAGGAATGGAAAATTGCATATGTCACTCCACTCTTTAAGAGGGGAGGGAGGTAGAAGAAAGGAAATTATAGGCTAGTTAGCCTGACTTCAGTAGCTGTGAAGATGTTGGAGTCCATTATTAAGGATCAGGTTTCAGTATACTTGGAGGCATGTGATAAAGTAGGCCAAAGTCAGCATGGTTTCCTTGAAGGAAAATCTTACCCAATAAATCTATCAGAAAACTTTGAGAAAATAACAAGCAGGATAGACTAAAGAGAGTCAGTGGATGTTGTTTGCTTGGATTTTCAGAAGGCCTTTGACAAAATGCCAACGTGAGGCTGTTTAACAAGATAAGAACCTATGGTATTACAGGACAGATACTAGCATGGGCAGAAGATTGGCTGATTGGTAGGAGGCAAAGGGTTGGAATAAAGGGAGCCTATTCTGGTTGGCTAGTAGTTACTAGTGGTGTTTCGCAGGGTTTGATATTGACACTGCTTCTTTTTATGTTATATGTCAACAATTTTGATGATGGATTTGATGGCTTCGTGGTCAGGTCTGCAGATGATATGAAGTTTGATGGAGGGGCAGGTAGTGTTGAGGAAACAGAGAGTCTGAAGATGGACTTGGACAGATTAGGAGAATTGGAAAAAAGTGGCAGAAGGAATGTAGTATAGGGAATTGTATGGTCATGCAATTTGGTAGAATGAATATAAGCGCAGACTGTTTTATAAACAGGGAGAAAATTTAAAATTTAGAGGTGCAAAGGGACATTGGCATCCTTCTGCAGGATTCCCTAAAGGTTAATTTGCTGGGTGAATCATTTGCTGAAGGCAAATGGAATGTTAGCATTCATTTTGAGAGAACTAGAATATAATATATATAGAACAAGAATGTAATGCTGAAGCTTTATAAGATATTGGTCAGACTGCACTGGGGTATCGTGAGCAACTTTGAGATCCTTATCTGAGAAAAAATGAGCTGGCATCAGAGAAGATCCAGAGTATGTTCATGAGAATAATTCCAGGAATGAAAGGCTGAATTTATGACAACTTTTTGGTAGGTTTGGGCTGTACTCACTGGAGTTTAGAAAAATGATGGGGGAGGGGAAGGGGAATCTTATTGAAAGCTATTGAATACTGAAAGGCCTAGGCACAATGGATGTGGAGAGGATGTTTCCTATAGTAGGACCAGGGGCCATAGCTTCAGAATAGAGGGACATCCATCTAGTACATAGATGAGAAGGAATTTATTTAGCCAGAGAGTGGAGAATCTGCGCAATTCATTTCCATGCGCAGAAGTGGAGGCCAAATCATTTAAGGTCAAATATTTAAAACAAGGGTTTATAGGCTCTTGATTAGTCAGAGTGACAAATGTTTTGGGGAGAAGGCAGAGAACAGGGTTGAGAGGGATAATAAATCAGAATGGGCCTCAATGGGCCAAGTGGCCTAATTCTGCTCCTACAGAGTCATAAAGAAGTACAGAACAGGAGCAAGTTCTTTGGCCCATCTAGTGCATATCAAAACTATTAGAAATGCCAATTCCATACTCCTACTATTCCATGTATCTATCCAATCTTCTCTTAAACATTGCATTCAAGCTTCCATGCACCATTTGTGCTGGCAGCTCATTCCATTCGCTCATGATTCTCTGAATGAAAAAGTTGCCCCTCATGTTAACTTTAAGTGTAAAGCTTTCACCCTTAACCCATGACCTCTAGTTGTAGTCTCACCAACCTCAGTGGAAAAAGCCTGCTTGCATTAACCCTATCTATACCCTTCATAATTCTGTATATGTCTAACAAAGCTCCTTTTAATCTTCTATGTTATAAGGGATAATGTCCGAAACTATTCAGCCTTTCTGTTTTAACTCAAGTCTACCAGACCCAGCAACATCCTTGTAAATTTTCTCTGTACTCTTTCAACTTCATTCACATCTTTTCTGTAGGTAGTTGCCAAAACTGCACACAAATTAGGCCTCAAAAATATCTTATGCATCTTCAACATAATACCCAACCTTCTGTATTCAATACATCAACTTATGAAGGCCAGAGTGTCAAAAGCTTTATTTCTAGCCCTGTCTACCTGTGATGCCACCTTCAATGAGTTATGGATCTGTTTCCCCAGATCTCTTTGTGTTCTGCACTCCTCCGTGCCCTACCGTTCATTATTTGTTGGTCCTACTGAAGTGCAAAACCTCACACTTGTCTTCTATATCTTATGGTCACACATATGGTCAAGTACCACATCCTGAAAATGGCTAACTGAAAACAAAAGTGCTGAAGTCAATTCACTTCATCCACAAATCAATCACTTCAAATGATATGCTGACCAATATCACTTGGTTAGGCTGTTGACTTTACATCATGCTACCCAGCTCTCACAAGTGTCAATCTCTTCTGCTCATTTTATAACTGTGATTAAGAAGAAATATGGAGCAGGAATATAATTGGTAAATAATTGGTAATTGTTTATTATTGTCACATGATATGGGGTGAAAAGCTTTTGCCTGCATAGCAGAGAGGTAATTTCATGAGTATAGCGAGATAGTGCAAAAGGAATACTGGAGCAGAATGCAGAACATGGTGCCACAATTACAGAGAAAGTACAGTGCAAGTAGATAATAAGTTGTGAGGTCTATGACAAGATAGAGTAAGAGATCAAGAAATCATCTTTAATGAATGACAAGTCATTCAGGAATCTTATAACAGTGCGAAGGAGCTATCATTGAGTGAGGCATTTGCTGTGCTATTCTGCCCAATGGAAGGGGGAAGAAGAGAATGACTACAGTGATAGAGGACTGTTTTGCTGGGGAGGATAATTTCCAGGATAGATTGGGCCGGATTCACACCTCACTCCAATTTCTTGTGATATTGGGCAGAGCTATTGCCATAACAAGCTGTGATGCATCTAAATAGGATACTTTCTGTCGTGTATTGGTGAGCCAGTGGTGATAACTCAAATTGCCCTCATCTTCTGAAGTAGAGTTGTTGATAATTTTCCTTGGCCTTAGCATCCATGTACGTAACAAGGACAAGCTGTTGATGATACTTAGTCATTGAACGTGAAGCTTTCAACCATCTCCATCTTAGCACCATTGATACAGGCAGTCGAGAGTTAGTCTGCCCCACTTTCTCAAGTCAATATCAAGGTCTTTTGTTTTGCTGATAGTGAAAAATAGATTGTTGTCTTCACCTCATGCCTCTAAGCTCTTTATCTCTTTCTTGTACTCCTCTGCTTCTTTCCATCAACCATTTGATTCTTCAACCTGATTCCTGCACAACCCTGATTACTCTCTTACTATAGCAACCCCATGACCACTTTAAACACTTTGCATTGCAATGGACGTTCTTTTGTTCTATGTGCTTTCTTGTATAATTTCATGTTATTTTGTTTAATGTAAGCTTTTTCTTCTTGTGAATGTTGTGTCTCTATTCGCATATGCCTGTGCAACTGCAGATGGAAAGTCCACATGTGCACGAGGATAATTGTGGCAGAGGAAATTATTTTCCCTTTTCCTTGGCCCAGGATGCTGCTTCCTATTGTGATGCTCTCATATAGAACAGGGTTGAAATCAATTAACCCAATAATCAAATCTTAATAATAAAATACACTCATTCTCTGAAACTGAATATTAGAGCTTTCTTTTAAAAAAGCACTATTGTCTTTTCAACAGCCATTCCTTATTGCCAAGCTGGGTCCTGTATATATTAGCTATAAAAAAAAGATAATCCTTGGGTGTTTCACCCTTCAAAACTGGAAGATTCTGGAATATAAAAGGATCTATAACCATAAGCTCAAGATGCAATTCAATAATCAAATTATTGTTACATTAAGTTATGAGCCCTTTGAACCAAATTGTGCAGGAAAGTAAGTCTGAAGCCCTTCATCTGGGTGTACAAGACCATGCTCTACTGGGCATCATCACCCGTGCACCTTCAGTGATCATACAACATTGCTGACAAATGTACAAAAGTGCAATTAATCAATTATTATAGCAGATCCACAATTTCACTTTTAGTCAAGTCACAGGCAGCTTTCTGATCATTTTGTTGATGACATTCCTTTTGGTTCCTGTTAGTGTTTTCTTTTTAATCACAGGCACATCTGGTGGGTGGATTTTCCCTCCTTTAAAATGTTGATATGGAACCAGCATTATCCTTTGCAAGCTGAGACACCTTGAGGCAACTAACAAGACAACATATTAATGCCCATGGTCTTTTATCCAAGCAATAATGCCACATGTGTTCTCATTGATATTCCTGGCTGCAACATTCAGCAAACAGCTAATCCCCTCAGTTAGTGCACAAGGCCCAGTATAGCAAACAATTTAATTCCATCAGGAATTGCACAAAGTACCTTCACAGCATCTCTAACCTTTCATTGAAAACCCAATTCCAAAGCTGCAATATCACAAAGAACAGAGGCAAAAAGGAACAAATAAACCATTTTTCAATATTTTCAATTACATAAACAATAACTTGGATTTTGTTGGCTAACACAAGCAGTTTAGAATGGAGCCTGCTATAGTTAGACTTTTGATCTGCTAAGAAGCTAACAGATCCTTTCACAATGCATCATCTCTTTACAAGCCTCTGCTATTGGCACATAGCCTCAGTGGTTGGAATTATGGAACAGGTGTCAGGATTAAATGATTCAAAACATTTCATTCTATTAAAAATAAATTAAAAAGTTTCATCTTGAAATTCTTATGCAACATTAAAGTAAAAGATATTAATTGGAGTTAACCAGGATCAATGCACTCCAAAATTTGAAAGATAAGTTTCATCCCCCCTCCCCTCACCCCCCAACACCTCTTCCTTCTGATTTTCATCCATATCATCTTCTGGAAAAATGATTTGGTGTTTCTTTTTTTATATACTAGTCCTAGCAACTGTCTGAATTTCATGAGGTTAATCTTAACAAATGTTTGCAATTCCCTTCTAAGTCTCACACCATCCAGATTTGGGTCACTAGAATTTCAACACTAATCAGCTTAAATCTTGGACATCTTTACTTAATACCTGTCAGAAATATCTACCCTTAAAAGACTGACGTAATTCAAGATGACATCTTGCCATCGTCTTCTTTGGGAAATTGGGGATGGGCAAGTAATGTTGATATTCCCAGTGACATTCTCATCTGATAACTGATTAACACAAACTCCCTCACTTTAAATTATTTGGAATACACATGAATTGTATTGATACTCAATGAATATCACAGAAAGCTATGCATCTAGCTTTAATCATCTTTTTATAAAGTGATTTATTGAATTACTCTCAACTTGGTAGCCAGCAAATATGCATAGATTGGTTAATGGTATTGTCACGTCCTCTTAAGTACAGAGAAAAACTTAGTTTTGCATTCCATCTTCACAGAGCATCTCATTACTACAGTATATTTAAGTAGTACCAAGAGGAAAAAATGTGAAAATACAAGATATGGTGTTATAAATACAGAGGAAGTGCAGTACAGACAGTAAGGTGAAAGGCCATACCAAAGTGTACTGTGAGATAGGGCATCTGTCTCATTGCCCTAGGACCATGAATTGGGTATGTGTGAAAATCAAGACCCCTGCAGAGTAATACATTTCTTCTGATAATCTCAGAAATCAGAATCAGGTTTATTAGCACTGACATGTATTGTGTGATTTATAGTATTATGACAGCAGTACAGTGCATAACATAAAAAACTTTACTGTAAGTTGCAATAAAAATAATAAATTTTAGAAAAGAGGAATAGTGAGGTCATGTTCAGAAAACTAATGGTGGAGGGGAAGAAGCTGCATGTAAAACATTGATTCTGCATCTTCCGGCTCCTGTACTCCTTCTCTGATGGTAATAAAGACAAGAAGGCATGTCCCAGATGATGAGAGTCTGTAATGATGGATGCTGCCCTCTTGAAGCACTGCCTCTAGATGTCCTCAATGGTGGGGTGGTGTGATGAAGCCAGCCAAGCCTACAAATGTACATGGCCTCATTTGATCCTATGCATTGGAGCCTCTACACCAGGTGGTGATGCAACCAGTCAGAATGCTCTCCAAATACTTATGTAGAAAGTTGCTAAAGTCTTTGTGATATACCAAACCTCTGCAAACTCCTAATGAAGTATGGTATACCTTATTCATAATAGCATCAATATGTTGAAAACAGGATAGATTGTCTAGATGTTGATATCAGGGACCTGAAGCTGCTCGCCTTTTCCACTGCTGACCTCTCAATGAGGAATGCTGTGTGGTTTCATGACTTCCCCTTTCTGAAGACCACAATCAATTCCTTGGTCCTGGTGATGCTGAGCGCAAAGTTGTTGCTGTGACACTAGTCAACCAATCAATCTATGTCACTCCTCTATGCCACCTCATAACCTTTTGAGATTGTGAAACCAATAGTAGTGTCATTGGAGAATTTATAGGTGGCGCTTCAGCTGTTCCTAACCACATAGTCAACGTAGAAAGAGTAGAGCAGTGAGCTAAGTACACAATCTTGGAGTGCAGCAGTTTTGATTGTCAGCAAAGAGGAGGTAGTACGCACTGCCTGTGGAATCTCAAAGAAGAAGTCAAAATTCCAGTTGCAGAGGGAGGTACAGTAGTCGGGGTTTTGCGGATTCTTGATTAGTACTGTCAAATTAATCTGACAAATTAATATAACAAATTATAGCTAAATTGTGGTAGTGAAATAATAGAAAATATTCTTTTTCTATTTTCCTTATTATAAGCAGGTTTCCATGCACTCAGTAGGCATTTTATTAGGTACACCTCCTCAATGGCTCATTATTGCAAATATTTAATTAGCCTGCCATGTGACAGCAATTAAATGCATAAAAGCATGCAGACATGGCCAAGAGGGTCAGTTGTTGCTCAGAACAAACATCAGAATGGAAAAGAAATGTGATCTAAATGGCTTTGACCATAGAATGATTATTGGTGCCAGATGGGGTGATTTGAGCATTTCAGAAACTTCTGGGATTTTCACACCTAATAATCTCTAGAGTTTACAGAGAATGGTGCAAAAAACAAGAAAACATCCAGTGAGTGGCAGTACTGTGGGTGAAAACTTACTGTAATGAGAGATTTCAGAGGAAAATGTCCAGACTTGTTCAAACTCACTGGAAGGCAACAGTAACTCAAATAACCACATGTTACAACAGTGCAATGCAGAAGAGCATCTCTGAATGCACAACACATTGAACCTTGATGTGGGTGGACTACAGCAGCAGTAAACTTCAAACATACACTCAGTGGTCACTTCATTAGACACAGGAGATAGCTAATAAAGTGGCCAAAGTGTCTTTCTGGTGTTACATCTTTTGCCTTTGGTTTATTGAATAATCTGGATATAAAATATCTGCTTTGGCTTATCACAAGAGAGGAACCTTCTCTGGTGCCAAGCCTATATATATTTTTATGCTAACCATTGTCAAGAAATATTGATTATTATTGTTTTGAAATGTTTCATGGCACTGTACAGACTTATATAAATGTCTTTCCGGAGAAGGATAAGATAAATAAGTTAGTCATGTAAAGTGGAAGACAGAATAGATTTGTTCCCAATTGCAAATACAAGTGTTTCTATGGTATCATTCCTATTGAGAAACATTGCTTTACACTGATATGCCTCCAATATTTCAAGCAGGAAAATATAGAAGGGCAACTGTGATATATTTGCAGATCAAAGGCATAGCATTAAACATATGGCAAAATCATAAACTTGTTTATCGTAAAATAATCAATGATTGTTCAACATATAATGAATAAAAGGCCTTGTCCTAATGGTGTTAAAGTGTAGATTGGAATAAGTGCTGTGGAAAATTTGAATACTTAAACAAATATCAAAGCTGGAATCCAATAGTCTACGATTGATGTAGAAATTATTGTGAACATTGGATTCTTTTGAAGGGAGAATATTGTCTAAATATATGGAAGGTATATCAATTCTTTCAACTAAATGTATCCATATTCTGCAATTTTATTTTTGATTTTCATTTACTTGGATTGTACCAGAATGATTCCAGGATTGGTCATTTCAATCATAAGGTTCAAGTGGAGAAACTGAGTTAGTTCCCTTTGGAACAAAATAAAAATTGTGAGGTGATTTGATAGACGTATTTGGATATGGGACATATGAAGAGGTTGTTTCCATTAATAGGTGCTTACGGCAAGGTCAGGCTTTCTAAATGATGCTCAAAATAATCATAGAGAGGATATGAGAAAAAAATAATTTAATGGAAGTTGGTCATGATCTAGAATTCACCTGCCAAGCATTGTGGCTTTCAAACATGTATTGGATTGACACTGAAATGAAAATAACCCACAGGTCGCTTAGAAAAGTTTGAACTTTGAACTGGTCTGTTGTAAAGAGTACTTTTGAAATGATTTTTAATAAATGGAGGACAAACTGAATAAGTATTTGGCACCAGTCTTCACTGCAGAAGACATTAGCAGTATGGTGGGGGTTCCAGGTGCCAAGGGACACAAAGTGTGTGAGGTTATCATAACTAGAGAGAAGGTCTTTGGGAAATTGAAAGATCTGAAGGTAGCTAGTTACCTGGACCAGATGATATGAACCCCAGGATTCTGAAAGAGGTGGCTGTGGAGATTGTGCAAGGCATTAGTAATGATCTTTCAAGAGTCACTAGATTCTGGAATAAATCTGGAAGACTGAAAATCTGCAAATGTCATTCCACACTTTAAGAAGGGAGAGAGGTAGAGGATAGGAAACTATAGGTCAGTTAGTCTGACCTCAGTGGTTGGAAAGATATTAATGATTATTAAGGATGAGGTCTCAGGGTACTTGGAGGCACATGATAAAATAGGCTGTGGTCAGCATGGTTTCCTCAAGGTAAAATCTTGCCTGAAAAATCTGTTGGAATTCTTCGAAGGAATACCAAGCAGGGTAGACAAAGGAGAATCGATTGATGTTGTGTACAGTACTTGGATTTTCAGAAGGCCTTTGACAGGGTAGCACACATGAGACAGCTTAACAAGCTATGAGTTCATGTATTACAGAAAAGATTCTAGCATTGATAAAGCAGTGGCTGATTGGCAGTGAGCAAAAAGTGGGACTAAAGGGAGCCCTTTCTGTTTGACTGCTAGCAACTAGTGGTGTTCCACAGGGGTCTACATTGGGACCGATTCTTTTTATGTTATATGTCAATGATTTGAATGATGGAATTGATAGCTTTGTTCCTAAATTTGCAGCTGTTATAAAGGTCATTGGAGGGCCAGGTAGGTTTGAAGAAGCAGAGAGGCTACAGAAGGAATTATACAGATTTGAAGAATGGGCAAAGAAATGTCAGATGGAATACAGTGTCGGGAAGTGTATGGTCATGTGCTTTGGTAGAAGAAGTGAAAGGGTTTATTTTTTTTTAAATAAGAGAAAATATAAAACAAAGGGACTTGGAAGTTCTTTTGCACAATTCCCTAAAGGTTAATTTGCAGTTTGAGGAAGGCAAATGCAATGTTAGCATTTATCTCAAGGTAACTGGAATATAAAAGCAAGGATGCAAAGTTGAGACTTTAAGTTGAGTTGAGTAAAGTTGATTAAAGGTGAGACCCTACATGGAGTATCGTGAACAATTTTGGTCCCCTTATCTTAGAAATGATGTGCTGAAACTGGAGAGGGTTCAAAGAAGGTTCATGAAAATGATTCCAGGTTTGAATGGCCTTTCACGTGGAAAACGTTTGATGGCTCTGGGCCTGTATTCACCGGAATTGAGAAGAATGAGAGGTGACCTCATTGAAACCTATCAAATGGTGAAAGACCTTGACAGAGTGGATATGGAGAGGATGTTTCCTATGGTGGAAGAGTCTAAGACCAGAGGACACAGCCTCAGAGTAGAGGGCATCCTTTTAGAATGGAGCTGAGGAGGAACTACTTTAGACAGAGAGTGGTGAATCTGTGGAATTCTTTGCCACAAGTAGCTTTGGAGGCCAAGTCTTTAAGGCAGTGGTTGATAGACGTTTGATTGGTTAGAGCATGAAATGATACAGGGAGAAGGCAGGAAATTGGGGCTGAGAGGAAAATTGGATCAGCCATGAAGAAATGGCAGAGCAGATCTGATGGGCCAAATGGCCTAATTCTGCTCGTACGTCTTATGGTCTTATGATGTGAAATATTATTTGTCTGTCTCTCCCTCTCTCTCTTCACAGATGCTGTTTGAGTATTTCTAGTACTTCATTTTATTAGATATTTTATTAGATAAGTTAGATAAATGCACATCAAAATTTTCCTTAATCATATTTATAAAAGAAAATTTCATAAATATCTCTGTGAACAACAACATGTTATAAATTAATATAATCAAGTGATATGGTGACATTACAGACCCAATATAGATCAAGTGCAGCATCTGGATATAAATTCAAAATGGGAATGAAGTGCTGTCTTTGATTTCCTAATATAGTTAGCATAATCTGATGTATATTTTAAAATAACATCCTGTTTGCTCACACATTGATGCAATTCAGCACCAGGAAGAAGAACAGAGAATAATACAATAGCTGAATAAATGAGGACTCTTACTTTTGTTTTTCACACCAAATATAGGTTGCTGAGAATGGCTCTGCACAATATAAGACCATATAATTCCAAAGTAATAACACCTCAGAAGTTAAAATGATAATAAAACATTATTGCTCCTTTTTTCAAGCTTTAATACTCAATGTATTCAAATACTAGTACAGATAAATTCCCTCATTATTCCTTCGCCTCTTAGCCAGAAGCAATATATATGAATCAATGTCTGTAGGCCCCTGTTGCTTACACTTCTCTGAATTTAGCCTGAACATTTCTGGGTTGGAAAAACTTGCTGAGGCTCTGAGCAGTACATTCTATAAAGCCCTACTCTTAAAATGAGGAGAAAGACTATAAATGAAATAAAAGATACACAAGCTATTGCTCACGAGAAGGTGCTTTGGAAGCTGAAAGGTTAGAGGGTAGATAAGTCACCTAGCAAATGGACCACTAAAATGTCACCAGGGCTCTTATAGAGATAGCTGAAGAGATTGTGGAGATACCAGAACTGAATCAGTAGATTCTGCAATAGTTCTGAAGGTGCAGAAAATTGCAAGGAGAAGAGGAAGGTGAGAAACAGGAAATGAAAGGGCAGTTTTCTGACTTCAGTGGTTGGTAAGATGTCAGAGTCCATTATTAAGGATGAGGTTTATGGGTACTGAGAGGCACGTAATAAAATAGTTGGAAGTCAACATGCTTTCCTTAAGGGGAAATCTTGCCTGACAAATCTGCCGCAATTCTTTGGATTTGCAAACATTTGTGGACTTCCACCAACAGGCAGAGTAGACAAAGTAAAATCAGTGAATGTTGTTTACCTGGATTTTCAGAAGGCCTTTGAAAAGGTGCCACACATGAAGCTGCTGAACAAGATAAGAGCCGATGGTATTACTGGAAAAGTACTAGTATGGATAGTCGATTGGGTGATTGGCAGAAGGAATAAAATTGTTTATTTCTGGATGACTGCCAGTAATTAGTGGTGGTCTGCATAGTTAGTGCTGGCTCTGTTGTTTTTCGTGTTATATGTTTATAATTTGGATGATAGAATTAATGGCCCTGTGGTCAAGTATGTAGATGATATGAAATTAAGTGAAAGGATTGGTAGCGTTGAGAAAGCAGTAATTCTGCAGAAAGACTTGGATAGATTAGGAGAGCAGAATCATAGAGCACTCCAGCACAGAAATAGACCATCTAGTCCATGCTGAAAAATTATTCTGCTTTATTCCATTGACCAGACCTGGACAATAGCCATCCATACCCCTCCCATATATGTACTTATCCAAATAGTCCTAAATGTTGCAATCAAACCCACATCCATCACTTCTGCTGGCAACTCATTTCACACTTACACAGATTTATCTGCGGCAGGCAGCCACAAAATGAAGAAACACCATGGAACCCATTCAAGAAAACATCAAACATGTGAAAAAAAAACAAATTGCACAAATGACAAGAAGTTAGTGAACAACACATAAAATATAAAACGTCAAACCAGGAGTCCGGCAGTATTCAGTGCAGTTTAGTTCAGTGCCATTTAATTAAGTTAAATGTATTAATTTAAGTTATAAACATTTATCTAAATTGATTTCAAACTTGCCTGCAGCATTTTCTATTAGTTCACCTGTTTTGTCCCTGATGGCACACTATGGATTTTCTTGCTGCACTTTCAAGACGTCTGCCATTGATCAGGTACAAATGCCAGAGAAAACTTTGGGTCAGAATTGCTGCCAAGATAATTGGCAAGCCGACAACTGTTCAGAATTAGCTGTAATTGATCTGACAACATTAAGCAAGCAGCAGGAGCATTAAACACCAATGTCCAGAAGTTGCTAAGCCATTGCACTGTTCCGTCAAACACCCCTCACACACAAAAAAAACTAACAAATAGTCTTTGTTGTCTTAATTCTCCTTCGTGCTATAAGACAAATTGTTTGATCACAAGAAGTGTGCATTGAAGGGGAAAAGGTTTGAAGTTAAAGCTTTATAAAAGGTTGCTAATGATAGAGTATCTTGCCTTTTAAACACTGATGAGCTATCTTCTTCTCTGTAATTTGGGTGACATCAAGCATAGCAGGTCCAGCTTTGGTCAGCACAGGAGGTTAGATGTTACTGTAATATTTCAGAGTGTTAGCTGAAAGATCGGGACTTGATACCCGCCGTTGATAGTAAGAAGTTCGTACCTTCTCCCTATGTCTGAACAGGTTTCCTCTAGTGCTCAAGTTTCCTCCCTCATTTCAAGGACACACTGGGTAGTTGTGTGCATGCTGATTTGGCAGTGGAAGCAGGGTGACAGATGCAGGCTGCCCAGCACAACCCTTGCAGATTTGCTTTGACTAAAACAATGTATTTCTCTGTATGTTTCAATATGACAATTAAAGCCTCAGTTTACATCCAGGCTGAAAGGTTCTGCACAGATACTGAACTCTATACAGCACTTTAGGACCTTAGTCAGAATTTAATTTAGCATATGCAAAGTACACATATTGAAAGCAACTGGCTACAGGCCGTTTGCCTTATCCATTAGCAAAACTACCAATGTTCCCCACAGCAACATTGTGCATGTCCCTGCAATGGCTGATCTACTGATGAACCCTCATTCTCGAAATGATTACCAAAATTCTTTCCTTCGAGAAGGAGAAGTCAAGTAAACATATTTAATAGAGCAGAAGCTAGAGAAAGAGATTAAAGATAAAGGGGATGACGTGCAAGACAAAGGACACACAAATAAACAAGGCAGGATAAACAACAAATGCCCTCTAATAAAAGAATAAGATGTGTGACATTATTAAGCTAATTGTTAAATCCAAATTTCTACTGATGTACTGTAGAATGCATTCTAACCAGCTACATCTCCTTCTGGGGCTAGGGGAGGATGACTACTTATTGCACAGGATCAAAATAAGCTGCAGAACATTGCAAACTCAGTCAACTCCATCATGGGCATCAGCCTCCCCAGCATCTGGGACACCTTCAAGGCGCAATGCCTCAAAAAGTCGACATCCATCATTCAGGACCCCCATCATGTCAGGACATGCCCCCTTCTCCTTCCTACCATCAGGAAGGAGATACAGGGGCCTGAAGGCACACACTCCATAATTCAGGAACAGCATCTTCCACTCAGCCATCAGATTATTATGTATTGCATTATACTGCTGGCATTTTACAACAAATTTCATGACATATGCTGGTGATATTAAGTCTGATTCTGATTCTGCTTATGGAGTGTCCAATAAAGAGACCTGGTAATATCCCTATAGCTGTTGTGGTGCTTCATTTGAATTGTTATGGATTTTGAGAGAGGTGCAAAGTAAGAATGGGGCAGTGATTTAAAGCATGCTTCATGTAATGTGCAACTAATAATTTTTTTTGTAATTTATTTTTTATTGAAGTTCATCATCAAACAAATATTTCCATAATCTTAAATAATTTATGGAAATTTGCTTTCTGCAATTTCACAAAGGACAAGGGCAGTTTTATAAAACTCTAGTTTAGATACGTTTGGAGTATTGCATACAATTCTGGTCACCCCATTTTAGGAAGGATGTTGAGGGTTTGTAGAGGGTGCAGAAGAGGTTTGCTAGGATGTTGCCTGGGTTAGAGGCCATGTGCTATAATGAGAGGCCGGACAACCTTGGGATGTTTTCTCTATAGTAGCAGAGGCTGAGGGGAGATCTAATAGAGGTTTTTAAGATTATGAGAGGTATAGATAAAACAGACATGCAGTATCTTTTTTCCAGGGTTGAAATATCTAAAACTAGGGGGTGTGCATTTAAGACGAGAGGGGGTAATTTCAAAGGAGATATGAGTGGCAAGTATTTTACAGAGAGGGGTGGGTGCCTGGAATACACTACCTGGGGTGGTGGTAGAGTCAGAAACAGTAGGGAATTTTAAAGGACATTTATATAGATACATGAATGTGAGGAAAATGGAATGACATGGACACAGTGTAGAAGAAATTAGGATTGTTAGCCATCTGCTAACTTATTTAATTGGTCCAGCAGAACATTGTGGGCTGAATGGCCTGGTTCCATGATGTGCTGTTCTAAGTTCATATAATGTTCATATATATTTCTGATTTATTTAAATTAAACCATAGTGTCAAAATACAGAAAATATTCTTATAGCATCAATGAAGTTGAAATAAAACTTTTCAACCAATTATAAATTATGTTTACTGGAAGTTATAAATGATGTAAAAATAACTGTCTATTGATTCACCTGTGAAAAAGATAAAAATGTATTAGTATCTTTGTAGGAATATGGTAAAGAACTAAATTTAATGACAGACTAAAAACATGACTAATTATATTTATAATGAAATAACATAATGCCAGTGCAAATGCAAAGACATCTATTTTGGATCTGTTCAGAACTGAATATTGCTCATCAAAGATTTCATTGATAAGCTATTAAACTTTAGATGATATGTTTTGCGCTAATTTACCATTGTGGAAGATTCACTACAAATTACTCATTTTATGTAGAATTAAAAGAGAAGCTTTCTTGATGCTATATTCATTCTCTCTCAAGAAAGAAATTATTTAACAGAGCAAAGGGCTACTTCAGTACCTTGATTTTTCTATCTGAAGCAAGTTATTTGATGTAGAATTCAAAGAAAACTATTGTTTTTCACACATTATTTCTTTTTGATCTCCAGATCTCAAAAATGACATGTTAATGACAGCTAAAATGACAGGAGTGCTGTCATGTGGAATCACATAACCATCCCAATCCCCATCAGAGAAAACCAAGTTAAATACACAAAGTAAACAATGTTTATTAGGCAGGTTATTTAGCAAATATTTATCTTTTAAATCTTCTAGTTAATTTCCCGTGAAACAGATTATTTGAGATGTTTCACATATTATTCCCATGTAATATTATCTCTTTTGAAAGCCAAATGTGATTTTGAAAGCATAGATCTACAGCAATTATACTCAAATCAAAAGCCATAGATGAACCAGGAAATTTGTTGTCCGCTGAGGGCTAGATCTGTGGTATTCACATCTAGTGTTCCAGGACTATGTCAGGTATGATTTTCAAAGAGAGATGTTGTGCAAAAAAACAATTATGAACAAGGTGAGATACAAATCACATGCACATCAACACTGGTAGGGTTTGCAGGCCATTACTTCCTACAAAACAACACCTAATATCATGAATGGCAGTGATGTTTCACTCCCAGATGAACTCAACACCTTTCATGCACACTTCAAAAATGAGAATGAAACTACAATGATGAGGATTCCTGCAGCATCCAGTGATCCTGCAATCTCTGTCTTGGAGGCTGACGTTAGATCATCTTTCAAGAGAGTGAAACCTTGCAGGGTGACAGGCCCCTTTGGGGTACTTGGTAGGACTTTGAAAACCTGAGCCAAACAACTGGTGAATGTGTTCAAAGACATTTTCAATCTCTCATTGCTACACCTACTTCAAGAGAGGAATGATCGTACCAGTGCCCAATAAGAGCAGGGTAAGCTGTCTTAAAGACAATCATCCGGTAGCACTCATATTTACGGTGATGAAGTGCTTTGAGTGGTTGGTTATGGTTAGTCTAAATTCCTGTCTCAGCAAGGGCCAGCACCCACTGTAGTTTGCTAATTGCCACAATAGGTCAAGAGCAGTTGGGATCTCATTGGGTCTTCTCATGGCCTTGGATCCCCTGACAATACTAATACTTATGTTAAGCTGCTGTTTATTGACTGCAGCTCAGTATTTAACACAATCGTTCCTACAGGTCTGATCAAAAAGCTCTAAAACCAGGGCCTCTATACCTTCCTCTGCAACTGGATCGTCGGCTTCCTCACTGGAAAACTACAATCAGAAATAACATCTTCACCTCGCTGATAATGAACACAGGCGCACCTCAAGGATTAGTGCTTAGCACACTGCTCTACTCTCTCAACTGTATGGCTAGGCAGAGTTCAAATGCCATCTATAAGTTTGCTGATGACACAGCAAACTTATTGTTGTGATATAAAGATACAAACATATTGTTGGCTAAATTTCAGCAACAACCTTGAACTTCAAGTTAGTAAGACCAAAGAAATGATTGTGGACATCAGATAGGGTAAGAAGAGAGAACACAATCTAGTCTTCATAGGGGGAGCAGAAGTAGAAAGAGTGAGCAATTTCAAGTTCCTGGTTGTCATCATCACTGAAGATCTATTCTGGACCCAACATATCGATGCAGTTACCAGGAAGGCATGACAGCAGCTATATTTCATTGGAACTTTGAGGGGATTTGATACGTCACCAATGAACTCATACATTTCTGCAGATGTATCGTGGAGAGCATTTTAACTGGCAGTATCACCACCTGGTAACGTGAGGTGGCAGGTGGGGGGGGGTGGGGGGAGGTACTACACAGGGTCGAAATAAGCTGGAGAAAGTTGAAAACTCAATCAGCTCAATCATGGACATAAGCCTCCTCAACGTCCAGGACATCTTCAAGGAGCGATGCCTCTAAAAGGTGGCAACTATCATTAAGGACACCCATCACCCAAGATATGCCCCCTTCTCATTGCTACCATCAGAAAGGGAGACAGGTGCCTGAAGGCACATGCTCAGTGACTGAGGAACAGCTTCTTCCACTCTGCCATCAGATTTCTGAATGGACATTGAATCCATGAACTCTACCTCAATACCTGTTTGCATTACTTATTTAAATAAACTTATGCATACACATATATATTCACACACATATACACACAAGTATATATACATTCATGTGTATAAATACATATATACTTCTTACTGCATTCATAGTTTTATTATTTTGTATAGCAATGTACTGCTGCCACATAGTAACAAATTTCATGCAATATGCTGGTGATATTAAACATGACTGATTCTGATTCTAAAATGACTTTCCAGCTAAACCTTCCATGTTTCATGTAAACTTATTTACTCCAGGCACCAAAAGTTTAACAGCAAAGCTGAGATTTTGTTGATGAGTTTTTGAGCTGGAAAGATAATTCTGTTTCTCCTTTGACAGACACTCAGACATGTTGACTATTTCCAGCATTTGCTGTTTTAATTTGTGGTCTCATTTCCCTCCCTCCTACATTTTGACATTGTATATTTGATCCCATTTACTGACATTTTTTTCACTATAGATTCCAAAGCATAAGATTCTTTCTTAGTTCAAAAGTTTGACATTTCATGCATCAATATTTCTGTAGCAACTACAACAATAAGCATTTGTGAAGCATCTTTACAAAGACACAGCTGCTTCACCAGGGTGTAAGCAACAATATACAATAAGCCAGACAGCATTAACTGAATGTTTGGCTTCACTTTCTGTTTTGTTAAGGGCAGGCTTTCCTGCATGATATCCCTGGTGTTGATTTTCATAGAGAAAATGAAAACAAGCCCTTTGGCTCAAAGACTGCATGTCAAAAATCAAACACCTGTCTTTTATACATTAATTGTACACTAACCTATTTTATTCTCTCAAATTCCCATTAACAACCTCACCACCCACATACACATAGATTCTACTACTCACCTATGCACTAAGGGCAACTTGTAGAGGCCAATTATCTGCTAACCTGTACACCTCTCACTATGGGAGAAACTAGAAGGATGTCCAGCAAACTCACATAGTCTCAGGGAGATGCACAAATATAGCACCAGAGGTCAGGTTTGAACTTGGGCTTCTGGAGCTGCAGGGTAGCCTCTGCTAGCAGTGTCACTGTACCTCATAGTTCCTGCAGACATGCACCATAGGTAATATCACATCCACTGTACAATGTCTCCTGAAAGGTGAATGGAAAGTTTTGCTGATGTAAGTTGATTGGCAATTTTTGTAGTGCTCTGTAGCTCCTAATGCTAAAACCAATAGGTTATTACCGCCACTGCACGGGCAATTAAAGATAATGACGGCCGTACATTTCTTGCATTTGAAGCAATTTTCTCATTGCTGCACTTAAACTGAGAAGTAATGGCATTGGGACTTGGAGGCCAGGGACTGGTGTGAGATATAGCTTCAAAATCAATTTCCTTTCAACTTATTTGCTCCTGCTAGGTATATCTCATTTTTTCAAAATTATATTGTAAAAATTTTAAATTAAACTATATTGGATTTCCAAGTTGCTGCTGACTTTTCTATACTTGTTTTTTTTTGCCTTTTTAAATGTGTATGAGTATAAGCTGATTGATCCAACTTACAACATTGAGACACTAAGGAGGGACACAGGTAACAGTGGGAAAGGTTGGGATGAAGAGTGATACATCTCAAACAACAGGAAATAATGGATACGTTATAGCCTTTGAACACAGAAAAGCAAAAACACTGTTACTCTCCCTCATTGTTACTTTTAAAAGTTAGGTTCCTTCAAATAAGACACATTGTCCAACCATAAACTGGATAGATTGCATCAAAATTAGATCGGAGTGTTACTAAAATAGCTTTCTAAGGAGCATAATGAAATTTTTAATGAATATTTATATTCCCAACAAGCTTTAGTAATGACCGTGAATAGAACTATCACTAGTTGGAACAGTATATTGAGTCAGCATTTGAATAGTTGAAGGGAATTAATCAATAACTGTCCTGGAAACAATATATCATGGGTTATTAAGCAGTTTTTGCTGACGAATACACAGAATTCATTGATCTCTTTAATTACTGTCTGTGAAAGTCATTCATCTGATGGTAAGTTTGCATTATGATTTGTCTGATAATATTTAGTGCCATGAAGGTCACTCATTTGAAGGCAGGATAGGCTCTTAGGGTAATTTTTCTGGTAATTTGCCCCATTGTCAGCCTCCTTTTGCTAGGAGTCTCACAACACATTGCCTTTGTTTGTGAACCAATTACCTCATCCTCAGCACTATCACTCTGGTTCTCATTTGACAAGGGGATGTCAAGAGTGATAGTGCTGAGGACAAGGTAGTTGGTTTATAAACAAAGGCAATGTGTTGTGAGAGTCCTCACAAGAAGAGACTGTTGATGGGGCAAAATTGCAGTCAACGGAGTGAGTTGTAATGTAAAAGGCGAACAAAATCTAGAAGGGTGAACACAGGACAAAGGTATTATATTTGAATGTGCACAGTATATGCAATGAAGTGGATGAACTTGTAGCACAGTTACAGATCAGCATCTATGATATTATAGGCTCACTGAATCATGGCTGAAAGAAGATTATATTTGGGAGCTTAACATCCAAAGATATACGTTGTATTGAAAGGATAGGCAGGTAAGCAAAGGAGCTGGCGTGGCTCTGTTGGTAAAAAGAAATGAAATCAAGTCATTGGAAAAACATGACATCAGTTAGAAGGTGTTGAAGCGTTGTGGGTAGAGCTAAGGAACTACAAGGGTAGAAGACCCTGATGCAAATTAAATACAGCAATAAAAATGTGGTTCACCAACTACAATGGGAGCTAGAAAATGCATACCAAAAGAGCAATGTTACAATAGCCATGGTGGATTTTAATATGCAGGTAGATTGTGGCTAGTAGTGTAGTGGCGCCTGCCTTGATCCAGTGCTGATGCCACTACACCACTCGCCTCAATCTACCTGCATGTTAAAATCCACCATGGCTATTGTAACATTGGACTTTCAAGGCAGATGGTCCTGCAATCACACCCAGCCAGGTCCCAACCTGGGCAGCAGCAGCATCTGTTCAGAAGGAAGTCCTAACAATCTGCTTCTGTATCTTGCCATGAAAAACCAATGAACCCTAAGATCCATGAGGTCACGAACAGTCGGACTTGATTTAACAATGAACAACCACAAGATTGGGAAAACCTGCTTGTTGCTGGATCCCAAGAGGGAAAGGTACTAGAATGCATACAAGATGGCTTTTTAGAACAGCTCGTGGTTGAATTGGAAAAGAACACAGTTAGGGATGTGATAGCAAAACAGCAATGGCTGGAATTTCTGGAAGCAACTCGGAAGGCACAGGATATATACATTCCAAAGAGGAAGAAGTATTCTGAAGGGAAGATGACACAACCATGGCTAACAAGAGAAGTCAAAGCCAACATTAAAACCAAAGGGAGGACATATAACAGAGTAAAATTTGGTGGGAAGTTAGAAGATTGAGCAGATTTTAAAAACCAACAGAAGGCAAATAAAAGGTCGTTAAGAAGAAATATGAATCTAAGCTAGCCAATAATATTAAAGAAGATACCGAAAGCTTCAGATATATAAAATGTAAAAGAGAGGTGATATTGGATAGCAGGCCACTGGAAAATGATACTGGAGATGTTGTAATGGGGGACAAGGAATTAGCAGATGAACTGAATAAGTATTTTGCATCGGTCTTCATTGTTTCAGATAACAGCAGTATGGAGGAAGTTCCAGACTATCAGGAGTCAGAAGTGCATTAAGTTACCATTACTGTGGAGAAGGTTCCAGGGAAACTGAAAGGTCTGAAGGCAAATAGGTCACCTGGACCAGGTGGTATACACCCCTGAGTTCTGAAAGAGGTGACTGAAGAGATTTTCAGAAGGCAAGGAGCCACATAAGAGGCTGCTTAACAAGTTAAGAGCCTATGGAATCACAGCAAAGATACTAGGATGGATAAAGCAGTGGCTGATTGGCTGAAAACAAAGGCAGGAATAAAGGGAGCCTTCTCTGATTGACTGCTGATGACTAGTGGTGTTCCACAGAGGTCTGTATTGATACCATTTCTGTTTATGTTATATGTCAGTGATTTCAAAGATGGAATAGACGGATTGCTGATGAGTTTGTATATGGTACAAATATAGGTGGAGGGATGGGTAGTTTTGAGGAATTAGAAAGGCTACAGAAGGAAGTAGAATAAGAGAATGGGCAAAGAAGAGGCAGATGGAATATCATGTTGGGAAATGTATGGTCATGCACTTTGGTAGTAGAAAAGTGTAGACTATTTTCTAAATGGAGAGAAAAATCTGATGTGCAAAGGTATTTTTGGAGTGCTTGTGCAGGGTTCACTAATGGTTAATTTGTTGCTGAGTTTGTGGTGAGGAAGGCCAATGCAATGTTAGCATTCATTTCATGAGGACTAGTATATAAAAGCAACAATATAACATTGAGGCCTTAGAAAGCACTGGTGAAGCCTTACTTAGAGTATGGTGAACAGTTTTGTGTGACATCTAAGAAAGGATATGTTGGTATTGAAGAGGTTTCAAAGGAGGTTAGGAATATGAATCTGAGATTGAATGCTTGTCATATGAGAAGCTTTTGATGGCTCTGGGCCTCTACTCACTGGAATTCAGAAGAATGGGGTGACCTTATTGAAATTTTTCAAATGCTGAAAGGTATTGTTAGAGTGGATTTGGAGAGGATGTCACCACATGGTGGCAGAGTCTAAAGGCTGATTTATACTTGTGCATACAGCCTACGCCATAACCCTGATTTTCACTTCTGCGTCACTCTACGCCATAGCGAGCATGCGTTGGTGTGCACCAAAACGCTAGTTGGCGATGGGGTTTCTATGCCACTGTGTTGAGTTTCTTCGTGAGAGACACAGATGAGGAAATGCATTTCAAACATTTTCACCTGTCAGCTGGTAGATTTGATGATTTGGGTTCATCTATTTTGCATCAGTGTATGCGCAGTCTACAGACATGGCAGAGAAGAAGCAACTGGAAATGAGATGCTACCAAGCAGACCAATCAGAGTTGTTGCGGTCTGTGTCACTGTGACGTGTGAGTAACTTTTCTGGAGAGACACGCATCACCCTACAACCTAGGGTATGACGTAGGCACGGCATAGGGTACGCATAACCTACAGTGTTGATGTGGCGCACAATTATAAATCAGCCTTAAGACCAGAGGACACAGCTTCAGAATAGAAGGATGTCATTTTAGAATGGAGATGAGGACTACTTCTTCAGCCAGAGAGTAGTGAATCTGTGGAATTTGGTGGCACATGCAGCTGTGGAGGCCAAGTCATTGGCTATATTTAATGCAGAAGTTGATTAGTCAGGGCAGGAAAGGATACAGGGAGAAGATGGGTGATTGGGATTGAGGGGGAAAATGGATCAGCATAATGAGGACCTGTCCTGGGACCATCATGTAAGTTTCATTACAATGAAGGTTCAGTTGCATCTCTACTTTCTTGGAAGTTTGCTAAGATTCAGTATGTCATCTAAAACTTTGACAAACTTCTATAGATGCACAGTGGAGAGTTTCCTGACTGGTTGCATCATGGACTAGTATGGATACACCAAAGCCCAATGGGACGGTCATCATGTATCCAACAAGCTGTCGTCTCTCCATACAGCAAAGTTCAGTTCATTTTCAGGCCACCTGCCTGAATATCAAACTCCTTTTACTTGCTCGGTAATATTATCTAGGCAAACCAGCATGCCTTTCATAGGCAGCTTTACACTTTACCAAGGTAAGAGTCAGATTGGTTGCCTCCTTGGAACAACTTACAACTAATAGTCAAGAAGAGTGAGATGGGTGATGCATGGAGGTAGTGGGATTACAATTGCCAGTTTGGGGGAAAACCTCTTCCTCTTTCTAGTGCTGCAAAAGTAATCCTTGTTTACACTTAAAATGTCACTCACGGAACATTCCTGAGAGTGGTACATTGTCTCCAGCCTGTAGTTCACTGATAATCTGTTAAGGATAGCTGAAACTGGCATTAGTTTCATTGGAGCCTAACATCTGTTTCTGCTGGTCTACATGGTGCTCAAGGATACAGGCCCGGTGAATTTAACTGACTCTACCCATCCCTCCACTAAATTCAAAGCAATCAAAAACAAGGAACTGCAGGTGCTTGAAATCTGAAAAATAAATGAAATGCTGGAAACACTCAGCAGGTTGGACAGCATCTATGGAGAAAGAAGCTAAGTTAATGTTTCAGGTTAGTAATCTCCCATCAGATATTGACTGTGGAACAATTTTTTGCAGCCTATGTGCATATGTTAATTTCTCAAACAATATTCCTACTTCATGGAAACATGAAGTAGAACTTAAAGCTCTCAATCTGCCTTCTCTGTGTACCTTGAGCAGGATCCATCTGCTTTTGAACAGGTTTCAGACTTTGTGTTTAAGTACTATAAATACTCTATTAATAGCATAGATTCTTTCTGCTTGACAGCCCTGACCAAAGCTTCTCTACTTTTTACTGGCAGAGCATTGCAAAAGATAATCTTTTCTTATTGCTCAAACATAATTCAAAAATAAAACAACAATCCTCACAGGATATATATATATATATGTGTAAGTAAAGTCACAGTCTGCATAATCTGACAACTTTCCACAGGAGCCTTATTCAAAAGTGTCCTGTCTGTGTTGTATAGATGCTACAAGACCCTACAGAGGATAGTAAAATCCACAGAGAGTATCACTGGGGTCTCCCTCCCGCTTATTTACCAGGAGCATTGTATATGAAGGGCTCAAAGCATTGTTGAGGACCCCCACCACCCGCTGCACAACCCCTTTGACTCAATACCATCAGGAAGGAGGTACAGGAACATCAGGACTATGTGTGCCAGACCGGGCAACAGCTTCTTCCCCAAGGTTGTGAGACTAATAAAAACCCTGCCGCCATTGAGTAAGAAGATGTTCACTGATATTGCACTGCTTAGCATTTACCCATGCTGCACACTTCACAAGCATTTATAGTTATATTGCATTAACTTACTTGTGATAATATTTTGTTTTATGTGCTGTGTGAGATTAATGTGCATGCACTGTGGTCCGGAGGAACATTGTTTCATTTGGTTGTATGCATGTACAGTCAGATGACAATAAACTTGAACGTGACCTTTTGCATGGAGACATGATTAAAGTCAAAACTGGTATGAAGCATCTTTGCAATTGTCTTTATGGTGAACACAGTAAGTATGAGTGTTATCAATAGCTAGAGTGCTATTCCAAATTTCAACTTTGATCTCAATATATTATTTACTGCTATTTATTTATATTTGCATTTGCACAGTTTGTTGTCTTCTATGCTCTACTTGATTTTTCATTGATCCCAGCTTACAGTTACTATTCTATGGATTTGCTGAGTATGCTCACAGCAAAAGGAGTCTCATGGTGGTATGTGGTGACATATACAGTGTGTACTCTGATAATAAAATTTACTTTGAACTTTTGAGCTTTGAATGTAAGTCATTCCTGGTGCTATGAATGTTTTTGAATAAAAGGTCACACGTGGTAGAAAATTTCAGATTTATCACAAATTGCAGTGTTTATTGCCATGAGCATTAATTACCAACAACTCTTCTAACTAGGTCATCTCCAGTGCTATTATAAATTGAAAACCAACAGCAGAGACCTGTTTTTGCAATTTCATAGACATAATCTAAAACCTTGTCTGAGTGTAGCTCAGTGGAGTAACACCACTGCCACTAAGTCAGAACATTTTTGATTCATGTTGTTCCTACAGACACTGGAACATGAAAATCTAGTCTAGCACTTCAGTGTAGTGCTGAGGAATTAGAAAAGCTGGCCTCAAAAGTTGTCAGTACACTGCCAGAGAATTCTAGCTCTGTGAAGATGAAAATTGTGTAAATGTGAGAGAGTCAACACCAGCTGTTAATGTCCTGTGGTTTTCCTTGTATGAGATTTCCATTGTATCCTGAGACTTATTTTCTGGTATCCACTTCATTTCAGTAACTTCAACAGTAGTGTCATGTCCAAGATTTTGTCTCTCGTGAGACTTCTAACCATATTGGTTTAAATAATGACTGAAACTGTTCAAACACAGAAGAACCAATTATTATCAATACAGAAAGCTCTAAAACAGCATTATTAAGTAAATTCAAAAGACCAGACCTCTGCTAACTGTGGTGAACTACATATACCTGTCTGGACATGCCCCTCTGATGACTGCTCCTGTGGCTCCTCCCACAGATCCCTGTATAAAGGCGATTGAAGGCACTGCTCCTCCCTCAGTCTCTAGGATGTTGTGTGGTGGTCTCTTGCTGCTGATCGTGGTCTCTTGCAGATAATAAAAACCTATTGTTTGCCTCCCGTCTCCGAGAGTTATTGATGGTGCATCACTAACCCTCTGCAAAACCGACCAGGTAAATTAACCCAAACTAGGAACTCAGTTACTACACTACCAGGTGGTCTCAGCTGCCAGAAAAATCAGAAAGGATCCAGTGAAAAGGAAGGTGAAAAATGAGTGACATTTGGGAAAAGAGCATTTACAGTAATAGAGGTAGAACCCAATACTTTCTCAACCCAGGCTCCACAGGGCACAACATTTTTAACAACAATTCTTGTTGGAACAGTTTATGAGTCGATATGGCATCTGAACCTTTGACAAACTCCTATTAGATATGCAGATGAGAGTATATTGACTAGTTGCATCATTGCCTGGAATGGAAGCAACAATGTCCTCAAATGGAAATGCCTACAAACCTAGTGGATAAAGCTCAGTCCATTCAGGTAATGCCCTTCTGACCGTTGACCATATCTACATTGAGCGCAGTCATAGGAAAGCAGCATTCACCATCAAGGGCCCACACCATCCCAGTCAGCTCTTTTCTTGCTACTACCAACAGAGGAAAGGTACAGGAACCTCAGAACCCACACTGCCAGCTTTGGGGACAGTTATTCTGTCTCAACTGTCAGGTCCTCAAACCACAGGGAATAACTTCAGTCAACTTCACTCGTTCCATCACTGAACAATTCCCAACAACCTATGATTTCACTTCCAAGGAGATTTCATCTCATGTTCTTGATATTCATTGTTTATTCTGTGAATACTCACAAGAAAATGAATCTCAGGGTTGTATATGGTGACATGTATGTATTTTGATAATAAATTTACTTTGAACTTTGAATGTTAAATATTAAACTTCTATATTACCTGCTGACTGGGCTTGGTCTTCAGCTGTCTCTGGAGTCTCTGGGAGAGCACCAATGACTAACTACCTCAAAATCAGGTTTATTATCACTAGCATAAAGCTGTGAAATTTCTTGTTTTGCAGCAGTAGTACAACACAATGCATAAAACATACTAGAAATTATAACATGAATATATATACTGTCTACATGGTATACAAGCAGTGCAAAAAAAGAGAACAAAAATTGTAAGTTAGTGCTCATGGTTTCATGAAACATTCAGAAATCCGATGGTAAAGCAGAAGAAGCTGTTTCTGAAGTGTTGGGTAGGTGCCTTCAAGCTTCTGTACTTCCTCCCTGATTGTAGTAATGAGAATAGGGCATGTGTTGAGTGGAGAGGGTCCCTTCTTGAGGCATTACCTTTTAAAGATGTCCTCGATGCCGGGAGGCTAGTGCCCATGATGGAAATGTCTGTGCTTTCAATCCTCTGCAGCTTTCTTTGATTCAGTGCACCTTCGGTAACAGTGCCTTCGTGTGGCACTTGGAAAAAGAACTTCTATGGAAATTTCCACATGCTGCAGAGGTTAGGGTGGAGATTAGAGGAGCTGAAGAAGGAAGAAGAGATGAAGGGTTGGATTTGGGCGCTGTAAGTCTGTTAGCAGCCTGACGGGATGGTAAATAGAATCAGAATCCTGACCATAACATTTTTAAACATTCCCTATTTCTGGACCCAGAAGTAGCAAAGGATGATGTCCATGTTTTCTAAGTCAGGAGCTCCTCTATGCCAGGAAAAGTGGGATCAGCATGGTCTTACTGAATGTCAGAGCACAGGCTCTAGGGTCTTCCTGGACTAATCCTGTTTATGTTTTTGTGTTATTAAACAGCTGATGCTGACAGCTGCTCTGCCTTATGCAGCTTGGTATGATCTACGTGGAGCATAGTCAGAATGCTCATCCAGCATCTCAGGACCTGTGCCCTTGGCTCTCTCTTCAGCCACATTTAAATGAGGCCAATGACAACTCAGTTGGCAGGTCTTCAGAGAGGATCAGAGGGCTGAAAGGAAGAGAGATTTGACGAATATACCTTCTACCTGGACTTAATGAATATAATCTGAGTGGCACCACATATGTGTTTTGTTTCCTGGAGGCTGTGATGGCCTCATATGATTTAAACTTATAGAAGTTCTGATATTCGTAGAGCTTAGATTTATGGTCTTGGGGGAAGATACAAAGTTCATGTTGAAAACAAATATACTCATTTTCTAATTGATCTTTTTCCTCCAAATCCCAAACAAGAAACTCTTAAGTATTTTAGCCAATAGAGATTTGAAACCTGGTATGTGGAATATGTGGTCCAGAAGTCAAGGCCCAAATACCAGTGCTCCGAGTCTGCATATCCACTGGAGAAGTTGAAGCCCATTGTCTGTGAATCTGTGAGTCCACTGGAGGCAGGCGACCAGAAACAGGCAACCCTCTGATTGAAGGACTACCTATCTGCATGGATGAGGAAGAGGTGGGAGAAATGGGGTTTACTTTGCTGTTGCGTTAGTATGCTGTTCTGCTGAGCATTATGGGCATGCTCTGTTGTCATTGGAATGTGCGGCAAAAGGTGTAGGCTGCCCCCAGATGATAGTTGTTAATACAGATGATACATTTCACTGCATATTTCCAGAGATTGAATTTGCCTGGACCTTGCAAGTCCAAACAGGTCATTGTGGACTGGTGCGTGATAGCACTCGATCAGGGTAATTCATGATACTATTGTATTCTTTACCCTGTTGCTGATGGACAGTTATAACCATTCTATGATTAAGTCACAAGGTTGCTTTTGAATTAATGGATGGGAATGAGTCACTGTGGTTATTCTGGCATTTGTATCATAAGAGTAATAGCACACAATGCTCTGGAGCTCGGTTTCATTTGGGTTGTAAGTGGAGTAGAATTGAAAGTTTGAAAAGCTACCAGGATGAAACCTTCACTTCACCTGTGAACTGTTACACAACAAGAAATGCCAGTAAAGTGAATGGAAATTTGGATAATCCACATCTCCATGATCTCCAAGGAATTTAAAGGAAGCTCTAGTGAATTAAATATAAATGCAGCAAAAGTTAAATATTGGAACATCATTTTAAAAGTTGGAGTACCAATGAGATCAAAAAATATATCTTATGACCTAAATTCTGAATAAAAAGTAATTGGAATAGGCAGATGGCAATGTTTACCTAGAATTGGACAGCATAATTTTTCAACTTTAGAATTTATAGCGGTCAGTGTTTATTTGTGCAGGGATTGGAGATAGTATTGTGAAAGAAATGGAGGATTGTGGGTTCCTAAAGCAGGGTTGATAATGTTAAAAAGTCAAAGGGAGACAACTTCCATTGTATTCCAATTGCTTGTCCAAAATCTGTTCACTGAGGCCCTGATTAAAGTACATCCATCAGTGTAAGCTGCACTATTAAAAAATGACTCAAAAGGAGTGCAGAATAATAGTGCCATGAGGCGATGTGACCTAATATATCTGATCAACACTTTCATTGTGCATTACAAGGGGATGATGACCAACACACCTGACATGTGTATTCAAAGTTCAAAGTTCCATGTAAATTTATTAGCAAAGTACATAGAAGATGTCACCATATACAACCCTGAGATTTATCTTCTAGTGAGCATTTCAGTAAATCCAAGAACCATGATTGAGTCTATCTGTTGTGTTTGTGCACAACTACATATTAATTAAATAGAAGTACAGATGTGGGAGATGACTTTAACTAGTGTATTCATATTGCAGCGAGAAAGAGGACAATGTGGATGTGTGGACAATAGTGCATGCACAGACAAAGGGGGGGCAGGGGTCATTGATCTAAAAGAAATAGATCCATACATTACACTATCAAAGACTGCACCTAACAGGGTGGACAAGCAACCAATGTGCAAAAGGCAATAGACTGCTAATACAAAAACAAATAAAAAATAATTAGAGCTGTGCTTGGACACACAGTCATAAGTATAAAGTGAGTAGAGAAAGGGGCTAAGTACAAAGCCTTGTGGTGCACTTGTGCTGATGGAGATTGTGGTGGAGATATTATTACCAATCTGAAATTAAAGATTTCCTCACTTGAATTTAATTAAATTGGATTTAATTTAAATCCCATTAAGTTCAGCATCAGCAGGGTTCCTGGATACTGTGTTTGGTCAAAAGACATGCTAGATTAAGTAGTGCTGGTAGATACCAAGCTGAGCATGATCGAGCAGATACATAAACAGGCAACCCTGGAGATACTCAACAGATCAGGACTGATCTCTGTGAAGAGCAACAGAGCTAATGTAGATTTCTGGCATCTGCAGCTTTTGTTTTGATTTACATCAATGGGCAGGTTATTGGTGAGGAAGTTCTACTTCATCATTATTGTCACAGGGCTATAATGAGTGATACTGATTGAGCAATAATTAGCCAGCTTTAATTTACAGTTCTTTTCACTGACAGGACTTACCTGGGCAAATTTCCACATTGCTTGGTAGCTTTCACTAATGTAACTGTGCTAGAGCAGGCTGACAAGAAGGATGACTAAATTCTGGAGCTAGTAAGTCATTAATTTAAAGGGAACTGTTCAAGACAGATCATTAACTCTGCACTTCAGGCTCAAAATGTTTGCTAAAGTTTTATCCTTGGTTTCAGTGTTCATGTGGTGGGCACTGCCACTCTTCCACTCCAAAATATATTAAAAACAAGCAGGGGTATTTACCCATATTAACATCCAACCACAGATGTTATATTGCTCTACCATATGGTTTAAAAAAACAAAGGTTTCTTAAATATTTCCAGTTTTGAGCTAGAAGTTGTTCTACCACATTTTAGTGGATGTTAAATAGTGTTTTGACTCATCCTTTCACTGTCCACAATGGACTTCTAAAGATCAATATATTCAATTAAAAGGGTTGCACAATAACATTGTCACGTTTCCCCATGTAATGGCAACTTGTGTCAGCTGCAACACTAAGTACTTCATTTGCATGTTACAAACTCTTGCAGCAATCAGTATTAACCCATTAGGTGCTACCTTAGGAATGAGCTCCTTGGGATACTCTACAATAAAGTAGCAGTTGACTAATTACAAGGAAATGCTGCTGAATGTGCGGATGCTTTATTGAAGGGAAGGTCACAAGGCCAACTTGGGGGCACCTTCTTTGTATGAGAAAGCCACAAAGATTCTTCAGTGCTATAGCCAAATGTTTCCAGCAGGAGATAGCCAAAAGGGTCTCCATTTCTAGATAAGCACAGCCTGTTGTTAGGAGTAGCCTGCAAAGCCAAAAAAGTCCTGATCCTATAGACTGAGGGAAAATTCTTCTCTACCTGAGAATTGTGTTTGGATGACTTTCTCAATGCAACAGTGAACATGGAGAAATGCTGTTTGAGGTAACCAAAGTTTAGTGGACTCAATGAGGATAAACAATAAATGTAAGTTCTTTAAATAAATCAGTTTAAAGACAAGCAAAATTAGTAAAACATATGATTATGCAAGATAATAAGAAACTGTGTTTTTAGACTTGTAAGGTTGAAAAGTCACATGAGAAACATTTTTTTTTGCATAGTGCTTGGGGGAGATTTATGTCAGTAAAGAATAGCTATAACAAACAGTTGCTTCTTCCCACACCTTGCGAGGCATTGCCGTTTGTTTATATCTTTTTATGCGGCTGAGTTGCTAGTTTGATGGTTGACCCAGCACGGATGGAAAACGTACAAGGAGCCAGCTGAATTGGAACCCGCAACCACTCGTCTCAAAGTCCGGTGCAGATGCCTCTACAGCACCAGCTGGATATATAAACAATAGGTACACTAAAAAGCTAGGAGTTGAATATCTCAGTGCAGTGCACACAGGATATTTAGAAGTGGCCATAATATGACTCAACACTGGGTTAAGCCAGTCTTCAACTGCACAGCGTGATTATAGTTGCAGTTGAGTTAAGGGATTTTCAGGTCTTTACCATTCTATTTCAAAATCCATTCTGTATATTGTTCATTAATTATATAAAGCCCATACGTATTAACATTTGCTATGTGGCATTGCTTCCCATAGTGACACAATACAGAAACAAGCCCTTGGGCCACCATCCTCACTGACCAACAAGCATGCATTTACACTAATGCATGCAGTGCAATCCAGTTTATCATTCTCCCCAAATTCTCACAAACTTCCTCTAGATTCCCATTACCTAAACACTAGAGGCAACAGACAGTAGCCAATTAACCTAACTATCTACATCAAAAGGTTGTGATTTTATAGCCTTCTTTCAATAGTCACTTCCTTTGGGAGAGCAGCATTGTCTTTCGGAAGAACTGTAAATTAAAGACCTCAACCCCTCAAGCCAATGATCTGCAGATGCTGGAAATCCAAGTAATGCACACAAAATGCTGGAGGAACTCAGCAGGCTAGGCAGCAGCTATGGAAAAAAATACAGTCAATGCTTCGGGCTGAAAACCTTCGGTAGGACTGGTCAAAAAAACCTGAGGAGTAGATTTTAAAAGTTGGGGGAGAGAGAAACACCAGGTGATAGCTGAAGCCAGAAGGGGGAGGGATGAAGTTGAAGTTGTGGTAAACTATGTATACCTGTCTGGACACGCACCCCCCCCCCCCCCGCCCTGCTGACTGCTCCTGTGGCTCCTCCCACAGACCCCGGTATAAAGGCGATTGGGGCACTGTTCCTCCCTCAGTCTTTGACATGTCGTGCTCCCTTTTCGCTGTTAATAAAAGCCTATCGTTCACCTCCAGTCTCCTAGAGTTATTGATGGTGCATCAGAAGTAAAGAGCTGGGAAGCTGATTGGTGAAAGACAGAAGGCCATGGAAGAAAGAAAAAGGGGGTGGAACACCAAAGGGATGTGATGATGGGTGGGCAAGGGGATAAGGTGAGAGAGGGAAAAGAGGATGGGAAATGTTGAAGGGGAGGGGGTGGCATTACCGGAAGTTTGAGAAATCGATGTTCATGCCATCAGGTTGCAGGCTACCCAAATGGAATATAAGGTGTTGTTCCTCCAACCCAAGTGCAGTCTCCACACAACAGTGGAGCAGGCCATGGATGGACCACAAATCTGTTGACATTGTTAATTTCTGCTTTCCAGAGTTTCTGGGTAAGTTTAAAATCAGATCTACTGTAGTACAATGTTCTCTTTCAGCACCAACTTCTTTCAGCTGTAAATGTAAATCCTGAGTCATCTTCTTTTTAGATGTGCAGCACTTATCAATATTAATCAGCAATTTCATTTAATATCTGAGGAGTCTCTGCTAAGCTCTTCTGGTTTAACATTATTTGCAAATCTAAAGTAGCTACAGTGAGTTTCTGAATCAAAATCAATGATTTAATTGAGAAGCATTATCGATCCCTGGATTGAGTGCTCTAAAACCACTTTCAGCACTTTTCCCTCAGTCTATCTTACAGTGATAAAGTGTGTTTAATGGCAGGTTGATATTTTCCATCCTGTTGGCTTGCTCACTATTTTCAAGACTGATTTCTCACAGTCAAGTGTTTAATTAATAACCCCTGGGAAATCAAGGTATGGTAGCCTTGGTTTGGTTCCTTGATTGTTACTGCCTTTAAGAATACAAGGCACGAAAGGATCTTATTTTCTAAATCCAGGCCAACTTCTCTTTAATGGGTTTACTATTAACCAGAACTTATCCATGACAGAAACAGAAACATGCATCTATTACTGAAAGGGTTGACTTTTTAAATTCATTCTTAGCTGTCTTCCTCTTACAACTCTTCATAAACATGAGTTCATTCAAAATTCCACTTCCCATTTCTCAGCTTCCATCCACCTCTAAAGTACTTTCTGACTTGCAACAGCATTTGGTTAAGCAATGATTTTCTTTAATAATTCTCCTACCTCATTTCATATGCCTCCATGATCTCACCATTTCTGATCTGGTGTCACTGCTATGCTTTCAAACCAATTAGCGACCAGACAGCCTTCCAGACCCAATAAACTCTGCTCAATGAAGACGCTGTCATTCCTCACTACTATCCTTGCTAATACACATCATCTTGCAGTTCCTTTTCATAATAAAGTAAAATGCCACTTCATGCTTTAATAATGTTAGCTTTGACAGCTTTCAGATTTTAAAGGAGCAACTTATGATTTGCAACCTGGAATAGAAGCAGTGAAAAGATGTTTTTTTTAATTTGAATACATGATTGTTAACATGCAAGAAATGTAAATTTAATGTAGCTCAGCAGAGCTTGTCATTGCACCTTGAAATTGGAGACAACTCTGGGGTTTGCAAAACTGCAAATTGCAAACGTGAAAAAATATTTCCAGAAGATGAAGTTGCTGCCAGTGTTTCAGTGCACCTCCAAAGGCCATGCTTGTGACCTCCGGCATTGGAAGCAAGATAAATGATTAAAAGTGAGATTAAATGAAGCCATTTACTAACAAGTTCTTCACTAAAACACCCTGAATATGAAGCAAGCCACAATAAATATTTAGGAAAGCATTTTGACCTAAAAATCTACCTTAAGTATGCACATGTAATTTTTGTTCATAAATACTTCAAAATAAAAGTTTTCTTTGATCTCAAATGCTTATTTATACTATTTCAGCTTTGATCCTACACTATTCTTTACTGAGAATACAACAAGCTGCTCAAAAACATAATTAGATATTGGGCCTCTGACTTCTTGATTTGTGGGATGTGAGTAATTGAATCACATTGAGGAGTGGTGACTACTCAGCCAGCTACTAACATCACAGCTGACAGTTGTAAGAGATCTTCTTGATCTCATGCCTCATAGCAGCAGGGTTTGGAAAAGGGGAAGTCTCTCATTAGTTCTTTACAGGGAATTTTCTTTAATGTCAGCAGCAAATGATGTTGCAATTTTGGGCGAATATATTTTTGTGTCTTTATTAGATAGTCTTACACAGATAAAAATATCAAGGTTTCCTAAACTGATGTATTACAGTAATGCATTATTATAGATTATCCAAAGAGCATTCCAATCTAAACATCATACTTTTCATTGTCAAATTTGTTTGTAGAAAATATCAAGCCACTTTAGGATGTATCGTGTTCCAGTACTGCTTTATGTCCAAGTACATTAGATGTCATGCCATGTAATATGATCTGCTCCATTATACATCAATCTACCCTTTGGATTCCTGGCACATTGCCAATCTTAGATTTAAGTCAGATTTACAACCTAAATGTTAATATGGTAAACATTATAACTCCTGCACAGTATACAGTAGATCTGAAGAAACATTGGAACGAGTTTGATTCTGAACCTTGACTTCTGCCAGTTGTGGCACATACTTACATTTTCACAGCTGATATGTATACACAAGCCATTCATACAACGATCAGTAATTTCTCATTTCACCAGCTTTGTCTAACCTGCAAAACACATACAGGTTTTCTTCTAGATTGCTACATTGATGCAGTGCTGCTCGTTTCAATTGGCCTCTAATACATAGATGAATTTTCAGAAGCATGTTAATACATTCCTGGTTTTGTGCTTAAGAAGTTAAGTTAGATTAGATTTGATTAACTTTATTTGTCACATCTACATCAAAATATGCATTGAAGTGAGTCACATGCATTGTCAAATCACCAAAGATTGTGCCGGGCAGGCCACAAGTGTTGCCGGAATTCCAGCACTAAGACTGGATGCCCACAGCTCACCAACTCTAACTCAAACCTATACATAAGAATATAAGAAATAGGAGCAGGAGTAGGCCATCTGGCCTGTCGAGCCTGCTCTGTCATTCAATATCATGGCTAATTTGGCCATGGACTCATTTGCACCTACCTGCCTTTTCCCCAAAATTTTAATTCCCCTTCTATGCAAAAATCTATCCAACCTTGTTTTAAATATATTTACTGAGGTAGCCTCCACTGCTTCATTGGGCAGAGGATTCCACAGATTTACCACTTTCAGGGAAAAGCAGTTCCTCTTCATCTCCATCCTAAGTATACTCCCTTGAATCTTGGAGCCCTGTCCCCTAGATCTAGTCTCACCTACCAGTGGAAACAATTTTTCTGCCTCTATTTTATCTATCATCTTCCTAATTTTATATTTCTATAAGATCTCCTCTCATTCTTCTGGATCCCAGCAAATACAGTCCCAGGTGATTCAATCTCTCCTCATAGTCTAACCCTCTCATCTCTGGAATCAACCTGGTGAACCTCCTCTACACTGCCTCCAAAGCCAGGATATCCTTCTTCAAGTCAGGAGACCAGAAATGCGGTCAGCACTCCAGCTGTAGCCTCACTAGTACCCTGTATGGTTGCAGCATAACCTTCCTGCTCTTAAATTCAATCCCTCTAGCAATGGCCAACATGCTATTTGCCTTCTTGATAGCCTGCTGCACCTGCAAACGAACCTTTTGTGATTCATGCACAAGCACTCTCAAGTCCCTCTGCACAGCAGTATGCTGCAATTTTTTTTTACTATTTAAATAATAATCTGCTCTTCAATTTTTCCTTCCAAAGTGGATGACCTTGCATTTACCAACATTGTACTCCATCTGCCAGACCCTTGCCCACTCACTTAACCTATCTATATCTCTCACTGCGGACACTCCTTATCTTTTGTAGAATTTGCTTTTCTGCTCAATTTAGTATCACCAGCAAACTTGGTTACACTACACTCAGTCCCCTCATCCAGATCATTAATGTATATCGTGAACAGCTGCAGGCCAAGCATCAACCCCTGTGGCATACCACTCACCACTGACTGCCAACCAGAGAAACACCCATGTATCCCAACTCCCTGCTCCCTATTATTGAACCAATCTGCTATCCATGCTAATACATCACCCCCAATTCTATCTTATGGCTAAGTCTTTTATGCGGCAGCTTATCGAACACCTTCTGGAAATCCAAGTAAATAATGTCCATCTGTTTCCCTCTGTCCACTGTGCTTGTTTTATCCTCAAAGAACTCCAGTAAGTGTGTCAAACAGGACCTGCCTTTGCTGAATCCATGCTGTGTCTGCCTGACAGATCCATTTCTTTCCAGGCACTGCATCTGCCTGATGGATTGATTTCTTTTCAGAAATCTTTGGAATGTGTGAGGAAACTGGAGCACACAGAAAAAAATCCACGACATCATGGCAGTAATTAACCCTGAACTTCCAGCCAGTGCTTTTGTGTTAACCTAATCGCTACACCACTGTGTTGCTCTTCAGCTCTTAACAGTGCATAAAAATATTGAGTGAAAATAATGTTCATACTTCTCCAGTTTACACCATATGTTTCACTGTATGCAGAACTACACTAATGTTTGCATCATCAATCAAACATGAGATACAGTTGTTAACAATAGAAACAAAATATCTCTTAGAGGAACCTTTTCGAATTAGAGATATCACAGGACTGTTGTGCTAACCTACAGCAAAAGAGATTTCAGTGTGTCCACAGATAATCATTTTCTAAGAAAATACAAACATATTTTGGAACATTTCACTAGTATGAATGTATTTTCCATCTCTTGTGTGTGGAAAGGTTATTTCAATGGTCAGCTCTCACTTTCTAATCGAATCAATAGATACACAACTCATGGTTAAATCAATTTCTGCTTTTGAGATTAGGAAATAGCAACATAGAAAGCCTACAGCACAATACAGGCCCTTCGGCCCACAAAGCTGTGCCGCACATGTCCTTACCTATGAATTTACCTAGGGTTACCCATAACCCTCTATTTTTCAAAGCTCCATATACCTGTCCAAAAGTCTCTTAAATGATCCTGTTGTATCCGCCTCCACCACCATCGCCGGCAGACTATATCTTAAGGAATATGCAAGATCTATGTCAGACTGCAGCTACTTTCTTGCGCTATATGTCTGTGCATATCTATATCTATCTATCTATCTACCTATCTACTGCATATATGTACACTGTGCAAAAGTCTTAGGCAGACACGTATAGCTTTGGTGGCTAAGACTTTGGCACCATACTGCAGTAATTTTATGCATTGCACAGTACAACTGCAAAAAAAAATCATGACATATGTGAATGAAAATAAATCTGATTCTGATATGGGTCTCCGTTGTGGACTGAAAGTGGGAAAGTAGCAGGGAGACAGGAATCCTGTTTGGGAAAAGGGGGAGGGAGAGGGGAGTCCCAGAGAGACATTCTGCAATCATCAATAAACCAATTGTTTCTATTCAAATGATTTTGTCTGGGGTTTCACGGCTGGGTGTGTCTGCACCCATGTCATTCCCCACCAGTGGCATTCCTTCTCTGTCACTTGTCCCACATGCCTCTTGTGCCACTCCACCTTCACCATTCTCAACATCCTTTGCTCCCGCCAGATTTACAAACTTGTTCTCTGTTACTCTTTGACAAGTACAGTACTGTGCAAAGGATTTAGGCACCCATGCTATATTTATGTGCCAGACTTTGCTCAGTAATATATATATATATATAGATAGATAGGTACTTGATTTTCTGGCAGAGAGGTAACCAGCAGCATTAAAATAAATAGATGCCTTCTAGCAATAGTCTGGTCAGAGAAAAGAGCAAGTGGTTAATTAAAAAACTATTGCTTCAGGAATTGTGCTCTAACTGGTTTTCCAGATTTCTGTGATGCACATTAATGAAATATACTTATCTGTAAGACCCAAAAAGAATCACCTTAGGCTTCAGAATGCAATTACTCCCCTGTTTCCTTGCACTTGTATGATTGGTATTCTACATCAGCACCATTGAGTATGCTAACAGAAGAAAACGGAGTGGATGACACCGCAAAGTATCATATATCTAGCATATTTGCTCAAATCAATCCAACTTCTATAAGAAATTAATAAAGATGTATAAAATTAACTTCTAGCTTTCATTATATATTTTATATAATATGTAAAATATCAAAGATAAAGAAACTGGGTCTTGTTTGATTAGAGTTAAAAAATAGTGAAATTCAATAGCAAGGTTAAAATCAGAAAAGTCTACCGCAGGCAGTAAGACACTATTTACTATGAAAGGAGAAAAGGTTATGCTTACCTTCAAAAGAACAAAAATAATATTTTCAAGGATTTCATTTCAATGAGACAAAGTATAGTTAGATATTACTATTCGTGTGGCAGCACCCTCTTTATTATTATTTGCTATATCATAATGAACAAACCTGTATATGCTACATGATGAACAAACTCTTGAAAGTTTCATTTATAACAAATTCATTCACTTCATGAATACTTTGTTAATTTGTAAAATAAATCCAAATAAATCCAACTACGGTAAATTGGTAGTGCAAGTGGTATTCTGTATGTTCACATTTTCCAATAGGTGCCTATAATTCTGAACAATCACTATTTTAATTCTTCACTCACTCCAAAAGCTAATACACACTGAAAATAACTTCCTGGTTAATTCTTTACCTCATATGTTACACTAAAAACTTACAACTCAAATGCTTCTTTTTCAAAACAATTTTGGAATGCAACAAATTTCATCACATATGTCAGTAATATTAAGGATTATTGAGGAGCTATGGCATTTGAATATCAGATGTCAATTCAAATGAGAATCAGTCTTCAGTTCTCAATGTAAATTACAAGCAGCAATTAATTTGAAGTTAAAAGGACACCTTTGCAAATAAGCAAACAAGAGAAAATCAGCATTTGCTGGAAATCCAAGCAACACACACTCACACACACACCCCACAACCCCCCCCCCACCCCCACCCCCACCTCCACCGGAGGAACTCAGCAGGCCAGGCCCTCATCCATGGAAAAGAGACCAGTTGATTTTTCGGGCCAAGACCTTTCATCAGGACTGGAGAAGAAAAGATGAGGGATCAGATTAAGAAACTGGGGAGAGGAGAGGAAGGAACACAAGGTGATAGGTGAGACCTGGAGGGGTGAAGTAAAGAGCTGAGAGGCTGAATGGTGAAAGAGATAGAGGGCCAGAGAGGGGGGATCTGATAGGAGAGGACAGAAGGCCATGGAAGAAAAAAAATGGGGAGAACCAGAGAGAGGTGATGGGCAGATAAGGAGATAAGGTGAGAGAGGGAAATGGGAATAGGGAATGGAGAAAGAGAGGGGCAAGCATCTCCGGAAGTTTGAGAAATCAATGTTCATGCCATCAAGCTGGAGGCTACCCCCAGTCAGAATACAAGGTGTTGCTGAGGTGTGGCCTCATCACAAACAAGCAATACTATTTGTGTAGTACAGGCTGGCCCATTGACTAAGAGATTTGTTTTGCAAAATGGTGTCCATGAGACATTTGCATATGCATCAGCCATACATTAAAACATCAAAGCAGGCAACTACAGCTAAGTTATTTGACCTGAAAGGAACCATTTGTCAGACACAAGATACTGAAATAAACAATGTCATTGTAACTATGAAAATTGTACTGAATCACTGGTCGTACTTCTGATCTTAAGGGTATAAGAATTTGATGTGCTTTGAGTTTGTGAGACTCTATTGAGAGTGTCTCCATGAGCATGGCTGCTTGTCTTGATGAAGTCTTCCATCTCCACAACTTCTCCAATTTCTCCACTGACAGTCATAACAAATGATATTAACCCTGCATCTGATTCTATTTCAGTGCCTTTGACATCTTCCATATTCATTTAGACTGTGGATGTTTCCATTTTTGCTTCATTAACTTTGTTTGATGGTGCTTCTGAATGCTAGTAGACATTCCGCATCAGCCTGTGTTATTCCAGTGGTTTTTTGTTAAAGTGTCATCATAACCTTATTCAGAATAGTTACAAATTAATACAGTGTTTCCACTCATCCAACTACAAGATAGTTCAGTTAGTAAAAGTTCTCCCTTAATTGCTCTTCAACCTTGCTACTTGTATCGATTTATTTCTATTGATTTACTACTGTCACACATACCAAGATACAGTGAAAAGCTTGCCTTGCACGCTGTTTATATAGATCAAATCATTGCACAGTCCATTACATTAGAATAAGATAATAGCAAGACAAAATAAAGTGTAAAAGTTACCAAAAAAGTGCAGTGTAGGTAAACGCTAAAGTGGAAGATCATAACAAGGTAGATTGTGAAGCCAAATGTCCATCTTATCATGCAAGAGGCCCATTCAAGAGTCTGATAACAGTGGGATAGATGCCTTCCTTGAGCCTGTTGGTACGTGCTTTCAGACTTGGTGTATCTTCTGCCTAATGGGAGAGGGGAGAAGATAAGTTATCCAGTTGGGTAGGATATTTGATTATGCTGGTTGCTTTACTGGGCACTAAGAAGTTCAGATGGAGTCCATATAGAGATGTCTGGTTCTTGTGCTGAGCAGTGTCTACAACCCTCTGTAGTTTCTTATGGTCTTATGTAGAGCATTTGCCATACCAAGCTGTTATGCATCTAAACAGAACACTTTCTATGATCCGTTGAAAAAATTGGTGGGAATTGACGGTGACATGCCAAATTTCTTTAGCCTTCTAAGGAACTGAAGGCATTGATAAACTTTCTTGGATGTGTCATCTATACGGTTAGACATTATTGCAAGTTATAATGAACTTTAGGTATATTTTTTTCAAATTGCATTAGCAGCCTAATGTAAATTAATAAAATAATTGTGTTTGTCAATTTGTGTGTCAAGTCTATGAAATCATACTGAGCTTTCAGGATCTTACAAACATTCAAGTGGATGGAGCTGTGTGAAAAAGGCTGGATTCATTTACGTCTCGAACAGGGGTTCCCAACCTTTTCTATGCTATGGGGCCTTACCATTAATTGAAGAATCTGTGGACCCCAGGTTGGGAACCCTGATCCAGAATGTGAATTCATAAAATTTATTCCTATTTTTATGTATTGATAGATATTATTTCATTTGTGTAATAAAATCTGAGTATTTAATTTATTTAAAATATGTTATGCCATGACCTTCTCTTTAGTAATTGACACAATTAATTTGTACAACTTGAAATGTGAAAAGGTTCAGATTCAGCACAGTGATTTGATATTAATATATTTCATATTGTCTGGGAATGCTATAAGGGATTCTATATTTTATTTATTAAAACAACTATACTGGCTGGTAAATTCTATAAATGTTACATGATGCTTAGGAAAGGTCGTCAAATGATCTGAGAGACATGTTTATGTCTTTCTTAATCTTATTGTGTGACTCCCAGTAGAGGTTAACCTGTTGGCCTGGATACACGTGTTTGCTTCTTGTATCAGGTTGACAATTTCTTAATTGTGATTGAAAGAACAATTATAATTGATAGAGAAACATTGTGCCAACAATCTACCTGAAATGCATCACTATTCACTCAGACACCACTGAGGTCATAAAAAAAATCACAATGATTTTATAACAATTCAAACGATACAAATCTATTAGAAATGTTTGAAAAAGTAGTTTAATTAGCTAGCAAAGAATATTCAGTTATAATTTACATGTTTTTTCTTAGTCTATAAATAGAAATAGAGATTAACTGTGATATTGATTATAACTCAGTAAAAGATTTGCAGAACATAAGCTAAGGTAGAGGCTTTCAAAATCTAGATGCTAACATCAAGTGTTGTGTTGCTGAATAACGCGTATATTAGAAAATCCACTTTTGAACAAATAGCATAATGATAGAGTATCGAAGCATAAATGCCACTGTTTGGATGGCACTTTGTCCCTTGAAGTGTCTCCAATAATTCCCATGACCTGCTAACATTTCTAGCACTTATTATTTATACACTGCAGTGTTTCTTCTAGGCCACAGGATTTCTGAAGAGGGAGAGGTACCAGAGTAAGGGAAACTTTTACTTGGCAAAGTATCATGGCAGATTCAATAATTTGACCCTTAGCTTTCAGAGAATTGCCAGGCTATATTGTAAGCTTTAAAAATGTTTAGCTTACACAGTTCTTCCAGATCACAGAACCACCACACAGCCGCGCGTGTACATACACACACACACACACACACACACACACACTCACACACACACACATCTGTAACTCTGTATTGTGTCATAATAAATCATTAATCATTTATCACATACTCCAACTGCTGAGTCCACCTCTTTTTAAATAACTAATCCCAAATGATTTTGTAGAAAGAAAGGATTGCAATCTATTTACAAAACAAGATAAAATCCATCACATGTGGTTCTTTCTCAGGCTTCAGCATTTCCAAACCCATCACTTTCCAAAAGGTAGTAACAGAACTCCGAGCTGAACTGCACTGAGGCATACAATTACAATCTTAACCTATTCATTTTCACTTTTCCTTTTTCATCTGATTTTTAATTCCTTAATCCCTTGCCGGTTTATCTGTCATTACTTTTCCTTGTTGTCATAAATGCACCTCACAGATGGAACTGAGTCCTTGCACTGTACTTCTACTGCAAAACAACCGATTCAATAAGTAAACTTGATTCTGACTTTGTCAGAAGTGAAAACAGAAAGAAGTGGCTCAGCAGGCCAAGCAGCATCTGTGGGAAGAGAAAAGATTAACATTGTTGGCATAGTAATGCAGCTGGTAAAGTTGCTGCCCCACACCTGGCTTCCAGTGGAATTTGTACATTCTCCCTGTGACCAAGTAGTTTCATCCACTTGCTCTGGTGTCATCCCACGTGCCACATCCCAAAGACATGTGGATTGGTACGTTAACCGGCCACTGTAAATTGTCCCTTTTTGTGTGAGTGAGGAATAGAACTCAGGAGAAACTGACGAGGAAGTGGAGAAAATAAATTGAGATTAGTGTAAACGTGTTCTAGGTGATTGCTGTGCACTCAGTTGGCCGGTGGACCTGTTTCTGTGCAGTAAGTTTGAATGATGTAGATCGGACCACAAAAGCTGAACTTTATTTCTCATTTCAAACTTCGAAGTAAATGTATTATCAGAGTATCATTATTTATGACCTTGAGATTCACAGATGCTTTCATACCTGCTGGATGCTTCCAACGTTTTCTGTTTTGTATTTCTGATTTCTAGCATCTGTGGTATATCAAGCGGTAATAAATCAAAGCAACTGGACTTGCTGTGTTGTCCAGAAGCTATTTTGCCAGTCATCCAAGTGGCTTCTTCAGTTCGGATCCATAGTGGGTAGTTTGCAGCTTATAAACTGATTTGTTTAAAGGTATAGCAATCACATGAGGGTCGTTAAAAGTCATCAAGGTAATGAGAGGATCATTAGTCTTGTCTTTGCATGAATGGAAGTGTGAGCTGTTGTGGAGGTGCCAGGGTAGAGGAGTTAGGACAGCATTGTAAGTAGCTGATCCCATCTATTCTATAAACAGCAGAGCTCATCCCCTCTGTTCAGGGACGGGTTTTCCAGTTTGAAAAAGGTGGCTCCTTTAACTCCTCTTTCAAACCAACTGCCCCTCCCATCAAAAATGTGCATATTGTTGTCATTGAAGGAGTGTTCCTTGTCCTTTAGGTGTTGTTATACAGCAGAGCCTTGACATGGTCCTCCTATGTTTGGGCCATCCATTTGTGGCGTGGTTGTTTTGACTCACTGTTATACAGATCTGTGCAGTTTCCATTGCATTGGATAGCATATACAATAAAGACTAATGACCCTCTCATTATCTCTATGACTCTTAATGACCTTCGTGTGATTGCTGAACCTTTGAACAACGCACAGAGTTTATAAGCCAGAAAACTACCCACCATGGTTCAGAAGTGAAGAAGCCTCTCGAAAGAATGACAAAACATCTTGTAGACAACACAGCACATCCAGTTGCTTTGATTTACCACTGCTTGTTAGACAATGAACTGGATGACTGAGAGCTTTCATAGACACACAGCATCTGCAGTGTTTTTTCAATTAATGTGAGTTGGACAGACAAATGCTCTAGAATTTCTGTACCTCATCTGAAAGGATATGATACAAAGCCCCAATACCATCAAAACACTCAGACATTTCATCATGGCCCAGATCTTCCTGACCTGGTACACGGCCCAGAATTGATACTCACAGATTACTCTTAACCTGTTCAAGGATCCGAATCAGGCTTAATATCGCTGACATATGTCATGAAATTTGTTATTTTATGGCATAAATACATAATTAAAACAGATTAAATTAAGAAAGTAGAGCGAAAAGAGAGCACAAAAGAGAAAAAGTATCATTGGATAGTGTAATGGGTTCAATTGGATAGTGTAATGGGTTCATTGTCCATTCAGACATCTAATGGCAGAGGGAAAGATGCTGTTCCTAAAACATTGAATGGATGTCTTCAGGCCCCTATACCTGCTCCTTGATGGAAGCAGTGAGACGAGGCCATGTCCTCGGTGATGGTGCCATTTGAAGATGCTTTCGGTGCTGTGGGGGCTGGTGCCTATGATGGAGCTGACGGAATTTGCTACTTTCTGCAGCTATTTCTGATACTGTGCTGTGACCCCTCTAGAGCAAATGGGGATGCAACCAGCCAGAACGCTTTCCACAGTATCTCTGTAGAAATTAGTTAGAGTCTTTGTTGTCATACCGCGACTCCTCAAACTCCTAATGAAATATAGCCACTGTTATGCCTGCTTTGTAATTGCATTGAAATGTTAGGCCCAGGATAAATCTACAGAAATGTTAACACCAGGAACTTGAAACTGCTCACCCTTTCCACTGCTCATCCCTCATTGAAGACTGGTACGTGCTCCCTCAACTTCCCCTTCCTGGAGTCCATAGTCAATTCCTTAGTCTTACTGATGTTGAGTGTGAGGTTGTAATTGTGACACCATTCAACCAGCTGATTTGTCTCAGTCCTGTACACCTCCTCGTCATCATATGAAATTCTGCCAGCAATCGTTGTGACCTCGGCAAATTTATAGTGTCCGAGTTGTGCCTAGCCACAAATCATGGATGTGGAGAGAGTAGATCACACCCCTACTCCTAAGAGAAGCTTGCTATAAACATTGTGAAAGATCTTTAGTATATCTGCAATCATTGACATTTAAGAACTATTAACACGGAAATAAATAATTTAAGTATTAAAATTCTGAAAAATTAAAAATTACTAAATGTCAACTGGAAGCACCTGTAGCAGTTATAAATAATTAAATTACAAAACTAATGCAAAAATAATCATTTTAGGAAATAACAAACTTTGATCCTAGACTGAAGAACAGCAATTCCTTTGAAATCAACAGGCTCTTAGATCCTTTCCCAGGACATGTAGTGTTTCATCAAGACTGGGCTCCACCTGGGATCAGAATTCAGTGTGAGAACTGTGTAAATAAATGGAATTTCAAATCTGTCATTAAACCTGAGGCAAAGGAATGCTTATGATGAATGAAGCCAGCCGAAGGGCCTGTACTATGCTGTACTATGTTCTATGTTCTATTGTTTAAGTGATACAGTCACAAGTGCATGAACCATAAGAGAAGAAATAGATCACTAGAGCCCTCTTGCCTTTCAGTCATTCTGTATGATCATGCCTATCTGCCCAGGCTTCATTTCCTCTTATGTGCCGGTTTTCACAGTCACAAGTACTGATCTTTTAAAATTTACCTACTTTCTCTTTAATTTCCTATAGTGATCAACTCTTCACTACCCTTCATGGTTGCAACTTCCAGAGATCCATTTACCTCTGCAGTAAAAAATGATTTTTGATTTTGATTTTGATTTTTGAGTATCTTGATTTTTAATGACTGTCTGCTTATCTTGTAATGACTGGAGATTGTTCCCTTTAGTTCACTGGGGGAGTGGGAGGATGGATGGTGAATTAAAGTGACAGGCAACTGGAACTCAGTATCTCCCATACAATCTGCTTATCAGTCACTAACTACATTTTGGTAATTTGGTGAGTCACATGAAAGTGATTGGCAGAGGATGCACTTCTTGCAGCAGTTCGTAACATTCCATCTCCCACAAAACATAGTAGTTCAATTTTACATTGCCATCATAGAGAATGTCCTCACATCAGCCATTACTGTCTGGTTTGGTGCAACATCCTCTCACAGTATTTAAAATCTATAGTCAGCTGTCTGGTCAGCAGAAAAGGTCATTGTGGCAATCTACCTTTACTGCAGGTCTTGTGCTGTGTGTGTCCAGGACAAAGAAGCAGGCCGAAAAAGTCATTGCAGACACTACCCACCCTGCAAAATGCCTTTTCAAAAAGCTCCCTTCTGGAAAGCAGATTTCACACCTTCTTAAAGGTTCCTACCCCCAGGCAGTTAGTCAGTTTCGCCATTCTAGTTGGCCTCCTTCCTGCCCTGTCTGTCTGTCACTGCATTGCACTGTGACCACTTTATAATACTGATAACATTGTAAATATAAGCTAGTATTTATGTATCTTTGCACATTTTATTCCGTATCAGTACTTTAATATCCAACTTTAATTGCATATTTTTTTTATTCTTTATAATTGTTGAATGCTGTTTTTTTTTGTTGCATGTTGTGCCCTGTCCAACATATTGCAGCAAATTTCTATTACATGTAACTGTATACAGTGAATAAAGGTAATCCTTGATCCTTGGGCAGGTGATTTGCTATCTTATCTGAAATGATTGTTTGATCCATGGGTAGTGTTGAGGGATGAGTTAAAAGATTTGATGTTTCATTTTCTGCAGTTGTATCTCCAAGTAAGGGAAGGGGTTACAGCTGGTGGAGCTGAGAAGCCATTTGTGCAGTCAACAGTCCTTTCAAGTTCTGAAAGGGGGGATGAGGGGAAATTGTGTTTGGTAGTAGAATCTTGTTGAAAGCGGTGGACATTGCAGACGATGATCTGTTGAATCCAAAGATTGGTGGTGTGGAAGATGAGAGCCAGAAAGAACTTATCCTTGCTCTGATTGGGAGGAAGGTGGGTGAGACCAGAGGTGTGGTGACTAGACAAAACATACTTCCACCTATATAGATGGGTAGGAATGGTTCAGGAAAAAAAGGAGGACATCTCAGAGTGGTTAACATGGTGGAGAAATGAAGCTAAGATCATCCGAATAAATGTTGGTGATCCCAAGAGCCAACACATGGAGGAGGAGAGATCAATTATTGAGAAAGCACCAGGATGACCGTGCATGGGATTTTAAAGTGTTATATTTTTGAAATGTTTGAGTTTTGCAAAAGAATTCTGCTAAAAGTTAATAGTGTAGTTGGTTCTACAATTAATCAAGTACTGTGTATTCAAATCATCATTATAACCACTTAATTGAATGTATAATTGCGGCTTGATATTTGGAGCCATTAAAAGTTAAAAAACTCACAAACTTACATATATGGTAAAATGCTTTCCCATAGAGGGAGCTATTGTAATAGATCAGAAATACCTTTGAGCAAATCAGGAACTCAGATTCGTGTATTAATTTACCATATTATTTTTGTCAGATGTGCTAGATTTTGTTGCTGGAGATCAATAAAAGTTAGGTCCCTTGGACAATAGAAACACACACACAATTGAAATACTAGATAAACAGAAATGCTTTAGTATAGAGGTTTAATTTTGATGAAAAATACTGTTTTGGTATTCAATGCCAAAGGAAAAGTAAAGTTATTTGACAAATGGAGTATAATTTTGAAAACAAATTGAATACCATGTAAAAATGCTTGAAAATAAAAGTTATATCCTGAATGTTGATAGCTTTTTGATAAATATGAGAAGTGATGATTTATATATACTCTTATCATTTGCTTTACCATTAGCTGCACTGTTGTCCTAATAATCAGTTATTCTGCTGTTTTGGCAGATCATATAGTGATTCAATTTCATATCAATGACTAAGTAATGCATTATTTTAAGTTAATTTGATACCAGGATACCAGAAGGTAACATTGATTACAATGCTTTAACCTTGACTGTATAGTTAATATTCTTGTGTATCAAATGCCTCAATGTAAAATCCTCTCTTCAAATCCATCTTGTTAATAGAAGAAGTAAACAGTAGAATTTATAAACTGTATGTCCTATTGATGCAAATGCAATTTGCTTCTCCTACTAAGACTAAAAGCTTATCAGATGGAAGGGGATATTTTGGGTACCTATATGCAGAGCTCATTCATCAAAGAGAGAATGCAATTAGTAGCTGTAGAATAACAAGGAGTTATATTGTATTGGTATTGTTTCTAGCACAGTAATTTGGGGCAGTTCAGGACCAGGTTTGTTACGGTACGCACCTGACTGCTCCAGCTTCCAGGGTCTTGGTTCTCCGATTCTCCAGAGCAGAGATAGCTGGTACAGTCCCTTTAAAGATTGGAGACCATACTTTGGCACCAAGATTTGGTTATTTAAAGAGCACCTGAACTCAGTTTTGGTATTTAACTGTGAACTCAACTTTGGTTCAGTATGCGATTGCATATAGAATGTCTCATTTGGATTTTCATCTAGCATTTAGTCAAGAGCCCTGTTCTCTTCTCACTCACAAAATAATGTGGGCTGCCTTAATGACTATTGCCCAGTAGCACTCACACTAACAGTGATGAAATGCTTTGAGAGGTTGGTTATGAATCGACTCAACTCCTGCCTCAGCAAGGAGCTGGACCCATTGCAATTTGCCTATCGCCACAATAGGTCAATGGCAGGCGCCATCTCCATGGCTCTCCACATGGCCTTAGACCACCTGGACAACACAAACACCTACATCAGGATGCTGTTCATTGACTGTAGCTCAGTATTTAATACCATCATTCCCACAATACTGATTGAGAAACTGCAGAACCTGGGCCTCTGTACCTCCCTCTGTAATTGGATACTTGACTTCCTAACCAGAAGACCACAGTCTGTGTAGATTGGTGATAACATATCCTCTTCCCTGATGATCAACACTGGCGTGCCTCAGGGGTGTGTGCTAAGCCCACTGCTCTACTCTCTCTATACCCATGACTGTGTGGCTAGGCATGGCTCAAATACTATCTACAAATTTGTTGACAATACAGCCATTGTTGGTAGAATCTCAAGTGGTGACAAGAGGGTGTACAGGAGTGAGATATGCCAACTAGTGGAGTGGTGCTGCAGCAACAACCTGGCACTCAACGTCAGTAAGACGAAAGAGCTGATTGTGGACTTCAGGAAGGGTAAGACGAAGGAACACATACCAATCCTGATAGAGGGATCCGAAGTGGAGTGAGTGAGCAGCTTCAAGTTCCTGGGTGTCAAGATCTCTGAGGACCTGGTCCCAACACATTGATGTAGTCATAAAGAAGGCAAGACACCGGCTATAATTTATAAGGAGTTTGAAGCGATTTGGCATGTCAACAAATACACTCGAATACTTCTATAGTTGTACCATGGAGAGCATTCCGACAGGCTGCGTCACTGTCTGGTATGGAGGGGCTACTGCACAGGACTGAAAGAAGCTGCAAAAGGTTGTAAATCTAGTCAGCTCCATCTTGGGCACCAGCCTACAAAGAACCCAGGACATCTTCAGGGAGCGGTGTCTCAGAAAGGCAGCATCAATTATTAAAGACCTCCAGCACCCAGGGCATGCCCTTTTCTCACTGTTACCATCAGGTAGGAGATGCAGAAGCCTGGAGGCACACACTCAGTGATTCAGGAACAGCTTCCTCCCTTCTACCATCTGATTCCTAAATGGACGTTGAAGCTTTGGACACTTCCTCACTTTTTTTAATATATGGTATTTCTGTTTTTGCACACTTTTTAAATAATCTATTCTATATATGTGATTGATTTACTTGTTTACTTATTAGTATGTTTTATTTTATATATTACTATTATTATTTTTTCTCTCTCTGCTAGATTATGTATTGCGTTGAACTGCTGCTCTAAGTTTAAACATTTCATGTCACATGCTGGTGATAATAAAACTGATTCTGATTCTAGTCTCGGATACTCCGGCACTTTGCTCCTTACCACCTTCACCCATGCTTCGTCACAAGGCTTTATTTCTTATCAATAAATTTGGCTTGTATGGAACACTCTGGTTCTTTCTGCTGCGTAAGTCTAGGAAAGACAATCTCCAGTTTCGCCAAACGTGGGAGATAGAGGTGCAAGCCCCCAAATCCCTCTGTTTGTGTGGATGCTGCGTGATTTGTGACCTTGTTACAAATAAGTACCATGAAATAACAGACTGTACACAGCATACTATTAAAAGATTTAGTTTTACAATTCTTAATTTGACTATAGGGTTAGTAAAGGTAAAACAAAAAGAAATACAAAGGGCCCAGTTTAATAAAACAGTCTAATGTGTACAAGTTGGAGCTCACGGTTTCCCCTTCATCCATCCTCCTTCGATCTCCCTGGGCTTCGCTGAATTACGGCCCCACTCTAGGTCAACTCCTACAACCTCTTCTCTCCGGCGTCTTCTTTCTTCTTCCCCAATAAAGCCTCAAGCTTAACTTTAGTGTCCCTCACTGGAGAAACCTCCTCTAAATCTAGCCATCCTAATTGGATGGATGCAGCTCTCCTCTCTCTAATCTCCAACAGTAACCCAAACAAGCAGCGTACACAGAACAGAGCAGCATACCCGAGAAAAAAAAATATGAACCATCTGTACCAGACCATACCAGGAAATGGCAAGGTTTGATTTTAAAGAGAACATCAAATTCATGTACTATAATCACAAAAATGGCAAACAGCAGATGCTTATGATGGTTAAAACATTTTTAGTCATGTTGCTTTATGTCTAGTAGGAAGATCCACTGTGATAAGGAGTGTAAGAGGTGAGTAACATGGGTGTATTGAAGATGAATCTAGGTAAAATAACATGGGATGTACGATATTAATTTTTCTCAATGATTAAGGAATGGGTCGAGAAAGTTAGCAGCTTTATTTGCTCAAAATGAAGTGACAGTCATTGTAATTATCACAAGGTACTGCAAAATCAACGTAATGACTGTGACAATTCTCTCAAAACTGATTGATCAGAAACAAATAAACAGTAAAATATCTCAACATCATACCTGATCAGCTGTGTTCTTATTTTGGCCATTTCTCTTCTTACGTTAATCCAAAGCTAACATTAAGAATCCACCTCAAAGAAGTTTCCACTAGCTGCCTGCTTTCTATCCTTGTTAATAAAATTTAATGCCCTGTTTTAAGGGATTGCAGTTTCCCCCCTCCATCAGTATCCTAATGACCTCAGCCTATCAATAAATCAATCACAAATCAACTCCTTGATTTGGTTATGTAGTTGTAACCCCTTCCTCATCTTTGACCTTAGCAGAAGCAGCTTCTTTTACTTAAAAAAAGAATAGTCTCAACTACTCTTTGTTTCCTTAAATGATTTCCTCCTGACGCAAAATATTGCATCAGGTAGTGATTAATTTGCAATGTTATTACATCACATCGTTACTATTTTTGCATAAGAAATACACAAAGTCATCTACTCCCTACTCTACTACTTATACACTAATGACTATATAGGCCAACTACAAGTTTGCAGATGATACCGTTGTAGTGGATAGTACCTTAAATAATAATGGGTTGGAGTACAGGAGGGAGATAGAGAGCTCAATAACATGGTGTCATAGCAACAAGCTTTCCCTCAATGTTAGCAAAACAAAAGAGCTGGTCATTGATTTCAGGAAGGGGTGAGGAGCACATGCTCCTGTCTACTTCAATACTGTTGAGGTTGAGATGGTTAAGAACTTCAACATAAACATCAACAATAGCCTGTCCTGGTCTAACCACATAGATACCGAGGCCAAGAAAGTACACAAACTTAATTACTTCCTCACAAGGCCAAAAAGATTTGGCATGTTCCCTTCAACCCTGAACAATTTTTATTAATGTGCCATAGAAAGGATCCTATCTGTATGCATAACAGCTAGATATGCCTGTGACAGCAAGAAATTGAAGAGTTGTGGGCACTTTTCAGTAAGGGAAACTAGCCTCCCCTTCACGAAGTCTATATGTACTTCTCGCTGCCTCAGTAAAGAAACCAATATAATCAAAGATCCCACTCACATCAGACATTCTCTCTTGTCCTGTATCATAGGAAACAACATTCTGAAACCACATACCACTAGGCCTAAGCATAACATCTACCCCACTATTGTAAGAATGACTCCCAAGCACGATAAGATGAACTCACCTTGCAATTTTCCTCGTAGTGCAGGTAGACCTTATTGTCTACCGGCATTACACTTTCTCTGTAGCTGTTATCTTTTATTCTTCATTCTGTTATTGTTTCCCCTTGTACTATATCAATACACTGTGTAGTTAATTGATTTGTATGAACATTATACAAGATGCGCCCCGGTACATAAACCAGTTCCAGTTCTAACCATATTCCTGTCAACAAATTATAAACTGATTATAATACTTTACCCCAAAATCTCCATGGGCATAAGTGTCAAGAAATATATGGTGTTAGGATCTGTTGAAGTATAGTGGAATCGATACTTGGCCATCAATGTGAAGGGGCAATCAGTTACCGGATACTCTGCTAGGATGAAGTTGAAACACAATGGGTGCACTTCCACAAAGTTGATGAGGATAAAGTCTAAGCAACTATGGAACAATTGCGTATCTTTTCGACAAATGATGATGACAAACCACATCCAGACACCTGGAACATTTTTGAAACCCCTCAGTTTAATTTAAAAAAATTTTATAAAACATTGAAAAATATATTTCTGGAGGTAGACACCAAATAATTCCTCACAAAATACAAGAGCATAATTTGGTAAAAATAATTAATTTTAAATTAGTCTAAAATGCATGACGCCAGCTTAATCATTTGAGCAATTGATTGCTTGAGATTGTTATATTCAGCCATATTAGTGTGTGTAGTAAAGTTTCATCATATATGCAGAAGGTGTACTACATTGGGTAACCTCATTTGCTAAGACATATATGTGAAATCTAAGGGAAAAATTAAGGTTATAGATACTGTGGTTAAAGAGAACGCAAACAAAAGGATGCCAGCTCTAATAATTTAGTACTGAATGTTATTGAAGAAAATAATCAGTGAATTTAAGTACATTGATGTACACATTATAACCACTTGTTTATTTCTCATTATTCATCCTCAGAGAGAAACATTGGATCTAAGGCTTTATATATATATATATATATATATATAATTGACTTATTGCCAAGAAGTGAAATTATTCCACAAGTGTGTGAGCAAACAATTAAACTGGTTGGGTTTCAGGCATTTGGTCATGAGTTTGGAAAGTGTTAGATGATTGGTATTTCAACTGCACAGTAGGATATTAGTCCAGAATTAAACTGCTGTCAGTGTTAAAGTCTCAATCATAGCAACTAAGGAAATTGCTTTTCAGGCATGGAGCTGTTAGATACTTTAGGATGCATAAATCAGATGGGACTTCCTGAAGTTCAGCTTGAAACCTACTGGGAATTCCAAAAGATTAGCCTGGTCAAAAACAGTAAGGCTATGGTTTTATTATGTAATAATTACCAGTTGAGAGAGAGATTAAAAAAAAATAACCAATAGAAAAGGACCTAAAAAAAAGTGGGTCTGACTGAATCAAGAATAGATTAGTAAAGTGGAGTACAATATAAGACTCAAGGATGTAAAGGATTTCAAATACTCAAATATCCTGTATAAACTGTAACCATTTTTTCAGGAAGGCTAGCCTAAGCCTATATGATAGGGGTCAAGTAGCTGTATCATAAAATAGATCATTGCCCATGTACTGTACTTAAAGAGAGACAGGTGTGAAAAAAAACAATATGCCAAGGACCTATAAAACATGAAAGCTGTCAGAAGATAGAGACAGAGTGATATACTTGTTGTCATTATCCATCTCCTTTCATTTCAGACCACCTGTGGTTTCTGACCATCAACAAAAATAATGAACCTCACAAGACAGGAGCAATATGAGATCTAAAATGTCTGGTTTCACCCCAGAATCTTTAGAAATGTTAGGTGGTCAAAGTGCTGTTGAGTTAAAGACATTTAGAAGAACAATTCAACTATGCAACCAACCAATGTATTATGCCAAAACTCTGATTTGTCTGAAGGACCAGTTCATTTTCACAATAATATTCAATCAGCAACAGTGTACAGTCTGATTCAGGCTATCAGAAACAAACAAAATAAAGCTGTCAACTCATTAAAAAGGGGAGAAGGCAGTTGGCGTTATAATTTTCCCATTTGAAGTATTAATTTATTGTAATTGTACTTTCTCACTTGAATAGTGGGAAGGGAAGGTCGTTTTTTCTTTTCTTTATCTGATCGGGAGAAAGAGACTCTCCTGCATAGACGCGTGATGTAGCGCGCCAATGTTTAAAAGAAAGATCGCCATATACAGCGGCCTTGTCGTAGTGGCCATTGTTGGAGTGGACTGAGTCGGATTGGGACAGCTTTGGCTCAATCAGGCTTCAGCAAGAAACAGGCAAGTTTCTGTTTTCTTCTTTTTATTTGTTCAGACTAGAGAATATGCCAGGCAGGATGTTGGAATGCTTCTCTTGCAGGATGTGGAAAGTCAGGGAGACGTCTGCTTTCCCTGACAATGACACCTGCAAGAAGTGCATCCAGCTGCAGCTCCTAATAAACCGCGTTAGGGAGCTGGAGCTGGAGCTGGATGACCTCCGGATCATTCGGGAGACTGAGCAGTTTATAGATAGTAGCTTCCAGGAGGTAGTTACACCAAAGGAACAGGGCACAGGTAATTGTTTTACCATCAGGCGAGGGAAGGGGAAAGGGCAGGTGGTGCAGGTTTCCCCTGTGGCCATTCCCCTCCAGAACAGGTGTACCGATTTGGATAGTGTTGGGGGGGGGGATGGCTTATCTGGGACAAGCTGCAGTAGATGGATCTCTGGCACTAAGTCTAGTTCTGCAGTGCAGAAGGGAGGGAGGAAGAAGAGGTGAGTGGTAGTGATAGGGGACTCCATAGTCAGGGGTACAGACAGGAGATTCTGTAGTTGTGACAGAGACTCCCAGATGGTTTGTTGCCTCCTGGGTGCCAGGGTCAGGGATGTCTCTGATCGCGTGCACAGCATTCTGAAATGGGAGGGTGATCAGCCAGATGTCGTGGTACACATCAGTACCAATGACATAGGTAGAAAGGGTTAGGAGGTCCTGAAGAGTGAGTACAGAGGGCTTGGTAGGAAGTTGAAAGACAGGACCTCGAGGGTAGTATTCTCCGGATTGCTGCTTGTGCCACGTGCAAGTGAGGGTAAGAGTAGAATGCTCTGGCAGATGAACATGTGGCTGAGAAACTGGCGTAGGGAGCAGGGTTTCAGATTTCTAGATCATTGGGACCTCTTCTGGGGCAGGTGGGACCTGTACAGGAGAGACTGGTTACACCTGAACTACAAGGAGACCAATACACTGGTAGGGAGGTTTGCTAGTGTTATTGGGGAGGGTTTAAACCAAATTTGCAGGGAGATGGGAACCAGAGTGCCAGAGTAGATAGTGGAACGGGGATAAAAATAAATGATGTTAGTAGTAAATCCCAAGTCATAAATAGTAAGGTTGTATGTGGTAGTAATAATCTTCTGAGGTGTGTATATTTCAATGCGAGGAGTATTGTGGGAAAGGCAGAAGAGCTGAGGGCCTGGATTGACACATGGAATTATGACATCATAGCTATTACTGAAACTTGGCTACACGAGGGGCAGGACTGGCAGCTCAATGTTCCAGGGTTCCGATGTTTCAGATGTGATAGATGCAGAGGGATGAAGGGTGGGGGGGGGGGGGTGGCTTTACTAGTCAGGGAAAATATTACAGCAGTGCTTTGGCAGGACAGATTAGAGGGTTTGTCTACTGAGGCCGTATGGGAAGAGCTGAGAAACAGGAAAGATATGACCACATTAACAGACTACCCAATAGTCAGCGAGAATTGGAGGAGCAAATCTGCAGAGAGATAACAGACAACTACAGGAGACAGAATGTTGTGATTATAGGGGATTTTAATTTTCCACACATTGATTGGGACTCCTATACTGTTAAAGGTCGAGATGGGTTAGAGTTTGTAAAATGTGTTCAGGAAAGTTTTCTAAATCAATATATAGATGTACCAACTAGAGAAGATGCAATATTAGATCTCTTATTAGGAAATGAGTTAGGGCAGGTGACGGATGTGTGTAGGGGAACACTTTGGTTCCAGTGATCATAACATCATTAGTTTCAACTTGATCATGGATAAAGATAGATCTGGTCCTCCGGTTGAAGTTCTCAACTGGAAAAAGGCCGAATTTGAAGAAATGAGAAAGGATCTAAAAAGCGTAGATTGGGACAAGTTGTTCTCTGGCAAGGATGTAATTGGTAAATGGGAGGCCTTCAAAGGAGAAATTTTGTGAGTGCGGACTTTGTATTTTCCTGTCAGGGTTAAAGGCAAAATGAATAAGAATAAGGAACCTTGGTCCTCGAGGGATATTGGAACTCTGATAAAGAAGAAGAGAGAGATGTATAATATGTATAGGCAACAGGGAGGAAATAAGATGCTTGAGGAGTATAAACAGAGTAAGAAAATACTTAAGAAAGAAATCAGGAGGGCTAAAAGAAGACATGAGGTTGCTTTGGCAGTCAAGGTGAAGGATAATCCTAAGAGATTCTACAGGTATGTTAAGAGCAAAAGGATAGTAAGGGATAAAATTGGTCCTCTTGAAGATCAGAGTGGTTGGCTATGTATGGAACCAAAAGAAATGGGAGAGATATTGAATGTTTTTTTTTGCATCTGTATTTGCTAAGGAAACTGGAATGGAGTTTATGGAAAAAAGGCAAACAAGTAGGGATGTCATGGAACTTACACAGATTGAAGAGGAGGAGGTGCTTGCTGTCTTGAGGCAAATCAGAGTAGATAAATCCCCAGGACCCAACAGGGTATTCCCTGGAACCTTGTGGGAAACTAGTGTTGAAATTGCAGGGGCACTAGCAGAAATATTTAAAATGTAGATATCCATGGGTCAGGTGCTGGAGGATTGGAGGATAGCTCATGTATTTCTGTGATTTAAAAAAGGCTCAAAAAGTAAGCCAGGAAATTATAGGCCAGTAAGTTTGACATCAGTAGTAGGTAAATTATTGGAAGGAATGCTAAGAGATAGGATATACAAGTATTTGGATAGACAGGGACTTATTAGAAAAAGTCAGCATGGCTTTGTGTGTGGTAGGTCATGTTTAACTAATCTATTAGAGTTTTTCGAGGAAGTTACCAGGAGATTGGATGAAGGGAAGGCAGTGGATGTTGTGTACATGGACTTCAGTAAGGCCTTTGACAAGGTCCTGCATGGGAGGTTATATAGGAAGATTCAGTCGCTAGGTATACATGGAGAGGTAACAAATTGGATAATTGGATTAGACATTGGCTCAATGGAAGAAGCCAGAGAGTGGTAGTGGAGGATTGCTACTCTGAGTGGAGGCCTGTGACTAGTGGTGTGCCATAGGGATTAGTGCTGGGACCATTGTTATTTGTCTTCTTTATCAATGATCTGGATGACAATGTAGCAAACTGGATCAGCGAATTTGCTGATGATACAAAGATTGGAGGTATAGTGGACAGCGAGGAAGGTTTTCAAAGGTTGCAGAGGGATTTGGACCAATTGGAGGAATGGGCTGAAAATGGCAGATGGAGTTTAATGCGGACAAGTGTGAGGTATTGCACTTTGGAAGGTCAAACCAAGGTAGAACATACAAGGTAAATGGTAGGACACTGAGGAGTGCAGTAGAACAGGGATCTGGGAGTACAGATACATAATTCCCTAAAAGTGGTGTCACAAGTAGATAGAGTCGTAAAGAGAGCTTTTGGTACATTGGCCTTTATAAATCAAAGTCTTGAGTATAAGAGTTGGAATGTAATGGAGAGGTTGTATAAGACATTGGTGAGACCAAATTTGGAGTATTGTGTGCAGTTTTGGTCACCTAATTACAGGAAGGATATTAATAAGGTTGAAGGAGTGCAGAGAAGGTTTACAAGGATGTTGCCGGGACTTGAGAAACTGAGTTACAGAGACAGGTTGGATAGATTAGGACTTTATTCCCTGGAGCGTAGAAGAATGAGGGGTGATTTCATAGAGGTGTATAAAATTATGATGGGTATAGATTGAGTGAATTCAAGCAGGCTTTTTCCACTGAGGCTAGGGGAGAAAAAAAACTCGAGGTCATGGGTTAAGGGTGAAGGGGAAAAGTTTAAAGAGAACATTGGGGGGGGGGTTTCTTCACGCAGAGAGCGGTGGGAGTGTGGAATGAGCTGCCAGATGAAGTGGTGAATGCTGGCTCACTTTTGACATTTAAGAAAAACTTGGACAGGTATATGGATGAGAGGGGTTTGGAGGGATATGGCCCAGGTGCAGGTCAGTGGGACTAGGCAGAAAAATGGTTTGGCACAGCCAAGAAGGGCCAAAAGGCCTGCATTTGTGCTGTAATGTTCTATGTTTCTATGGTTCTAATATTATAACTACATTTTCTCCTAGAATACTCTTCAGTTTGTGGTGGTAACACTGAAATTATTTTCAGAGTTGACACAAACATCAGTCAGGGTTTGTATGGATGAATTCCTGTTTGGTCAAGCAAGTGGAAGGGATTACAAAAGTCAGTGTACAATCAAAGAAGTTCTAAATCAGCTGATAATAGTTTAAAGGTTTCTTCACAAAGATAGGACTTGCATTTACCAGTTGATATGCCTCGTATTGATGTCAGGTTAGTTCATTGGATGGTGTCAAGTATGCAAAGCTGAATAGATAAAATGGAGGTAGATGATATTACAGATTAGAGTTACTTAACAAGGTTTTGATATTGCAAGTGTCGAGGCCATGCCTTTTAGGTATCATATGCTGTAAGTAATTTCTGCTGAATATCTTATTTACATAGCTTCCCTCCACATATATCCCCTCCCAACCCCATCCCTCATCATATTAATTAGTGGTTGAACAGTACAGTAAATGTGGAAACTTTTGGAAGCCTTGTTCAGTTGCTAGAAAATCATGAATTGTGCTTTGCTTCCGCACAATTGATACCACTCACATAGTGTGATGGGCAATGCATGTGAATTCAAAGGTGTCAGGCATCTGAAAAAGAGTTCACTCCATCACTAGTTGTATGTGTGAGATCATGCTGTGTGTATGGTCAGCACCTGGTATTTGCATAAATCCTAATGATGTCTTCTATTTCAGTCTACTGCGCTGCCTGTGTTTGTCTATATTTCTATATGTCAATTGACGTTGAGGATTAGCCCATTCACATGAGTCTTCATAGTCATGTAATGAACGCCATACTGCCACCACAATAGCATTGGTATGGTGGTGTGTTTAGGAAACCACAACAATGGCAATCTCTCTGGGCCAAGCAGCATCTGCAGGAGGAAGTGGACAGTCAATGCTTTGGATTGAAACCCTTCATCTGGACAGGGTTGCAGTCATTTATTGCATGAGGCTCATTCCTGCAATTTCAAACCCTTGATTCTTCATAAATTTACAACAGGAGTAGCCAAAAAACATGAAGTGAGTGTTGAAAAGGAAGAAGAGGATACAAGGGAGCAACTGCAAGAGTCCTTTCTGACAGACAGACCTTAACCAATTTAGCAGATTACTTTACAAAAATATATGGAATCCTAATTTCCCAGTAAATAAGATATCTCTATTTATCTTACTGGCCCTCTTCAACTGGCCATCATGGCTTAACCATTTAGTTGAATTGAAATTCAATATGAAAGGATTAATATGTCAAAAGAACAATTATGTTAAAGCATGCCAACTACCAAATAAATATCAACTTCCAACAGTATTGTCAGAGACTATGAAGGAGTTCAGCATCAGCTCTGCACAGGATTTTGAGAACTGTTTGAAGCACTGGTTTTCCAACATGGGACTTCAACAGAGCATTGGTGGACTGCTATCACGCAGTGATGTCTTGACTTCTGCCATGGCACAGGCCACTTAACATCTGGGTGCTCAGGCATCTGTTATGCTCCTGGCTGCACTGAGGCTCAAACTGTTGTTATCATGGCTCATAGCCCAGACACATGTAAAGAATTTGGAGTCGAAATCCCAGTCCTCTATGTTCAGAGCAGCTGGATGTCACCTCGCAAAGATACTACTATTGGCCTTCTTTCAAAACCAGCATCTTAACTCAGCCATGTTGTATCTACTGGGAATGCAAGGTGTGGGTACACTTTAGTTAGCAACTTTTACAGTTTTTTATTGCCATCGGCTTTTCTAACTCACTCGTTGCTGGTGGCATTATTTAGGTTCTATGTTGCCGCTTTCTGGTCATTAGTTTTTCATGGCTCTTTACAAGCAAGAATTAGATGAAAGAGAAAGATTATTGGTCAGTGTTAAATGCTATACCTATCTCATATCACTTCCAATACAGGAGGCTGAAGCACTCATATTGCCTCCATTCAGGCCTGTTCTGTTTACAGTTTTATTCTCCTGGTACTTCATTGCTACTTGTAATTTTTTTGAATAAAAAAAACTTTTTATAAATCATTTACTTTCTGACCAGATCCCATTCCAGCACCTCAAAGTGAATGAAAGTGCTTGCAGTTGACACCACAGTTTACATGCTTTGCATAAAACTACTTTGATCTGGCTTTCATTGAAGTGCTAATCATGTCTACCATCATTCTTCAAAATGTAGATAATAGATAAGGGAAGCATTGTTTCTAACTGTCTGGGTTTTGCACAGTTTTTGCCAATTGGATAAAAACATTAATAACTCTACTGTTGAAAAGCTTTCATATTCATAATAGCAGTTTCACTATTTAAATATTGCACCTCTAATGTCACAGAAGAAGTACTGCTAAACCAATTTTCCTTGCGTTTCTTTTCTCAGAGGTAATGCAACTGCAAATTACCTACAGTTTGTAATGTAAAGTGTAATTGGTTTAATTATCCTACAGAATCAATTTCAATTAATACAGTAATATGTGTCATAATAAAGGCAAAGTCACACCTTTGAGTTAATTACACTGGAGCAATAGAAGCTGGAAATGAGGAAGTTCTAACAATGATTTGGGAAATATGAATTCTTACAAATAAGCATGCTCAAGGGGATGACATAATCAACCTTGCTGCTCTATAAAAACGGGTTTTGCGCAATAGGTCAGCCAGTATCTGCTGAGAGAGGAGTATATTTCATGATCTGAATATTTAAAAGGAATTTGAGATGGAATCAGAGTGTGGCTATGTAATCTTGCAAAGCTAGAGACCTGGACCCTAAAGTCTTTTTTTTCATTTCCCACCCAGCAGCTCTGTCTAGTGCAGGGGTTGGCAACCCACGGCTCCAGAGCCGCATGCGACTCTTTCATCTCTGTGCTGCGGCTCCCTGTGGCTTTGGAAAATAAATGATGAGTATTTAATTAAAATGTATTTTATGTTAGTTTGTTAGTTTTTGAAATGTAATTCTAAATTTGAAGATTATGGTGATCTTGTACAATCTAAATAAAATGTGTTTTTTGTCACTATTAATATACCTCACCACTGCCAATGCCTGACACCCGCCAGTGAGCGATTTCTTTAATTTTTCGATCCAAGATAGGCTAACTATGGAGAATTCTAAAAAAAGAAAAGTGACTGAAGAAGACAGAACATTTAATGATACGTGGGCAGATTCATTTGTTTTCACTGCTGACGAGACTGGTTTATCGGTATGCTTAATATTCAATGAGAAACTAGCAAACAACAAAAAGTCAAAAGTCGCAAGACATTTCAGGAATAAACACGCAGCCTTTGCTCAAAAATATCCAGATGGAGATGAGAGAACAAAAGCCATTTCGGAACTGATGTGGAAGGTTGATCTGAGCAAAAATCATTTCAAGAAGTGGATGAAGTCTGGAAAATCAACTACATATGCTAGTTTTGTTGCCGCTCAGGAAATAGTCAGGCACAGGAAACAGTTTGCAGATGGTGAATATATAAAAGAATCTTTCATTAAGATTTCAGAACACCTATTCACGGACTTTAAAAATGAGTGAAATTGTGCAGAAAATCAGGGATATGCCCCTCTCTGCAAAGACTTGTGTTTGAAACATGGAATGCTATCCCCAACATTTATGTAAACATTAAAAAGTATGCGCTTGGAGTCCGGTCGATCTTTGGATCCACATATGTATGTGAGCAGGTGTTCTCCACCATGAACTTTATTAAAAACAAACATCGCGCACGCCTCACAGATGACAGCTTGCGATCCTGTGCAAAGATGAAGGTGACATCATACAGCCCTGATGTGCAGACGCTGTGCGCTGAGGTCCAGGAGCAGAAACCCCATTAACCAAGTATGATAAATATTTTAATTGCCTATTATTTTACGTATATTCATATTTTTTCATTGTTCAGTGAAATAGTCCTTTTATTTTTCAGGTTGACAGCTGGCTGACATTATTTTTGGTTTGCTGCTGGTGGACAATTTAAGTTTGGCATTTTTCATAAATACAAGAAAGACTCAAATAGACATTGAGTATTTTACTTAAAAGTAACCTTCAACCCAACGTCTTTTTATTGGAGTTCAAAATGTTTTTGTTGCATGCAGAAATGTAATTTCATTTTCTCTGCAGGAGTTCACCAATTTCATAAATGCAACACATTATAGTTTGTCTATACATAGCATAAAGGCAAAAAAAACATTGTATGCAGTGTTATTTCATTTTCCACGTCAAATGGGTTTTGTGGCTTCCAGTGTTTTCTTTTCTGTGGGAAACAGGTCCAAATGGCTCTTTCAGTGGTAAAGGTTGCCGACCCCTGGTCTAGTGCTTCCCTAGTGGCGACAACAGAGGCAATCAGGTTTCCAACACACAGCAGTCATGAAGAGCTCAGCAGTGGAAAATGCAGTGTATATAATATTGTAGTAATGTTTGAGTAATATTGTTTGATTAAGCAATGTTAGTATGTTTCGATTACAGTTCAGCTTTTAATACTGTCATCCCCTCATAACTAACCAATAAAGTTTAATACATCCCTGTGCAATTGAATCCTCAATTTCCTCACTTGCAACCTGCAGTTAGTTCAGATTATCAGCAAATTCTCCACAATCTCCAGCAGCACAGGTGCTTAGTTCCCTGCTCTACTCAGGACTGTGTGGCTCAGCACAGTTCCCATGCCATATTCAGCATTGTAGATGACACTACTGTCATTGGCTGAATCAAAGGTGGTGATGAATCACCATTTAAAAAAGAGATTGAAAATCTGACTGAGTGGTGGCATAACAATAACCTGCTACTCAATGTTAGCAAGACCAAAGAGCAGATTATTGACTTCAGGAGAAGAAAAACAGAAGTCCATGAGCCATCAGAGGATCAGAGGTGGAGGTGATGAGCAACTTTAAACTCCTTGGTGTTATCATTTTAAAAGTCATTCCTGGATCCAGTACATAAGTGCAATTATGAAAAAAAGCACACAATGTCTTTACTTCCTTATGAATTTGTGAAGATTCGGAATGACATCTAAACTTTTGCAAGCCTATACAGATGTATGGTGGAGAGTATACTGACTGATTGCACCACAGTCTGGTATAGACACACCAAAGCCCTTGAATGGAAAACCCTACTGAAACAGATGGATATGGCCCAGTCCATTATCAGTATAGCTCTTCCCATTATTGAGCACATCTGCACATGGAGCGAAGTTGCAGGAAAAGAGCATCCATCATCGGGGAGCCCCACTGTAGTATCATATTAATTAAATAAAGGCACGCACACAGGAGGTGAGATTAACTGGTAATTGCACATTGCAGAGAGAGAATGACAAAACAGACCAATGCACATAGTTATCAGTCCTTAAGTAGTGCTAAGGGGAGTCATTGCTCTAAAACCAATAAATCCATATCCTATGCTTCCTTCCCCTTTGGATTTATGTAAAATAAAACTGTATATTTAACAAAACATTCGACTTTCCGTTAATAAACCATATTCAAGTAAACATGATTTCGTAATAAGAGTCCACAACTAACTTCACTGTTCTGAAGATTCAATCTTCTGGTTTGTGTTCTGTTTCTTTCAGGATAGCACCTCTGATCCTATGGAGTGGCATCAGGTTTGGACGCTGTCTTTCTCTGTTGCAGGTGTCACATTGCTGTCACTGACATGATCATCACTGAGAGGTAAAACCAATGGATGTAATGTGTCTGTCTTGATGGATGCAGTCAGCTCGTGTGTGTTCTACAGCTGACGATCCAGTATCTGGTCCATGTGAGATCTCCGTGTATGATCTCCAACATCCACAGTGTACATTAGTGGTCCAGTTCTTTTAGCTATCCTACCAGATGCCCACTTGTCTTCTTGGTAATCACATGCTAGGACTTGCTGTCTAACCTCAAAGTGCCTTGCTGATTCACTTGGCAACTGGCTGAACTGCTTATTCTGCACTTCTCTCTCGAGATCTGGTTTCAGGAGGACTATGTGAGCTCTCAGATTCCTGCTCATGAACAGCATTGCAGGTGTTTGATTTGTTGTTGTATAAACAGAGCTCTGTCTGATATACAAAAAGGAAGTTATCCGCCTAATGCTTTGGGGAAGTGTTTTCCTTGTCCATAGCTTTAACGGCATTCTTGAAGGTTTAGAATGAACCTTTCAGCTAACCCATCTGTTGCTGGGTGGTGAGGATCTGAATTGAAATGTTTGATGCCATTTTCCTTCATGAATAGTCTGGACTCCTCTGATGTGCATTGTGGTCTGTTGTCACTCACAATTTGTTCAGATAAGCCACTTCTGGAGAAGATAGTCATCAGAGCAGAAACAGTCTTTCCTGAGGTGGATGATTTCATTGGTATAACCTCAGACCACTTCAAATGAGCATCCACAACAATCTGAAGCACGGAGTCCCTGAATGGCCCAGAGAAGTCAATATGCACTCTTTGCCATGGTGAAGATGACCTCTCCCATGGGTGTAATGGTGCCTGTGGGGTACATTTTGAACTTTGTGGCATTCTAAACAGCTTTTGGTCAAGTCTTCAATCTGAATATCTATTTCTGGCCACCACACATAGCTGCAGGCTAGACTCTTCATCTTGACAGTACCCAGGTGTCCTTCTTGTAGATTCTCAAACATTCTGGTGCGCAGTTTAGAGGGAACCACAACATGAGATCCAATTATTTGCATTCTTTAACATACAGACAATTGTTTTTTGTCTCCCTGAGAACGCTGGAAAATAGGATACCATGAGCTGGCCATCCTTGCATGATGTCATAGACTTTGGACAATGTCGGGTCATTCTTTGTTTCTTTTTGTATTTCAGAATTTGTTAGTGGCATCTGGTCCACCAATGCTGTGTGAAACACTTCTGCTGGGTTACAATACAAAGACTTTTCTTCATCAGTTGTCAACAGTGGAAAACATGACAAGCCATCAGCATTGCTGTGTTGTTTGGTACCCTTGAACTCTATGTCATAAGAGTGGGCTCCTAGGAGAAGTGCCCAAGGTTGCAACTGGGTAGCAGTCATCACTGCGATTCCCTTCCTCTGATTGAAAATTGACACACGGGACTAGTGATCTGTTACTAGCATAAACCTGTGTCCAATGGAAGTTACTTATTCTCCATACTTGACTAAAGGCCTCTCAGTCAATCTGTGCATAGTTGCATTCTGCATTCGTCAGTGATCTTGACGCAACTGCAACAAAATGTTCATATCCATCTTTCATAGTGTTACAAAATGGTACCAGTGCTGTAAGGGGACACATCACATGCCAGTCTGATGAGCAGAGATAGGTCCTAATATCTGGTCACACCCTACATGGAGTACTGTGCTGTAGTGTCACCTCACTGCAGGAAGGATGTGGAAACTATAGAAAGGGTGCAGATTTACAAGGACATTGCCTGGATTGGAGAGCATGCCTTATGAGAATAGGTTGAGTGAACTCAACCTTTTCTCCTTGGAGCGGCAAAGGATGAGAGGTGACCTGATAGAGGTGTATAAGATGATGAGAGACATTGATCATCTGGATAGTCAGAGGCTTTTTCCCAGTGCTGAAATGGCTAATGTGAGAAGGCACAGTTTTAAGATGTTTGGAACTAAGTACAGAGGAGATGTCAGGGGTAGGTTACTTACACAGAGCGGTGAGTGCCTGTAATAGGCTGCCAGTTACGGTGGTGGAGGCAGGTACGATAAGTTCTTTTAAGAATCTTCTGGATAGGTACATGGAGCTCAGAAAAATAGAGAGCTATGGGTAACCCTAGATAATTTCTAAAGTAAGTACATGTTTGGCACAGCATTGTGAGCCGAATGGTCTGTATTGTGCTATAGTTTTTCTGTTTCTATAATGGGTAAGCAGCTCATCTGATGTTATTAGTCTCTTTGTTTCCTTGAATGCTCTTTCATGTTTTTCTGACCAATTCCCACTTTGCTCCTGTCTGCAGCAGTGTGTTCAATAGTGTGCAGCACTGTAGCAGAGTTTGGGAGAAACCTGTGGTAGCAGTTTATAAAGTCAAGTATGACCTGAGTGGGGATATATTATCTGGTTTGGGTGCACGTAGCACTGCTTCAATCTTCTCTTGTGGCTTATGTAAGCCATGCTTATCGATGAGATGTCCACCATAAGAGATTTCAGTTTTGAAAACTCACTTTTCTCTCTCTGCACACAGACCATACACCCTCAGCCTGGTAGGTACTTTACCAAGGTTCTGGAGCTGGCAGAAACACTTACTGCAGTCACAGGACAGCTCCTACAACTACCACAGAGGAGGCCCAAGAACCTGAGGTTATTTCACAGAACAAGTCTCACCTGCCAAGCAGAGTAAATTCCCTTGTCAGGAAAGATATTATCCCACAAGAGTGAGAAATCTCCATAGCGAGTAGATTTTTAGGCGTGAATTGGACAATTTAAACTTTAATCAAGCCTCCTTGCGAACATCCACTGAAAATCTGCATTTAATGCAGGAGAAGACTGGAGGGCTACAGGGAGTGAGAGAGAAACAGAAACTGGGAGAGCAAAATGATAGTATCATTGAATCGATGAAATTTGATATTTTGCATATAGTTGTTGCCATAGAAACAACATTAAGATTGGTTTTAGTTAAATATTATCTATCATTCAGAATATTTATTACCTTTTGTTGACTTATAAAATATGTTGTTTATTCTACTGCAAAGCAATAGAAGTGAACCATTTCAAGATGAATTGGGTGATACAAAGTCATCAAAGCAGTGTGTGAAATAAGGACAGTTAAAGGCTTTTGTGAAGCATTAGATAGAGAATTGTTGTCCCCTTGATCCTTGAGAAGAGCCAGAAAGAAGACATACCTCTGAGTTGGCACCTTCCCACTTGGTTTTGCTGCTGAGTTTCTGAAACGGGACACTCCCTGGACACAATATTTGTTTTATATATTGTCACAACCTTCATTTGTGGCATACTATGTGCATTCTTTAATTTAGTTCAATTAACATTAAAATGTCTAAATACATTCTAAGCCTGGTATTATAACTGGTATTATCCTCAACCAAGCAGTCATGTGAACATGTTCTTCAAGTCTGCACTTAGTGCAGGAGGTGGTCAAAATCAAAGGCGAGATTTCTTTTTGTGATTTGCACAGGCGCAATGAAAAACTTACGTGTGGCAGCATTAGAAACACAAAGCTTGATATCAGCAGCATTTGCAAAAATAAGCATAAATTATCTACAACTAGACCCAAAAAAAGAGAAACTTATGCAAAGTAGGCGAAGTGAACGCAATGTTGTTCGACAGCAGTGAATCGAGTTTTGCTGGTTGGTTCAAGAACCAAATGGCTAAAGGGCTTTTGTACCTCTTGGATAATAGCAGCTGCAAAAAGATAGAAACTCATTCCTCAATTTTGGACCATACAGGAACAAGGAGAAATTCTTGCTATGCAACCTAATGCTTTGTTTCTGAAAGTGCATGTGTTCAGATTAACGATCCTCATTTGAGATTTTCATTATATTAAATAGCTCAATCACATATTTCCATGATGAGTAGACTCAAATTTCCGAGCTAGTTGTGCTATCCTGCTTCTTTTTAGATTTGATGTTAAATGAATAGTACTCTAAAAATATACTGCACACGCTGCAAGTTTGAAACAAAAACAGAAAACTCTGGAAGTACTCAACAGTTATTATAGCTCAAATGTTGGGAGAGAATTGTTTAATATGAGCAAAGTTGGAAATAGGACAAGACTAATGCTGCTGAGAACAAAAGTAGGAATGAAGAAAATAAAAGGGAAGGTCTATGATATAATGATATCAGAAAGATTGAATGACACAAGCAATTGGCACTATGGCAGCATAGTGATTAGTGTGACCCAAACTACAGCTCAAGGTGTTCCGGAGATCAAAGTTCAATTGCAACACCACCTGTGTGCCCTCCCCGTGGAATGTGTCAGTTTTCTCTGGGTGTTCTGCTTTCCTCCTACAGTCCAAAGACATATCAGGTAGGTCAATCGGTCATTGTAAATTAAGACGTACAAACAAGCTGGATGAACTCAGCGGGTCAGGCAGCATCCATTGAAAGGAGCAGTCAATGTTTCGGGTCAAGACCCTTCATCAGGACACAGGGTCTTGACCCAAAATGTTGACTGCTTCTTTCAACGCACTTTGTGTTTACTGGTCATTGTAAATTGTTCTGTGATTAGGTGAAGGTTAATCAGGTTTGTGATGGGTTGCCAGAGCGGAGCAGCTCGATGGGTCAGGTGGACCAACTTGATGCTAGATTGCTAAATAAATAAATAAATAAATGGTGGTGACAGGTAAAAGAGGGTAACAAAGCCCGGAGAATACTGAACAGTGCATCCAGAAGAGCGGCTGAAAGCAGAGGAATAAATTCCGAAATTACCAAAAATAGGGAGGGAAAGAAAAATACTGTTCAAAGCTTGAGTTACAACTGGAATGGGTTGAAATTGTTAAAGCTGTTGTTTAAATTGGAAAGATTGTTACCCACTGGTGCACCCATTTATTGATAACTATAAGCAACACAGTGGTCTACAGGAAATATTATCTTGAAATATTAACTGAAGAGGAGTCTCAGCCTGAAACATTGACTGTTCATCCATTTCCATTGATGCTGCCTGACCTACTGCTCCTGCAACATTTTGTATGTGTTAACTCGGGGGTTGTTTACATTGTGCGAGGAAGTTGGTAATGATCCTGCCAAAAATGAAAAGCAGTGATAAGGAAAAATAAATTCTATTAGTTGAAATTATATACAAAAACAACATACAAAGTTTGAACATTGGGCATGTGATGGCCAAAGTACAAACTGTCTGAAATGCAGCAAATTGCATAACTCTGCCAGCATCTATGAAGGGAAGGAAAAGATGAAAGATTCTGACCTGTGTCTTTCATGGAAGCTAGAAGACAAAAACTATATTTTGCAGTATATGTAAATCAAAGGGGGAGGGGGTGAAATAAAGCAAACTTACAGAAGTGTGAACATTGGTGAAATTTGTCACTCTTTCAATGTAACACTCCTAGTTAACCTATTATGCTCATTCAATGTTAACTAAAATTAGGAATGATACAATGATTCCATATTATCAAATAAACTATAAGTCAAAGTTAACATGATTTCCTCTTTCAGTTGAAGATCTAGCATAAAATAAACTAGAAACAAAGAAGTGCTGAGGTCAATAAAGGATAATAATGTTAATAACTAACAGTCTTGACCATAGAAGTGTCATGCATTCAAATTATTTTATGTGATCACAATACAATTAGATTCAAGTTGATTTATTAAATAAAAAATGATGAGAATTTAATACTAGTTTTAGATTTCAAGTAAACTAACATTGCAAAGAATACCAGGGAGTTTTAATTAGCTGTATATGGCATTCTACACCAGGACAGATCACAAGTGCCATAAAATTTGGCTTCGCAAGGTGTTTTAGTACACCATATCCAGCACCTCAGACTAATATCATGTTTCTAAATAAAATGCCACCTCAATCTGAAGCAGCCCCAGAATACAAACTCTGCTACCTGCTACTTGGTCTTTTTGGTTATTACATAAGTATCCAACAGAGCAGTCAGGAATTCTCATTGTTCTTATGGATGTATATTTAACACGCCTTTACTGGGGTTGGATCATAAAGATTGACACAATGAAAAGTATTGAGCACGACTGATCATGTAGTTCACACTTGGACATGGTCAACAGCATCACATCAAATGAGGTATCCTGTTGAAGGTCAGTATTGACACTGTGCCAAATCTGAGAGGTTACTTTATTAAATTAAAAATGCATACTATGCAAATTTTATCATGAATAAAAATAAATCTACAGCTTACATCCCTAAATTATTCATTCTGTGCCTACTCACTATCCATTCTAGTTATCCATTGAATGTTTGGATATTTAACCAGACTGTAAATATAGCTGTGATGTGAATATGCAAATGATAGAAGAAACATCCATTACATTCAAGCTTGTCTTGTCCAATAATACAATAGCCAAACAAAACAATCACTTGTAGCATTACACTTTGCATGGTAGATGAATACTTAATTATAAGCAAAGCAGAAAATTTTAAAAACTGTTTAGCAATGGGACCTATCAAGATACACCAAGGGCAAAACTCAATAGCCCCTAAAAACAGGTGCAGAGATAGTGACATGCAATTAACCCACACACATGTTGATTGCAGTGCAGGAATAGACCATCCATGACGAAGTCTGTTCCTTTGTTTGATCCTTGCATCCAGCTGGCATTAACAGCATGACTCATTCGGTTGGAGGCATCTATCAAAAGCCAATATCCTGAATCGCTTGTATTCATTGAAATGACCTCAGAACACATCATGTTGAATGACTGATCGGGAAGGGCAATATATTCTTGTCTCGAGAGTGACACAACTATACTGTTAAAGCAGAGTTGAAACAAACCTGTACTTCTTACGAGAGAGAGGTTTGTGGCAAATGCTGGCAACATGTGAATATGACCTAGGAAAGAATGAATTGAGATTTGGGTGGCATGATACCAGAGTGGTTTGTGATCTGCTTTTACAGTGCCAGCTGTAAGATCAGGGTTCAATTCCCACCACTGTCTGTAAGGATTTGTAAGTTCTCCTTATAATCGTATGGATTTCCTCTGGGTGCTCCAGTTTCCTCCCACATTCCAAAGACACAGAATTAGGGTTAGCGATTTGTGAGCACGCTATGTTAGGGCCAGAAGCGTAGCTCTATTTGTGGGCTGCTCAGCACAATTCTTGCTGAATTGATTTGATGCAAAAGCTGCATTTCACTCTATGCTTCAATGTACATGTGACAAGTAAAGCTAACCTTTACTTAGCGTCACATTGTGTAAGACTGGCAAGTTAAGGGTTTTGGGTCACCACAAGAGATCACGGTGGAAGAGTGATGGTGTATCATTATGGTGGCAAGGATTCCAACAGATAATTGATCAAAAGACAAGAGAAGTGGATAGCCTTGGTGATGAATGCTGGGAATTGAGATTTGTGGGCTTGGATGCAGCATTGCAAGATAATTACTGAGCCTATGCAACTAATCAAGGTCAATGGATGAACTTACAGACACTAGCCCAAGGCATCCCTCCAGTCACAATAGCCATATTATTTTTCTGCTATCAACTTCTAGCAATTAGGTTTCATATGTTCAATTGCACCTGTACTCAGACAACACAGCTGAAGGCTTCACAATCGCAAATCTCAGCTTGCACACATTGCTGGTATTTAACACTGGCAGCTCACACAATGCACACTGAGATAGCTCTGTCTTTTTTTGCAGGTAATTGTTGTCAACAGCTAAAACATAAAGAGCTAAGCAGAGGTAGATCCTTCAAATTGCCTGCCAGAAGATCACCCATCCATGATTGCACCTGCTGTTCCTAAAGTTATGACCACTAGCAGGTCCGAAGTCATTGAAAGTAATGGTACCATTATTCCTGATCATTCACCTTCTACGATCCCACAAATAGCTAATGATGTAAGCAGGTACTTGTGTAATCCCCATGTCACAAGTTAACTCCAGACAGCTAAGAACTGATCTAGCCAGGTGGTAGAGGGAAATTGAGAGTATATAGTGTTGAGTATATAGTATTGAGAGTTTCTTGTTTACAGTTATCTGCAGGCATAGTACCTAACATAGATGAATGGGGCAGAGACTGGACTCATACATGGTGGGACATTGAGGAGGAGTGGGCCTCGGTCACAGCTGAAGGAAACGAGAGCAGATGTTTGTAGTGCCATGCTGCAGGTGTTCTACGACTCAGTGGCAGCCAGCATTCTATCTACACTGTAGTCTGCTGGGGCAGCAGGGCGAGAGCAGCTGATGCCAGGAGGATTGATAAGCTCATCAGGAAGGCTGGTTCTGTTCTGGGGGTGGAACTGGACCACCCGGTGGGTGTGTCTAAGAGGATGGTGCTGCAGAAGCTTCGGAGCGTTATGGACAACCTCTCTCAACCCCTCCATGACATACTGGACAAATAGAGGAGCACCCTTAGTAACAGACTAATTCCACTGAGGTGCACCACTGAACGCCACAGGAGATCCTTTCTCCCTGTGTCTATAAGACTCTACAACTCCTCCTCCTTAAGTGTATAAGCATATGGTTTCATTGCATATCTGTATTTTGCATGATTACTTTTTAATGTGCATTTTGTATTTTTTCATACCTCAGTGCTTGCATTTTGTATTTTAAGTATATATTTCTGACTGAGCAAGCTTGCAACAATAATTTCCTTTAGGATAAATGAAGTTTTATCTTATGTGTCTGCTCTCTGAGGTAGCATATGAGTTCTGCCACAGAAGTCTCAGATGAAATCTTCAAAAAGTCAGCCCTTTGGAAATAAGCTGACATGTACGTGCAATGAAATGCTCGGTTCATGGGCAGGCGATTGTAGACCCAGCTGCGCTTTAATGTCAAATAGCTTCCACTGCAGCACAAGCAGGGGCCACAAAATATCAGTGTGGCTGCAAAGGAATCTAGACTGCAAAGTTGCATTACTCCAATGAAAGCTCAGACTGCTAGTATACCCGAAGATTATAAATTGCAAAAGAACTGGTAGGGTCTCCTGTGGATTACTGGGATAACTTGGACCAACATAAAACAGATGTCAACAGCTCCTTAGAACATGGGCTTTGTGACTTCTTTCAGAAAGAAAGTGTCATGTACTGTTCCCTGCTATTTGATCTGCCCTTCAAACCAATCTCGCTGAACTGGGATAGTGAGTTTCATAACCAGATGTCTTAGAATTCAGCTGTCCATCTTGTTGTGCTGTCTACTTGGGATGCAGCGGTCCATCCCAGTTGACCAGGTCTGTTTATTTATAATATTCTCTATCCTTCTTCCTCTTAGTAGGTCCTTCAGAATGAAGGAAGACACAAAAGACTGCAGATGCTGGAATCTGGAGCACAAAATGATCCCCTGGAGGAACTCATCAGGTCAAGCAGCATCTGTGAGGGGAAATAGACAGTTAAAATTTTGGGTTCACACCCTTCATCTTACTGGGGTTTTACCCTCTGTCAACCATTTCATCCCAACATGACATTAACTCCCTTGGTTTCACCATTACCCGCACACAGTCACCTACTCAAACTTCACTCCCTCTGAACTAGCAGCTCTTTACTCACTCAGCAGCAATCCCAAGTTCATTATCAAGCCTCAGACAGGAGCCATGCCCTTATGATCTGGCAGACTTACTTTCCCTTGAAGATGCCAGATGGCAGCTCTTGGACACTTCTCATACCTCATCCCTGGACTATGACCCCACCAATAATCATCAGGCCACTGTCTCCCATATTATCACAGATCTCATCACTTCAGGAGATCTCTCTTCCTTAGCTTACAAACCAATATTTTCCCAACCATGTACTGCCCATTTCTATTTCTTAGCGATGATTCACAAGCTAAACTGCCATAGTGGGCTCATTATTTCCCCTTTAGTCTTGCTCCACTGAACTTAGCTCTTCATACTTCAATTCTATCTTGAACTCTCTATCCAGTAAATTGTGAAAGGTATACATCATCCTCATCTGGGACACTTCACGTGCTTTTCACCATTTTAACAACTTTCAATTCTCTGGCCCCTCTACCTTTATTTTCTACCATGAATGTCCAGTAACTATAAGCTTCCATTCCTCATCAGGGAGGCATTGTGTAACTATAATTATAATTATAACATTATAATCCAGGTGAAGGGCCTTGATCTGAAACTCTTCCCTCCATGGATGAGAACTGTGAGCACTTTCAGGACCTCAGTGTTCATACTAGTATCTCAAACTTGGTGGCAGTATTTGAGAAAACATCAGCATTTCCCAGCAAGTCAGGTCCATCAATTTAACACAACTTAATGAAGGTTTGCATCCTAGTGCAAAAGGTGGAGAGACGTAAGAGATAATGTTAGCTGTATTGGCAACTCCAAATGACTCTGCATTCACTTAACACACTGAAAATGCTGGAGGAATTCAGCCAGCCAGGCAGCATCAATGGAATAGAGTATAGTCAACGCTTTGGGCCAAGACCCTTCGGCAGGACTGCTGAAACGTCGACTGTACTCTTTTCCATTGATGCTACCTGGACTGCTGGGTTCCTCCAGAATTTTGTGTGTGTTGCTTAGACTTTGGGCATCTGCAGATCTTCTCCTGTTTGTGACTGCATTCATTTTGGTCATTTTGATCTAATCAAATAAATCAATTCATTATTTGGGATCTAAAATGTTTAGCAAGAGTTATAATAGCTAACTTCCATCAAGCAGTTATATTTTTTGAGCTGATTACTTTCAAAGGTCATAAAATGTAAATGATAAAGAGTGAGATAAACACTTGTCTGTTAGGTTGATATCAATCACAGTTCTTCACAAAATAACGTGTTATTTTTTCAGTATTAATGAGATCCTGGCTTGACTCTCCAAACATGTTGCTTTTTCAATTGCTTTGTAAAGTAACTAAAGATTAGCAATCATTAGGTCATTCCAACTGTTTTCCTTGCCATTTCACTTAAAAAATTGCCTGAATTAATTATTTCATATTTTTATTATTACAGAGAAAATTCAACGTACTTCCATAATGTTGGTGCTATTTTTAATGGGAGCCCTGTTTTTAGCTGGACCAGATATTGGAAGCTGGTATTACTAGCAGGTGTATGATTGTTGAAGATTGCAGCTGAAAGTGTTTCCTTTGCATAAGAAAATCCACAACATGAACACTATTTCATCTCTTTTGTTGCTTAGAAACACAGAACAGTACCTGAGTCCCTGGTAGTTCAACTTGTTTCTTCTTTCAGATTTCACTTTTTACCTAAACTGATGAACCTACATTACTGACCTGAACTATAGCTAATGTTACTTAAAACAGATAATTCACAGTCACAAAAGAGATTGCAGCAATGTTAGCTGGATTTTATTTAATTCCAAAAGAATAAAGCTACATTGCTTTTATGATAGTGCACTCTATTTCTGGTAAACAGCAGTGTGCAATGTCAAGGGCAACCAAACTATTCAGGTGGAGATGTAACACATACAGTATAAGGTCGGAACACAGTCCAGGTTCAAAATTAATTAAGCATATAGTTAAATGTATACAGTTTAAAGACAGAGGGTACTTGCGCATACTTAGGTATGTCAAAAACAAAATGGAAAATGATTTTAAAATATTGCCAGTTTCCCTTTGACAATATCGTCCTTGCATTTATTTTCTTTTTTTAGTAATTTTTTTTGTTGAAGTTCATCATCAAAACAACATTTCCATAAGATGTATTTCAGACATTGTACATATATATTATATAATCATATATGTCACAAATCTCCACATAGTATTTATCTGAGGTATACACTTATAGAAACGAGTGGAGAGATAAAACAAGCAAAAGGATAAAACTATGTACAAGTAGGGAGTGATCTTTTTTACAACATATTCATTGATTTGTGAAAATAAAATCGGGCCTATGAGGCATTATGTAGTTAAACCATTTTTCCCAGTATGAATCAAATTGTTGCAACTTATGATTAGCAGGTGCTGTTATCTTCTCCATTTTGTAAATGTCCATTGTAATTTCCATCCATGCATTTAAAGTTGGGCTTTCCTGTGATGACCATTTCCTACTAAGAGTCTTTTTACTAGCCACCAACAGTATATTCATTAAATATTTATCTCTTTTCAACCATTCTTGAGATATATATCCAGAATATACGGTCTTACTCTCTCAGGGTATTTCACATTTAAAGATGTCTTGTAGGGCATTGTGTATCCCCTCCAATAGTTTTTGATAACAGTCCCAAAAAATATGATAATGATTTGCATTTTGATTTCCACAATTTCTCCAGCAAACTGGGAGGTTACTATCATAATGGGATTTCTGAGAGGGTGTAATAAAATATCTTATCAAGTTTTTCCATCCAAACTCCCTCCATTTCTGTGAACTGGTACACTTCCATTGATACCTCCATATTATTGTCCATTCTCCCTCAGATATAATTATCTCTCCTTCCTTCTCCCATTTTGTTTTTGTTTCCCATGAAGTCGAATGTGTTTTAAGATTTGACATCCCCTTATACATACTTGAATTGATTCTACTATTGTTATCTGAATTATATGCTTTTCTAAATAGTTCTATCAAGCATGTACTTGCCTTGGTTACAATTTTTAAATATCTTATTAACATATTGTCATATCTGTAAATATCAATAAAAATCTTGTTTTTCTAATGTGTTTCTTTTAAGCATTTCAAAACTGAACAGTGTTCCTTCTTTCATTATGTTGCAAAGTACTGTTATTCCTTTAGCTGTCCAGTCCTTAAATCTAGCATCCAATTTATTTGGTGTAAAATCCGAGTCATATACACACCATTTAAGAATTGCAATATCTCCCACTAGATTATATTATTTTATAGTGGTTTTCCATATTTTAAGAGTTGATTTCACCCATGGGTTATCAATAGTATTTATGTACCTTTGCAGGTTGTTATCAGCCTCAATTGCTTGTATGGGGATGGGAAGTACCCACTCCTCAACGTCTTTCCATTGAGCGTCACATGATGGGTTGCACCAACATATCACAGCTCTCAACTGTGCTGCAAAATAATAATCTCTAAGAGAAGGTAGGCCCCATCCCTCCTTTTCCTTTGCCAATTGCAAAGTTTTGAGATGAACTCTAGGCCTTTTACCCTGCCAAATATACCTTGATAACATTTTGTTCCATTCATTGAATTGATTTTGATTAATCTCTATTGGTAGGGTCTGAAAGAGATATAACAGTCTGCGCAGTATATTCATTTTAATAGACTCAATCCTGGAAATGAGACTGAAAAAAGGAATCAGGTTCCATCTTGCCATATCTTCCTTAATTTTTTTAATATAAAAGCTGATAATTACATTCTGATAATTTTGCCATATCTTTTGGCATAATGATGCCCAAATATTTGAAAGACTCTGTTTGCCATGCCCAGGGATATCTACTTTCAATTTCTCTTGGTGGGCTATAGTAATATGAGAGTAATCGGATTTTATCTATGTTGATCTTGTATCCAGATAATTGACCATATTGTTCGAAGGATTGCATCAATTTAGGTAAAGAGTATGTTGGGTGCCCTAGATAGATCAAACTGTCATCCGCCTAACAAGCCAATTTATGCTCTGTCCCTTTAACAGTAATTCCCCTGATATCTTCATTTTGTCTGATGTATTGAGCTAATGGTTCCAGATATAATGTGAAGAGTAACTCTCTGTAATTTCATCTATTTTCTATCAGTTCAGTAGATATTTTATATCAGATATGGACACCTGTGTTGATACAGAAGCAGATGGTTATTTTATTAATAGTATTTGTGGCATTTGGATTAGGGATTTCTGCAATGAAATGAATAGTTGCAACAATGAGTGATGTGTCATGGCAATACAAAATGCTAAACTTGATCTTTAGTCTCTTTAATCTTATGCAAGGTGGTTGAGTGGCCGTCAAGGTGACCAGAACAATGAACATTTCATGCCCAGCTGTTTCCTCTATGGAGCAAGTGAAAAGGAGATTACTGAGGATTTTTTATTCAAAGAGAACAACATATTTTGCAGGTATAATTATCACATTCAAGGATTGCAAGTTTCTTCTCTTGTTCAAGTTCTCACTGACAACATATGGTGTTACATCTGCTCTAAACCAGAACAGATAGGGTATCTACTGTAGTAATATCTACCTGGTGTGGAACTACTAGCTGCAAATTATAGACTCTCAGCAATTTTCTGCTATTCACCTTGATGTGCTGATTCTAAGGTGGCCCATTTCATCAGCACTAACTCTACAAGATGAAGAATGCTGCTGTGTGACCAACTGTTCAGCAGGATACATTCCTTGTGATTAGGATCTGAATAAACATAGAAAATCTACATCAAAATACTGTATGTACCACGTGAGGCTGATAAAAGAGATCAATATAGTCTTCCAAATACACAAAATACACAATATTGAAAGGAGTACTAAGAGATAGATCTACAAGTATTTGGATAGACAGAGACTTATTAGGGAGAGTCAAAATGACTTTGTGCATGGTAGATCATGTTTAACAAATCTATTAGAGTTTTTCGAGGAGATTACCAGGAAAGTGGATGAAGGGAAGGCATTGGATGTTGTCACAATGGACTTTAGTAAGGCCTTCAACAAGGTCCTGCATGGGAGGTTAGTTAGGAAGATTCAGTCACTAGATATACATGGAGAGGTTGTAAATTGGATTAGACATTGGGTCAATGGGAGAAGCCAAAGAGTGGTAGTGGAAGGTTGCTTCTCTGAGTGGAGGCCTGTGTAAAGTGGTGTGTGACAGGGATCAGTGCTGGGTCCATTGTTATTTGTCATCTATATCAATGATCTGGATGACAATGTTGTAACTTGGATCAGCAAATTTGCTGATGATACAAAGATTGGAGGTGTAGTGGACAGTGAGGAAGGTTTTCAAAGCTTGCAGAGGGATTTGGACCAGCTGGAAAAATGGGCTGAAATATGGCAGATGGAGTTTGATACAGACAAGTGTGAGGTATTGCACTTTGGAAAGACAAACCATGGTAGAACATACAAGGTAATTGCTAGGACACTGAGGAATGCAGTAGAACAGAGGGATCTGAGAATACAGATACATAATTTCCTAAAAGTGGCATCACAGGTAGATAGGGTCATAAAGAGAGCTTTTGGTACATTGGCCTTTATAAGTCAAAGTATAGAGTATAATAATTGGAATGTTATGGTGAGGCTGTAAAAAACATTGGTGAGGCCGAATTTGGAGTATTGTGAGCAGTTTTGGTCACCTAATTACAGAAAGGATATTAATAAGGTTGAAGGAGTGCAGAGAAGGTTCACAAGGATGTTGCCAGAACTTGAGAAACTGAGTTACAGAGAAAGGTTGAATAGGTTAGGACTTTATTCCCTGGAGCGTAGAAGAATGAGGGGTGATTTGATAGAGGTGTATAAAATTATGAAGGGTATAGATAGAGTGAATGCAAGCAGGCTTTTTCCACTGAGGCTAGGGGAGAAAAAAACCAGGGGACATGGGTTAAGGGTGAGGGGAAAAAGTTTAAAGGGTACATTGGGGGGGCTTCTTCACACAGAGAGTGGTGGGAGTGTGGAATGAGTGGCCAGATGAATTGGTAAATGAGGGCTCATTTTTAACATTTAAGAAAAACTTGGACAGGTACATGGATGAGAGGTCCAGGTGCAGGTCAGTGGGACTAGGCAGAAAAATAGTTCGGCACAGCAAAGAAGGGCTGAAGGGCCTGTTTCTGTGCTGTAATGTTCTATGGTTCTATGGTTCTATCCCACTGGACAGATCGGCAGTCTAATGCCAACATCCTTTCCCCAGTCAACATATCCAACATTGAATCACTAACTCAGTTCTGATAGGCACATTGTTCCCAAAATTTATGCCAGTTCCTGAAATAGACACATTACTTTGAGATCAATCACAGTGAGATATTTGCAGTTGGACAGTGGAAAGAAATTCAAGGATGTTCTTATAACCACCTTGAAGCATTTCAAAGTCCCTATCAATTCCTGGGAATCCCAAATCCATTCAAAGTATAAAGGTGGCACTGAGAAGCTTGAGTCCATGAGTTGGGAGTGTGCAGAAGCCCTGAGTGAATAGTGAAGGATATGCACTACATTTCAAACTACAAACTCTTCATAGATTCACCTCTTCTTGTACCACCTGTGTAACTCTTTATGGTTTCCACATGAGCTTCATCAGCCAGCTCAGAACCTACAGAAGCAAATGGAAGCAAATCATAGGTGATCCTGAGGGAAACAAAAGATAAGCTGCTGGAGGAAGTTAGGAGGTGTCTGAGGTCCCAGCAATACTCTAAAAATGAGTTCATATAAGTCCAGTGGCAGAAAGGCATCTTTCTGCATTCTACCAGCAGCTACACAAGCAGAGCTGCCCAGTGCACCTCAACCAGAATAGATCTTGAACAGGCCCTTTCCATTAAGCAGAAATGAAAGACTGCAGAGGAGCTGAGTAAGAACATTATTTACATCTTTTGAATTAAGTTGGCATAAATTATATTTTAATAATATTTTAATTATTTGCAATTCTTCTTTAAATGTTGCTGAATTAATACTTCTGAATCTCCCTGAATGTCAGAGTCTCTGACAGCTGCTAAGCCCAAGGACAATGACTGAGTCAGCTATCAAGGCTTTTTCCTGCAACATTGTGGAGTTGCTTTTTTGTCCGTCCATTTTGGTCCTTGTGCCATGCAAGGTATTATAACTTGGATTGCAAGGGCATTAGAGGTGACTTCAGATTTACACATGTGTTAAAATAAATACCTGCAGCTCACTGTAATACAATGCCATTTGCATCATTGTGCAGATTGGTCTATTTGCACTCTATAGATAATTTTTTATCACGGCCTGAGCTCCTAATAGATTGTTGGGAGATACTTCTGCTTCATCCAGTACTGGAAGCTATCAGATAAATTTAGAAATGGTGGAAGAGTCAAACGAGGTGGCGATTATGGAGAATTGACTGTTATCAACATGATGATATACTCATTCATTGTATTTTCTTACAGTGTTGCCAAGGGCTAAAAGGCCGAGTTGTGATAAGAAGGTTTAAGGAAATGTCTTTAGAAAATGCCAAGACTGGTGCATGTAGGATGGTTGTTGATTATAGAATTTAAGCTTAAAAGTTGGATCTAAAGGTATAACAAATGTAGACAAGGCAGTAGTTAAGGCAGTGGAATGCTCCTCCTGTGAGATAAGGGATGTCAGGGTAAATGGTCGTCCTGAAGACCACAACTGTTGGATGTACACCACACTTCAGCTCCTGCCTGACAAGGTCACGGAAGTGGAGCTGGAGTTGAATGCACTTAGGACCATGCTAGAGGCTGAAAACCTCATAGATAAGACTTTTACTGAGGTGGTCATACCCAATGTGCACACTTCAGATAGTAGAAAGTAAGAGGAGTAGGCAGCTAGTGAAGGGTTTCCCTGTGGCCATTCCCCTCAGCAACAAGTATGCCCACTTTGGTACGTCTGGAGGGAAGGATTTTTAAGCCACAGCAGCAGCAGTCATACCAGTGGCACTGTAGCCAATTCTGAGGCTTGGAAGGGAAGTGTAAAGTTAGGCAGAGTGATAGTGATAGGAGACTCGATAGTTAGAGGAACTAACAAGAAATTCTGTGTTTGCGAAAGAGACGCTAGGATAATGTGTTACCTCCCAGGTGCTAGGGTCCAGGATGTCTCAGAGCAGCTACAGAATATTTCCAAGAGGGAGAGCGAGGAGCCAAATGTTGTGGTGGACATTGGCACTAATAATACAGTTAGGAAGGGGGAGGAGGTCCTGTGCAGTGAGAATGTGAGTCAGAGAGGAGGCTGAAGAGCAGGACATCTAAGGTTGTAATCTCTGGATCACTCTCGGTGCCTCATGCTAGTCAGGGCTGGAACAGGATGATAGTACAGATGAATGAGTGGCTAGCTGAGGAACTGGTGCAGCAGGCAAGGGTTCAGATTCTTGGATAATTGGAACATTTTCTGGGGCAGGGGTGACCTGTACAAAAGGGTCCTGCTGCACCTAAACTGGAGGGGAATCAAAACCCTGGCCAGGAGGTTCACTAGTGCTGCTTGGGAGCATTTTAAATAGTTTGGTGGGGAATGGGAACCAGGGAGCCAGATCGAAAAGTAGAAGGACTGAGAGGAAGGTAGACATCAGTGTGAGTAAAAATCATAGATACAAAGAATAGATCTATTACTGCAAAGTAATAGATACGATGGGACAAATAGTATGAAGTGTGTATATTTTAATGCTAGAATAAAGATGATAAGCTTAGAGCATAGATCAATAAATGGAACTATAATATACAAGGGGTGATTGATAAATCTGTGGCCTAAGGTAGGAGTCAATTTTGGAAAACCTAGCACATTAATTTTTCAACATTGTCCCCTTCTACATTTACACACGTAGTCCAGCAGTCATGGAGCATACAGATCTTGGACGTCCAGACAGTGTCCACAGCAGGGGTGATTGATAAGTTTGTGGCCTTGGGTAGAAGGAGATGAGTTATACAGCTCTTGTTTCATGCACATGCAGTTCAACTCTTTGAGTGATTATGCAGAAAGTTGGAAGCTAATAACTCATCAGGGTTGATTGACATGTTCATGGCCTAAGTTTGAAGGAGATGAATTAGGTGCATCCAGGAGTATTTCTTAAATCAATATGTAGAATGTTCAGCGAGAAGGGGGTAATGAGCCAGGCAGGTGACTGACCTTTCAGTGGGTAAACACTTAGTGAACAGTGACAACTCCTTAAGCTTTAAAAGATCTTTAGAAAAGGATAAGTATGGACCTCGTGGGGAAATATTAAATTGGACCAAGGCAGATTATGAGAGCATTAGGCAGGAACTAATTTGGAATAGTTGTTTTTGGGCAACTCCACATCTGACATGTGAAGGGTGTTTAAAGACTAATTGCACAGAGTTCAGGGCAAGTATGCTCCAGTAAAAGGAAAGGACAAGGATGGCTTGAACAGAAAACACTTCATCTAGGGCTCTTCATCTCATGGTCTTGATGTTCATTGCTGATTTATTATTTTTTTCATTCTTTTTGTATTTGCACAGTTTGTTGTCTCTTGCGGTCTTTCATTAATTCCATTGTATTTATTGAATTTATAATGAATGTGCAAAAGGTATCAATCTCAGGAATGTATATGATGATATTGAAAATAAATTTAAGTTGAACTTTGAAGAAAACCTTGAATGTCATGAGAGTTGATGAAAGAGGAAAAGGGAATGTATGTAAATCTTACAAAGCAAGAATCTAGCAGAGCCCTTGATGATTATAAATAAGCCAAGAAAAGAACTCAAGAAGGAAATCAGGAAAGCCATCAGGGGCCATGAAATGTCCTTGGCAAGTAATATTAAATAGAATTCCAAGGCATTCTATACTTACATAAAGTGCAAGAGGATTACTAGCGAGAGGGTAGGAACACTGAAAGATAAAGAGGGGATCACTTGATTGGATGCTGTGGATGTGGGTGAGGTCCTTAATAAGTAGTTCACATTATTATTTGTCAAGGAGAACGATGAGGAGGAGAGGGAGATGGGTGCTGTCTATATTGATATGCTATGGCATTTCAAGGGAAAGGAGAAGCTCCCAAAAAGCATTAAGGCAGACAAATTCCAAGGGCCAGATGGGATATACCCCTGGTTATTGAAAGGGGCAAGAGAAGAGATTTCTGGGGGGCTTGATCAATATCCTTTTTTCCTTTCTAGGCACAGGTGAGATCCTGGAGGACTGAGTAGCTAATGTTGCTCCTTTATTCCAGAAGGGGACAACTATAATCCTGGAAACTATAGATTGGTGAGCCTCACATCAACAGTAAGGAAATTGGTTGAGAGAAATCTTAGGGATAGGACTTAAGATCATTTGGAAAACCGTGATCTAATTTGGGAGAGACAGCATGGCTTTATGTGGGTTAAGTCATGCTTTACTAACTTGATTGAGTTTGTTGACAAACTGATGAGGGTGATTAATGAACATAGAGCAGTGGATGTTGCCTACTTCGATTTAGGAAAGAGTTTGACAAGGTGCTTAATGGGAGACCCATCCAGAAGATTAAAATGCATGGGATCCATGGTAAACTGGCCATTTGGATTCAGAACTGGCTTGCCCATGGAAGACAGAGAGTGGCGGTTGAAGGGACATTCCAACTTAGTGGTGTTCTGCAGAGATCCATACTGGGACCTTTGCTGCTTTGATGCATAAGCTTGCAGATGATTGGTGGTGTTGTGGATAGCGTAGAAGGCTGGCAAAGAGTTCAACACAATATAACCAATTGCAAATATGGGTGGAAAAATGACAGATGGAATTTAACCCAGCCAAATATGAAGGGCTGCACTTTGGTTAATTAAAATGCAAAAAAAAACAGTACACTGTTAAGGGCAAGATCCTCAACTGTTGATGAGCAGAGGGATCTTGGTGTCAAAGTTCATACCTCCCTGAAAGTGGCTATATGGGTTGCTAAGGTGCTTAAGAATGCAAACTGTATGGCATGCTTACCTTTATTAGTAAAGGCATATGTTCAATGTCAGGAAGCTATATTGCAACTTTCTAAAATGTTAGTTAGGCTGCATCTGGGGTATAGCATAGAGTTCTGGTCGCCTCATTATAGGAAGGATATTGAGGCTTTGAAGAGGATGTAGAAAAGATAGATAGATGTAGATAGACAATAGATAGAGTAGACAAACAATATCTTTTTACCAGGGTTGAAACGCCTAAACCAGAAGGCATGCATTTAAGATTAGAAGTGGTAATTTCAAGGAAAATTTGAGGGGCAGGTTTTTACACAAAGAGCGGTGGTGCCTGGAATGCACTTCCTGAGTCTTTTAAGAGATGTTTAAGTAAGCAGAGGTAGGCATATGAATGGGAGGAATATGGAAGGATATTGTGTAAGCAGAAGAGATTAATTTAGTTAGCCTTTTGATTACCAATTTATTTGCTTCAGCACAACATTGTGGGCCAAAAGGCCAGTGACTGTGCTGTATTGTTCTATGTCCTACAATTCATTCATTAGTTCTTGCTCTGACTATGTAGAAAAGAATGGGGCCAATGAAATGCTATTGCTCTCCTCTAGAAAACAGAGAAGAAGCTTTGGAAGAAGATGGTCTGCCATCTGCCCCACAGATGGAAGGCAGTAAAGAAAGATGGATTTAATATTCATTTACAATCTTTGCATTATGCTGAGCAAGAGGTAGCTTACGTCTAGATGAATCCAGATGTTGTGGTCCATGTAGGGACCAAAGACATGGGTAGGATGAGTGAGGGGGTTCTGCACAGTGAATTCAGGGAGTTAGGTGCGAAGTTGAAGGGCAGGACCTCCAGGGTAACAATCTCAGGATTTCTACCTGTGCCACGTGTGAGTGAGGCAAGGAACAGAAGGATGATACAGATTAATATGTGGCTGAGAGAATGGTGCAAGAGGGAGGGCTTCAGGTTTTTAGATAATTGGGCTTTGTTCCAGGGAAGGTGGGATCTGTTCCGACGGGACGGCTTACACCTGAACTGGAGTGGTACTAACATTCTTGCAGGGAAGTTTGCTAGTGCTTCTCGGGGGGGTTTAAACTAAATTTGCAGGGGGTAGGGATCCAGAATGTGAGAGAGGATAGCGAGATGAAGAATAAAGGAATAAAGGACAGGTGGGGACTACACAGTTCTGGAATATTAAGTGTGTAGTAGAGAAAGGTGAGACAGAACAAGTGATAAGGAGGACACATGTACAGAGGGAAGGTCTGACGGAACATGGAGTTAAATGTGCAGAAAGAATAAGTAAATTTAGGAAGGACAACAAACTTCAAGGGGTGTATAGCCCGATGGGAGTTTGGGGAGCTGGGTTAAGCACAATAGGCAGTGATTTAAACAGAGAGAGGAGAAATGGACTAAAAATTCTATATCTGAATGCACAAAGTGTCAGAAATAAGGCGGGTGAACTTGAAGCTCAGGTGCGAATGGGTAAATATAATGTTGTTGGGATAATGGAGACATGGCTGCAGGGAGATCATTCCTGGGAAATGAATGTACAAAGGTATACGTGCTATCGTAGGGACAGAAATGTGGGCAGAGGGGGTGGGGTGGCCCTGTTGGTGGGGAATGAGATTCAGTCCTTTGCAAGGGGGGACATAGGATCAGGAGAAGTAGAGTCTGTGTGGATAGAACTGAGGAACAGTAAGGGCAAAAAGACCCTAATGGGTGTTGTCTATAGGCCACCAAACAGTAGCATGGAAATTGGGTGCAAGTTGAATAGGGAGTTAACATTGGCATGTGGCAAAGGTAATGTCACAGTAGTTATGGGGGATTTCAACATGCAGGTGAACTGGGAGAAACAGGTTGGTGCTGGACCCCAGGATAGAGAGTTTGTAGAGTGCCTACGGGATGCATTTCTGGAACAGCTTTTACGAGAGCCGACCAGGGACAAGGCTATTCTGGATTTAATCTTGTGTAATGAACAGGATTTGATAAGTGATCTTGAAGTAAAGGAGTCATTAGGAGGTAGTGACCATAACATGATAAGTTTTTATCTGCAGTTTGAGAAGGATAAGGGCAGATCAGAGGTGTCAGTGTTGCAGTTGAAAAGGGGAAACTATGGAGCCATGAGGGAGGAGCTGGCCAAAGTTAACTGGATGGATATAATAGCAGAAAAGACAGTGGAACAGCAAATGGCAGGTATTCTTGGGAATATTGCACAAGGTGCAAAATCAGTTCATCCCCTGGAGAAGGAAGGATTCAAAGGGGGGAAAGGGGCCACAGTGATTGACAAAGGAAGTCAGAGATTGCATAACTTTAAAAAAAATGGAAATATGACAGAACTAAGGTGAGTAGGAGGACAGATGATTGGGAGATTTTTAAAGAACAACAGAACTTAACTAAAAAGGCAATACTTGGAGAAAAAATGAGGTATGAATGCAACCTAGCCAGGAATATAAAGGAGGATAGCAAAAGCTTTTTTAGGTATGCGAAGAGAAAGAAGATAGTTAAGAACAATGTTGGGCCCTTGAAGAATGAATTGGGTGAAATTGTTATGGGAAACAGAGAAATGGCAGAAGAATTTAATAAGTACTTTAGATCTTTCTTCATTAGGGAAGACGCAAGCAATCTCCCAGATGTATGGATGGGCCAAGGACATAGGACAACAGAGGAAATGAAACAGATTGACATTAAGAAGGAAACGGTGATGAGTAGACTGATAGGACTGAAGGCTGACAAATCTCCAGGTCTAAATGGTCTGCATCCTAGGGTACGAAAGGAGGTGGCCCTGGAAATTGCAGATGCATTGGTAATCATTTTCCAATGTTCCTTAGATTCAGGATCAGTTCCTGAGGATTGAAGAATGGCTAAAGTTATCCCACTTTTTAAGAAAGGAGGGAGGGAGAAAACAGAGAACTATCGTCCTGTCAGCCTAACATCAGTAGTGGGGAAGATGCTAGAGTCCATTATTAAAGATGAAATAGTGGCATATTTAGATAGCAGTGATAAGATTGGGCTGAGCCAGCATGGATTTACCAAGGGCAAATCATGCTTGACTAATCTATTGGAGTTTTTTGAGGATGTACCAGGAAGTTAGACAAGGGAGATCCAGTGGATGTAGTGTACCTCGATTTTCAGAAGGCATTTGATAAGGTCCCACACAGGAGATTGGTGGGTAAAATCAGAGTTCATGGCATTGGGGGGAAGATATTGACATGGATAGAAAACTGGTTGGCAGATAAAAAGCAAGGGGTAACGGTGAATGGGTGTTTCTCGGAATGGCAGGTGGTGACTAGTGGGGTGCCACAGGGCTCGGTATTGGGACCACAGCTGTTTACAATTTACATCAACGATTTAGATGAAGGCATTGAGAATAACATCAACAAATTTGTTGATGATACTAAGCTGGGTGGCAGTGTGACATGTGATGAGGATGTTAGGAGAATTCAGGGTGACTTGGATAGGCTGGGTGAGTGGGCAGATACTTGGCAGATGACGTTTAATGTGAATAAGTGTGAGGTTATCCACTTTGGGATTAAGAACAGGAAGGCAGATTATTATCTGAACGGTGTAGAGTTAGGTAAGGGAGAAATACAAAGAGATCTAGGAGTCCTTGTTCATCAGTTACTGAAGGTGAATGAGCAAGTGCAGCAGGCAGTGAAGAAGGCTAATGGAATGTTGGCCTTTATTACAAAGGGAATTGAGTACAAGAGCAAGGAAATTCTTTTGCATTTGTACAGGGCCCTGGTGAGACCACACCTGGAGTATTGTGTACAGTTTTGGTCTCCAGGGTAAAGGAAGGATATCCTGGCTATAGAGGAAGTGCAGCGTAGATTCACGAGGTTAATTCCTGGGATGTCCGGATTGTCTTACGCAGAGAGGTTAGAGAGACTGGGCTTGTACATGCTGGAATTAAGGAGATTAAGAGAGGATCTGATTACAACATATAAGATTATTAAGGGATTGGACAAGATAGAGGCAGGAAATATGTTCCAGATGCTGGGAAAGTCCAGTACCAGAGGGCATGGTTTGAGAATAAGGGGTAGGTCATTTAGGACAGAGTTAAGGAGAAACTTCTTCTCCCAGAGAGTTGTGGGGGTCTGGAATGCACTGCCTCGGAAGGTAGTGGAGGCCACTTTTCTGGATGCTTTCAAGAAGGAGCTAGATAGGTATTTTTATGGATAGGGGAATCAAGGGATATGGGGACAAGGCAGGAACCGGGTATTGATAGTAGATGATCAGCCATGATCTCAGAATGGCGGTGCAGGCTCGAAGGGCTGAATGGTCTACTTCTGCACCTATTGTCTATTGTCTACCATGCTCTATAAATTAAAAAGAAATGCTGGAAACCTAAAATAAAAAAAGAGAAATTGATGGTAACACTTAGCCAGTCAACATGGAGATCACCTGAAGTAACCATGGCCCCTTCAGTCAGAGATACTCTATTTGTCCTATTCATCCCTCACACACTTCCTCTGCAGTGCAAAACTTGTTTCCTCATGCTTCCAGGATCTTGAACCTGAAATATTTATTCTGTTTCCCCTTCCACAGTTCTGGCCTAAATTACTTGGTGCTCCAGCCTTTTCTGTTCATATTTTTCTGAGTCCTCACTGGCTAAATAGGAACTTGCTGCTGCAGGTCAAGATACGACATGCTGGAAGAGCTCAACAGATCGAACAGTCTTTACGGAATGGAATAAACAGCTGAAGTTCTGAGCCAAGTTAAATATTTTGCTTTTCATTAACCTTAATTTGGAGGTAGGAGGAAAAGCGCCGTGCATGGTCCTGTCACTTCACTTCCTGGACACTACAGCTAGTCATTGGGTTTGTTTCCCAGTGCCTGCTCGAACAACATCTGGTTTTGCATGCCGTTCATGATTGTGAGCTACAGCTCATGCAAGTTCAAGTTGTTGGAACTGTGTTTGGTTCAAGTAATTGAAAGCATGCAATTGAAGCATGCTATCTGATCAGTCTTTATGTTGAATCATTTACCTTTTGTACCTGTGGCCTAATTGAAAGATGCTGATATATTCTTGCATCCTTTTAGCTAAAATGCTTCTTCTTGGAAAGTTGTCAACTATGGATGCCTGCAATCTCAAAATGACCGTGGCAACCTAGATAAATGTTTTCTCTGAATGAATTCAATGTACCAGACCCAAAATGTTAATTGAATCTCTTTTCACGATGCTTGACCTGTTGTGTTTCTAGGTTTCTGTTCTGACACAGTGATTCAACACATGTCACATGCAGTATACTGGAGGATCTCAGCAGGCCAGGCAGCAACTGTGGAAAAACTACAGTCGACATTTTGGGCCAAAACCCTATTGTTTGAATGGGTTGGGATTACTTTCCTAATATCAGAAACTCAGCAGTTACAGAATCACGTATTTAAAGGTTTAATACAGTGGATTCCAGTTAATTCTGGTATGTTGGGACTTGTACATTTTGGCCCAATTAAGCAGCAGCCCCCATTTGCCGGTTTCATGGAAATAAAAAGGGAGCTTGTGTTTTCCGCATGTACGTGACAAATAAACTTCTCTTGGGCTTCAGGCTGAGTGCATGTGTCGATTATAACCGGTGTTTTGGTGATGAGCTGTGTCATCGTCTTCAGGGATGATGCCTGGGCATACCTGTATCCTGCTTGAAACCCGAAAATATTTTATTTCCTGGAATAGTTAAAAGGTATAAAAAAGGACAAACTACCACTTAACTAAGTCACCATTTATGTATTTAAATGAAATACAGAACAAATTAAAACACTGCCTATACCTCTACAATACTATAAAAATGTGTATTAGTTGCTAATACATATATGCAAATAATTGTAATATATCGGGTACTGAAAAGACCAATGTCCATGCTAATATTTCCAATTCTGTATTTATCCTCAGTGGATGAAAGGATAAAGAAAGAACTGGCAGTATTGGCATGGAAATTGCCAATACTTCCAATTAGCTATTGAATATAGTGGCAATTTCTGCACCAATGTTGGTACAACCCTCACCAACACTGACAGGGCACTTGACAACTTCCTTGCATTTCATGCATTAGTGTATTGCATCTGTACTATCATAAAATTCTTGTTTTAATCTTTTACCCACAATCCTTCCAAGTCAATAGATCATCTTTTCCTATTTCAGGCACCACCATCACAACACCAAGAACAATTGTACCTCCCTCCTTTCTGCCTTCACCAGTACAAAGGGGGTACTTCTTCTCCAAAACTTTAATTCACCTCTCATTTGCCACCACATTTTTTCCCATGGCGCCATCCTGTGTGACTGCAAGAGAGATCACATCTGTCCTTTCATCCTCTGTCTCTTCTGCTCATTCTCAAGATCACAAGCGATGTTTCCTCAGTAAAGAGCAATTTACCTATTATTTTTTTACTTTAACTTACAGCCTTCACTGCTTACAATGTGGTCTCCTCTACTTTGAATAGGCCAGGAGGAGATTTACCTTATACTTGGTGAAAACTTCTATTCGGTCTGCAAAAATGACTCAAGGCTTCCTGTCACCTTAATTGTTCATCCCACTTTCAAGCTAAATTTGCTGTCCCTTGCCTCCAACAATGTTCTATTGAAGTTCAATTAAATTGCTTTTTCTGAAAAGATACACTTTAGTCTTCCATTGTCAACATTACATTAAACAGCTTCATATGATGTTTCTGCCACTTCTGTTTAGAAATCATTCCCACCCATCTTGTTTCTCTCATTACACTTTTCTTACAGCTTGTATTAGCCCTTCAGCAATATGCCAACTACAGATGATGTATTACTAATTATATGAAAGATAATTTTAGTTTAAGCTTTTTGTTTGGTTTTCTTAATTTCAGAATGTATTTACATTTGTAATTAATTAAAAGTAGATTTATCAGTTTTGAATGTCCTTATTCTTTTTAAAGTTTTTTTTAAACTATTTACTTACTTTAGTTATTTGATCAGCAGAGATGATTCAAAACTACAAAGAGACCATATGCTGCACAAGACCATCAGGATCAGCTGTTTTCTGGGTCTTAGCTCTCACTGCCCATGACTTCATCTCCACTCACAGCCCAGTACACTTCATGGTGGTCACTCCAGATGGCATTCAGGACCAGTATGGCTTCAAGAATTTAGGCTAGCCTGGGTGCAGCACAAATAATGACCATGGGTCTGTGTCTGGGTCTCTTATTCTCAGAACAGTTGCCTCCTGACCTACTGAGTGTGTCCATCATTTTCTAATTTATTTCAGAAGACCCACTACATTACTTTAATATAATTATTTCTTTCATTGGCTGTTTTACAAATTCTTTTTTACGACCTAATTAAAAACTTTAACCAGAAGGTTCTGTTTCTGGAATTCCACAGGAGTACTGAGGATCACTTAATCAGCTTTCTGCCAAAGGCTATAGGTTCATTTGCAGCAATAATGTTAGTGCTTAATGTGACTATCACATAAACATGGGCTTCAGCTATCAAAACAACAGCATAAATTTGCTATGTATCATTGCAAAAAGAAATTAAAGTCTTACTTCATACCAGCATGATAACACTAATGGTGTATTGTAAGGAAATTATGTCTGCTTACAGTTACGATAAAGTGGAATGTTAGAACTATTCTCCTATGACCATAAAGCATAACATTCCTCTAATGCTGGGGACATAAGAGACAGCAGTTGCTGGAATCTAGAGCAATATTCAATTTGCTTTTGTGGACTGAGCAGCATCTGTAGGGGTGTTGGGGGCTGGGGAAGAAAGTATCACCATTTTGGATCAAAATCATGCATCAGGTTAGGTTTCAAACCAAAATGTTAACTGCTTATTGCTGTTGTCACATAAAGGAAGTCACAGAGGGCAGTGCTGGTAGATATGAAGCAGTCTCATTATTCAAAAAAATTATCACAAATAAGTTGACAGCCTTTAGAGTCATGAGAGAGAGCGAGAGAGAGAGAATGAGATCAAAGGACAATTCTGTATTTACAATGCTTCTCTTGAACTACATGTAACAGTTTCAAATGCCTGGATCTTCCCACCATCACACCTTCTTGTTTGCACCTATGTAACAGATACACAAATAACACATTTAAATCCATATTGCCTGTTCTTCCAATTAACTTGGTTCACGTCTCTTCGGACCCTATTTTTCAGAACTGCATTTTAGATTTAATCCACAGTTTGAATCTAGAGGCTAGTGGCTGAAGTCAGTTAAAGTTATTTGCTACATGTGCTAAGCCCAAAAATCGCTCTAACAGTTTAATCCCATAATTTAGTAATTATATGAATGTTTAATGACGTAATATACAATAGATACTATCTCAATGGCAAATAATACAGATAAAGGGAACTGATGTGGGAGGAAGTATGCACCCACCTGCAAACATACTCACAAAAAATTTAATACAGTAGATTTATGGTCGGAAAAACAGCTCTACAATGCAGCTCTCCTAATTCTGTTTTTCTTCAAAAAATTTGATCTAACCTGTGTATATGAGGTAAAGAGTTATTACTGATCTACTACTGATCTGGTCTCTGCATCCAATCTAGAAGAGAGAAACCACGATATGGAACCACTGCAAAATGAGATTATAAATTTGAATTTATTAAGATATACAATAGCTCTCAGCTACTTTACCAAATGATCACATAAGAATAGAATTAATTCATACTGACTGAAGAATACAAATGCATTGTCATAAAGGGCTGGAAATAAGATGAATATGATATGCAGTAGCAAGGATCATTTAAATCGAAAGATTATATTTGTTATGTTTTGTAACTCCAAAACACTAATGATAATTGAAAGGAAACCAAAAGAGTCAGGAATACAGATCTAACTTTGTTTTTACCTTAAGTAAAGTGTGAACGTATGACGTGGCAATATCATGATACATGTGATTTGCTTATTTTTACATATAACTCACAATAAATTATTTAAGCAAACAAGCATATTTAATCAAACAATATATTTGGAATATTACTCCAAATATTACTTAAATATTAATTACACAAATATATTCTAGTAGCACACTGGGTTAACAACACCAAATCCATGACCGTATTGGTTTCAGAAGATGTGGCAGGCTGTGTCTGTCCCTATTGGCATTTGGTATCAACGTAATCATAAGCATCAGTCATGAGGATATTGGTTCATAGACTAATGGGAACAGCTTTACTGGAACAAAGTATAGAATACCTCAATAACTGACAATTCACTGAATCGTCATGATCTCTGGAGAGCAAACGTTTGAAAAAGTAATGTCATTGTAAAGTTTTGAACTGGCAATTTTGACTAGAATGATTACATTCAGTCATTCTGTCAGCAGGAAATAAGACCTGACTGTAAATCGCAAACTCCAACATAAATCACCCAAGGAATGAACATCATTTCCATGATAACAGGGCCAGGAACAAAGAAGAATTTATTGGCCATACAAAAAGTAGGGAAAAGAAAGATTTAGAAGGTTTTAAGGTCTCTCTGAATAATCTGTCAATGACCTTATCTTTATTAATCCTGCAATTAAAATGTGTCACCGCTGAGTTTCAAGAATGAACCATTACTGAGAAAACTCTGCATATTCAAAGTGGGAGATCTGAGCCCAGCTGGAAAGCAGTCTTCAAGTCTGCTTAGAATTACATTATGTTGCCACCTGCATGTTAAACACCTCCAGAGGCAAATCACCCAAGGATTGTCTAAAATAATATCTGACTTAAAACTAGATTAGACAACTTTTAAAAACCTTTTGATGTCAGAAATAGAAATGCAAAACTGGCCTTTTTACTCACATTTTACTTCTTTCGAGTGCCCTTCCTGAATTGTAACAGAAAATCTACTAACTTACAAATAATATCTGACCCAGTTGTTGAGGGAACAACCCTGAAAAAATTCTCTTAGGGAAATCAAGAACAAGATCAACTTTTGAATGAAAACGGGCAAGAATGCTCATGACCTCAGCGGTATGTCTAGGCCGGGGGTCGGCAACCTGTGGCTCCCGAGCCATTTGTGGCTCTTTCACCTCTGTGCTGCGGCTCCCTGTGGCTTTGGGAAATAATTGGTCAGTATTTAATTAAAATGTATTTTATGTTAGTTTGTTAGCTTTTGAAATGTAATTCTAAATTTGAAGATTATGGTGATCTTGTACAATCTAAGTGTGGCGACACATTTCCTGGCACATCCGAAACGGCTCACAATTAGCCAGCATTCAGGCTAAGGGAGATAGCCTACGGGGGTTTGTGAGTATGCGTCTTTTGCAGCATCTGCGTCCATGGGGGCTGGGTTGAGGGAGGCTTAAAAGCAAGGCTGTTTAGTTCGAATAAAGTTATTCGACTGCAGTTTACTGACTGCGTGAGCACACCGCTACAACGTGTTTTTATCGCTATTAATATACGTCACCACTGCCAATAACTGACACCCGCCAGTGCGCGATTTCTTTAATTTTTCGATCCAAGGTAAGCCAACTATGGAGAATTCTAAAAAAAGAAAAGTGACTGAAGAAAACAGAACGTTTAATGATACGTGGACAGATTCATTTGCTTTCACTGTTGACGAGACTGGTTTACCGGTATGCTTAATATGCAATGAGAAACTAGCAAACAACAAAAAGTCAAATGTCGCAAGGCATTTCCAGAATAAACACGCAGCCTTTGCTCAAAAATATCCGGATGGAGATGAGAGAAAAAAAGCCGTTTCGGAACTGATGCGGAAGGTTGATCTGAGCAAAAATCATTTCCAGAAATGGATGAAGTCTGGAAAATCAACGACATATGCCAGTTATATTGCCGCTCAGGAAATAGTCAGGCACGGGAAGCAGTTTACAGATGGTGAATATATAAAAGAATCTTTCATTAAGATTTCAGAACATCTATTCACGGACTTTAAAAACAAGAGTGAAATTGTGCAGAAAATCAGGGATATGCCCCTCTCTGCAAAGACTGTCAAAGACAGAACCATAAAAATGGCAGAAGACATCACAAGACAGCAAATTAAAGACATCAATTCAGCTGTGGCCTACTCGATTGCCTGTGACGAGTCTAAAGACAAAGGTGATATTGAACAAATAGCGTTGTTCTGCCGGTATGTAAACTCTGCCGGGCCACAGGAAGAACTGATTGAGTTGATACCTCTAAAAGACCAAACACGGGGGGAGGACATCTGTGAGGCTGTCTTGAATTGTTTAAGAGCCAAAGGAATAAAGACCACCCATCTGGTGTCAGTAGTTACTGATGGGGCTCCGAATATGACGGGAACGCACAAGGGATTTGTGGCTTTACTGCAGAAGTCGCTGGACAGAAAGCTGCTGACTTTTCACTGCATCTTGCACCAAGAGGCACTGTGCGCTCAAACATTTCCTCCGGAATGCACAGAAGTAATGGATGTTGTCATTCAGATTGTCAATAAAATAATGGCAAAAAGTTTAAATCACCGTCAATTCCGTTTGTTACTGGACAAGCTGGAAAGCGCATATTCTGATCTCCTGCTGCACAACAAAGTCCGGTGGCTGTCCAAAGGGGAGGTGCTGAAACGCTTTGTCGCGTGTCTGGAAGAAGTGAAAACTTTCCTGGGCAGCAAAGGGCTCAACTTTCCTGAGCTGGAACAGCCAGAGTGGCTGGAAAAGCTACACTTCATGGTAGACATGACAGCGCACCTGAACACGCTGAACACAGCTCTTCAACGGGGTAAGGACGTACAGCCCTGCACATGTTGGAGGATGTTTTGGCATTCGAGCGCAAGTTGACGTTGCTTGCCAGAGATTTACAGAAAGGCACATTGTCTCACTTCCCCAATTTGAGAGAGTTCAAACAAGGTCACGACATGATAAATTCGGAGTATTTACATTCTGCAATCATCGCAATGCAAACATCGTTTGGGAAACGCTTCTGTGAGTTCAGAGAGGAAAAAAACACATTATCCTTCCCGGTCACTCCCCTAAGCATCGATCCATCCCTACTAAATACGACTGCATTGTCAGGTGTGAGTCAACCTGAACAAGTATGATAAATATTTTAATTGCCTATTATTTTACGTATATTCATATGTTTTCATTGTTCAGTGAAATAGTCCTTTTATTTTTCAGGTTGACAGCTGGCTGACGTTATTTTTGGTTTGCTGCTGGCGGCAAATTTAAGTTTGGCATTTTTCATAAATACAAGAAGGACTCAAATAGACGTTGAGTATTTTACTTAAAAGTAACCTTCAACCCAATGTCTTTTTTTCGGAGTTCAAAATGTTTTTGTTGCATGCAGAAATGTAATTTCATTTTCTCTGCAGGAGTTCATCAATTTCATAAATGCAACACATTATAGTTTGTTTATACATAGCATAAAGGCAAAACAAAACGTTGTATGCAGTGTTATTTCATTTTAAATGTCAAGCGGGTTTTGCGGCTCCCAGTGTTTTCTTTTCTGTGGGAAACGGGTCCAAGTGGCTCTTTCAGTGGTAAAGGTTGCTGACCCCTGGTCTAGGCAAAATCGAAAAATCGACTGCAGAACAAGAAAATGTCCAAATGTTTAATGGCTTGATAACGTCCCAGGTGCACAGTAAACAGCTGAGTAACCTCCGAAAGGCAATCCGATATCAATGATGAAATTTGTGATAGCCTCTGTGTATGAGACACAGGAAAAGAAGAAAAGAGAGGTTGAATGGTAGATAAATGTGAAATGAATGAAGATGAGAGCTGAATGTACTGGAATAAACCTGCACAAAGCTTTCTAATTTGGCTCAAGAGATCAAAGATTACATCATCAGTCAGAAGAGGCAGTTTCATCTCCACATGATACAAAGAAAACATTTTTATTAATCTTGACGGAAGGAATAGTAGGCTTATTCACAGACTGTAGAGGAATTTGAGAATAATATACAAGCATCTCCCTCTCTCCAGTTGGATCTGGAAATAATATTGACTATAAGGCTCTTGGGAAGTCAAGAATGATGTGCATGATTGAGATTACAGCTATTTTATTAGATGCCCCTAAATAAGTAACAGTAAAGCACAGCAGCATGTCACTAACTCTAACTGTAATCAACTCACTCTTCTGTAAGGATGAAAAAAACGAAGGGAACAATGAAACTACCTTGAAGTTGGCCTTCATATTGAGAACTAGTTCAAGCTGGGTAGATAAGGGAATTCTCTGATGAGGACAACTTTGATTTACTCTGACATGCTTAGAGACAAAGGGACTACAAAAATACAGAACCAGTTATACTAACAATTACTGAAAAGCTACTGAATATTTACAAGCAGTCAAATATACAAATGAGCATAAAGAAAGTTAAATGGCAAGAAAAATGAAAAGTTTGATTCTAATCCAACACTCCAGCCACTTGTTCTAGATGGATTTCTGAACTGTCCATGGGCACAGATACCCATCCTGCTTTAACCGCAGCAAATGCCATTTCTTCTGAAGTCAGTAATGCCAGTATTGCTATACTAACAGGTCCCTTACCACTGACAATCTTCTTCCTGCTCCATAAACATAGAAACATAGAAAATAGGTGCAGGGGTATGCCATTTGGCCCTTCGAGCCTGTACCACTACTCAGTATGATCATGGCTGATCATCCAACTCAGAACCCTGTACCTACCTTCTCTCCATACCCCCTGATCCCTTTAGTCACAAGGGCCATACCTAACTCCCTCTTAAATATAGCCAATGAACTGGCCTCAACTGTTTCCTGTGGCAGAGAATTCCACAGCTTCACCACTCTCAGTGTGAAGAAGTTTCTCTTCATCTTGGTCCTAAAAGGCTTCCCTTTTATCCTTAAACTGTGGCCCCTCGTTCTGGACTTCCCCAACATCAGGAACAATCTTCCTGCATCTAGCCTGTCCAATCCCTTTAGAATTTTACACGTTTCAATAAGATCCCCCCTCAATCTTCTAAATTCCAGCGAGTATAAGCCCGGTCGATCCAGTCTTTCTTCATATGAAAGTCCTGCCATCCCAGGAATCAATCTGGTGAACCTTCTTTGTACTTCCTCAAAGGCAAGAATGTCTGTCCTCAGATTAAGCGACCAAAACTGCACACAGTACTCCAGGTGTGGTCACGTATGTTTCTCCATCTGATTCAACTTTCACCTTCCAAAATTCCATGAGCCCCAGAATCCAAAGTAGTCCTGCCTGCACGTTGGTCCACTTACCCCTGGCTCCTTATCTTACTAAAATGGATTGGCATTCAGGCTTGATCCACACAAGCTAATCCCCTCCTTCTTCAAGATGCACAATATACCAAACCTAAAATTATCATCCAGGTCTTTGAATCTTTTCACAGATTCACTCAAGTCAACCTTTACATCTTCACCAGTTTATCTCTCAGAACCCTGAGTTTAGCCGACAAACTGTTTGTGATCTGTTTGTGTTTCAAACTGTTTGTGATCAAATCTTCAATCAGTTCAGCCCTGTCCTCTGGAACTACTTCCTTTTATCTCTGCACCATCTTTGGCAAACAATCTCAAAACTTCTTGTTTGTGTTTCCACATTAATTCACCAACTTCATACAAGGGAATTTCAAAGGCACTGTACAGAATTTCCCTTCAAAGGAAAGTGAGTTATCCTTTGACCACTTACCATAAAAATTTCTATTTTCCATGGAATTTTAAGGACTGAGTCGATCTGGATCAGGGCTCTGCCTTGAAGTTGCGAAGTTCCACTTATTATTTTGGTTTGGGAAGGCCCTTCAAAATGGATCCATCTCATCAGTTATGCAGGCATTGAAAAGCACATCTTAAAATATGTTTTTTTATATCACAAGTATTTAACTTCCAAGTTCGTTTAATTATCATTCAACCATACATGAATACTGCCAAATGAAACAGCATCCTCTGAGGCCAAGATGCAACACATATTACCAATAACACATAGAACATAGCACATATAGTTACCATTTCAGAAAGGCATACAGTCATAATGAAAAAAATATATAGCCCAAGTCCTTGAGTGGCATGACTGTAGCTCCGGTACAGCTTGTCCTTCCACCAAGTAAACACTGGAGAGCAGCACCGAGTGAACACTGAAGAGCAGTAGCGTTGGGAGGGGTTGAGAGGTCAATCATTGGTGATGCAGTATGGAATTCAAAAAGTGCCCGGGAACTTTCAGTTTTTTTTGGCAGGCTGAAATCAGTGCAAGGCCAATGAAAAGAAAGGAGGTGTAAGCAGAGTGGCCTTCATTAGAGTGGACTGGCTTTGGCTCAACAGGCATACGTGGATGTTCTAAGCAAGCAAGAAAGTTTCTAGTAAGTAATTCTCTGTTAGTACATAGACTGTGCACTAAGAATGGATCCGGTATAGTGGTATGTTCCTTGTGTGAGATGTGGGTATTTGGGAGACCTCCAGTCTCCTTGTTAGCTTCATCTGCATGAATTGCATTAAGTTACAGCTCCTTAAAAAGTGTGTTAAGAAACTAAAGCTGCAGCAAGATGACCTTGCTCATATGGGAAACTAAAGAGGTGAGGAGCCACAGGGAGATGGATATCTCTAATTTGCAGGAGGCAGGAGAGTAAAAGGGAATAGGTGGCCAATGCAGAGTACCCAACGCCCCATAGCCATTCCCCTCAATAATAAATATATCATTTTCAATACTATTGGGAGGGGGCGGGAATGACGACTGGGGGAAGCCGCAATGACCAGGCTTCTGTCACTGAGTCTTCTCTGAGGCTCAGAAGTGAATCGGGGAGAGGAGGAGTGCAGTAGTGATAGGAGGTTCCATAACTAGAGGGGCAGAAAGCAGATTCTGTGGATGTGAAAGAGATACCTGGACATATGATGCCTCTCCGGTGCCATTGTCAGGGATGTCTTGGATCGAATCCACCAGTTTCAAACAACCAAATTTTGTTACGTATTGGTACCAGTAACGTAGGTAGGGAAAGTGAGGAGGTCCTGAAGAGAGAATATAAGGAGTTAGGCAGTAAGCTGAAATGCAGGACCTCCAGGGTCGTAAGACATTTCTGCAGATTTCTGTCATCTACAGAAATTTTTCAATGACTCAGCAATAGTGGGTGTAGAAAGAGAGGACGGGAGGATGAATACAGGGCCTAGCTGGAGGACTTTGTCAAATGGTGCAAGCTGAATCATCTGCCGCTCAACATTAGTAAGACAAGGGAGATGCTGATGGATTTTAGGAAGACTAACCTTTCTCTGCTTCTTGGTACTTTTGGTGGTGAGTCTGTGGATGTGGTGAGGACCTACAAGTCCCTGGGGGAGCACCACAAAGGCAGGCTTGAGAGGAGCACTAACACAGAGGCTGTGTACAAGAAAGACAAGAATTACCTCTACATCCTGAGGAGGCTGAGGTCCTTTGGAGTATGCAGGCCTCTCCTTCACATGTTCTATCAGTCTGTTGTCGCTTGTACAATTTTCTATGCGGTGGTGATGCCAACTGGCTCAATAAGCTGATAGAAAAGGCTGGCTCAGTTATATGAGTCAAAGTGGACATACTGGAGGTTGTGGTAGAACAAAGGACCTTACCGAAAATCCTGGTAATTCTGGACAATTTTTCACACCCTCAGCATGCCACCTTGGCTGAACAGAGGAGCAACTTTAGTAATAGACTAATACCACTGCACTGCTCCAAAGAGCGCTATATGAGGTCATTCTCACCCTCGGCCATTAGGCTCTACAATGAATCAATCTATAGCCGGGAAATAATGACCTCCCCACCCCCCCCCCCCCCATTAGACTGTTTGAGGTTACTTATTTTTTATTCTTTCTTACTTCTCTTCTAGTATTTGTATATCTGTGTACTTGTAATGATACTGTGACATTGTAATTTCCTTTGGGATCAATAAAGTATCTACCTATCTATCTCTGAACTGTTGCCTGTGCCACTTGCCAGTGAGGGTAAGAACAGGATGATTTGGTAGATGAATCCGTGGCTGAGGAATTGATGCAAGGAGCAGTGTTTCAGAATTCTGAATATTGGGGTCTTTTCTGGAGAAGGCATGATATTTACAAAAAGGATGGCTTACACATGAACCAAGTGGACCAAAATCCTTGTTGGCAGGTTTGCTAGAGCTGTTAGAGAAGGTTAAAACCAATTTGGCAGGGGGATGGGAACTGGGATGATGGGGCTGAGGGTGGAGCAGTTGATGTACAACTAGATACAGAGTGTAGTGAGGCTGTGAGGAAGGACAGGCAGATTGTAGGGAAAAATTGCAGTCAGTGGGATGAGCTAGAGTGTAACAGAGAGCCAAAAAAAGGGTGATGAATACAGGACTGAAGGTGTTATATTTGAACACATGTGATGTATGGAGTAAGGTAGAAGATTCTGAGGTGCAATTAGAGATTGGCAAATATAAAATTGTGGGCATCTCTGAGTCATGGCTGAAAGAAGATCATAGTTGTGTGCTTATTATCTAAGGATACATGTTATATCAGAAAGGACATGCAGGTAGGCAGAAGGGGTAGGGGGTGGCTCCATTGGTAACAAATGAAATTAAATCCTTGAAAAGAGGTGATATAAGAAGATGTAAAATCCTTGTGGGTAGAGTTGAAAAATTGTAGGGGTAAAAAGACCCTGATGAGCATTATACACAGGCCTCCAAACAATAGCCAGGATGAGAGCTATAAATTACAACAGGAGATAGAAATGTATGTAAAAAGGACAATGTTACAATAATCATGGGGCATTTCAATACACAGGTAGATAAAGGAAAATCAGGTTGGTGCTGGATTCCAAAAGAGGGAATTTTGTAGAATGCCTCTGAAGTGGATTTTTAGAACAGCTTATGGTTCAGCCTCTGGGGGAGGCAGCAATTCTGAATTCAGTGTTATGTAATCACTCAGATTTCTGAGGTGAAGGGACAATTAGGAGGCAGTGATCATAATATATCAGTATTATATTGAAGAAGAGGGAATTACAGAGACATGAGAGAGGAGCTAGCAAAACTTATTTTTTGGAAGGGACACTGGTGGGGATGATGGCAGAACAGTAATGGTTGCTGTTATGAGGGAAATTTGAAGGGCATGGGAAACATAGATCCTGAAGATAAAGATGTATTCTAAATGGAAGATGAGGCAACATGGCTGACAACAGAAGTCAAAGACAGCATAAAAGCAAAGGAGAAAGCATATAATATAACAAAGATTAGTGAGAAGCTTTTTAAAACCAACAGAAGGCAACTAAAAAGCCATAAAGACAGAAAAGATGAAATATGAAGATAAGCTAGCCTATAATATAACAGAAGGTACAGTGTATTTTTTCAGATTTGAAGTGCAGCATATAGGTAAAAGAGAAATGAGATTATTAGTGAATTATGGACCACTGGAAAGTGTTGTTCAAGAGGTAGTAATAAGAGACAAAGAAATGATGGTGAAACATAATAAGTATTTTGAATCAGTCTACACTGTAAAAGACACAAGCAGAGAGTGTGAGGTGGTAGAATTGAGTGTCAATGCTATTACTAAGGAGGTGGTGCTTGGAAAGCTGTTAAGTCAGAAGATAGATAAGTCACTTGGACCAGATGGACTACACCCCAGTGTACTGAAAGAGATAGATGAAGAGGTTGTGGAGGCATTAGTATGATCTTTCAAGGAACACTAGATTCTGTAAAGATTCTAGAGGACTGGAAAATTGCAGATGTCACTCCACTCTTTAAGAAGGGATAGAGGCAGAAGAAATGATATTATAGGCCTGTTAGCCTAACTTCCTCAGAATTGAGTGAAGTCCATTTAGAACAGAAATTAGGAAACATTTTCTTTAGCCAGGGTATTGTAAATCTGTGGATTTCATTATCATAGACGGCTGTGCAGGCCAAGTCACTGGGTATACTTAAGGTGGAGTTTGATAGGATCTTGATTAATCAGGCTGTCAAAGTTTATGGGAAGAAGGCAGGGGAATGGGGTTGAGAGGGACAATGAATCATTGATGAGATGGTGGTACAGACCCAATGGGCTGAATAGCCTAATTCCGCTCATATGGGATGTCTTATGATGTTATGGTTGTATGGGCCAGGACACAACCCAATATGGATTCCAGTGCACCCACTGAAGCTCTCCAACACTGCTTTGGTATGTCCTCCCAAGCTTTGGCAGATCAACAGTAATAGGCAAGCCCATAGCTAGGACTTATTCTACACCACAGCTGAGGCAACACAAACTCCCCATTGTCGAATTCATCAATGAACCAGTGAACTGGACTTGCAGTATAGTATTTTCAATTCAAAGATATACTTCACAGAAAAGTTAGCATACACTAATAAAGCTTCTTGTGCATTAATTCAGTTTTATAAACTTATCATAAGTTCTTTCAAATCAGATGGTAATAGATGGAGAACTGGGTATTTTTCTTAAAAAAGGCTACATTTGGTGATACTTTAAGTAGCAATTTATTTTCACAAATCACATATTCCCTGGTTACAGTTTTGATTACAGCAATGGATGTTTTTGAAAGGAAAGAAGATAAACACTTTTATCCTATTATGCTTCTGGGTAGTGGTGATGTACTATTAATTTTTTTTGGGTGCACATTTGATCAACAAACCAAATGTCACCTGAACATGTCAAGTTTACGTACAATTTGAGAACAATTTCTCAATTGCTTCTATGTTACAAACTTTACATCACCACCCTTCCAGCCACAAATTTACAATGTCCCATAACTGCTTTACTTCCCTCCTTTCAAACATTTTATGCAGTTTTTTATTCTCCATTTCTATAAGCTCCCTTTTCCGCTTTCCATGTGGTAGCTGCTGATATTGTTGGTGTAAGTACTCTCTAAGGGCTGTAATAGTGTGTTTTATAGAAACAAGTGTATGCTTTACAGTTGGAAGAGGCATCAAGTGTTTGAGTTTTGTTTGTCTTTCTCTTCTAATCCTGCATTTATCATTTATCACTTGCAAAGTGATACAGACCTGCATTATGAGGTAAAGTGACCAAAGTGTGCACTTCATTTTGGTGATTTTTAGAAATTCCTGAAGAACTTCCTTATTTGTAACTTTAGCTTGAACACTGTTGTTTAACTGATCAATCCATAGCTTTTGTTATCCATAACATTTTCTCCTGATCAATGTCCCTCTATTTCATATAGGAACTTCCACTTTGGAAAATCAATTATTCGAAGTTACACCAGCACTCATTTTTGCGTTGTTCCTCTGAGGAAATTTTAAATACCGCTGTTACTGAAATCCCTACGCACTGCCATTCATTCACTATAGTATGTCATCCATCCATTGTGCAGCAGAGGAATTATATTATGATATAGGGATCATGAAACAAGGTGTTCTCTCAGGCCCTATGGGAGGCAAATGCAGAAGTTGCCAGGGCTCTAGCATAGATAATTAAAACATTCTTAGTGACAGGGGAGGTACCAGAGGATTGGAGGATAGCCAATGGTGTTCCACTGTTTAAAAAAGGCTCTAAACATAAATCAGGAACTTATTGGCAGATGACTCTGACATTAGTTGTGGGAATATTATTGTAAGATATTCTAAGGGACCGGTTGTATAAGTATTTGAATAGACATCGACTGATTAAGTACAGTTGGCATGGTTTCGTGCATGGTAGCTCATGTTTAGTCTATCTTACAGAGTTTTTCAAGGAAGTTACTAGGAAAGTGGATGATGATAAAGGCATTGGATGTTGTCTACATGGACATTAGGAGGGCATTTGATAAGGTCCCACATGGGAGGTTAGTCAAAAAGGTTCAGTTGCTTGGCATACAAGCTGAGGTAGTAAGTTGGATTAGTCATTTGCTTTCTGGGGAAGCCAAGAGTGGTAGTAGATGGTTGACTACTGATTGGAGGACTGTGACTAGAGGTGTGCTGCAGCAAATGGTGCTAGGTCTCTTGTTGTTTGTCATCTATATCAACAATCTGGATGATAATGTGGTCAACTGCATTAGCAAATTTGTGGATGACAGCAAGATTGGGGGTGTAGTGGACAGTGAGGAGGCTGTCATGGCTTGCAGAGGGATCTGTATCAGCTGGAAAAAAAGGACTGAAAAATGGCAAGTGGAATTTAATGCAGACAAGTGCAAGGTTTTGCACTTCAGTAGAACTGAACAGGGTAGCTCTTACACAGTGAACAGAAAGGCACTGAGAAGTGTGGTAGAACAGGATCTAGGAATACTGGTCCATAATTCATTGAAAGTGGTGAAAGAAGGTAGACAGGGTCATAATGAAAGCTTTTGGTATACAGTATTGGCCTTCATAAATCAATGAATTGAGTACAGGAGATGGGATGTTATATTGAAGATATACAAGACATTTGTGAGCCCTAATTTGCAGTATTGTGTGCAGTTTTGGTCACCTACCTACAGGAAAAATATAAACAAGGTTGAAAGAGTACAGAGAAATTTACAAGAATGTTGTCAGCTTTGGAGGACCTGAGTTACATGGAAAGATTGAACAGATTAGGACTGTATTCCTTAGAACATAGAAGATTGAGAGAAGATTTGATGGAGGGATACACAATTATAAGAGGTATAGTTAGGGTAAAAGCAGGCAGGTTTTTTACACTGAGGTTGGGTGGGATTACAATCAGAGGTCCTGGGTTAAAGGTGAAAGATGAAAAGTTGAAAGGGAACATGAGCGGAAACTTCTTCATTCAAAAGGTGGTGCGAGTGTGGAATAAGCTGCCAGCACTTAGAGCCGAAGTGCTTGATTCTGTATTATACTTCTTTATGGCTCTATATTGGATAAATTAGCTGATCACACTCAGCAGCAGTAAGCTTTCAGGACAGTAGGTACACCGAATGCTCAGCATGCCTTCGCCTCTGCATGAGAAGTGCAAAGTAGCATGCATCTCTACAATATAAAGTGGTGAACTATTTCAAAGTAAGCAGAGTACAGAATGATTTTATGGCACTCTCACACAAGGGGTTAAAAATATCCCCACAGATGGGAATATGCCAAACATTTGCTCTGTTCACTATCTTCTTAGAATGTAAAGCATTGACTTTATCTCTGTGTTAACATTTTTACAGAAATTTGCAAATTACATTAACCCACTCCCAATTAAAGACAAGGCTTGACTAATAATCCTTCATGATTGCAGATACCGTATAAGTAGTTTAAAATGCAAATAACAACTGGAAAAATTAACACGTATCAAGAAATTAGTCTTCAAATTCAATTAAATATAGGGGATCAGATTTAAATGAATGAATTTGCATAGTACCCTGTAAGCACTACTGCAGCAATTCATAGCTTAGGTGATAGTAGCGCAATTGACATGCTTTTGACATGCTCTTCCAAACCCATGTCAGCTCTTTCTAAGGATTTGTTTTCATTTTTTACCAACAGAGTCACCAGATCCCCTCTGCCTGCCTGCCTGTCCTTTCAATAAAATGAGTATCCTTGGATGTTAAGCACCAACTATAATCTTCCCTCAGCTATGATTCGCAATGTCATAACAGCCAACCTCTAATTCATCTGCTTTATTCCATATACTGTGTGTATTCACATTGAAAACCTTCAGTCCTATATTTATCACCCTTATCGAATTTGTCCATTACCAAACTCAATGCGCTGACTGCAATGTTGCCCTGTCATCGGCCTGTCCTTGCTAGCAGTCTCACTACACACTGCTTATGCTTGTATACCAACTGCCCCACCCTCAGCCCAATCACTCCGGTTCCCATCCCCCTGCCAAATTAATTTAAGCCCTTCTGAACAGCTCGAGCAAACCTGCCTGCAAGGATATTGGTCTACCTCGGCTAAAGGTATAAATCGTCCCTTTTGTACAAGAACATGAAGAGGTTCTGATGATCCAGGGATCTGGACCCCTGCTCCCTGAACCAGTTCCTCAGCCACACATTTATCTGCCAAATGTTCCTATTCTTACCCTAACTGGTGCGTGGTACAGGCAGTGATCCCAGAGATTACTATTCTGGCGGTCCTGCCTTTCAGCTTTCTACCTAGCTCCCTAAAATCTGTCTTCAGCACCTCCCCAACTTTCCTAGCTACATCAGAAGTGCCAATATTTACCAAGATTTCTCTTTGTTCACCCTCCCCCTTTAGAATGCCATGGACCTGATCCAAGACGTTTCTAACCATGGCACTGGGGAGGCAATATACCATCCAGGTGTCTCTATTGTATCCACAGGATATCTTCTCTATTCCTCCAACTATGGAACTACATATCACTACTGCAAACCTCTTCAGCTCACTTCTCTTCTGAGCCTAAACACCAGACTCTTTGACAGAGACCCAGCCGCTGTGGTTCCCCCCAGTAGGTTGTCCCCCTCAGCAGTATCCAAAACGGTATACTTATTATTGAGGGGAATGGTCACAGGGTACTCTGTAGTGGCTGCCCATTTCCCCTCCTTCTCTGACAGTTACCCAATTACCTGTCTCTTGCAAGCTAGAGGTAACTACCTCCCTGTAGCTCTTATCTATCACTTTCTCAGTTTACCGTATGATCCAGTTCCTTAACACGTTCTCTCAGGAGCTCAGCTCAATGCACCTGGTGCAGATGTGATTATTTGAGGGGCTGTAGCTTTTCCAGAGTTCTCACATTTAACACAAAGAACATAACACATCCCTTGGAGTCATTCTCATTATTCTCTAACATACATTGAATGAAGAATAAAAAGGACAAAGTTTACCAGAGCGAAGGTTTATCTCAAACAAGCCTAATTGCACCTAAGCCTGATGAGCCATAACCAAAGCCTCTTGACTCTAAGTGTGGCCCACTCCAACAATGGACACTTCAATTGCCCCTGCCTTATGCTTATTTGCACTTGCTAATGAATCCTGTTCACTGATTGGCACTGTTCAAACTCTGTAAACTGCCCTGAAACACTGCTTTTTTAATCTTCCATTGCAAACCTGAGAGAAGCTGTGTCTTCTTCTCGTGCTTCTGTTCAGTGGCTGCAGTTCAAGCTCCTGTATGTCCTGTACCATCAGCAGGACAGATGCAAGAAAGGTTGCAGTCCCCTGGTGTACAATCAAGTTGCTGGAGTTGGAGACCAAATCTCAGATTCCAATGATACCTCCTGGCATAAGTACAAACATGTGTGAGGGAATAACCAACTGATTGCTATCTACGGTGCTATCATTTTAAGGACTGGGTACACCTCCAATTTGAACGTTACTTGGAAAAAATACTCATGAAGCCTGACAAACAAATTATATGAAATACAACTCATTGACAATGTTAAAGTTCATGTTCTCCTCTATCTATACATTATGAATACAATGGCAGACATTTACAAAATGGATGGCAGTGATTTGCAAAGTTTTCTACAACAATCCCTCCTACCAAAGTTAACTGCAGGCAATACATGGAAACATCACTTCCTGCAAGTTCCCCTCTAACTTACACATTAAAGTTGACATAAAAATACATTGCCATTTACTTTAGAGAATGTAAAACAGTACAGCACAAAAACAGGCCCTTCAGCCCACAATATTGGCTAAACTAATTAAATTAGTAATAAATGCCGAAACATACTAATCTCTCTGCCTAGACTTAAGGTCCATGTCCTTCTATTTCCAGTGCAATCATGTCCTTATCTAAGATCTTCTTGAACGCCTCTATATATTTCCCTCCACCATCATCCTATGCAGTACAGTCCAGGATCCCACCGCTCTCTGTGTAAAATATTTGCTCCACAAATCTCCTTTGAAGTTACCACTTCACATCTTAAATGCATGCCCTTTGGTATTGGACATTTCAACACTGGGAAAAAGATATTGGCTGTCTATTCTTTCAATGCATCTCATAATCATATAAAATGCCCCAGCCACTCAAATCAATCTAAGTCTGTCCAACCTTTTATTATAGTACATGCTCTTTAATCCAGGCAGTATCCTGGTAAACTTCTCCTGCACCACCTTCAAGACTCATCATCCTTCCTACAATGGATTTGGAATTGCAATTGGATGAAGAGCTAAAGAGAAAGTGTACATAAACAATTATAACAAGATAGCTTGTTAGGTTAAGAATCCATTTTTTGTAGTAGGGAATCATTTGATAGCTTATACGGTCAGGTAGAAACTGTCCTTGAGCCTGGTGGTACTTGCTTTCAGGCTTTTGTATCCCCTGCCTCGTGGCAGAGGGGAGAAGACTGAATGTCTGATATGGGTGAGGTTTTTTGTTATTTTGGCTGCTTTACTGAAGTAGTGAGAAGTACAGACAGAGTCTATAGAAGGGATGTTGTGTTCTGTAATGTGTTGAGCTATGTTCATAACTCTGCAATTTCTTGTGGCCATGAGCTTAGCATCCAGTTAGGATTCTCTCTCTGTGGTACATTGATAAAAATTGTTAAGCATTGACGGATACATGCCATTTTTCTTTAGCCTTCTGAGGAAGTAGAGGCATTGATGAACTTTGTAGGTCATTGCAGCTACATGGTTGGACCAGGATAGGCTATTGATGATGTTCACGTGTGACCCTCTGAAGCTTAAAACCATTGATGTAGACAAGAGCTGTAAAGTACACTGTCTTCCTTCTTGAAGACAAAGACAGGCTCTTTTCTTTTGTTGACATAAAAGGAAAGGATCCTTTCATGTTTGAATTCTAAAACTCATGAATCAGCATACTTTGAGAACCGTCACCTCCACATGAAATTAGATTTTGTCCTTGCTGATAATGTGCATGCTCTGTAAATGATGCAAACTGATGCTCGGTTATATCTTGGACAGGAAAGGAATGGAGGGTTATGGGCTGAGTGCAGGCCAGTGGGACTAGGTGAGAGTAAGTATTCAGCATGGACTACAAGGGCCGAGATGGCCTGTTTCTGTGCTGTAATTGTTATATGGTAAACATTTGGAATACTTTACCATATTTCCTGATGACTGCTTTATATTGGTGGTTATTGTTTTTATAACATTTCCCCTGGCTTCAATCTGTCAAAGATTCTCTTGATTTCATAGCATTCTACTAGATCAATGTTCAACCTTCTTTCTTGAAGAGAAGGGGAAACACATATTCAACTTCCCTCATGGATGTTTTGTCTTCAATCAGTTTTCATCTCTGCATATCTTTCTTGTACCCTTTCCAGTGTCTCTATATTCATTATAAATATTGTAACCAGAATTGCTCATGGTATTCCTTAGTATCTAAAGAAGATTCAATATAATTTTATATAAACGTTTCATCATTTCAGTGTATTTCAGTATTTTAAAAAAGAGTTGTGACGGTCCGTTATAAAAACTTATTAGTGAGTACTTCTATCATTATTCTTGGCTTCTGCAAACTCTTAACCAATTAATGAAGCAGTTGGATGAGGGTGTGGAGATCTGAGTTTGTGTTCTCACCTAAGCTGAACCTACAATATAAATCTGGCCATTGTGCTTGACAGCTACCTGCAACACATTGGTAGTACACTATAATTGCAGTGCTTGTCTGCAGCAACTGTTGTACTGTCAGTATGTGCCTGCCATACAAACAATAAAAGTAAATATCTTCCACTTGGACAGACCTAACAAATATTGGATACATATTATAGAAGTGTCCACCCATGGATTGTGATTATCCTTTATAAAAAATGCATTTAAAATCTCTAACTTACTCTGAGACATGTTTCTGGCATATTATATTGGGAAGACAATAGGAAAACTCCTCGCTTGGAATATCACCTTTGCATATTCTATTCAGTGCTCTTAGGAATTAATAATAATCTCCTGATTCATTCAGGGAAACATTGATTTTACTCCCTTTGTAATTTTACAATTAAACATGGGAACAGGAGTGGGCTATTTAACCCCTTGGTTTGCCAGTTAATGAGACATGGGTGATTACTAATCAAACTCTACATCCAATTACACTTCTGCTAGACAAAAATCCATCACTTTCTGATTAAAATTAACAAGTATGCTACCATCAATGGAATTGGCATCCTAAATTGGGAACCATGGTAACATAATGGTTCGTGCAGCAGTATTCCAGAGTTCAATTCTGATGCCATCTGTAAAGAGTCTGTACGTCCTCTCCGTGGGACACATGGGTTTTCTCTAGGTGCTCCAGTTTCCTCCCATCGATCAAAGTTGCACTGGGTAGGTTAATTAGTCATTGTAAATGGTCCCTGTATATCTTAGACTAAATTAGGTTTGCCATGTTTCTGAGACATTATGACCCAAAGAGATTTAAAGACCGGATCTGTGTTTATAACCATATAACAATGACAGCACAGAAACAGGCCATCTCAGCCCTTCTAGTCCATGCCAAATGCTTACTCTCACCTAGTTCCACTGACCTGCACTCAGCCCATAACTCTCCATTCCTTTCCTGTCCATATACCTATCCAATTTTACTTTAAATGATAATATTGAACCTGCCTCTACCACTTCTACTGGAAGCTCGTTCCACACAGCTACCACTCTGAGTAAAGAAGCTCTCCCTCATGTTACCACTAAACTTTTGCCCTCTAACTCTCAACTCATGTCCTCTTGTTTGAATCTCCCCTACTCTCAATGGAAAAAGCCTATCCACGTCAACTCTATCTATCCCCTTCATAAAATTAAATACCTCTATCAAGTCCCCCCTCAACCTTCTACACTCATTGTTCTGCTTCTGCTCATTCAGCCACAACTTTCTAAGTTTTATTGAATATTACCCTTTGTGTAATCTCTCTATGTAATTTAACCATTAGAATCCTGGTACAGACAGAGCCATAATAAAAGCTGCAGTATCCTGTTACAAAGATATTATAACTGAAATAGGAATTCATCATATTTATGTTTAACTATTACATTAAATCTAAATGATAGAGTTAATAGGAAATCCTTGATACTTTGAATTTTCTTTAATAATTTTTTTAAAATTGCACTGTATGGTTAGGAAACAAAATGCACTTACTTAAAGTTTATGGTGCCTCAGAAATCTAATGGCATTACATAGTAACTCTGGCAATACATTGATATGCGTTGGCAGCTTTATGCAACAAGGCCAAACTGATGACATCCTGAGAGAGTCAATGCACAATCTAATTTTCCTGGAAGTCTGCTAACTTTATATATTTTTTTAATTCAACACAGTACTTCGTGCTAAGGGTACTAAAACCTAATGAAATGTTTGCAATATTTACAAATTCTGCCATGATTCATTCCCTTTGAGCTCATTAAAGTGAAGCAGAGAAAGTACGCTGAATACATAATATTTATTCTGTTATATGTTTTCTGACAGACTAATATGGTTGATCATTCTGTGTTTGGAAAGTCACAAACAAAACTGAATTTCAGTTATTTGGTGGATGAAACTTTTAACACCAAGCACCCTTGTTTCCAATATCATACAGGGAACTCTTCTACTTGATAAATGTGAGTTCAGATTCATTTGGTGGTCCCATCAAAACATAAAATAGTAAAATCAAATTGCAAGTACCTTTATAATTACATCCAATAACCATCCAAACAGCTTCAAAAGATTATCCCGCTCTTTGTGCACAGGGCTGATGGCTACGGCGGCTGGCCATCGGGATAGCCTCCTGTATGTGTGGGACAAGCGGTCGGGACGCCGTTTTTTGGTTGACACAGGTGCCAAGATCAGCGTCTTACCTCCGATGAGTTACGACACCCGCAACAGGGCACCGGGTCCCCCCCGAGGGCCGTGAATGGCAGCACAGTAAGGACCTATGGCACCCGTACGGTGCAGCTACAGTTCGGCTCCAGCCGGTTCACGTGGGACATCACACTGGCCGCCGTAGCCCAACCACTTCTGGGTGCGGATTTTTTGTGGGCTCACATCCTACTGGTTGACCTGCAAGGGAAGAGACTGGTCCACGCCAAGACCTTTCAGACGTTCTCCCTGGGTGCAACCCAGTTGCCAGCCCCTCACCTAGACTCCATCACGCTGTCCGACAACGACTTCACCAGGGTCCTGGCGGATTTCCCATTGGTTCTGGCACCACAGTTCATGGCAGCCATGCCCCGACACAGCGTACAGCACCACATCCCGACACAGGGACCACCCCTCCACGCCAGTGCTCGGCGGCTTCCCCCAGACAAGCTCCGACTGGCGAAGGAGGAGTTCAAGAGGATGGAGGAATTGGGGATCATCCGGCGGTCCGACCCCCCGTGGGCCTCCCCCCTGCACATGGTGCCCAAAGCGACAGGGGGCTGGAGACCGTGCAGTGACTACCGCAGGCTGAACGAGGCTACCACACCAGACTTCTATCCTGTGCCGCACAATCAGGACTTTGCAGCAAACCTGCACAGTGCATGGATCTTCTCCAAGGTAGACCTGGTCCGAGGATACTATCAAATCCCGATGCATCCAGACGACGTCCCCAAAACGGCTCTCATCACCCCGTTTGGCCTTTTCGAGTTCCTCCGCATGCCGTTCGGCCTGAAGAATGCCGCACAGATGTTCCAGCGGTTAATGGACGTGGTGGGACGTGACCTGGACTTTGCATTCATCTATTTGGACGACATCCTCATAGCCAGCAGCAGTCGTCAGGAGCATCTGTCCCACCTCCGTCGACTCTATGCCCTGCTGAGTGACTACAGTCTAACAATCAACCCGGCCAAATGCCAGTTCGGGCTCGACACCATTGATTTCCTGGGCCACAGGATTACTAAAGATGGGCAACCCCTCTGCCCAATAAGGTAGATGCGATCCGCCATTTACCCCGACCCACCATGAACAAGGGCCTTCAGGAATTTGTAGGTATGGTCAATTTCTACCACCGCTTCCTCCCTTCAGCTGCCCGGATCATGCGCCCCCTGTTCGCCCTGCTGTCGGGTCCGGGCAAGGACATTACCTGGGACGAGGAGTCCGCCGCCGCTTTCATTCAAACGAAGGAAGCCTTGGCAAACACCGCGATGCTAGTGCACCCCAGAAAGGACGTCCCTACCGCCCTCACAGTGGACGCATCTAACACGGCAGTCGGTGGGGGCTGGAACAACTCATCGAGAGTCGCTGGCAACCCCTGGCGTTTTTCAGCAAACACCTGCAGCCACCCGAGCTCAAATACAGTGCTTTCGACTGGGAACTGTTGGTGCTATACCTGGCAATCCGGCATTTCAGGTACTTCTTAGAAGGTAGGCCCTTCACCGCGTTCACAGTCCACAAGCCGCTTACCTTTATGTTCACGAAGGTGTCCGATTCCTGGTGCCAGCAGCACCATCTGTCCTACATCTCTGAATACACGACGGATGTCTGGCTCATCTCGGGTAAGGACAATGTCGTGGCGGACACGCTCTCTCACCCTAACATTCATGCCCTTTCCCAAGGGGTAGACTTTGAGGTTCTGGCAGAGGCACAGCAGGCAGACGAGGAAATCCCAAGTTACAGAACTGCAGACTCTGGTTTGCAGCTCCAGGACCTCCCCGTAGACCCAGGTGAGAGGACCCTACTCTGTGACGTCGCCACTGGCCAGCCCCGTCACATCGTCCCGGCACCTTGGCGGCGACGTGTTTTGTCATTCATAACTTGGCTCACCCCTCCATGCGGATGGTCTCCAGCAGGTTTGTTTGGCACGGACTCTGCAAGCAGGTCAGTGAATGGGCCAGAACGTGCATGAACTGCCAGACGGCCGAGGTGCAGTGGCACACCAAAGCTCTGCCGCAGCAGTTCCACCCCACCCACCGGCGTTTCGACCACATTCATATGGATATCGTGGGCCCCCTGCTAGTGTCGTGTGGAACTCGGCACCTCCTGACTATTGTGGACCGGTTCACAAGATGGCCAGAGGCGGTCCCGCTCACCGACACCATCTCCAAATCTTGCTCCTGGGCACTGAGTGTCCTGGGTGTCCCGCATTGGTGCACCAGCCCACATTACCTCCGACAGAGGCGCCCAGTTCACCTCCAGCCTGTGGTCAGCTATGGCCAGCCTTTTGGGGACACAGCTGCACCACACCACTGCCTACCACCCACAGTCGAATGGCCTGGTGGAGCGTTTCCACCGTCACCTAAAGTCGGCTCTCATGGCCCGCCTGCGAGGAGCTAACTGGGCGGACGAGCTTCCCTGGGTCCTACTCGGCATCCGCACGGCGTCCAAAGATGATCTGCATGCCTCGTCGGCCGAGTTGGTGTACGGCGCACCCCTGGTCATCCCCGGGGAGTTCATACCAGCCCCAAGGGGGCACGAGGAAGAACACACAGCTGTCCTGGGCATACTACGCAAGAGGCTCGGTGACCTGACCCCCATACCCACTTCGCAGCATGGGCAGAACCCGACCTGCGTACCCAAAGTCCTGCAGAACTGTAAGTTTGTGTTTGTACGAAGGGGCGGGCATCGGCCACCACTGCAACGGCCCTACGAGGGGCCATTTACGGTGCTCCGGAACAACCGGTCCACGTTCGTGCTGGACGTTGGGGGGAGAGAGGAGGTTTTCGCGGTGGACCAACTCAAACCGGCCCACATGGACCTGGTGCAACCGGTCGAGTTTCCGGCACCGCAGCGCAGAGGCCGACATCCCAAACAGGGTCCGGCGCAGACTGTGGACACTGGGGTGTGTATCGCCGGTTCTGGGGGGGGGTGGGTTATGTGGCGACCCACTTCCTAGCGCACTCGAACCGGCTCACAAATAGCCAGCGTGCAGGCACAAAGGCCAGGCCGCAACAAAGGGAGAAAAGCCTGCGGGGGGTTTGTGAGTACGTGTCTCTTGGAGCATCCGCACCCAGGGAGGGCGGGATGAGGGAGGCTTTAAAGCAAGGCTGTGAAGTTCGAATAAAATTATCTTTGACTGCAGTTTACCGACTCTGTGTCATTATTTTAGCGCTGCGTGTAGCACACTGCTACACTATTTTAAAATTTGCGTGTTAGCTCTATTAATTAGGTTAATGTCAGAGCACTTCATGATGATGGAATCCTTATGAACAGGGCAGGCATTGGATCTGGATCTTCAGATGTCTCCACAGTTACTGTCACAAAGTGGTAGTTGGGATTTTTGAAATAATAGTCATATTCATAGAGCAAAGAAGAGAGCCCTTTGGCCCATCGAGTCCATGCCAAACCATTACTCTGCCTAGTTCCATCAACCTGCACCTGGAGCAAAGCCCTCACAGCCCTCCCGTCCATGTACTTTTCCAAATTTCTCTTAAGTGTTAAAATTGAACACACATCCACCAATTCCACTGGCACTTTGTTCCACACTCTCACTGCCTATTAGTGAAGAAGATCCCCCTCATGTTCCCCACAAACACTTTATCTTCTACTCTTAACCCATGAGCTCTAGTTCTAGTCTCACTCAATTTCAGTGGAAATAGTCCACTTGTGCTTACCTATTCATACCCTACATAAAACTGCTTGAAGGAGTAAAGTACTAACTTATTCAACCTTTCCCTATAACGCAGGTCGTGAAATCCTGAAAACATCCTTGTAAGTTTTTATTTTCATTCTTTCAATTTTATTGTTATCTTTCCTGTAGGTAAGTGAGCAAAACAGGACACAATACTCCAAATTAGGCCTCACCAACATCTTATACAACTTCATATAACATCCCATCTCCTGCAGTCAATTCATTGATTTATGAAGGCCAATATGCCAGAAGCTTTCTTTATGACTCTATCTACCTGTGCTGCTACTTTCAAAGGCTTATGAATTGGTGTTCTCAGATCCCTCTGTTCTACCACACTCCTCAGTACCCAATCATTCGCAATGGAAGTCCTACCCTATTTTGTCCTCCCAAAATGCAACACCTCAGACTTGCCTGCATTAAATTCCATCTGCCAATTTGAGTCCATTTCTCTAGCTGGCCCAAATCCTGCTGCAAGATTTGATAGCCTTCCTTGAAATCCACTACACCCTCAATCTTAGTGTCATCCACAAATTTGCTGATTCAGTTAACTACATTATCATCCAGATCATTGTTATAATAATGGCTGGCTCTTGGGGTCCGAGGAGGACTACATTGTGTAGGGTGGCAGTGTTTTTTACGAGGCCAAGTTGTGAGCTCAACATCAACCCGGCACGGATGAAGATCACGCTTGGAGGTGGCCTGTCACTGGATCGAACTCAGGAACCTCCATTCTCAAGCCCGGCGCTGATCTCACTGCGCCACCAGCTGACCTCTTGCATGATCTAACCAGTGTGTGAAAGCTATTAAAGTGGAAAAGCCTTGCACAGAGATGGTCCCACTCTCTCAGCCTCAAAAGACAGGATCCAGTGGCACGAAGAATCATTACGTCTGGCAACTTCCTTGGCTGCATTGGATGGCCACATCTTCTTAAGTGCTCTGCCGCATCCTACGCACTCCACAATGTGCTGCAACAACACCTTCTGAGCCATTGAACCCCTGGGGTTTCCTCCATCTGATCCACCGAAGCAGTCTTGGCATGCTGGGATGAGCAAGTTCCCATCTCACCAAGGGTTTCAGAACCATCGGCTACCCTCACCTGGTTTAGCAGGCCTGTCGAAGCCGTTGACTGGGGTGTGGCTGCTGTCACATGCAAACACTTACGAGGAGCTACAGGTGAGAGCTGGTCATTGGTGGGGACCAATAGATGACAAGTCACTCCAAGGAGTGCCACAAGCCCCTCATCTAGAGGTGCTACCCCCCCCCATGCACCTCATTGATATAGATAGCCAACAACAACGCACCCAGCACTAATCCCTGTGGCACCCCAGAAGTCACAAGCCTCCAGTTAGAGACGGAACCATCTGCTACAACTCTCTGGCTTCTCCCACTAGCCAGTGTCTGATCCAATTTACTACCACATCTTCAATGCCAAGCGACAGAACCTTTTCAACCAACCTCCCATGTGGGAGGGACCTCATTTAAGGCTTTGCTAAAGTGTATGTACATAACATCCTCTGCCTCACCTTCATCCGCTTTCTTGGTAACTTACTCGAAAAACACTAAGATCAGTTGGACAAAACCTACCATGCACAAAATTATGTCTGCTATCCTGAATTCTCCTTGTCTATCCAAATACGTATATAACCGGTCCTTTCGAATATCACCCAATAACTTACCCACTACAGACGTCAGGTTACCACCTATAGTTTCCTGGCTTATTCTTGGAGCCTTTCTGAAACAACAAAACAATATTAGGTATCCTCCAATCCTCTGACACCTTAAACATTCCTAAGTATGTTGTGGCATGTAAGTACATGTAAGACCAAGGGGTTTATCCACCCTAATTTTTCTTAAGATAGCATAAGATTATAAAATCATAAGAGTTAGGAGCAGAATTCGGCCAAAACGATCCAAAAATATAAAGCCATCCCTCCTGAACATATTCCTTAGCCACACGTTGAACTGTATGATCTTCCTATTTTACTAGCATGTGGCATAGGTAGCAATCCTGAGATCGCAAACCTGGAAATCCCGTCCTTTAACTTAGCACCTATCTCCTTAAACTCACAGAGGACTTTGTTACCTTCCTACCCATGTCATTGGTACCTACATCCTATGGCTGCTCACTCATTCTCATGCTTGATCCGAGATGTCCATAACCCTAGCACTCAGGAGGCAACATACCATTTGGGAATCCCATTTCTGTCCACAGAACTTCCTATCCATTCCCTTAACCATTGAATCTCCTCTCACTACAGCTCAACTCTGCATTCCCACTGCTCTAATTGTGCAATAAGATAGAAAAATTAAACAAAAAAATCTTCCTACAGTCTTTCTCTCTCCTCTCTAAAGCTTCCAAACACCAAAGCCTCAACTACCCACCCTAATTATGGCCCACTCCCAGAATGGCCACTCTGCTTAAAACAAACCTTTTTTCATTGACCCTTGCCAAGTGCCTAATTTTGCAATATCCAACACCTCCTTGTAATGGTGGTACACAAAGTGTCCTGACTACCCCTACTTGCTTCTTTTCTCTCTCCCACTACGCAAAATTCGATGTCACCAAGAAATATATGGCACACAGAGTCTATTATGTGTAAGTTAAACAAAGGAAATCCTTCTTCTGCCTTCCTGTTCTGAAGGTTATCAGTCTGAAACTTTAGTGCCATTTTACTCTCTCCACAGATTGTGCATAACCTGCTGAATATATCCAGCTGTTTCTGTATTCTTCAGTTAATAAATCAAATTTATTGTCATATACACATGTAAGCACAAGTGCAATAGAAAATGTACTTTCACAACAGCATCACATTTGCATAGCATCAGAGGTTCAGCATTCACATGAAAAACATCAGTTATGCAAAATCTTCACAGAAACATAATTAGAGCAAAAATAAAACAAAGTCCATTTTAGTGTAAAGTGGTCACAGTGTTGTCAAATTAGTGTTTAGTATTTCGCTGGTTGGTTCATGAACTCCTAGTTATTAGATTGAAAGTCAGACCAGAGCAGAACTGTGTTTGCTACACCAATATTGTCCTTATTCAAAGGCACTTGATGCCAGATATGTGGGTTCAGCCTATCTCTAGGTTCCTGTCATTATATATGTCAGACTGGTGGTCAGCAACAGTTGACAAACAGGGAAATTAAATTAATTTGCTTTCAATGCCGTGATAGTCTCTGTTCTTTTCCCATCAATTCATACTTCTTTTAATGATTACCTCCTACTGGACCAAAAATCTTGACTTATCTATCCATAGCTTGTGCTTCTGAACTTGTGTGTTATCTACCTCAAACATAACATAAATGTCCATTACGGTCATAATCCAGTCAACCTGGTGCTGAAATACTTAATCATATTGTACTCAAGTTTTCTAAAGTCCATTGGACTTCTATACTCCAAGAACTGAGCTCTAAGTAAAGTTCAAGGTTCAAAGTAAATTTATTATCTAAGTACATACACAACGTGTCACTATATGATACCCTGGGATATATTTTCTTGTGGGCATTCACAGTAAACACAACTGAATCAATGAAAAACTGCACACAAGATGAATAGACAACCAATGTACAAAAGACAAAAAAAACTGCAAATACAAAAAAAAGCAAACAAAAATAATAATAATAATAATAATAAATAAAGGCAGTAGAACACAAATCAAAGGGAGTTTGACAGACAGACATTTATTCCTCATCACCAAAATGAAATTTTGCTCCCACTTTGAAAAATTGAAGGTTAATGTGGTTTATTTGTTATGTATTGTGTTACATGACCAGGAGTATTCGTGACAATCTTTTCTATAAAAGTGGCGTCTTGTAAAGACACTGCCTTCTTCTGGGCAGTGTCATTACAAGATGCATGACCCCAACCATTAACAACCATTATCTGCCTGGAATCAGAAGTCGCATAACCAGGACTTGCAATATGCACCAGCTGGTCATATGACTATGTCCCCATGGCTTCACGTGACTCTGATCAGGGTGCTAAACAGATGCTACACATCACCCAAGTGTGACCTGGAGAGAAGGAGCACCTTACACCTCCTTTGGTAAAGACTTATCTCCACTCCACCAACCAGAAGGTTAATATATTGCAGTAAATAAATATTCAATATAAAGAATGGAAAGGTTTACCATACATATTAATAATTTACAGCAACTCTACATTATAGCAGGTACTTGTCTCAGTGCACAGTGAATAAGGCACTCTGTAGGTGAAGTGGAAGGCACAGAGTTAACTTTCACTGCTTCCTGACATTCATCCCTTTGAATAACTTTAAGAAATGTCAAAAGCAGCATTGCCACTTCCTAAAGTTCCCTAAATAGCACCAATTATTTTTATCATTCTTGATAAGGTTAGAGGATCGCTGACATTCCTACAAAGTTACAAATGAAGCGTAATGTACATAGATTAATGAGTCTTCTGTGTAACTTAGTATGCTGCCTTAATTGGCCATTGGTAGGATCCACTAAAATGGTTATAGTTGGTTCTGCTTTGTCTTCTGACATTTGGAAAGAGTTAAAACCCCCTTTAATTTTTCTAAACATTTATTTATCTACTTACCATCTAGTGCATATTTGGTCTGTGTTCTTGAAAGACATGAATTCACATTTCTGTTATGAATTTCACTTGGCATCCATTTGCTTCAGTCATTCATCTGGCTGTATCTTCCCGTGATCACGAATAATTGTTTTCAGGTTCAGGTGCATCTTATTTTAATTTTGTCTGTAAACATAGCTAAGGTAACTTCTTTATCAAAGTCTATATCACTTATCTTAAGAAAAATACATCTATCACTGATCGCAGGGATATGGAGGTCTGAATCTCTTTAGCTTCAATAATATTAATCAATCACAACTTTCTCTTTGTTCTCATTAAAACTCATTTTGTTGGTAATAGATTAATATTTGCAAGAGGAGCAGGTTTTTTTTTCACTGTTCTTCTTTTACTTAAATATCCAGATCTGTGGTATGCAACTGAAAAGTTAAGCAGGACCTTGGATTAATCTGCATCAAAAAGTGTCTCATTCTGAATGTCAAATTGATAATGATCTTGAAATCTAAGTGCAGGATCGTTTCTCATAAACTACTGATCTAGAAGTCACACACATGTTAAATGTTTCAGGTAACAATTACATCTCCAAATATATGCCCAGGAAGCAGGCTACGCTCTCCATGCGCTACTCACATGGTCCCTGATGGAGTATTTGGATCATTAGTGTAGAGTCTTCATTCAAGGGAGGCAGGCAGACAGAATATCTACAATACTCATTGGCTGCAGTTATCTTTGCACGGGACATTGGATGTCCATTAACTGACACACCCTAAAGGTGACATAAGTGCTTGAAACCTGGCATAGACTGGAGGAAAACAGCAGTAAGGAGTATGCCAGACTCATAATCTACATGGAAAACAAAGAAAGAAAACAGCATCAAAGCTGATGAAGCACCTTTGACTTGAAAGATTTTTCCACAGACGTTGTGTGACAGGCTGAGTTTTTTTGTAATTTATTTTTTATTGAAGTTCATCATCAAACAAACATTTCCATAAGATGTATTTCAGATACTATACATATATATCATATATATCAAATATAGTCATATTTGCCACAAATCTCCAATTAATATTTATTTGAGGTATACACTTACTGAAAGGAGAGGAAAGAAAGGACAAGCAAAAGGAGAAAACTATGTACAAGTAGGGAGTGAAGGCTGAGTTCTCTTAACGTTACTGCTTGCGCTGAAACTGTACATAATGAGCTTGCCACCCTTCAGATGCTATTTGTACCTGATCTCATCTTTGCCCAAAAGAATATAGAACCTACAGCACATTACAGGGTCTTTAGCCAGCAATGTTTTGCCGACTATGTAACCTACTCTGGAAATTGCCTAGAATTACCCTACTGCATAGCCCTCTAATTTTCTAAGCTCCATGTACCTATCTAAGAGTCTCTTAAAAGATCCTATTATATCCATGTCTACCACTATTGCCAGCAGTGCATTCCTCACACTCACCACAATCGTTGTAAAAAACTTACCCCTGACATCTCCTCTGTACCAACTTCCAAGCACCTTAAAATTATGCTCCCTCATGTTAGCTATTTCAGCCCTGGGACAAAAGCCTCTGGCTATCCACATGATCAATGCCTCTCATCATCTTCCATACCTCTATCAGGTCACCTCTCATCCTCTGTTGCTCCAAGGAGAAAGGCCAAGTTCACTCAGTCTATTCTTGTAACACCCACTCTTCAATCCAGGCAAAAAGAGTTTCATGAATTTCACTAGTCTCGGCTCTGCGATTGACACAACATGCAGGATAGGCTTGGAGACAGATAGACTCAGTTTAAATTCCATGTGTCTTAATAGAATGAAAATGTTGTTGGTTCTCAACAGGTAAGTGATCCACTGAAAATGGAATTGGAACTGGTTTATTATTGTCACATGTACCAAGATACAGTGAAAATTTTGTCTTATTATTCATTCAAATCAAATCATTACACACTGCATTGAAGTAGAATGCATAGTAGACTGTAACAGTAACAGAGAAATGGGCAGGTAAACAATAACAAGATGGTCTGTGAGGTTAAGAGTTCATCTTATCATACTAGGAACCATTCAATAATCTTACATCAGCAAGGTGGAAGCTGTCATTGAGTCTGTTTGTTAAGTGCTTTCAGGGTTTTGTATCTTCTGCCAAAAGGAAAATGAGAGAAGAGACAATGAAAAGGGTGCGTGGAATATTTGTTTTTGCCATCTGCTTTACCGAGAGCAATTTAGAGAGACTCCATTGTCGGAGGTTGGTTTCGATGATGTGCTGAACTGTGTCTACAACTCTCTCCAGTTTCCTCTGGTCACATGCAGAACAGCTGCCATGCCAAGCTATTATGCATCCAGATAGAATGCTTTCTATGGTGCATTGATAAAAATTGAGGGGGTCAGAAGTAGAGGAGTTGGTGAGTTTTCTTGTCCAAGATATCAATATAGTTGAACCTGGACAAGCTATTGAGAACTTGAAGCTCTCAAACATCTCAAACTTTTATATAAAGAAGAGTGAGCTCTACTCCTCTTCCTGAAGTTAATGACCAGCTCTTTTATCTTCCTGTCATTGAGACAGATGTTGTTGTCATGGCACCACATTATTAATCTATTTCCTTCATGTACACTAACTCATCATTATTTAAGATACGACCCACTACGGTGGTATCATCTGTAAGCTTGCAGATGGAGTTCGAACATAATCTGGCCACACAGTCTTTAAGGTGTACAGTAGGGGGCTAAAGATGCAACCTTGTGGAGCCCCAGTGTTTAGAATATTTGTGCCAGAGATGTTGCTGCCTCTTCTTCTCTCCTGACTTATTGTTGCTCTGTTGGTCAACGCCCTAATTATAGAGGGGGGAGTTGACTTTCAGGGTCCAGAGTTTGCTGATGAGCTTGCTCAGAGTTAAAGTATGAAGGTGGATCTCTGTTCAATAAACATCCATCTGACAGAGGTTTCTTTGCTGTTTAGATTATTTACTTGCTTCAAAGGTGAAAATTTATTCTGGTACATCAAAACCACTCTTTGCATTTCTACTGAAATAATTCCTTGAACAGCTTATCTAGTTACTTACGTTCCACCTCAATCTGCCATACTTATTTCTAATAGACTTAATTTGCACATAATTTACTTCATATTACATTTTCTTGACACCGTTCATGCCTACTTTTTTGTTTTTTTTTGTTCTTATTTTAAATTTTCCAGTTATTCTTTACTTTAGGAAGTGAATTTCTTCTTCAGTGTCACTCTGTAGCAAATTTATGCATCAATACACATCATAATTGGTGAATTGTCATCATAATAAAGGACTTTTAGGTGTGGCAGAAAAAGCTTGTAAAAAGTAAGAATGGTGGGGCATAATGCTCCCAAATAGCTTCAGTTCATTTAATTCAAGAAGTATTTCAATACCTACGCACCACAGGGAGAAGGCATTAACTTTTCTATTGTATGTATACAGGCAATGTTCTTTAAACTGAGTTTGCAGGAGGTACCAGGAGCAATTGCAGAACAAAAATCATGCATGGATCTCCTCAGTGAGGATGCAAATTTGAAATTAAGGACAAGAATTTGATGTTTTTGTTGGACTTGCAGGAATATTTTAACTCTATATAATCACTTCATTATACCGTAGTGGTGTAATACAAGTTATCTGTCTCTGCAAGTAAAGCTTGCAGGAAACAAAAAATAATAGTCTTTCAGTTTTCTTACATTAGTGAATTTATTACCCCTTCTCACCTCAGAGATGGTATCAAAAACAACATCAGAAACCTAAAAAAATCCCCTTTAAATCTTTGTCAACAACATTAGGAAATTGAAAAAAAATATTCTAATTAGGAATCCGGTTCGATGACTTTGATTTTAGAAGACATACGTGGATTAATAGCAGATTGTCTAAAATTCCTTTCTAATTTTCCTACCAGCAACATAGTAATATTACAGTGCTATCTAGTACATGTACATTAATTGTATTAGATATATTGTACTTAATGCATTCATTCCTGATATAGTGAAAATGAGCATTAAGGCCATGATTGTAAAAGCACAACTTTGGTGTACAGGGAATGCCATATGTTTGCTGAGTGGGAGATCACAGAGAGAGTTGAAGACAGTTCCTGTGGAGTTTATGCACTTGTTTTAAAACGTGAACAGAGCCTGTCAGGGGTTGTCCACTGAGCATGAAACTGCTCGTGTTATTCATAACTTAGCAAGCGCCACTTAAGAGAAGTGAGGTGTAAGCAAAGTGGCCATTGTGGGAGTGGATCAGGGTTAGAGTGGGAGGATTTGTCTTAACAGGCTTCGATGAGAACAGGCAGAGGCTCTGAGTAATTTATGAGCAAGTTCTTTTTCTCTCTTTCTTTGTTTAGTTGTACATAGCTAATGCATTGACAGTGGATTCAGAGGTAGTGGCATGTTCTATATGTGAGATATGTGAACTCTGGGAGATCTCCAATCTCCCTGATAATTACATCTACACAAAGTACATTGAGATGAGCTCCTTAGAGACCATGCTAAGTTACTGAAGTTGCTGCTCGATAACCTTCAGCTCATACGGGAGAACGAGGAGGTAACAGAAAAGCACTATAGGGAGATAGTCACCCCTAAGTTGCAGAAGGCATGCAGCTGAGTGACTGTCAAGAGAGGGAGAGTGAATAGGTATCCAGTGCAGAGTAGCCATGATTTCATTCCACTCAAGTACATAACTTTGAATACAGCTGCGAGGGACAAACTACCAAAAGAAAGATGGAGCGAGTGGGTCCCTGGAACTGAGTCTGGCACTGTGGCTCAGAAGAGAAGGGGGAAAAGAAGACTTGCAGCAGTGACAGGGGAATCCATAGTTAGATTCTACTCCTCTAACTGTAGATTCCGTGGACGTGAAAGAGTACCCAAATAGTATCTTGCCTTCCAGTTTTCTAAGATCAGGGATTGGGTTGACAGCATTCTCAAGGAGGACAGTAGGCATCTGAAAGTCATGTTATGTATTTGTGCCAATGACAGAAGGAGGAAAAGGGATGAGGTCCTGAAGAGCCAATATAGGTAGTTGGGTAAAAAGCTGAAGAGTAGGACATCAAAGGTAGTAATCTTTGGATTGTGGCCTGTGTCACACACCACCGTGAGTAAAAATAGGATGATCTGGCAAACAAATGCGTGCCTGAGAAATTGGTGCAGGTGGCAGGGTTTCAGATTGCTAGATGACTGGGATCTCCTCTGGGGAAATAATGACCTGTACAAAAAGGATGGGTTACACCCGAACTCGAGGGGCATCAAACTCCTTGTGGCAAGGTTTTCTCAAACCTGTTGTTGGGGAGGATTTAAGCAAATTTGACAGGGGGATGGGAACTGGAGTGACAGAGCTGAGTCTGGGCTAGTCGGTGTCCAAATCAACGAAGAGTGTATTGAGACTATGAGAGAAGAGAGACAGATGACAGGGCAAAATTGCAGTCAACTGTTTGAGTTGCAATATAAAATATGGACAAAATCGATAAGGGTGAAGGTGTTAGATTTGAAAGCGTGCAGTATATGGAATAAGGCATCTTGTAGTGCAGTTATAGATGGGCAATTATTTTATTGTGGGCATCACAGAATAAGGACAGAGGTGAACTTGATGGTGTTGAAACTACTCACTGGAGTTTATAAGATGAGGGGAGCTCATTGAAATCTACTGAATATTGAAAGACCAAGATAGAATGAAAGTAGAGAGAATATTTGTTATAGTAGGGGAGTCCAGCATCAGAGACCACAATCTCATAATAGAGGGATGTTAATTTAGAACAGTGATGAGGAGGATTTTCTTTTACTGGAAGGTGGTGAATCTGTGGAATTCATTGTCACAAATACTTAGAGATCCCCCAGGTCATTGAAATCATTCTTATGAACATTCTCTGGACCCTCTCCAATGCCAGCACATCTTTTCAGATAACTGGCCTATAGTTTCCTTCCTTCCACCTCCCTCTCTTAAAGATTGCAAATTTTCAGTCTTCTGGAACTATTCCAGAATCTACTGATGCTTGAAAGGACTCAACTAATGCCTTCACAATCTCTTCAGTTACCTCTTCCATTTCCCTGAGGTATAGTCCATCTGGTCCAGTTGACTAAATTACCTTCAAACCATTCAGCTTTCCAAACACCTTTTCCTTAGTAATAGTAACTACAGTCACTTTGGCCCTTTGACACTCTGCTGGCATAGTAGTGGTATCTTCCATGGCGAATAATAATGCAAAATACTTTTAAAATTTGTCCATCATTTCATTGTCCTCCATTACTACCAATCCAGCAACATTTCCAGTGGTCCAATATCCACTCTCTTCTCTCTTTTACTCTATAAGTCTGTAAAAAAGATAGTTTCATGGATGACGGTTGAAGGGTAATAACTATTCTTGAACCTGGTGGTGTGGGACCTAAGGCTCCTGTACCTCTTTATGGCTATAGCTACCACAACCAGCATAGTTTCCATATCCTTACTGCAGCCACTTTTGAATGCACAACGGAAGTATTGCACAAATCCCACTATCATCGTTGGATAAGACAGACAACCAATCACAATCAATCAGGTAAAAACCTAGACTAAGGAGAATTTTTCTAATGACTGCTCTGCATTGTAATTCATTCTCTGTTATACTAGCTCTCTTATGTTGGCCTGAATCCATCTGGCCAGGGTAACACCAGCCAAGATTAACACAGCAAAAAAAAACTTATTAAAATATGTAAGAAAAAACAACTATATACATCTCTGCACATATAATATAGAATATTGCAAGAAACTATAGCAGAATTTCTCAATGAAATACTACAGTACACCATGCACCAATAACCTGTCTGCTCTAACAGTATCACACAGCTGTCGCTCTTAAATTATATCTGTAACTTTACCTTGCATGCATTTCTCCTGAAGTAAGAAAACAATTCATTCCAGAGATTATGCGCAGCATCTTGTTCCTACATGTACAGATGATCAATTCTGTCCAGTCACTTTGAATACTCTGAGCTTGCACCTGTAAAGCTATTTTTACACTACAAGAAACACACACATGACAGCTGATTGATGCAAATGCTTGCCTTATTGGAACCATCTACATCCAAGTAAGTGTACTTATGCCCTCAGTTGTTTGATTTAGTTAGACGATGTCATCTTTTTTTTCCTGATAAGTTGTCTATAGAGGAAGATCTCTGAAGTTATTTTGGAAAGTTCTTACTTGCTCAAGTGACTGTTAAAAGTTGAACATTATCTCACAGAAGCAGCTCAGAGAAAGCACATACACATTAATAGGTATCTGTGGAACCCAATTAGGAGGGCACAGTGTATATATTCATGTTCTTAGGCTGCTGTAGCCCATCCACTTCAAGGTTCAACATTCTGTGCATTCAGATTTGCTTCTCTGTATACTACTGTTGTAATGCATGGTTATTTGAGTTCAAAAAGTTCAAAATAAATACATTATCAAAGTATTTATACAATGTGCAGATTCATTTCCTTGTGGGCAATCACAGTAAATACAAGAAATATAACAGCATCAATGAAGGACCACATCCAACAGGATGGACAACAACCAATGTGCAAAAAATACAAGCTGTAAAAATAAAAAGAGAAACTAATTATAATAATAAAGCAATAAATATCAAGAACATGGTGACAAAGATGACGTCCATGTAAGTGACCCCTTTGGTAGTGGGGAGAGTTCAGTGATGGAGTCAATGAATTTGTCTGAACTTATCCCCTCTGGTTCAAGAGCCTAATGATTGAGGGGTAATAACTGCTCCTGAATCGGATAGCACAGGTTCTGAGGATCCTATACCTTCTTCCTGATTAGGCAATGAGAAAAGAGAATGAACTGGCTGCTGGGCATCCTTGGTGATGGATGCAGCTTTTGTCATAGGTAGACTGGAGGCTGGACCCAAGTGCAGGCCACAGGCACTGAAGTACTAGGGGCAGGACAGGAACAACTAAACAAGAGACAAGATATGGAGACCATGGTGTGAGTGAGGGACGTGACATTCAAGGTGATGCTGGGGATCCAGGAGAGTCTTAGAGTTCAGGCAGACAGAAAGATCCCAGAGTTCAGGCAAGGCAGGATCCCAGAGTTCACTGGGCAGGCCACATAACTCTAGGTGGGGTCCAGACATCCCAGGCAGGAACACGGGGGCCCGAGCATATCACAGGGCACCTGGGTAGGTTGCAGGGCACAACCCATCAGCAGCAAGGGATAGGTAGGGGCAGGGACCTCTGGGCAAGCCACAAAACTCCTAGGCAGGGCCCAGACCTCCCAGGAAGGAACACAGGGGCCTGAGCAGATTGCAGGGCACAACCCATCAACAGCAAGGGACGGAAAGGGGCAGAGACCCCCACCAGGCAACAGCAGTCCAGCCAGGCTTGCCCAACAGAGGCAACAGATAGGAAGGGAACTAGGTCCAGGGTGACTGCCAGACTTACTCAAAGAACTCATCTTTAATGAGGGGAAATCCAAGCCAGGGCAACCAGAGGAACAGGACAACTCCACTCAGTCCCAGAGCCCCCTATATACGCCGCCAGCTGATGGACATCAGTTGTGCCTCCTTGAACCCCAACAAGCCACGATGATCCACAGGTGTGACTACTTGGGCTCAAGGGCGAAAGGAGGGATGGCTACAAGACCCGGAGTCTGGAGTCAGCGGACCGGATCAAGACCCGGAATGCAGGCTCCGGACCGGACCGTAACAGCTTTCCTGTGACAGCATTCTGTGCAGATGTGCTCAGTGGTGAGGGACCCACGATGGACTAGGCTGTACCACCATTTTGTAGGCTTTTCCATACCAGGGCATGATGCAACCAGTCTATATATTCTCCATCACACACCTATAGAAATTTGTTAAAATGTTAAATGACATGCTAAATCTTTGATAACTTCTAAGAAAGTAGAGGCACTGCCGTACTTCCTTCATAATAGCACTCACATAATGGACCCAGGATCCTCTGAAATGATAACACAGTGGAACTTACAGTGGCTGACACTCTCCACCTCTGATTTCCCAATGAGGACTGGCTCACATACCTCTGGTCTCCTTTTCTCAAAGTCAATAATCATCTCCTTGGTAATCCTGACAATGAGTGAGAGTTTGTTGTTGTGGCACCATAGAACCATAGAGCATTACAACACAGAAACAGGCCTTTTGGCCCTCCTTGGCTGTGCTGAACCATTTTTCTGCCTAGTCCCACTAACCTGCACCTGACCCATATCCCTCTATACACCTCTCATCCATGTATCTGTCCAAGTTTTTCTTAAACGTTAAAAGTGAGCCCACATTTATCACTTCATCTGGCAGCTCATTCCACACTCCCACCACTCTCTGTGTGAAGAAGCCCCCCCCAATTTTCACCTTAAACTTTTCCCCCTTCCCCCTTAACCCATGTCCTCTGCTTTTTTTCTCTCCTAGCCTCAGTGGAAAAAGCCTGCTTGCATTCACTCTATTGATACCCATCATAATTTTATATACCTCTATCAAGTCTCCCCTCATTCTTTTACGCTCCAATGAATAAGGTCCAAACTTATTCAACCTTTCTCTGTAACTCAGTTTATCAGGTCCCAGTAACATCCTTGTAAACCTTCTCTGCACTCTTTCAACTTTATTAATATCCTTCCCGTAATTTGGTGACCAAAACTGCACACGATACTCCAAATTTGTCCTCATCAATGACTCATACAATCTCACTATAACATTCCAACTCTTATACTCAATACTTTGATTTATAAAGGCCAATGTACCAAAAGCTCTCTTTACGACCTTATCTACCTGTGACGCCACTTTTAGGGAATTTTGTATCTGTATTCCCAGAGTCCTCTATTCTACTGTACTCCTCAGTGCCCTACCATTTACCTTTTATGTTCTACCTTGGTTTTTCCTTCCAAAGTGCAATACCTCACACTTGTCTGTATTAGACTCCATCGGTCAATTTTCAGCCCATTTTTCCAGCTGATCCAAATCCCTCTGCAAGCTTTGAAAACCTTCCTCACTGTCCACCACACCTCCAATCTTTGTACCATCAGCAAACTTGCTGATCCAATTTACCACATTATCATACAGATCATTGATATAGATGACAAATAACAATGGACCCAGCACCGATCCCTGTGGCACACCACCAGTCACAGGTCTCCACTCAGAGAAGCAATCCTCCACTACCACTCTCTGACTTCTTCCATTGAGTCAATGTCTAATCCAATTTACTATCTCACCATGAATACTTGGCGACTGAATCTACCTAACTAACCTCCCATGCGGGACCTTGTCAAAGGCCTTTCTGAAGTCAATGAAGACAACATCCACTGCCTTCCCTTCATCCACTATCCTTGTAACCTCCTCGAAAAACTCTAATAGATTTGTTAAACATGATCTACCATGCACAAAGCCGTGTTGACTCTCCCTAATATGTCCCTGTCTATCTAAATACTTGAAGATCCTACCTCTTAGTACTCCTTCCAATAATTTACTTGCTACGGACGTCAAACTTACCCACCTATAATTTCCTGGATTACTTTTAGAGCCCTTTTTAAACAACGGAACAACATGGGCTATCCTCCAATCCTCCAGCTTCTCACCTGTAGTTACCAACATTTTAAATATATCTGCCAGGGCCCCTGCACTTTCAACATTAGTCTCCTTCAAGGTCCGAGGGAATACCCTGTCAGGTCCTGGGGATTTATCTAGTCTGATTTGCCTCAAGATAGCAAGCACCTCCTCCTCTTCAATCTGTATAGGTTCCGTGACCTCACTACTTGTTTGCCTTATTTCCATTGACTCCATGCCAGTTTCCTTAGTAAATACAGATGCAAACATCCCATTTAAGATCTCCCCCATTTCTTTTGGTTCCATACATAGCCGACCACTCTGATCTTCAAGAGGACCAATTTTATCCCTTACTATCCTTTTGCTATTAATATACCCGTAGAGGCCCTTTGGATTATCCTTCATTTTGATTGCCAAAGTTGCCTCATGTCTTCTTTTAGCCCTCCTGATTTCTTTCTTAAGTATTTTTTGCACTTTTTATACTCCTCAAGTACCTTATTTGCTCCCTGTTGCCTATACATATTATACATCTCTTTCTTCTTCTTTATCAGAATTCTAGTATCCCTAGAGAACCAAGGTTCCTTATTCTTATTCTCTTTGCCTTTAATCCTGACAGGAACATACAGACTCTGCACTCTCAAAATTTCTCCTTTGAAGGCCTCCCACTTACCAACGACATCCTTGCCAGAGAACAACCTGTCCCAATCTACGCTTTTTAGATCCTTTCTCATTTCTTCAAATTTGGCCTTTTTCCAGTCTAGAACTTCAACCTGAGGACCAGATCTATCTTTATCCATGATTAAGTTGAAACTAATGGTGTTATGATCACTGGAACCAAAGTGTTCTCTTACACACACTTCTGTCACCTGTCCTAACTCGTTTCCTAATAGGAGATCTAATATTGCATCCTCTCTAGTCGGTACCTCTGTATATTGATTTACTAAACTGTCTTGAACTCATTTTACAAACTCTAATCCATCTAGACCTTTAACATAATGGGAGTCCCGATCAATATGTGGAAAATTAAAATCCCTTACTATCACAGCTTTATGTTCCCTGCAGTTGTCTGATATCTCTCTGCAGATTTGCTCCTCCAGTTCTCGCTGACTATTGGGTGGTCAATAATACAACCCCATTAATGTGGTCATACCTTTCCTGTTTCTCAGCTCCAGCTATATGACCCCAGTAGACAATCCCTCTAATCTGTCCTGCCTGAGCACTGCTGTAACATTTTCCCTGACTAGCAATGCCATCTCCCCACCCCACCCTACATCCCTCTCCCTCTATCACGTCTGAAGCATTGGAACCCTGGAATATTAAGCTGCCAGTCCTGCCCCTCCTGTAGCCAAGTTTCACCAATGTCATAATTCCAAGTGTCAATCCACACCCTCAGACAGACATACTCTATTGATTCCAAGGGAAATTGGGTTTCGTTACAGCCACACCAACTAAGAGTAGTGAAGAAATATAGCAATATAAAACCATAAATAATTAAATAATAATAAGTTAATCATAACCAGTGGAAATAAGTCCAGAACCAGCCTATTGGCTCAGGGTGTCTGACACTCCTAGGGAGGAGCTGTAAAGTGTGATGGCCACAGGTAGGAATGACTTCCTATGACGCTCAGTGTTACATCTCAGTGGAATGAGTCTCTGGCTGAATGTACTCCTGTGCCTAACCAGTACATTATGGAGTGGATGGGAGTCATTGTCCAAGATGGCAAGCAACTTGGACAGCATCCTCTGTCCAGCCTTCCCCACAATACTCGTCGCATTGAAATAGACACACCTCAGAATATTATTACCACCACTCAGCAAGATTTTCAATCTCACTCCTATATGCTGATTCGTCACCACCTTTGATTTGGCCAGTGACAGTGGTGTCATCAGCAAACTCAAATACGGCATTGGGGCTCTGCTTAGCCTCACAGTCATATGTATAAAGCAAGAAGAGGAAATGGCTAAGTACACAGTCTTGTGGTGCATCATGCTGAGTGAGATTGTAGAGGAATCTGAACTGCCTGGTGTTTGCAAATGAGGAATTTGAGGATCTAGGTGCACAAGAAGGTATTGAGGATTGGATTTGAACCTTATTGAAAAGTTTTGAGGCCTTAATAGCATTGAATGCCATGCTCTAGTCAATGAAGTACATTCTGATGTATGCACTTTTGCTGTCCAGATGTTACAGGATTGAATGAGGAACTGAGCTGTTGCCTTCTCTGTCAACTTGAACCAGTCCAGCTATTCTTTTCTAATTTCTCTCATTAACAAGGCCCTTTGGCTCATGGAACTGCCTTTCACTGGATCTTTTTTTCGCATCATTCTCTGTAAAATCTAGAGACTATTGTGGGTCAAAATGCCAAGAAATCAGCAGTTTCAGAGATGCTCATACCACCTCATCAGGCACCAACAAACATTCTGTGGTCCAAATAACTTACTTAGATCACAGTTGTTCCCCATTCTGATGTTTGGTCTGAACAACTATCGAACCTTATGACACTCTCCCCTTTCCCTCTTCTTCCATTCCCCACTCTAACTCCCCTCTTACCTCTTTTCTTCTCACCTGTCTATCACTTCACTGAGGTGCTCTTCTTCCTTCTCTTTCTCACACTCCGCTCTTCTTCAGCTGTTCACCTTTTCCACCTTTTCTTCCAGCTTCTCACTTCATCCCATCTCCCCCACCCACCTGCCTTCCCCTATCACCATCTAACTTGTACTCTTTTCCCTCCCCTCACCTTCTTATAATGGCTTCTTCACTCTTACATTCCAATCTTGATAAAAAGTTTCAGCCTGAAATGTTGACTGTTTATTCTTTTCCATTGATTCTGTCTGATCCGCTGAGTTCCTCTGGTATTTTGTATGTGTTGCTCTGAATTTCCAGCATCTACAGAATCTCTTGTGTTTAGAATATTTTGTTCTTTATTTTGTCATCAATAGTTAATGCTGATTCCCAATGAGTTAAGTGCCTTTGTGCTGCATGGTTTGCTACATATTGCATCTCCAAAGTATTTGACAAGAATGTAATATGTTTAAGTTCTGCAGTTGATTTGCACCCAGCTTTGTGCTAAAGACAACAATGAGATAAATAAACAGTTGTCTGAATTAAAGTATGTTAGATGAGTGTTAAGAGTAGTCCATTAATTTGGAAGAAATCCCAGCTTTTCTTTCCCTCAAACTATTTACAGAATCTGTTGTGACTGCTGAACTGAGCCACAGAGGCTGTAGCTCGAAGATACAAAAGGTTTTTTATTCAGCACAGCAGATCTTCCGGAGAGAATCTAGTTCTCCTTTTGCAATACAATGTTTTATACCTTTGGAACACAAAAACAATAAACAGTTTCAATGGCTATAATTACCTACTTAACTTCTACATTTTGAATGAAGGCAGGTGACTTTGCAGAATTACATATTTACTGTAGTTGCTCATCCCAATTAATAGAAATTATTTAAATATTCAATATTGATGGCTGGCACCAAAGCTTCAGAAGACAAACTCCAAACACTCAAAACATATCCTTTTTATTATCTCTATGAATATTCAGATAGACAGAATATTTTGTGACAAAACTGTGCATTAAGTATCAGGGTATTATCTGGGTATTATCAAGGTATTATCATTAAGTATCATCTTTAACAATATGTTACTACAGGAGATGGCAACTTTGTGCCATTCCCATTATTCTTAACGGTTTCTCTTTCAGCTCCTTCCATTTTCCGCAAACCAAATGTGTAGTCATGGGCATCCGCATGGGTGCCAACTATACCTGCCTTTCCACTGACTATGTTGAGCAGTACATGTTCCAAGCCTACATTGGTAATGCTGTTTAGCTTTTTCTCGTTGATGACTATATCAGTGCTACTTCATGTGCACCCATGCTGAGCTTGTCAATTTCATCAATTTAGCCTCCAGCTTCCACCCTACCATTAAATTTACTTGGTCTATCTCTAACACCTCTCTCTCCTTTTCTCAATTTCTCTGTCTCCATCTCTGGACTATCTACTGATATATTTTATAAACCTACTGACTATCACAGCTATTTTGACTATATCACTTCCCACCCAATCACTTGTAAAAATGTTGATGCCTTCTCTCAGTTCCTTCATCCATCCATTCTCAGGATGACATTTTCTATTTTGAACATCTAAAAGGTCCTCTTTTAGTCAGAAAACAGTTTCCCTTTCACCATCATCAATGCTATCCTCACTCACATCTTCTCCATTTGTCGATAATCCTCCCCTCATCTGCACCAACATAACAGGCATAGATTTCCCCTTGATCTAACCTACCACCCAATGGGCCTCTGCATCCAGTACGTTATTCTGTGTAACTTCTGCTAACAATGGAATCCCACCATCAAGTGCACCTTTCCCTCCCTTTTCCCTCTCTATTTTCTGCAGGGATCACACTCTGTATGGCTCCCTTGTCCACCTGCCACCCCACAGATCTCCCTCCTGAACTTACCCTTGCAACCAAGACAAGTGCTACATTTGCTCCTTCATCTCCTCTCTTACCACTATTCAGAGCCCCAAACAGTTTTCCAGGTGAGGCAGCGATTCTGATAGGAGTTTTCTGGTGTCATTTATTGTATCTGGTGCCCACAGTGCGGCCCCCTGTACACTGGTGAGATGTAACACAGACTGGAGGAATTGTTTCATTGAACACCATTACTCTGTCTGCCACAGCAGCCAGGATCTCCTTGTGGTCACTCATTTTCATTTACTTTCCTGTTTCCACACTGACATGCCTGTCCTTGGCCTCCTCAACTGCCATGATAAGGCCAAATGCAGTTTGGAGAAAGAATACCTCATATTACATTTGGTATCAACATTGATTTTTCTAACTTCCGCAACTACTCCACTCCCCCTCCCCCAACTCCTTTTGTTTTCTCCCATTCTGGTGGCCCTCTCAACCCTTTTCGTTTCCCCCACCCCATATGATCTGCCCATCACCTCACTCTGGTTGCCCTCCTCCTTCCCTTTCTTTCATGGTCCACTGTCCTTTAACATCAGTGTCCTTCTCCTTCATCCCTTTACCTCTTCCACCTATCGCCCACCCCGGCTCACCAATCATCTGTTGCCTTGTACACCTCCCCCACTCCCACCTTCTTATTCTGTTTTATGTCCTCTTCCTTTCCAGTCCCTGACATACCTTAGCCCAAAACATAGACTATTTATTTCTCTCCATTGATGCTGCCCGATCTGCAGAGTTCCTCCACCATTTTACATGTACTGTACTTAATGTCTTCTCTGATCTCATCATGAAAGTTTCAATGACTGACTAACAGTTAACCCACAGCATATCCTCAGCTTGTGTTGGTTGTTGCGCAAACGATCCATTTCACAGTATGCATTTGTGATAAATAAATGAATCTGAACCTTCTGTTTTCTTCTTTATGTAGTTTCCATAAGATCATAAGACATAGGAGCAGATTTAGACCATCTGGTCTATCGAGTGTTTCAATGGTACAGAATCAGAGCATCCTACGTACGATTGAGTTAAAGTTGAATTGTAAACTGATTTTATTACCTGGAGACTGCTTCTCATTTTAATCAGTATCTGCTGTCTTTAATTTCCTAACTCCGGAATAATTCCTAACAGGATCATTCATATCCACATGGAAAGGAAACTAGGACACTGTTTTAATACTGATCTTCAGGCCATCAACATTAACATTACCATGCTCCCTCAATACAAGATCGAAACATCACTCTGATTACACAATCAGGTACCCATAGAAAGTCATGAAGGTGCGACTTTCCACTGATGACTTAAGAGTGCTAATGTTAGGTGAGAACTGACATCAAATTTGGCACATATTTTAGCATACAGTAAAATTAGTTGTGTACCTGTTTACAATTAGCTTCTGATATAAAATTTCTTATTAACATTAATTTCTCTTAAAATTAAAAGTCAAATTTAAATTTATTATCATATGCACCTGTACATTTCCACAGTTACAATGAAAAATTGCTTGCAGAAGCATCACAGGCATCAGACACAAAACCTTCACAGGAAGAACATTAATTATATATAAATTATAGCAAAATTATACATTAAACTACAGATTTGCTCACTGAGGGATCACAGTCAGTGCAGATCGGAAATAATATCTCCTCCTCATTGGCAATCAATACAAGCACACCTCAAGGATGTGCGCTTTGCCCACTGCTCTACTCTCTCTATACTCATGACTGTGTGGTTAGGTACAGCTCAAACACCATCTATAAATTCACTGATGACACAACTATTGTTGGCAGAAACTCAAATGGTTATGAGGAGACATATAGGAGTGAGAGAGATTGGCCAGTTGAGTAGTGTTGCAACAACAACCTTTCACTCAATGTCAGTAAGACCAAGGAGTTGATTGTAGTCTTCAGCAAGGGGAAATAGAAGAACACACTGCAGTTCTTGACAATTGGTCCACAATGCACAAGGTACAGTAATTTGAAGACACACACTCAACACTTTACCAACAACTTCTTCCCCTCTTCCATCAGATTTCTGAATGGTCCACGAACCCATGAACACTACCTCACTATTTTGCTCTCTCTTTTTTGCAAAACTGATCTATTTCTTCAAAAATATATTCTTATTGTAATGTTTATATTTTGCACTGTACTGCTACTGCTGCTGTTGAAAAAAACTAATTTCATGAATCAGTGATAATTAACCTGTTTCTGTTTTTAAGAATTAGAACAAAAGTCTAAAGTAGTCAAACCAGGCAATTGTAGTGCAATGTGCAAAATATCATCAAGCATGTGATGTTAATAATCAAGAACAAGTTTTAAAATTCCATGATGTGTTTATATATTAGTTATCAGGGAGTATAATGACAACATTTAGTTCTTTCATGTTAATTCCTTTCAGCTTTGTGGATTGCACTGTATGAAAAAATAAGGCACTCCCAACATAAACAGAGGAAAATTCAGTCCTTGCTAGTTTCTCAGCACAAGATGTGAAAACAGTCTCAAGAAGGTTAAATTATGTGTTGTATTAGTTAAGGAACTCTACTTAATTACTCTTGGCTCCACAACTGCAATAGAATTTAAATTTGATATAGGAAAGTGCACTTTTTCTGGTGTACGTTTTTAACATCTGGAAAGCATATGTATTTATTAATCTACAATATTATTGTCTATTTTATTCTGAATTGATTCCTAGTTCATTGCAGAGGAATTTAGAAGTATAACTCTTATCGTATCATCTAGAGAACACATATAGAGTTACTAATTTGGTACTGCAGTCATTCATTTGAAATATTAAAGAGAGAGATGTAAAGAAGAGCATTGCATTACCCCAAAGAACAGCAGGATCCGTGATAAAATGGAATTACTCCTCAAACAATATCATTAAAACAATTTACCTGGTCATAATGATATTTTAGATTTGTTGATGGTGTAGAACTATTTCTTCAGCCGGTAGAATCAATAAGAAAAGAAGATAATTGTATGCAATAAAAGCAACTCTTGGACTGGCACATTTTATGTAGCAATAGTCAGTGCACTTTAATATTACTGACATCAGTTGTGGCATTTTCTAAAATATACCAAGGACTTAGAGAAAGCTGCACAAATGTAATTACTCATTTAAAATCATGATTTATGGTCCATGTCTTCTGCAGAAAAGCTGGGCGTTCCATGTAGAAATGACAGCATTTACTACTGAATCATGAAAAAGAATTGGAATGTCTGCTCATACAAGCTGAAACCTATGAATTTATTGCAGGAGAAATAGGGTTAAGCCAGCAGGAGACAGGCAAGCTTGGATAGCTTGTTATTCAGTGAAAGGTTCAACAGGATTTTTATTTCAGTTCCATCCCTCACTGTGCCTGGAGAGTATTCATTGCACACAGCATTGCTTCACCCAGGGAAATGAGTGACTGAGCCATAGCTTTCTTTCTGACTTGCGACTTGAAGGCTATGATAATGATACCACCCATGATTAATTGATAAAAAAAAAACAAAAAATGGATTCAGTGAAAATATCATCAGCCCAACTTGATGCATTCCACTTGATGCCCACATCTAACAAATATCTGTCTCATTGGTGAAAGGTCAAATTGTCCTAGCATCCACAATCTTTTAGATGAAGAGCAACATATTTCCCAGGCTTTGCTAGCAGAAGTGTCATAGATTCATAGGGATGTATAGCACAGACACAAGCCTTGCAGCCCAACCCATACATGTTGACCATTATGCCTATCTATGAATACCCTATTTCCCCAAACCACACCTATATCCCTCTAGCCATTTCCCATTCAAGTACCTGTGCAAATGCCTTTTAAGTGTATAATTGTACTTGCCACCACCATTTCTTCTGGCATCTTCTGTGTGTAGAATAGCAAGTGCTCCTTGACCTTACCACTGAGTGGCTCTGGTTTGAGTATATAAATATGTAATTCCTTTTTATTTATTCCACTAGCTAAAGAAATATCTTAATGCTTTAAACCCCATCAAATACATTAGCATTTAGACACCTTAATCAGCTTATTATTTAATGGTTTAACTGTCCTACTCTGAATTTCACCCCGATGACTCTCCATGATGCCCCTTCCAAAGCCAGCATCCTTGTTAGCCTATTGTGGCCAAAACAAAATGCTTGGCTCCAGATATCTCTCACTAAAGTCCTCTAATATTCAGGCTCAGCTTCCTGTCTTTAGCAATCTAGTTGTTAAGGACAACAAAATTTTGCCCTTTTGATTTATTTCTGTACCTATCAAGTAACAGACTTATTTCTTTTAACACATTGGAAATGGAATCAGCCAATGATACCACTGTTGTTGGCAGAATCTCAGGTGGCAACAAGGAGGCGTACAAGAGTGCGATAGCTCAGCTGGCTGAGTAGTGCTGCAATAATAACCTTCCACTAGCATCAGCAAGAACAAGGATTTGACTGTAGACTTCAGGAGGAAAAACTGGGAGAAGACTCACCAGTCCTCATTGAGGGGCCAGCGGTGAAAGGGTGAACAGCATTAAGTACCTGGACGTCAACACCTCGGAAGACCTATCCTGGCCCTAACACATTGAGGCAATCATGAAGAAGGGACACCAGTAGCTCTACTTTGCTAAGAGCTTGAGGTGATTTGGTATGTCACCAAAGACTGTTGCAAATGTTTACAGATATACTGTGGAGAGTATTTTAACTGGTTACATCATAGCTTGGTATGGAGCCACCAATGCTCAGGATTGCAAGAGGCTGCAGAGGGCTGTGAACTCAGTCAGTTCCATCATGGCCAAAATACACTTCACAATGAAGGACATCTTCAAGAAGTGGTGCCTCAAAAAGGCAGCATCCATCATTAAAGAACCTCACCACCTAGTACATGCCCTCTTCACCACAGGGGAGGAGCCAAAGACTCACACTTAATATTTTAAGAACAGCTGCTTCCCCTCCACTATCAGGTTTCCAAATGTTCCATGAAACTATAACTACCTGGCTATTCATCTTTTTCACTATTTATTTATTTTCTAACTCATAGTATTCTTTATGTCTTGCACTGTGCTGCTGCCTTAAAACAAATTTCATGCCACATGTCAATGTTAATAAACCAGCTTTGGATTGCCCAACCCCACAGTCTGAATTCTGTCTGCAAGCTTCTTGTCATTAAGAAATAACTCTTTGATCCTTCAATGAGAGAACAGAAACCTGATCTCCCCACTCCATACACTGTAGAATAATCTAACTGACCCATATAGACTGTTTGAAAGATGCCAGCATATTCCACTTGGAATTATCTACAAAAGGGATGTTAGGCATTTTTGCCTGGTTATAAATTTTAAAATAAATTACAAAGTAAATTTAAATACATGATTGTTTTCATTTTCAGGTTCATTTTCTTGCAGGCATTTACAAAAAATATACAACAGAATGTATAAGAAGCCATATATAAAAAAAGATTGATGAACAACCTTGGTACAAAAGAAGAGAAACTGCAAGTAAAAAAAATAACACTGAGAACATGTGTTGTAAAGAATCCTTGAAAGCGAGTCTCTAGGTCATAGAATTAGTTCACACTGGTGGTGAGTGAAGTTACCCACTGTCATTTGGAGCCTGATAGTTGTATGATAATAACTGTTCCTGATCTTAATGTTGTGGGACCAAAGGCTTCTGTACCTCTTGCCTAATGTTAGTAGTGAGATGAGGGGATGACCTATATAGTGTCTGATAATGGATGCCCTAAAATAAATAGATCTATACATTACACTTCCTCCCCCTCTAGATTAATGCAACATAAAATTATACATGTACAAAGCATTCAATTTCCCTTTCTCAACCCATATTCCAAATAAACATGTTTTCACAATAACAGTCCATCATTAACTTCACAGTTCTGAAGTTACAACTCTGATTCTTTCAGGATAGTGCCTCTGGACCTGCGGAGTGGTGTCAGGTTTGGCAGGTGGCTTGTCCAAGACAATGGTCTCGGCTTCCGGTGTCACATTTCTGTCAGTGATATCATCGCTGAGAGGTAAGTCTGGTGACTGTAATGTGTCCATCTTGATGGATGCCATTGACTCAGGTGTGTTCTTCAGTTGAGCATCCAGTATCTAGTCCACATGACATCTTCACGTCTGATCTCCAACATCCACTGTGTGTGTCAGTAGTCTAGTTCTTAAAGCTATCCAACCGGGTGTCCATTTGTTTTCTTGGCAATAACGCACTAGGACTTCCTGTCCAATCTCGAAGCTCCTTGCTGCTTTCCTTGCCAACTGGTTGAACTGCTTATTTTGCACTTCCCTCCATAGGTCTGGTTTCAGGAGGTCTATGCGAGATCTCAGATTCCTGCTCATAATCAGCATTTCAGGTATTTGATTTTTTGTTGCATGAACAGAGTTATTATATACAAAATGGAAGTTGACCATCTTGAGCTGTAGAGGAATGTCCTCCTTGTCCATAGCTTTAATGACCTCTTGAAGGTTTGGATGAACCTTTCAGCTAACCCATTCATTGCTGGGTGGTGAGGAGCTGACTTGAAATATCTGATGCCATTTGTCTTCATGAACAGTTGAAATTCTTCTGATATGTATTGTGCTCTGTTGTTATTCACAATTTGCTCTGGTAAGCCATTTCTGGTGAAGATAGTGCTCAGAGCAGAAACAGACTTTGTTCACGTGTCTGTCCCTCCTGATTTGTTAGTCTTGAACCGATCAGGTTCCTGCTGTTCCACCTTGTTTACGATCTAATTCCAGGTCTTACTTAGAGCGAGGCCATCATCCTTGTTGAAATTCCTTTTCTCTACTTTTACTTCACCAGGCAGTCCCAAAAGCCATTGATGAGGCACAGTAGTTTTGTGCTGTCAAACTCAATCCGATGGCCATTGTGAATGCAATGTTCTGCTAATGTCAATTTCTCCAGGTAACTGAAATGGATATCACTGCTATGCTCCTTAGCAGTAGACAAAGAAAATGTGATGGTCCTGGCTTCCTTGGAGGAATACCACAGGAAAGTCCAGCAGTTTCTGGAAGATACTACCTACTGAGTTCTATAGCAGGATTGTACACATTGTATTGTTAGGTTGATCTCCACTTCAGTGAAGAAATCTGGTCTGCCATTAGACATATGCAAGACACTTCTACCTCATGCTCAGTTACCACCAAGACTTTAAGAGCTCCGTAAGATACACAAGGAGGGATCCCCTGAGGCCCATCATCAGTGCAATAGATCCTCCAACTTACTAGCTTGCACAGCATTTAACAACCATGTTGTCTCCCTTTGTTGGGGCAGCACAATTCAACTGACTTCATAAAAATTATAAACAACATCCAGCTGACCCCAGAGGACATAATGTTTCGATGTGGTGTCACTGTTCACGAGAGTTTCCATTGAGGACTGCTTTGTCCTCTTGTGGTCAAAGTTTGATAAGGGTACCATTGACCTTTTTGAACACTCCCTTACATTGATGTACTTCCTCTATAAGAGGAACTATGAACAAAAGGATGTAGTGGCCATGGGATTACCCTCATTGCTAGCTATTGATTTTTTTTATATGAAAGATTTTGAGGAGATGGTGGAGATCTCATCGCCCTTATGTACCAAATGCTTCTTTGGATACATTGATGACACCTTCTTAGTGTGGCCTCATGGACTCCAGGCATTGTATACAGTATATATACAGGATGTATACAGGAACTGTATACATCCAAACCTTCAGTTTACAATGGAATTGGAGAAGAATGGTTGTCTCCCATTCCTGGACAGTCTAATACAATGGAAATCTTGAGCAAGCCTTGAGCAAGATGTCTATCAGAAACCTACTCACATGGACTTGTACCCCAACAATAACAGCCACCATCATGCCTCCCAAAGAAGAATGGTTCTTGCTACTTTGATTAACTGCGCAAAAACTATTTAGGACCCAGAGAGTTTCCAAAAGGAAATAAGACAATTACACATGACATTCTTACAGAATGGCTACAAGGTAAAATAAATCAATCGAGCCCTTTGAAGGGCTGATGGAAAAAAAAACAAGAAACCTAACAATGAAGATGAACCCTTTGCTACCGCCTGTCTTCCCTGTCTTTCCACTGTTTCTGGAAGGATCACCAGGATCCTGAAGAAATAACGGATTAATACCATCCACAAACCCGTAGGAAAGTTTGAATCACAATTTATGTAGATCAAAAATGCCCTGAGACTCAGGAAGGTTGGTGTGTTTACAGAGTAGTGTATATTGGCCAGATAGGTTGCATGGTGGAATCTCTCATCAAGGGCACAGGGGGTGTATCTGTTTGGGTTACTTGGAGAATTTTCAGTAGCAGAGCATTGCATTCGCAGTGGTGATAGGATTGACTACAATGACAAAAAACTATTGTGGCATGCCAATGGCTTTTGGGACTTCCTGGTGAAGGAAGCCATTGAAATAAAACCAAATAAAAATAATTTTAATAAAGATGAAGTAAGAACTAAGTAAGAACTGGAATTTGATAATAAAAAAGGTGGGACAATGGAAACCTGATGGTTGAGGACTAACCAGTCTGAACGGACAGATGATGGGGTGTATATACCTCCAGACTTAGGCATCATCCGTGATGAAGGTGATGGAGTTTGTCATGGAATTGTCAGTTAAAATTGATATTTGTACCCAAATGGAAGCCCGAGAAGTATTTATTAATCTGCTCTTTTATTTTACTGATATTGAGTGCGAAATTGTGGTGCCACTCAATGAGATTTTCAATCTTCCTCCTTTATACTGATTCATTACCACTTTTGATTTGGACAACAAAATGGAGTGTCAGCAACCTTAAATATGACATTTTAATTGCCACACAATGATAGGTATAAAGCAAAAAGAAAGTGTGGATAACCACGTAGATTTATGATGCATCTGACATGCTGATAATGTGGATATGTTGTTGCCAATCTGTACTTACAGGGGTCTGTCAGTGAGGTAATCAAGGATCCAGTTGCACAGAGATACCAAGGCCCAATTCTCGGTGCTTAGTGATGAGTTTTGAGGTTATGATAGCATTGAATGTTGAGCTGTGTTAATAAAGAATACCCTGATGTATGCATCTTCACTTTCTAGATGTTCCAGAGGTAAGTGAAGAGCCAATGAAGTGGCATCTATAGTTGACAGATAGGCAAATTGGATTAGTTACAGGTCGCTCCTCAGGCAGGAGTTGATATGCTTCATGATCAACTTGTCAAAGCACTTCATCACAGTGGATGCATGTGCTACTGGACAAAAGTTATTGAGACAGGTTATCATGTTCTTCTTGGGAAGCGATATGATTGAAGCCTGCTTGAAGCAGATGGATACCTCAGACTGCTGACATGAGAGTTTGAAGATACACTTAAACACTCCTGCTGGCTGATTAGTGCAGATTTTCTGTACTCGGCCAGATACACCATCTGGATCAGGTGATCTCTCTGGATTCACCCTCCTGTAGGATACTCTCATGCCAGCCTCAGAGGCTAAAATCACAGAGCTAGTGTTGGCTGTGGAGGTTTCTGAAGCTGCTTCCATACTCTGTTGGGCAAAGTGCTCATAAAATGAGATGAACTCATCTGGGAGGTACAATCTACAGAACTAAGTTCAAATCCCATCACAACAGCTGTGAAACTAAAATTAAGTTCATTAAATAACCTGATAACCATGAGTGTATGAAACTCCTACAAAGTGTCAGTGAGTGTACTCCAGAGAAGGAAATTTGCCTCCGGATCTGGGCTGTGTTACTCAGGATCTCCACTAATACAGTTTAAGTATTGACTGCCTCTAAAATGACTTGGTAAGTGTATTATGTAACTATACTTGAAAACCTGAAGGAGTCCTGCTGAAGGGTCTCAGCCAGAAACATCAACGGTATTCTTTTCCCTCAATACTGTCTGGCCTGATGAGCTCCTCCAGAATTTTGTGCATTTTGCTTGAATTTCCAGCATCTGCAGATTTTTTCTTGTTTGCAACACATTAATGGTATCTTTCTGTTGTCTCAGGGTAATCCGATTCTCAGAAGTATATTGTCCAGTTGAATGAGAGCACAGTTTTAGGGTGAGAAGTAGGAGATTCAAAGGAAGTTTATGGGTAAATTATTTTTAAACACCGAGGTTCATATCTGGTAGTCACTGCCACAGGTGGTGGTTGAATCAGGTGCTATTGCAATATTTCATTGTAATTTAGATAGGCACTTAAATAGGCAAAACATAGAATGATACATTTGTAATGTGGGCAAATGGGATCAGTGTAGATGGGTCAAACATTTGGCACAGACTTTGTCAGCCAAAGGCCATTTCTGTTTTGCTCAGCTCCATGATTCCATGACCTTTTGATGCTTGAAAGAAACCTATGTCTTGAGGGATTCTTCAGTCATTTGATTTTCCCTTAACACTGTGCAAGTCCTGAAGAGGGAAATGTTCAAAGTCTGCCACAACGATCAAAGCACTGGTATCGAATGTGCCATGTACACTTTTAAAAGAATCTCAAAACTCACAGGGAATAGTAACTTGAGTGAACCATTGAATGTAGTATGAATTATTCAAATCCCTCGCTGTAACAATGAACTCAGGCTAGCGAATCCAGGGGCGGAGTAACTGGGGATTGAGTATAAACACTGACGAGAGTTTAGTCACGGAAGAATCAATGAAGATACACAGGTCACTCGGAATGGACGTCGCTATGGAAAAACTAGGTCAAGACTGAGTGATGAGTGCTGAGCACCCAAAAGTTAAATAAACAGCATGATAAAACTTCAGGGAGTAATTAACAGGTAAAACAAGCCACAATTAGGGAAATTAATGATATTAAGGCATTGTGTAAACTCTGGGGCCCATGGGGGCCTTCTGCTGATCCAAAGGATTCATGACATTTCCTATTGCTGGCTCCTGATGGTACAAGGCAATCAGAATAGTAGTGAAAATCTGTGGTCAATTCAAGGTCCAAACTGCCCCAAAAAGGAACCCAGTACCAACAGGAGTCACAGATGACTGAATAAATCCAGACCTCAGTTCACCCTGAATGTACCCCTCACTAGCTTTTCTCTCTGGGAGAAAGTCTTTCCCCAAGGGGACAAGTGCCAGTTAGCAAATTGATAACACAATCATAATCCAAATGATGTGGGAGCATGGTGACCCTCTTTTCACTAAGTACCTCCAGCAAGTCAAAATAATCAGAGAGCACTTGAGACAATTCAGGTGAAATAAGATTTGGCTTGGAGGAATCTGGAGAGGATTTAGGAAAATTACGAAGTGACTTGAAAGATCTTACAGGCAACTCAGAAGATCTTGCAAGTAACTTGGCAAGTAACTCAGGAGATCTTGCAGGCAATTCAGAAGATCTTGCAAGTAACTTGGCAAGTAACTCAGGAGATCTTGCAGGCAATTCAGAAGACTTTATAGGGAGCTCGGGAGCTCTTTCGGGGAACTCGGGAGATCTTCCAGGCAACTCAACTCAGAGATTTGCAATTGACTTGGGAGAGCTGGCAAGCAACCTGGGAGATCTTGTTGGCAACTTGGGAGTTTTTGGAAGGTCCTGAAGGCAATTTTTAAGGTGAGCAATAGGTCAGACATGAAGTTGACCAACCTTGGATGGTGCCAGTGGACTAATAGACTAGAGGGTGTGTAAAGGCAGGCAAGGAATACAAAGAATGAGTGGAACCTCAAGGGAGTTAATAAGATAAAACTGAATAGATTTCACAAGTTGGCCAATAGTAAGTTTGAAAGGAGAGGTAAGAAAACAAATTTGTCTTGGACCCAATGGTTTCCTGTCCAGAGCCATGGTGAAGAGTGGCTGATCTAGATGGCAAAAGTGCACTTTAAGTCATCTGACAAGCCCAAGATCTAGGAAATTGCCACAGCACAGGAATCAATGAAAGCTCCATTGGTGTGCTGATATTCCTTCCAAGATAAGAGAGAGGTAAGAGAGAAACCACTCCAGAAATAGCAGGGCTGAGAGAAAAATTAGACTATCACAGTCCTCCCCTTGCTGGATGGTTTTGGAAGTTTTCCTGATAATTTGGGGAAAGAAGAAGATGTTTACCTGGATGTTGCCTGAATTGGAGGACAAGTCATATGAAACAAGGTTAGCAGAGCTGGGATATTTCTCTTTGGAGCATAGAAGAATGAGAGGGGACTTGATAGAGGTCTACAAGATTATGAGAGGCATGGATAGGGTGGATAGTCAGTACCTGTTTCCCAGGGCACCAATAGTAAAAACCAGAGGGCATAGGTACAAAATTAAGGGAGGGAAGTTTAAGGGAGACATCTGGGGTAAGTTTTTGACACAGAGGGTTGTGAGTGCCTAGAACGACTTGCCAGTGATGGTGGTGGAGGCTAAAACATTGGGGGTATTTAAGAGCCTCTTGGACAGGCACATGGATGAAAGAAAAATGGAGGGTTATGGGATAGTGTGGGTTTAGTACTTTTTAAAGGATTATATGGGTCGGCACAATATGGAGGGCTGAAGGGCCTGTACTGTCCCATTATGTTCTATGGTTCTAAGAGCAATAGTGGCTAGCCTCTCTGCAATAAACATGGCACTTCTCTCTTCTTCGTCTCTCCCACTCAGATGGAGAGAGTGTGATTCTGCCTATTTGCATTGGCTCCTCAGAGGTCTGGGTAGACTCCTTGAACATGGGGTTGAAGACGATGTCAAATGAACGTGAAGGAATGTTCACCACATATTTCTTGCCTCCTCACAGATAGTCAGTTATCAATCTGGTTTGCCAGGCCTATAAGAATCTCCATAGCTGGTCACTAAAACATCCTCATGGTCGTTACTAAGACCTTGATGAAATATGGTGGTGTGTGCATTCATGTTCCAATCACCCTCTGCAGCCAAAGTGCAGAATTATATAGAGCAGTCCACTTTCGACCTGACGCCATGATATAGATCAAGGGACCTGTTGGCTGCCACCTGATCTCTGGTGGTGTAATTGAACAGCCTTCTCGTTGTTCTAGTAAAGATATCTACATTGAAGTAGGTAAGTGAATCCTTCTCCCTTAGAGCCAGTGGGCAATAGAGGCCCCTGTCCAAAAGGAGGAAGAGAACGTGTGCCACCTTACTTCAATTTCAAGGGAACTTGGAAGGCTGTAACTCAAACACTAAGGAGTTTTATATCTAAAACCTGTAGTGAGGCTCAGAGTTACCAACAAAACACTCAAGGGTCAGCAGGCTTAATGATCCTTCATGAAGTTAAGGAAATCATTGGCAGAATGCATAGCAGAGAGCTTGGAACTAAAACCAAACTCAGAAGGACGTAAGTCTCGCCCATCAGGCTATTACAACTTCTGCAGTAAGGTTAGTGTCTCCTGGAGCATGGGTTCATGTCTCCCAACAGCTTTCCTTTACAGGCCAATACCGTACGCAGCTGTCCACACTCTGCTGTATCCATGCCATTTCAGTCTTGCTGTTATAATCAACTTTGGCTACAGAACCCAGGCGCGGAGTAACTGGGGACTCGAGTAGAAAACACCAACAAGAGATTCACAGAAGATTCAACAAAGATACACAGGTCACTCAGAATGAACGTCAGTAGAGAAAGGCTAATTCAAGAGTGAGCAATGAGCGCTCAGCACACATACCTTATATAGTAGAAGATCATACAAGAACCATCAGTTCAATGGTTCAATTGTTCAATTTAATATCGGAGAATATATACACAACCTGAAGTTCTCACTCCCTACAGACATCCTCAAAACAGAGGAAAAGCCCCAAAGAATGAACGACAGGAAAAAAAATTGAAGAACCCAGAAGACCCCTCCCTCTCATGTACAAGCAGCCGCAGCATACAGAAACAACCCTCCTCTCTCCCCCTACCCCACTTACTTTAGCATAATACATCAGCATTCCCATCACCCACCAGCAACAGCATAGCCCCCTAAGAGAGACCATGACCTACAATACAAAAATTAACTGTCACTCTAACACTTCAACATCCCACAGGCGGTTTCTCTCAGTAACAAGCAAGAGACAGATAAGACTCCTTCCACAGTGAATTATTGAGAGACAGTTAGTTGCGGTTTCAATGTTACAGACAGTCTGAATCATTGCTTTTATTTCGAGTTCCCTGACTCAGGAATCAGCAGCAAGCTCTCACTCACCATCAAGAGAGATAGAGAGAGCGAGAGAGTGGGCGATCACCGATTGCAGAGGCCTCCGACAGCCGTTCTCACTGTTTTGATGTTCCAGATCCCACTACGCTTCAGTTTCCAACACCAGTGAGAAATTGTATCCACAGGGTCACACAAAGCCGCACCCTGAAGGCTCCCAATTTCAGACCGAACCTGGAAACATAGAAAACGTGGCCGATTGGCGAGCTCCAAGAATAGGAACACGCCACCATGCAGAACTGCAGGTTGAGTGCCACTGTAGATCAAAGACCCTGACAAGACCCCAGCCACACAGAAAAAGAAAATAGAGACATTAGAAGAGGAAGAATTTAACTGTTTCACTGATGGGCTGGCAGAAGTCACCCTCGGCACCATCTTTAGCTTCACTCCAGTTACCAATAAACAACATGAAAAATCTTCGGGTAAAACAAATATGATTAGGTAAATTAATGATATTCAGCTGAAGTAGTGTGTCGAGGTCTTGGGTTCTTGGTGGGGAGGAGGGGCTCCATCGGATCCAAAGGGCTCATGACGGTCACCTTCTTCATGTAGTACAGTACTGCTTTTTTATCTCCTCTACTTTGGCATGATTTGCTCGTGTGTGCATTTGTTAGTGTGTAAATAATATTCCCATTTCTAAATGAGTGTTCTGAATTTGGTTTGAGGTGCAAGTTCTGTTAACCAATTCAGCTTTACTTTTCAATTTTTCTTTGGAGACTGTAACAATATATTCACTGTAGTAAATCCATACTGGTTTTGAGAAAGGGCTGAAATTTGAGAAGGTGAAGGTCAAGATGCGGATTTTGTGTTTGCTGCCTTATGCTGCTGACCTGTGATGCAGAAATGGTTGTCTGGCTTTCCACACAACGCAACCAGTAATAGCTTTAGGAAAGCCAGGAGAGATCACTTTTGCAAAGCAGAAGGAATGTCATAATAACAGGTGTGAAGCAATGCATTTCAATGAAACTGCTGAAGACGTCTGGTTCATGGTGGCATTGTCAAATGAGCTTTTTGTCTGATGCAATTAAAACTCCTCCTGCAGGGTGCAAGTGTTTTCATTAACATTGTGTGGGTCTCTGATATGAAGAAGTGGAAATGTGAGCAGTGAATAATAAGTATCAAAAGTACTGGCAGCACAAACCATGACATAGTGGCATCTGATGAGGCAGGGAAATTATATTAAGGGCATTCCTTTTAACAGTAGAAATATAAACACATTAAAAGCCTTGAACATATGTTGTGAAGTTATTTTTTTCATCTAAATTTGGAATTTTCTAATTATGGTATTGTGTTAGATAAATAATATGACACGAATTGCGTTGTGCAGTAGGAGGTAAGGGAGGTTAAATTTGAAGCTGCTGAAATCAGGCATGAGGAACATGCTACATGATTAGCCCACACCTATTGATTCTAATGCAGAGAGCTTGGCATTGTCACTTTGTCCTCTTCTCATTGTTACCATCAGATATGAGATACAGAAGCCTAAAGGCATGTTCTTTGTGATTCAGGAACAGATTCCTCTCCTCTGATATCCAATTTGTGACTGGACACTGAACCCATAAATACTACCTCGCTATTTTTTAAAATTTCTGTTTTTACACTCCTTAGTTCAATTTAATTATTTAATATACATATATAGATACACTTATTGTAATTCAGTTTTTGTTCCATATTTATCATGTATTGCATTGTAGTATTGACACCAATTTAACAAATTTCATGACATATGCTGGTGATATGAAACCTGATTCTGATTCTGATACATGACAAATCTGTTGGAATGCTTTGAAGAAATAACAAGCAGGATAGAGAAAGGAGAAATGGTTGATGTTGTGCACTTAGATATTGAGAAGGCCTTTGAAAAAGTTTGCTACATGAAGCTGCTTAACAAGTTGTAAGCCTATGGTGTTACAGGATAGATACTCCCAAGGATAAAGCAGTGGCTGATTGGCAGGAGGAAAAGAACTGGAATAAAGGAAGCCTTTTCCAGTTGGCCTCTAGGGCTTTATGTTGGGACTACATCTTTACGTGTTATATGTCAATGACTTGAATGGTGGAATTGATGGCTTTGTTGCAAAGTTGTGGATGATACAAAGACAGATGGAGGGGTAGCTAGGGGTACTTCTGAGAAAGTAGAAAGGCTACAGAAGGACTTAGACAGATTAGTAGAATGGGCCAAGAAATGGCAGATGGAATACAGTGTCAGGATATATATGGTCATGCACTTTGGTAGCCAAAATAAAAGGATGGAGAAAATTCAAAAATATGAGGCACAAAGGGACTTGGGAGTCTTTGTGCAGTGTTCTCTAAAGTTTAATTTGCAGGTTGAATAAGTGTTGGGGAAGGCAAATGCCATGTTAGCATTCATTTCAAGAGGACTAGAATATAAAAATAAGGATGTGGTATTGAAACTTTATAAATCTCTGAAGTATTGTGAGTAGGTCTGGGCCCCTTACTTTAGAAAGGATGTGCTGACACTGGAGAGTGTTCAAAGGAAGTTCATGAAGATGATTCCAGAATTGAACGGTTTGTCATATGAGGGAATTTGTTAGCTCTGGGCCTGTATTTACTGGAATTCAAAAGAATGAGGGTAACCTAAGTGAAACTTATCAAATGTTGAAAGGCCTCAATAGAGTGAAGGAGGAGAGGATGTTTCCTTTGGAAGAAGCGTGTAGGACCATAGCCTCAGATTAGAAGGACATCCTTTTAGAACAAAGATGAGGAGGAATTTCTTATAGGGAGCTCGGGAGATCTTGTAGGCATCTCAACAGCCAACTCAAGAAATCTTCCAGGTGAGTCAGGAGGAATTTCTTTAGCCAGAGAGTGGTGAATCTTTGGGATTCGTTAGCACAGGTGGCTATGGAGGCCAACTCTTTATATATATATATATATATTTAAAGCAGAGGGTGATAGATTCTTAATTAGTCAGGGTATGAAAGGATATGGGTAGAAAGCAGAAGAGTGGGGCCGAGAGGGAAAATGGATCAGCCATAACTAAATGGTGGAGTAAACTTGATGTGTCAAATGATCTAAGTGATATGTACGCACTCACTTAAAGAGACAAAGCTAGACTCACTTATTGGGCTCCTATATTTTCCAATAAATTCAATGTTTGGGAGTTACAAAACCTAACAATGGAGGTGAGGCAGTCTTACAACAAAACCGAGATGACTACCTACCTGTTAAAGTCTAGTGAGACATTTGAGTTTAAACAAAATTGCAGCAAGAAATGGTTGAATTAAAAAAAATGCAGTATGATTTTTTTCTTCGGAGCAGCACATTTTTTTTTGCAAAAGAAATGATGATTGAGTAAAATAAAAGGGAGAAATTGGAAGAATTCACAGGGTCATAAACAGTGAGTATCAAGTAATAGCAATCATTGAAAAAGAATAGAAATGGCTGGCTACATCGGAAAGAATGTTGTGTTTGATTACACAAAAGTTAACTGGAATATGTATACTGAATGAATTGAACAACATGTCTACTGAATGGTGTGAGCTATATGTGTTAAGAAATTTAACTGTTCCAATTAAAGCAGCTGAAATTAGCTTAGTATATATTATGGAAATAATGCAGGAGCATTTAGAACCAATATTATTGTTGATTGCAGAATGCTTTCAGTTTCATAAGCAGAATCAAAAGAAAGGAATGTCTGGTTCAATGTAAGTAGATAAATTGAAGAAGTGGTCTAAGCATTGTCAGTTTGGTAATGGGCTTAATGCATTGAGAGATTGTTCGGCTTGTGGAATCAGCTTGTGCATTCAGAACAGCTTCAAACTGAAGCACAGCATCCATTTAAATAAGCAGTTGAAATAGCTGTACCAATGGAAATAGCAGATAGAGACAGAGCCCTGTCTAGCCAAAAAAAAAAAAATGCACCCTTGTGGCGGGGGCTCCATACAAATGCAATTTTAAAGATGAAAGTTGCAGAAAATGCAAAAAAATTGGATACATACAAAGAGTACCTCGGGCAGACAAGAATAAATGGACTGCACAGGTTAGAGAAAATGATAAAAAGTAAAGTTACAGTTTCAAAAAGAGCACTAATCTGCATGCTGTTAATGAAAACTCTGATAATGATGGGAGGGACACAGAACAGGTAGCCTTGAGACTTACAATGTAAAAGCTAACAAGAGACAAGCAATATGCTTATACTAGAAATGAACAGCTAATTAATTAAAATGGAATTGGATACTAGCTTCGATGTTTCAGTCATTCCAAAATATGAGTTTGAATAGCATTTCAAAGATACTAAAATAAGGCATGCAAATATTTAGCTAAAAACTTGTACTGGAGAAATGATTAACTCCTGTAGGAATAACAATTGTCACCATAAAATACAACCAACCAGCCACATTGGGTTGTTTGTAGTGAAAACAGGAGGACCAATGCTATAAGTCTGTGATTGGCTGAGACAACTAAACCTAACTTAAGATCCAGCCACCACTTGTGTGCCACATCTCTGGCAATAAAGCCAAATGAAAGCGAATTAAGGGTTCTGGATGATGTGATAACAGTGTTCAAGTATGTCATCGGAAAACCCAAACATATCAATGGTGAAATAATGTTGAGTGAAAATGCAACACCCATGTTTTGCAAAGCCTGTCCGGTTCCTTAAATCGTCCGTGTTAACGTAGCCAGTGAACTAGGTTGCATGAAGGCTGAAGGAATTCTTTCCAAATCTGAGTGGAACCCATGGGTAATGCCAGTAGTTCCAGTGGTCAGGAATAATGGGTCTGTAAGGAGCTGTAGTGATTTTAAGGTCACCATCAACTCTTTACAGAGAGTAGATCAATGCCTCTGGCCAGCACAAAAGATATCTTCAGAATTTTTTTTCTGGAAGGAAACACTTCAGCAAAATGGACTTAGTTATGACCTATCTGCAGATGGACATGGAAAAAGAGCTCAAAGTGTTTCTTACCATAAGCATTACAAAGGTCTTCATCACTATAAAAGGCTTACTTTTGGAGTAGCATCTCCACTCTGGCAGAAAGCCATGGACCAGCTTTTGCAAGGCTGTTGAGACTCAATTCTACCTGGATGATATCATTGTTAATAGTAAAGGTGAAAAGGAAATCTCCAAAATCTCAAGACAGTGTTAAAAAAAGTAGAAGATTCTGTGTTCAGAAAACATGAAACTAGTGTGAATTAGTGTGAACAAGCATCTCTTACTGTGGTCATAACATTGATGCCCAAGGACTACACAACTGTGATGAGAAAATTCAAGCAGTGGTAGATGACCCACGGCCAAAAGATATGTCACAGTTGCAGACTTTTTTAGGATTTGTCAATTACTATAACAGGTTCCTGCCAAACCTGGCTACTCTACTCCACCCCTTGAACTTATTACTACAGATTGGGAAGCAATAGCAGTGGACAAAGCAGTGTGAGGGAGCTTTCAAAGAGGTAAAGGAAACAGTGATATCAGATCCTCTATTTGCACATTATGATCTGCATTGTCCAGTGAAGGTTTTCTGTGATGCCTCACCTTATGTTATAGGTGTTGTGTGTTGTGAGAGATGGAAATGAATGCCTTATAGCCATGACATCACGTTCCATTACCAGTGCAGAGAAAAATGAAGCACAAATTGACAGAGAGGCCATGAATCTGGTTTGGGGTGTAAAACATTTCAACCAGTACTTACAGAATTTACACTCGCTACTGATCATCAACCATTAGTGACCATTTTCAATCCACAGAAGGGTGTTCCACTAACAGCAGCAGAATGAATGCAGAAATGGACATAATTACAAGATTGAATTCAAGAGGACGATTAATCATGGAAATACTGATGGGTTGCCCTGTTTACCCTTGGAAAAGATAATATCTGAAAAATGTTTAAAAGTGGACACTCTTTTTAACATATTCTCTCCAATGCAAATTGAGATCTCCCTACTACAGCAAAGATGATCCAAAAGTAAACCAGAAAAGAGCCCATGTTGTCTCAGGTCTACATGGCCACCCAAAATGGCTGGAACGGCAGCAGAAATTCCATTTCCACTATTTTTACCAGCACTGGGATGAAGTTGCTCCTGACAGAGTTTGCCTTATGTGGGGATTGAGAGTTGTTGTACCATCTAAGCTAAGAGTTAAAATGTTGGAGGAGCTATATGCTGGTCATCTAGGCATGGTTAAAATTAAAGTGATGGCTCAAAGTTTTGTCCGGTGGACTGGGATAGATCAGCAAATTCGCTAGCTTGCCATGCACTGTTTGGGATGGCAACCCATCCAGAAGATGCCAAGAGCAGCATCTTTCCATCCCTGGGAATGGCATGTATTGCCCTGGTAGGGGATTAATGTATGTTAATTCTTCACTATCTTTGAATAGGCATACGACAGTGTTGTTATTAGCAAATTCAAATATGGCATTGGAGTTATGTTTAGCCATTCAGTCGTAAGTGTAAAATAAGTAGAACAGAGGGCTAAGCACACAGCCTGTGGTGCCCCTGTGCTGATGGAGATCGTGGAGACAGTTGTTGTTGCCAATCCAAACTGACTGGGGGTTCTACAAATGAGGAAATCCAGGATTTAATTGTACAAGGAGGTATTAAGGCCAAGTTCTAAGAGATTTTTTTGATTAGTTTTGAGGGATGATGGTATTGAATGTTAAACTGTCATTGATAAAGTGCATCCTACTTTATGCACCTTTGTTGTCCAAATATTCAAGGGTTGAGTGAAGAGCCAATGAGATGGTATTTACTGTGGACCTGTTGCTCTGGTAGGCAAACTGGAGCAGATCTAAGTCACTTCTTAGGCAGTAGTTGATATGTTTCATCACCAACCTCTCAAAACACTTCATCACTCTCGATGTAAGTTCTACTGGCTGTTAGTCTTGGGCACCAGTATAACTGAAGCCTGCTTGAAGCAGATTGGTAACCACACACTGCCGAAGCAAGAGGCTAAAGACCTCAGTGAACACACCAGCCAGTTGATCAGCACAGATCTTTAGTACATGGCCAGGTATGTCGTCTGGACCCAAGGCCTTTTGTGGGTTCACCCTCGGGATGACAGCTTGCATGTTGGCTTCAGAGACTGAAATCATGAGATCAACAGGAAAAATGGGAGTTCATGATGGTTCCTCCATGTTTAAATGGTCAAAGTAATCATACAAGGCATTGAGCTCATCTAGAAGCAAAACCCAACTGTCTCCAATATTGTTTCTTTTAATTTTAAGAGGTGATAGTATTCAACCCCTGCTACAACTGTTGAGAATTCTTCATTGATTCAAGTTTGATCCAGAATTTCCACTCTGCCAGTGAGATTGCCCCTCTTGTAACTTACTTAGTCACCGGTCCTGAATGAATCTGATCTGGCTCTCAGCAAATTTTGGATCTCATGGTTCATCCAGGGTTTCTGATTGGGGAAGACATAGAATGATTTTGTGGGGACACACTTATCAACAGCTGTTTTAATTAAATCTGTTACAACTATTATGATTCAGATCCCTAAATGAGTGCTTGGACACGGCCCAGTCCACTGACTTGAAGCAATCCCATAGCTGCTCTTCTGCCTCCCATGGCCACTTCTATATTGTTCTGAATTTTGAACTTTGCTTTTTAGCCCCTGCTTGTATGCAGGTAGGAGTAGTACAGCCAACTGATCTGATTTACTAAAATGCTATCTAGGCAAGGAACGGTAAGCATTCCTTATTTTAGTACAACAGGTCTTGTATGTTGGGACCTCTGGTTCTACAACTTAGAGTATATGCTGATGGTAATTGGGCAGGGTGTCTTCAAAGAAGCCTGTTTAAAGTCTTTGACTATGATTTGAAATGCATCAGGATGGACTGTTTCTTGTTTGTAGACGGCTTCATGCAGTATCACGGTACTTGATTATAGTTATCGCTGGTGGAATTCGAACTGCAGTCGGGATTATGGAGAAGAAATCTCGAGGTAAATAGAACAGATGGCACTTGACTGTTAGCTGCTCAAGCTCGGGAGAACATGAGTTTGACAAAACTACCACATTGGAGCGACAATGTTTCATAAAAACACACCTCCTCGTTTTGCCTTTCTCCACTCAGCAGTTCGATCTATTCTGTAAATTGAGAAGCCTTCGAGTGTGATAGCTGTATCTGGCCTGGAGAAAGACATATTCCAATGAAACATATAATAGAGCAGTCTCCGGGTCCAACGTATAATTCTCCATAACTTCTGCCACCTCCAACGGGATCCCACTACCAAGCACACCTTTCTCTCCCCTCCTTTCTGCTTTCCGTGGGGATCGCTCCCTACGCAACTCCCTTGTCCATTCTTCCCTCCCATTCCTTCCCACTGATCTCCCTCCCGGCACTTATCCTTGTAAGCAGAACAAGTTCTACTCCTGCCCTTACACTTCCTCCCTCACCACCATACAGGACCCCAGACAGTCCTTCCAGGTGAGGCGATACTTCACCTGTGAGTCAGCTGGTGTGGTATGCTGTGTCCAGTGCTCCCGGTGCAGCCTTTTATATATTGGTGAGATCCGATACAGACTGGGAGACCATTTCACTGAACACCTACGCTCTGTCTGCCAGAGAAAGCAAGATCTTCCAGTGGCCACACATTTTAATTCCACATCCCATTCCCATTCTGATATGTCTATGCATGGCCTCCTCTACTGTCAAGATGAAGCCACAATCAGGTTGGAGGAACAACACCTTATATACCGGCTGGGTAGCCTCCAACCTGATGGCATGAACATTGACTTCTCTAACTTCCGTTAATGCCCCTCCTCCCTTTCTTACCCCATCCCTGAATTATTTATTTCCCCCTCTTTTTTTTCTCTTTGTCCATCACTCTTTGCCTGTTCTCCATCTCCCTCTGGTGCTCCCCTGCCACTTTCTTTCTCCCTAAGCCTCCCATCCCATGATCCTTTCCCTTCTCCAGCTTTGTATCTCTTTTGCCAATTACTTTTCCAGCTCTTGGCTTCACCCCACCCCCTCCTGTCATCTCCAATCATTTCGGATTTCCCCTTCCCCCTCCCACTTTCAAATCTCTCACTATCTTTTCTTTCAGTTAGTCCTGACGAAGGGTCTCAGCCTGAAATGTCGACAGTGCTTCTCCCTATAGATGCTGCCTGGCCTGCTGCGTTCCACCAGCATTTTGTGTGTGTTGCTTGAATTTCCAGCATCTGTAGATTTCCTCGTGCTTGCAATACAGCAGTCTCTTAGCTCTCTTCAATACAACAGTCTCGACCATAGGTTCGCTGTGTTGCACATTTGCCAATAATCCAGAGGCCCAGCCAGAGCACTTCAAAGAAAATAACGGTACAGAAGGGACAGTCTGAGCAGCCATGTCGGGGTTGCCAGCAGTGAGAGTGGGAGCATCAGGCTTTGATTCAAGCAGTTTCAACACGAAGAGGCTGAGGCCAAAGACGCAGGTTTGAGGATTTGGGATTGGTTGCCCATTGTACAGTGCAGGCAGGATGGCAGACATAACAGTGGATTGCTCCTCCTGGATGTGGTAATTCATTGAACCTCTTAATCTCCCTGATGACTACACCTATGGGAAATGTAGCTAACTCCAGTTGATGAAAGACCCTATTAAGGAGCTGGAGCTGGTGTTCGATGAACTTAGGATCATCCAGGATGCTGAGTAGTTGATAGATTCGATTTTTGAACAGATGGTTACACCCAGACTGCAGAATTCAGGGAGTTGATGGACAAACACTGAGATAGGTGAAAGAAGTCAGTGCAGGGTCCCTGTGTGGCCATTCCACTCAGCAACAGATACACCCCCTTGGATACTGCTGGGGGGGGGGGGGTCACCTATCTGGGCAAGACAGCAGCAGCCAGACCAATAACACTGTGGTCAGCTCTGAGCCTCAAAAGGATAGGGCGGTCAGATGGGCCAATAGTCATAGGTTCGGGGACAGGTAGGAGATTCTGTGGCAGCAAAAGATGCCAGGATGGTGTGTTGTCTCCCGGGTGCCAAGGTCCAGGATGTCTCTGAGCAGTTGCTGAATATTTTTGAAGGGGAGGGTGAGCAGGCAGAGGTCACGATGCATGTTGGTACCAATGACATAGGCAGGAGAGGGTCCTGTGCGGTAAGTTTAGGAAGTTAGGAAGGAGGTTGAAAAGCAGGACCTCCAAGGTGGTAATCTCTGGATTTCACCTGGTTCCATGAGCTGGGGAAGGTCAGAACAGGAAGATAGTGCAGATGAATGTGTGGCTGAGAAGATGGTGCAGGGGGCAGGGTTTCAAATTCTTGGATCATTGAAACTTCTCTGGGGAAGGAGTGACCTGTACAAGTGGGATGGTGTTACATTTGAACTGGAGGGGAACCAACATCCTGCGAGAGAGTTTTGCTAATGCTATTGGGGAAGGCTTAAACTAGATTTGAAGCGGGGTGGGAACCAAGTGATAAGGCAGAGGACGGGGAGGTTGGTGCACAATTATGCACAGCTTGTGGTGTTTCAATAGGTACATTTAATGTCAGAGGAATGTATACAATATACATCCTGAAATTCTTTTTCTTTGCAAACATCCACGAAAACAGAGGAGTTCCCCGAAAGAATGAGTAACAGTTAGAACCTCAAAGCCCCCAACCAGCTCCCCCCCCACCACAGAAGCTGTGACAAGACAGCAACGGTTCCCCACTAGCAAAAAAGCATCAGCACCCTCCACCGAGCACTCAAACAGGCAGCAAGCTTCAATAAAGACACAGACTTGCAGTACCCCAATGACTACTCATTCACCCGGTAATTCAACATGCCACAGGCTCTCTCTCTCTCCCTACCGAGGGAAAAAGTGGTGTCCCCGTATCACAGAGAGAGTGGAGACATAAAAAACAACTCGCTGATTTATGTTGTTAAAAGTCGGTTGCATCACTTTTTCCGAGTTCTGCACCCAAAGAGTCTGTCCCGGAAAGGCTCAGGTCTCTGGACACACAACCTTTGGCAGCCAACCCGCTGCTCGATGTTTCATGTTGTCCCGCAATATCTCAGTCAGGAGCACTGGCCTAAAATCAGTACGTCTCCAGAGCCATGAAAATCCCACACCCTGAAAGCACGCTAGTCTTCTAGGATGCACTCTTGGCAGGTGCGGCAGGTCGTCAGGCCCTGAGAGTGGGCCGCATTCCCACAAAGAACCGGAGGCAGAGTATAACACCAGGTCCGGGTCTTCAAAAGAACCTTGAAAAGGAAAAAAAAAGATACCAGAGACAGAAATGGACCTGTTTCCAAAGATGCAAGCAAAGGAGTCGCTGTTTAGCGTCATCTTGAATTTGCTCCACCCCTCCGAGCTTGTCAGGAAGGATAAGCAGATGATAGAGCAAAGATGCACTCACGCAGATGGTTTGAGGTGTGTCTATTTTAATTCAAGAGGTATCATAAACAAAGCATGGATCAATCCATGGACTATGACATTGTGGCCACGACAGAGACTTGGATGTCACAGGGTAAGAATGTCTATTGAATGTGCTGGGCTTTAGATGTTTCAAAAGAGACAAAAAGGGAGGCAAAAGAGGTGGGGGAGTGACATTGCTAATCAGGGATAGTATCACGGCTGCAGAAAAGAAGTCATGGAGGGATTGTCTACTGAGTCATTGTGGGTGGAAGTTAGAAACAGGAAGGGGACAATATCTCCACTGGATGTTTTATATAGATCAGCCAATAGTAACAGAGACATCAAGAAGCCGATGGATGCCAGAATGGTGCAATAATAATAGGGTTGTTGTAATGGGACTTTTTATGTTTCCTTATATTGACTGGCATCTCCTCAGAGCAAGGGATTTAGGTGGGATGAACTTTGTTAGGTGTGTTCAGGAAGGTTTGCCGATGCAGCATGTAGGTAAGCCAACTAGAGCAGAGGCTGATCTTGGGAAATGAACCCGGTCAGGTGTCAGATCTCTCAGTGGAAGAGCATTTTAGAGGTAGTTATCACAACTCTATCTCCTTTACCATAGCTGGGGAGAAATAGGAGCAGATAATTTGGAAACATATTTAATTGTGGTAGGGAGAAATATGATGCTATTAGGCAGGAACCTAGGAACATAAATTGGGAACAGAAGTTCAGGGAACATTTGCATGGCTTTCTGCATGGAGGATAATTATGTTCCATTGAGGCAGGGAAATAATGGTAGGGGTAAAAAACCATGGTGTAAAAAAGATGTAGAAAATTTAGTAAAGAAGAAAAAATGCACACAAAAGATTCAAGAAACTAGGTACTGTTAGAACTCTAGAAAATTACAAGGGTGCCAGGAAGGAGATCAAGAATGAAATCAGGAGAGCTAAAAGGGGCCATGAGAAAGCTTGGTGAGCGGAGTTACGGAAAACTCCAAGGCATTCTATAAGTATGTGAAGAGCAATAGGATGGGCTGTGTGAGAATAGGACTAATAGTGGAAATATGTACATGGAGCCTGTGGAGATAGAAGAGGTACTTAATGAATACATTGCTTCAGTACTCACCAGTGAAAAGGACCTTGGCAATTATGGGGATGACTTAAATTGGACTGAAATGCTTGAGTGTGTAGACACTAAGAAAGAGGTCCAGATGAGATATACCACTGGCTTCTGTGGGAAGTGAAGGAAGAGATTCCTGAGCATTTGGCAATGATCTTTACATCATCAATAGGGACTGGAGAAGTACTAGATAATTAGAAAGTTTGCAATGTCATTCCCTTGTTCAATAAAGGGAGTAGAGATTAGTCAGAAAATTATGGACAAGTGAGTCTTACTTCAGTGTGGGCAAGTTGTTGGAGAAGATCCTGAGAGGCAGGATTTATGAGCATTTGGAGGGCCATAATCTGATCAGGGATAGCCTGCATGGCTTTGTCAAGGGCAGGTTGTGTCTTAAAAGCCTAAAAGAATCTCACTTGGTCCCTCAACACCAGCTCTATAGCAAAGAAAGCCCAGCAGCGTCTCTACTTTTTGCAAAGGCTGAGGAAAGTCCATCTCCCACCCCCCATCCTCATCACATTCTACAGGGGTTGTATTAAGAGCATCCTGAGAAACTGCATCACTGCCTGGTTCGGAAATTGCACCATCTCGGATTGCGAGACCCTGCAGCGGATAGTGAGGTCAGCTGAGAAGATCATCGGGGTCTCTCTTCCTGCCATCACAGACATTGACACTACACGCTGCATCCGCAGAGGAAACAGCATTATGAAGGACCCCATGCACCCCTCATACAATCTCTTCTTCCTCCTGCCGTCTGGGAAAAGGCTCCGAAACATTTGGGCTCTCACGACCAGACTATGTAACAGTTTTTTCCCCCAAGTTATCAGACACCTCAATGCCCGAAGCCTGGACTGACACCTTGCCCTACTGTCCTGATTATTATTTATTGTAATGCCTGCACTGTTTTTGTGCACTTTATGCAGTCCAGTGTAGGTCTGTAGTCTAGTGTAGCTTTCTCTGTGTTTTTTTTTAATTACATAGTTCAGTCTAGTTTTTTGTACTGTGTCATGTAACACCATGGTCCTGAAAAACATTGTTTCAGTTTTACTATGCACTGTACCAGCAGTTATGGTCGAAATGACAATAAAAGATGACTTGACTTGAATTCTCTGAGGAAGTAACAAAACACATTGATGAAGGTAGAACAGTGGATGTAGTGTATATGGATTTCAGTAAGGCATTTGATAAGTTTTCCCATGCAAGGCTCATTCAGAAAATAATGAGGTATGGGATCCAAGGAAACCTTGCTTTGTGGATCCAGAATTGGTTTGCCTACAGAAGGCAAAGGTTGGTTGTAGATGGTTCCTATTATGCAGGGAGGAAGGTGACCAGTGGTGTTCCAAAGTGATCTGTTCTGGGACCCCCTACTCTTTGTGATTTTTATAAATGACCTGGATGAAGTAAAAGAAGAATGGTTTAGTAAGTTTGTTGATAACACCAAATGTTGGGGGTGTTGTGGACAGTGTGGAAGGTTGTCAGAGATTACAGCAGGACATCAATAGGATGCAGAACTGGGCTGAAAAGTGGCAGATGGAGTTTGACCAAGTCAAGTGTGAAGTAGTTAATTTCAGTAGGTCAAATTTGAAGGCAAAATATAATATTACTGTTAAGACTGTTGGCAGTGTGGAGGATCAGCGAGATCTTGGGGTCTATATCCATAGGACACTCAAAGATGCTGCATAGGTTGACAGTGTTGTTAAGAAGACATATGCTATGATGGCATTCATTAACCATGGGACAGAGTTCAAGAGCCATGAGTTAAGTTATAGAAGACCTTAGTAGATCCCACTTGGAGTACTGTGTTCAGTTCACCTCACTACAGGAAGGCTGTGGATACTATTGAGAAAGTGCAGAGGAGATTTACAAGGATGTTGCCTGGATTGGAGAGCATGCCTTATGAGAATAGGTTGAGTGAGCTTGGCCTTTTCGCTTTGGAATGACGGAGGATGAGAGGTGACTTGGCAGAGGTGTTTAAGATGATGAGAAACATTGATCGTGCGGATAGGCAGAGGCTGTTTCCCAGGGCTGAAGTGGCTAACACAAGGGTGCACAGTTTTCAGCAGCTTGGAAATAGGTACAAGGGGGATATCAGAGGTAAGGTTTTTACGCAGAGAATGGTGAGTGCGTGGAATGGAGTTTCAGCAATGGTTGTAGAGGTGGATACAATGGGGTCTTTTAAGAGACTCTAAGATAGGTACATGGAGCTTTGAAAAATAGTGGGCGATGCAGTTGGGTTTTCTAGGCAGTTGCTAGTTTAGATGACATGGTCGGCACAACATTGTGGGTCAATAGGCCTGTAAAGAGATGAAAATTTCTATGTTTCTATAATATGCTGGGTAGCAGAAGTCTCATGCCTTTGCATTTCAGCCTGGCTTTGAGACCCCTCCGCTGCCTTGTTCTTAGATATGGTGATGAACCTTTGTTCTTTTAAATGTGCCGTGCCTGTCTAATCTGACGAGTCTTTCGGTCAATCATGAGATCCGAAGATCATTCAGTTGATTTAAAAGTCCATTTGCTAATGACAAGTTACATGCTGCAGATTGCAGTGGGTAAAGTTCAAAAAAGATATATTTAAAAGAACTTTTGGAACAATTCTCTGCAGCCCACAGAGCATCACCGATGATTACCACTCTAGCCAATTTTCTTCCCATTCCATTGTAATTAAATTAAGGTCATGTTTCTTCCATCAAACAGAATACGACATTCATGCACTATCCACTACTTTGTATGAGATCTTATGTTGCGAAATCTTTTATTAATGCCTAATTGCCAGTTCATTGGATGGCTCCATCACGTATTGCTCTTGGAACCTATCCTGAATGCCCTAAATGAATTTGTTCCAATAACCATCCTTTCAATTTGACTAGCACAATTTACATGACGGTTAAAATTTCCATGAATGATGAACTGCTCATTTATTGGTTGAGTTCTGGCTTTGCCCACAGTTTTGCTGCTATTTCTGGCTTCATACGTGTTGGAAGCTTTGAGCCTGGACTATCTTCCACAACTTTATCTATTCAGCTTTTATTAACCTCAACACTGTATGCTCCTTGCTGTCTTCCTTGCAGGTCATATATCTCTGAGTGTTAAATATACAGTTCTGCCCTCCTTAGAATAATGTCTTCCTTATGGTTATCAGATACCTATATATCTCTTTGTGTGCCATTGATATGTTGACCTAATTACAAATGCTTTGTTCAATGGTTCTATTTACTATCAGAGAATGTATATGATATACAAGCTGAAATTCTTGTTCTTCACAGACATCCATGAAGATAAAAGAGTGCCTGAAAGAATGAGTGACAGTAAAGACATCAGAACCCCAAAACCCTCCCTATTCCCACCAACATACAAGCAGCCACAAAACTCCCTCTCGACCCTCTCCCTCCTCCACTTACCTCAGCACAATGCATCAGCTCCATTCACTCACCAACAAGCAATGGAAAAAGTCCCTGAGAAAGACCCTGATCTGTAGTACAAGAAAAAGTAATCGTTCACCCGACAATTCAACATACCACTGACACTCTCTCTCTAATAAGGGGCAGAGAGGTGTCAATCAGCAAGAGAGACATAAACAAAACAACTCGCTGATTTACAGGGTTAAAGTCTGCTGTGATGCTTTTTCTCTGAGCTCACTGACTTGATAATTGGCAACAAACTCTTCCCCACCAACAAGAGAAAGTGAGACACCATGTGATTCTTCCAGAGAGCCCCGGACAGCTGATCCGTGATTCCTGATATTCCATTTTCTCTCACGATGCTGCAGTCAGTGGAACCAGCATAGAATTGGCTCATCCCCAGTGCTACATAGCCTCAGAGCACCAAAGGCAAGCTCATCTTCTTTGCCGCATCCTTGGAATATCGAGAAATGGCTGGTCAGTCAACGAGCCCCAAGAGTGGGAACCAACACTGTAAAGGTCTGGCTGCAGCTCTAGGACAGAGACTTCAACAGAACCCTATCCACCTTGCAAAGGGAACAGAGGCACATTAAAGGTAGAAATTAAGCTGCTTCCACAGAATTCAAAGGAGTAGCAGTCTAGTGCCATAGTAGCTTCAGTAGTTCCCTCTGAACTGCTTTGTGCATTATAATACTGAGCTTTTCGTCCTTTTATTGTTTTTAATCATCTTATTATTACTTGTACACTGATTTTCAGCTTCCTGGTTCCTCCGTGTTTTGATTTGTTTTACAGTCCACTGTGCTTTCTTTCACTTTTATCCTGTTTCTCTTGCTCTTGTCATCTACCCAGCTTCCCATCAGCTTCCTGTTTAGTTTTCAGTCTTTTCTGGCCTGGGATATTCCCCACTGAGGACGTTAGTCTCTGTGAGTTTTTTTTTGCTCTACTTATTTTTACTTAAATATTTAATAAACATATAGATACTTACTGTAGTTCTGTTTCTTTCTCTATATTTATTTCATAGAGCAGTATATTTATTTATCTATCTATCATGTATTTCACTATACTGCTGCTGTAAAGTTAACAAATTCCATGACATTTGCCAGTGATAGTCACATTTCACAGCCTGCACACGCTACTGGCTGTTTAAGTCATATCGCCGACAAACTTGCACAATATTCACTGATATTTATCTAACTGCCATGCAGGAAACATTCCAACAGCTAAGTCACCAGATTTACAAAACCAATTATCAGCATCCTTCTTTAGAATATCAAAGCATCTCAGCCCAGGTGCATGATCTTGGCTGTAGGACTTGTTACTAAATTTTCTGCTGCCAAGGCTTTGGGCAAAGTCTGTACACAAAATAAAAGATGAGGTCACCTTTGACATCTTCTTCTTTCCACAATCCTTTTCAGACTCAAGAACTGCATTTGGTTCAAGCATACTCCTCTTACACTCTACCCCCTCCCCTCACAATAACCTTGTCCTTTCAGTATTTGGCTGTGTGAATGAGGAATGGCAAAATTGTTAGAAAAAGGAGAAGAAGGTGAATGCACACTATCACTGATGATTAATCCATTAGCAGCATCTCTGATAATGGAAGTGTGTTATTCCAGAGCAGTGTTTCTCAACCGGTGTTCTGCGACAGATTGCGATTAAAAGAAATCTTGTTTTTCGAACTTTGCATGACATGCAATGCTAGCACTCTCAGTGGTGCGCAGTGACCAAGCAGCCCTGTCAGCCATCTTGCTAGATGTCTCTCAGCCCAGTAGGAACACATTTATTTAGTTGAGTCCAGTTTCAGTTTTTGATGCGAGATAGGGGAGGTTGTTGATAATTTGTGAGCACTGTATTGCATGAAGGTGAGGACGGTAGGCTAATGAGAAGTGTGAAGTGTATTTTCTGAGCACTGGATGGACTCCCCCAAACTGGGCTATGATGTCAGCCTCTCCCTCCCGAATTATCTCCCCCAACTTCCCCTTATGTGCTGCAGACTGACTTATGGGAGCAACAAACTCTGCTGGTGTACCAAAAAATTGGAAGGAAAGTTTCATTCCAAAGAAGGATTTTTTTTACGACTCTCGACTCAGCAGAACTTATTACCCAGAAAAGGAAAATTCACACAGTTGGTGAGAACCTAATATTGCCAGTGGGTAAAATAAAATTATAGTGGGTAAAATGTGAGGACGAGATGGTGTACAAGAAATTGAAAGGGTGTCACTCTAAAACAGTATATTGCTGAAGAGGTTTTGGGTGATAAACTGAAGAACAACAGCTTCCCTATCCAGGCTGATGAGTCAACTGATTACCCAATAAATGTCATGTTGTAGCATTTGTAAGATTTATAAATGATGGTGAAATTCAAGAAAACTTTTCCTGTTGCAAAGAACTACCCAAAACAAGCAAAGGCCAAGATGTATTTAATGTTTTGTCTTCATATCTGGAAACAAAAGATCTGTCTTGGAGGAATTGTGTTGGCATCTGTACTGATGGTGCCCCATCAACGGCTGGCTCCGTGAGAGGTTTTGTTTCTCTTGTAAAAACGAAAGTCCTGATGTTGTCACAACATACTGCTTTCTTCACGGAGAGATATAGATGTCAAAAACTCCTGGAGATGAAACGAAAAATGTTCTGAAAATGGTACAAAAATGGTAAACTTTATTAAACACAAACCTGTTCACTCAAAAATGTAAAAAAAAACTGAGTGAAAACCTGATCAAAGAGCACACCAATCTCATGCTATGTACAGTTGGCCCTCCTTATCCATGAACTCAACCAACCACAAATCACGAAAACCCGGAAGTGCTCTTCCAGTACTTGTTGTTCGAGCATGTACAGACTTTTTTTCTCGTCATCATTCCCTAAACAATGCAGTATAACAACTATTTTACATAGCATTTACATTGTATTAACTGTTATAAGTAATCTAGAGATGATTTAAAGTATACGGCTGCATGTGCGTAGGTTATCGTGGATCGGGACTGAAAAAAAATCGGAAGTTCTCTTACTCAGTAAGTCAGAACAGGTACATCCGGTATTATTTAGCGGCAGTTAGTCAAACGTTTGCATTCGTATATAGTATATATTTTACCTTTCTATGCAAATAAAACAATTAAGAACGTATGTTTCAGCACCAGGCTCGGGAAGTTCCCGAGTTTGATCTAGTGACAGATTGCTATCGAGTGCGCTCTCCACCATGCCGGGTTGATGTGGAGGATCAAAAACCCAAAACCCAATAATTAAACCACTGCGTTGCTTAGTAATAATTGTAGCTTTCATCAGGGCAGGGCCTTTCACATGCCCCATTAAAATTGTTCCAACCATTACCTGTCTGTAGCCTAACACTTTTCCAATGACCGATGGCGTTTGACCCCTTTCCGATCGCTTTATTACTTCCACCTTATTTTCAATCGCAATCATGATTATTTTCGTGAACAGATTCAGAGCTACGCCGGGTTCTAATGCCCGCCACTCTGAACATGTCAAATAAAGTCCAGGGATCCGCTGGGTCCTAAAGACCACCTACTGATTCAGGTTAAAAAAGGGTCTTGAGCATCTGTGATTTTTGATATCCGCGGGTGGGGGGGGGTCTCGGAACCAATCCCCCGCGGATAAAGAGGGCTGACTGTACTGAAATCTAGTGGCTTAGAAGAGGAAGAGCTCTTAACAGGGCGTTTGAGCTGAAAGGTGAATTGCAGGAGTACTTTCAAGAAAATAGTAGGCCAGATTTTGCAGAGTGCTTTGAAGATGAAGAATGGCTGCAGAAACTAGCCTAATTAGCAGACATTTTTTATCATATGAGCCAGTTGAACAAGTCTCTGTAAGGCCCTGGAGAAAATGTTTGGACTTCAAGTGAAAATATTCTAAGATTTAAAAGTAAACTGAATATTTGGAAAAATCATGTTGGAAAACAAAATTTTGAAATATTTCCTCTGCTGCTTGAGCTTGAGAGTGAGGAAGGATATCAGAAAGTCTCAAGTCTTATTGAAAACCACCTGGAAGAATAAAAATTGAACAGTATTCTTCCTCCCTTTCAACACAAGTGTGAGGGACTTTCTCTGAAACTTCTGCTCAGCCTCAGAACTTGATTTTGAGATAAGAGGGAGAACGTTGTGAGCTACAGTCTGATCGAGCACTAAAGATGAGATTTATTGATCTGCCCCTGGACAAGTTCTGGATTTCTGTGAAGGAAAAAAATGCTGCTATTCATAGGAATGCAATGAATATTTTGCTGCAGTTTTTAACTTCTTACATGTGTGAGCAAGGTTTTTCTCATTTAACAGGCACCAAGCGTAATTTCAATTGAAGGTGAAATCCGTGTGTGTTTATTATATTTGCCTTTTGAGTTTTAAAAATTTATGCAAGGGTTCCTCCAGGGCAAAAATGGTTGAGAAAGGCTGTTCTGGAGGATTGTTTAACAGGGGGATCTACACATGCTGAGAGACCAGAGTAGGCTGCCAACTGGACAAGTGGCAGAGATTAGGTCAGCTCCCATGTAAACTGTGAATATGGATAAATCTACAGTATATTTATTGTCAATCTCTATTCACCTTCAGAGTTCAGCAATGGTCATGCATTTTTTTTTCTTGAATTCAAGTGGCTAAGTTCAATACTCCATTCACTAAAAAGACAAATGCTAAATGGGAAATCGACTTGTCATAAATTGCACGACGTTGATTCAATGATATGGAGGGAACGACTGCATTAGGTTTAGTTGCATCTGATTACTTCCAAAGCTTCTCATAAAAAAAAGGCAGTTGCCAGATTTCCCTCCTTTATCACAGTTCATATAAACTATGCTCCACCACTCAAAAACTTCACAACATTATGGCAGCATTCCTTTGCAACCATACATTTTAATACACCACATTATTCAAACCATTAACTGATGTGACCTTCTTAGTGAAAAGATAGAAAAGGAAACACATCAGACATTTATTCATGGTTAACGATTTCTATTGCAATCGACAATTTTAAAATTCACAGTATGTCAGAAAAACTTGCAAAATTTAAAAGAAAAATATATATATATTTTACAAGTAATATTTATACGGTCTATATGCCAAGAGGAAAAACACTAACATGTAAACTAAAATCATGGAATGTTAAAGATGAGCACAAAAAATCTTATAAGGCAAATACAACACACAAAGAGCTTCATTGTTACAAAAGTAAATGTAATCAAATCATATATTAAGTACAGTACAAGACATTAGTCCAAAGAATCCTGAGCTCCTTTGATGGATGCCATGTGGTCCAGCATATGGACAGACATGTACGTTAAAGAGAACAGACCATTTGGCCCACCATGTATTTGCCAGCATGATAACAATCAATAATAATCCTACCTGTCTGCACAATGTCAATATCCCTATTTTCTACCTGTTATGTGTCTATATAAACAGTGCTGTCATTTACAGCTTCCCTGTCAACATGTTGTTGTCCCCTACCACTCTCTGGGTAAAAAAGAAGTTGCCTCTTAAGTCTCCTTAAAAAAAAGTATTTATCTATTTATTGGCCTACAGCGCAGAAAAAGCCCTTCCAAACCTTTAAGCCACACCACCCAGCAATTCCCCAATTTAATCCTAGCCTAATCACAGAGCAATTTACATTGAGCAATTACCTATCAACCGAAGCATTTTTGGACTGTGGAAGGAAACTCAGGTACCCAGAGAAAATCCTCGAGTTCATGGAGAGAATGGAAAAGAACTCCTTACAGCCATTTGATTGGACAATAGCGAAGATGGAGTAGAAGCTTTCCTATGCAGGTCCAGAGCGGAGCTGGAAAGAGCAGTCAGATTTCAGTGGGAGTCTTTGATTGGACATCAGCACAGGGGCAGCAGAAATGTTCCTGCATAGGTTTGGAATGGAGCTTGATAAACCCAGTTTCTATAAATAAGAGGTAGCATCTAGCAGAACAATCACCAGAGTGGTTAGGGTTTGGCTCAACAGGTTTCGGCAAGAACAGGCAGAGGCAAGGTAAGTAGGTAAGTTTATCTCTTATTTAACTCTTGAAAAAATAGGGGTATGTCTGCAGCATCAGAATTCTAATCCGGGTGTCAGACGTAGGATTTCCAGGAAACTTCCAGCATCCTCATGCCGACATCTGCACAAGGTGCATTGAGATGCAGCTCCGAAGAAACTGTGTTAGTGAACTGGAGCTGTTGCTTGATGATCTTTGGCTTGGTAGGGAAATTGAAGAGGTGATAGACAGAAGCTACAGGGAGGTAGACACCCCAAGGCTACAGGAAGTAAATGGACTGTCAAGAGAGGGAGTGGAAAACACCAGATAGTAGAGCAGATAGTAGAGAGTACCCCTGTGGCTGTCCTCCTCAGCAATAAGTACTCCATTTTGAGTAATGTTGGGAGGGGACCTGCCTGGGAGAAACTACAGTGACCATTCCTCTGGCACTGCGTCTGGCCCTGTGGCTCAGAAGGGTAGGGAACTGAAGATGACAGCAGTAATACAGAAGTCTATAGCTGAGGGGAACAGAGAGCTGATTCTGTGGATGCGAAAAAGAAATATGGATTGTAGTTTGCCTCCCAAGAGCTAAGGTCCACAATGTCTCTGAACGCATCCATAATATCCTGGAAAGGGAGGGTGAGCAGCCAGAAGTCATGGTATACATTGACCTAGATAGAAAAAGGGAGGAGGTCCTGAAACCAGAGTACAGGGAGTGAGGAAGGAAGTTGAGCAGCAGGATCTCAAGGGTAGCAATCTCAGGATTGCTGTCTGTGCCATGCGACAGTGAGGATAGGAATAGAAAGACATGGCAGATAAATGTGTGGTTGAAGATTTGGAGCAGGGGGCAGGTTTTCAGATTTCTGGATAATTGGGACTTCTTCTGGGGCAGGTGTGACCTGTACAAAAGGGATGTGTTCACTTGAATTTGAATATAATTGTGGGCAGGTTTTATAGAGCTATTGGGGGTGCTTTAAACTAATAAGGCAGGGGGATTGAAACCAGTATGATAGAACTGAGAATGAGCCAGCAGACTTACAAGTAGATGATGGGTGTAATATGAATATATGGAGCGACAAGCCAATGATTGGTACAAATGCAGATAGTGCAAAGTATTAAATTGTACCACGGAGGCATACTTCAAAAGGGTGAAGAATGCAGGGCTGAAGATGCTGTATTTAAAGTCATGTGGTATTCAAAATAAGGTGGATGAAAACATTGCACAATTTGATATTGTATACATCACTGAGTCAAGGCTGAAAGAAGGTCATAGTTGGGAGCTTAATATCAAAGGAGACACTTTGCATCAAAAGGACAGACAGGAAGGTTTAGGCAGTTGATGGCTGTATTGGTAAGAGGTGGAATTACATCTTAGGAAGAGAAGAGATGCTGAATCTTTGCGGTTGGAGTTAAGAAACTGCAAGAGTTAAAAAAAAACACATTATCTGAATCATTTATAGGCCTCCAGATAGTAGCCAGGATGTGGGATTGAGATTGGTAGTGGAGCTGGAAATTCATACTGCAATATGAGCAGGAAAAGCATGTCATATGTATTAGTATTGAAATGGAATGCAAGGAATTACAGAGACTTGAGAGAGGAGCTTGCCCAGGTGAATTGGAAGGGGATACTGATAGGGGTGCCGATGGAGCAGAGGAGGCTGAAGATTCTGAGAACAGTTTACAAGGTGCAGCATAGATATATCCCACAGAAGAAGTACTTAAGTCAGAGGTCTAGGCAACCGTGGCTGATAAGAGACATTAAGGACTGCATAAAAGCCAGGGAAGGGACATATAATGTAGCAAAATGAGTGGGAAGTTGGATGATAGGAAGCTTTTAAAATCCAACAAAAAGCAACTAAAAAGCTATAAGAAGGGAAGAGATGAAAAATGAGGGCAATCTAGCCAATAATATAAAGCAGGATACTCAAAGTTTTTTCTCAAATTTATATAAAAACTAAAAGGGAGATGATAGTTGATATTGGACCACTAAAGTGTGTAATGGGGGACAAAGAAATGGCAGATGAACTTAATAAGAACTTTGCATCAGTCTTCATTCTGGAGGACACTAGCAATGTGCCGGATGTCCATGAGTGTCAGGGAGCAGGAGTGTGTGCCATTAGAACTACAGAGGGAAGAAGTGCCAGGCAAACTGAAAGATCTTAAGGTGGATAAGGCACCTGGACCAGATAGACTATATCATAGAGTTCTGAAGGAGGTTGCTGAAGTGATAGAAGATGCATTGGTTATGATCTTTCAACTATCACTTGACTCTGGCATGGTTCTGGAAGACTGGAAGATTGCAAATGTCACTCCACTCTTTAATAAGGGAGGAAGGCAAAGGAAAGGAAATTATAAGCCAGTTAGCCTAACCTCAGTGGTTGGGGAAATGTTAGAGTCTATTATTAAGGATGAACTTTTGGGGTATTTGGAGATTAATGATAAAATAAGTCAATGGCAGTATGGTTTCTGTGAAGGGAAGTCTTGCCTGACAAATCTGTTAGGTGTGAAGGCAAATGTAATGTCGGCATTCATTTTCAAGGGGAATAGAATATAAAAACAAGGAGATATTGCTGAGGCTTTGTAAGACACTACTCAGGCCAGACTAGGAGTATTGTCAACAGTATCAGGCCGAATATCTCAGAAAGAATGTGTTCTCATTTGACAGACTCCAGAGGAGGTTCACGAAGATGATTCCGGGAATTATGGGGCTAACATATGAGAAGTGTTTGGCAGGTTTGGGCCTGTACTCACTACAATTTAGAAGAATGTAGGGAGATCTCATTGAAATGTACTGAATGTTGAAAGGACTAGATAGGATGGATGTGGAGAGGATGTTTCCTCTGGTGGGAGGGTCCAGAACCAAAGGGCACAGCCTCAAATTTGAGGGGCAACCCTTTAGAACGGAGATAAGCAGGAACATTTTTAGAAAGAGAGTAGTGAAATGTCACATGGAGCTATGGAGGCCAAGATCGTGGGTATCTTTAAAACAAAAAATGATAGTTTCCTGATTGGTCAGAGCATCAAAAGTTATGTTGAGAAAGCATATGTATGGGGTTGAGTGTGATCTAGGATCAGCCATGATGGAGGAGACTCTATGGGCTGAATGGCCTAATTCTCCTCCTATGTCTTATAGTGTTATGGTCTTTGGACAGTGGCAGGAAATGACCTGTACTGTCAAGCATTGTTGTAACCACTACACTTCTGTGCTGTGTATAAAGTTCAAAGTTCAAAGTAAATTTATTATCAAGCTATGTAAGTGTCACCATATACAATCCTGAGTTTAACTTCCTTGAGATTATCACAGTAAATTTAAGAAACACGACTGAAGCAATGAAAGACTGCACCCAACAGGGTGGATAGCAACCAATGTGCAAACAACCCTAACAAACTGCGCACATTCAAAAATAAACAGAAACAATAAAGAAATAACAATCATAATAAATAAACAATAAATATTGAGAACATGAGATGAAGAGTCCTTGAAAGTGAGTCCAGATCAGTGTGAACATTTCAGTAATGGGGTGAGTGAAGTTATCACCTCAGATTCAAGACCCTGGTGGATGAGGGATAATAATGATAACAATAGTGTTGCAACTATATAGGACCCTGGTCAGACCCCACTTGGAGTACTGTGCTCAGTTCTGGTCGCCTCACTTCAGGAAGGACATGGAAACCATAGAAAGGCTGCAGAGGAGATTTAAAAGGATATTGCCTGGATTGGGGAGCATGACTTACGAGAATAGGTTAAGTGAATACAGCCTTTTCTCCTTGGAGCGACAGAGGATAAGAGGTGACCTGATAGAGGTGCATAAGATGATGAGAGGCATTGATCGTGTGGACAGTCAGAGGTTTTTTCCCAGGGCTGAAATGGCTAACATGAGAATGCACAGTTTTAAGGTGCTTGGAAGTAGATGCAGAGGAGATACCAGGGGTAAGTTTTTTTTTATGCAGAAAGTGGTGAGGGTGTGGAATGGGCTGCCAGTGACGGTGGTGGAGGTGGATACAATAGGGTCTTTTAAGAGAATCCTGGAGAGGTACATGGAGCTTAGAAAAATAGAGGATTATGGGTAACCCTAAAGTAAGGATATGTTCGGCACAGCTTTGTGGGCCAAAGGGCCTGTATTGTGCTGTAGGATTTCTATGTTTTTTATCCTGCAGCACACATTGAAGGATCTCAGCTTCCTTAGAAAACAGAGTCCACTCATCCTCTTCTTGTAAACAGCCTTGGTGTTGGTTTGAGATAGCTGCAACACGATTTGCCAGTTTTTATACTCAATGCCCTGAGCATCTGTTGTTTAGTAATTTTTCAGTTTTTATCTTTGACAATACATTTACTGAAGTACTGATTATTCAACAGTTAAAGGATAAGTGCCAGTGAATTCATTCAGAACTGCTGGCTTTTGCCAGCAAGATCCAGCCAAGTTGGTTTACTAATGAACAACTTTAAGTACAGTATGACTCAAATTGCCAAAGTACTTAAGATAAGGTTCAGTCTGTTGATACATTAGACTCTAAATTAAAGAGCAGGTTCACATGTAATATTGGATGTAAATGTAGTTTTAAATGAGAATATGCATGTACATATAGCTCTTTGCTCTGTAGACAGTTTAGATACTCCAATGAATGAACTGGTGGACAAGAATAATAAAACCAGAGCTTGCCTGGGAACAGAGAAGTGGCCAACAATAGAACAAGGTGGTGGAAAGCAACACTCCTGCCCCACTGTAATCTTGATGTTGAAGATTCAGTCGGGGTTGAGATTTACAATGATTGCCATAGTGCACACCTCTCATTTTTATGCTAATTTAGGGAGGCAGCTGGAAAGACCAGGTAGATGGACACATTGAGAATATTCCATTGAAAGCTTTATTTTTATTGAAGAAGTGAAAATGCATAGAAACAGTAGGATTTTCAATAAGCTGCTTTTGTTATCTTTGAAGTCTTCAGCAATCTTTGGACTAATCCCACAAGTAGGCAATTTGAAAATCATCACAGTGCATGTCTCGGCTGTAAGATGAACAGCTGTAATGGAAGAGTGACAAGATGTGGCAGCTGCTAGTTCTGTCAGAGATTGAACACTTGTGCCAGCTGACTACAGAGTGATCTGCTGCTCAGATTGTAATGCAAATTGAGACAATGAAATATCCAGGCAATGGCCTGAAATGAGAAACAGTTTGTGGTAATTGCAGCCTTTACAGTTTTCCATAACTAAAATGTTTATTCACATCCTCAATTGCAATAACGATGTGCCTAATAATACATATCAATAATAAAAATGCAATAACATTCTAAGCTGCATATCAAGCTCACCGATAAAGGTGCTCAGCTACATAATCTCTCAACCCTGCAAATAACTGATTGTGATGCTCTGTTTATCTTTTAAGGGACTGAAGTCTCTTTAGTGAATTATGCTCAGAAAAAAGCTGGCAATTCTGATATTAATAGTCTTAATTCTGGAAGCTGCTGCCAGCATGAAGAACACTCTTGCCAGCAGTTGACCAATGTGGCACTACAGTTTCCTGTATTTTATTTATGTAATTTTTTATTTTAAGACTTAGTGCAGGTCAGGTCCATTCTGTACAAACAAGCAGCACCACCTAGCAACCGACTTACTTAACTCTAGCCTAACTACAGGACAACTTACAATGACCGATTAACCTACTGACCGGTACATATTTGAACTGTGGGAGGACACCACAACACCCAGAAGAAACACATGTGTTCACTGGGAGAACATACTAACTCCTCATAAATGGCATCAGAATTGAACTCCAAACTCCAACACCACAAGCTGTAATAGTGTTGCACCACTGTGGTGCCCTAAGTTCCTGCAATCAATGATTCATCTTTGCCTTGCAAGTTCAGTCCTGATTTCCTTTAGTACCTATGACTTTATAATTATGCAGGATTTGGTTTGCAATACTGAAAGTACAATGCAGTGCTTATTTATAAAAGAACACCAAGTCTGAATATGTTGGCAAAATAATAACAAAGCTGATGACATGTAGTGTTGTAAAGCTGGTAAATTGCAGAGCATCTGCAAGTGGTAGGTCAGTAGTGCTTTATGGTTAAATTTACGTAAAGCACAATTCTTTGCCTCAGTTACATATTCCAAACTTTAACCTGCCATTTTCTTTTAATAGGGAATTTACTCCACCTGATTTTGAACTACCCATTAAACTTGATCTTGAAAGGTGGCTATTAACATGATAACCGTTTGAAGCCAGTTGATATTTGCCAAATAAATGTGATATACACTCAGCAGCCACTTCATTAAGTACATGGGTACAGTTGTTTTTTAATGCAGAAATCTATTCCCCTAAATATGCGGCAGCAACTCAAAGTAGAAAAACTGGCGGACATGGTCAAGAGGTCCATTTGTTCAGAAGTAGTGTAATTCAAGTGATTTTGACAGTAGAATGATTGCTTGTGCTGGATGGGGTGGTTTGACTAACACAGAAACTACTGATTTGTTAGGATTTTCACACACAGCAATCTCTAAAGTTTTCAGAGAATAGTTTAAAAAAAACAAACAAAAAAAACATGCAGTGAGTGACAGTTCTTTGGGCAAAAATGGCATATTAATGATAGAGGTCAGAGGAGAATGGCCAGACCAGTTCAAACAGACAGAAAGGCAACAATAACTCAAATAACTATGGGTTACAACAGCAGGGTGCAGAAGAGCATTTGTAGACATGCAACATGTCGAACCTTGAAGTGGATGGGCTACAGCAGCAGAAGATCACGAACATACGCTCAGTGGCCGCTTTATAAGGTACAGGACAAAAATACAAAAATATTTACAGCGCAAAAAATGGCAAAATAACAAAAACGACATAAAGAGAAAATGATGATATATACAATCAGACTTTTAGGACTGCAGCTCCAAAACATTAGTCTGAAGCAATACACCTCACCTTACCACACCCTCTCTTATTCTAGGAGAAAAAGAATAGTCCATTGTCTGGAATGTGTTGAGTTGTTACCATCAGCCTGAACAATTACAGAAAAAAAACAAACACATCCTTCTTCACAATCACTAATGTCCACAAATCCATTCATCACAATGACATTTTGCAACAAAATCAATCAACAACTAACCATTTGCCAGGAGCCAGCACTCTTCCCCATCCCACAAAGTCTACATCGACACTACGCCGGATAAATCTGTAACCGACAGATTTTTCTCTTCGTCTTTACCCTCCCACACTAAAACAGTGTTTTTGTCCCCCAAAACCGGTGCTTTTCTGAAATGCTTTCCAGGGTGGGTTATTTTTGAAAATGCTGCTTGGGCAGATCAGTGTGGACAGCGTAACTGGAGACTTCTGAAAACGCTGTCAGACGGCAGCGCGCTATTTCATTGTTTTCTTGAATGCAACCTAACAATTTCAGAACAGATGCAAAGAGACTGAAGCCAGAAGAGTTAGAAATGTACTCACCAAATACTTTGACCCATAATTTACTGAATAAATAAGTATACTCACTTTGCCTTGTTTTCTGTCCTTGCTCGTATGAAGGTGGTTTACCTATTCATGCAAGTACTTCTCTGACAATAGATTTGTAACAGCCTAATGTAACATTGTATGGAAATACGAGATAATACTGATGCAGATATGTTTTACCCATTTAACAAGATGCTTTATTAATGCAACAGAGTTAGTTAGTTTTTCAATGTTTGTCGTCAGCAGGGTCAATCTGTCCGTGAACTCCCTTGGTTGCCGCCGTATGCTCCAGTATTTGTTTTTTTTTTAGTTTTAAGTTCTCCTGCGCAAGAGCCAACAGCTGTCCATCGTTTTAAGTTTTTCTAGTCTGTAACTACACAAATGCGCACTTTCAGAGAGAGATTCAACACCAAATGTCACTTGCTTTCGGTAGATGTGTCCTGTGCATGCACGCCAAAATCTCCATTTCAGTGTGGATAGAGATATTTTCAAAAATGCATAGTGTGGACGCCTATCGTTTTTACGCAAAACCTGTGTTTTCAAAATTATCTGGTCGAATGTGGATGTAGCTAAAGTGAACATTTCCACTGAGCCTGCATAGAGCATGTGGCCCCACAAACAGGCACCTTTTAAAAGACATCCCACCCATCAGTCAGGTCCCCTTTATTAACCTCAGAGATGTTTGGGGAATGATTAAATAAAGGGGGAATTTATCAGGCTAATTACATTCCAGTATTGAATAAAGAAGCTAATATAATTGTTATATATTAGAATAAAGAAGTGTAAGTTACTAGCTCAGTCATTTGCTGCAATTCATAATCAAGATAAATTAAGTGAAGAGGCTAAACAATGTAGGATAAGTTCTAAGTGAACACTCTGATGTGTTGGAAGCTGGCTGAGCAATGATAGTACTAGAGATGGGGAGATTTCTTTGTGTGAACTTAAGAAAGCTATTAATAGTACAGACTGCTCCAGGAAAGGATGATATGTGTTATTGTATGTTTAAACATATGGCCTACAACTTTCTTAAGATAATATTAAATTTTTTTAATCATATTTGCAACTTAGGCCATCTTCCCTCCTCATGGAAAATGGCAGTAGTTATGCATATTCTAAAACCTGGTAAAAAGTCCCGTTAGATCCTTCTAGTAATAGAACAATATCACTAACGTCCCATTAGTGTTAACTTATGGTAATAGAGCGGTCGATTAATATTTTGGGGAAAAAAGAGGTGATATAGCATTTATATCAGAGTGGATTTCAAAAGGGTAGAAAAACATTGGATTCAGTTTTATGTTTGGAAGATGATATTAGGAAAGCACAAGTAAATAAAGAAGTCTTAATAGCAGTATTTTCGATATAGAAAAAGTATATATGTTATGGAGGGAGGGTCTTTTGATTAAATTATGGAAAATAGGAGTGAGTGGAAGGCTATAATAATATTTTGCTAAGTTTTTTATTTGGACGGTCTATGCAGGTAAGTGTAGAAAAGGTATGCAGGTAAAGGTATATTTGGTCTTCTATGAGACAGAGAATGGGACTCCACAAAGCAGTATTTGTAGCCGCTTGTTGTTTAATATTATGATTAATGATATTTCCTCTGAGATAGGTACTAGGGTGGGTAAATCACTTTTGCAGATGGTGGAACTTTATGGATCAGAGGAAAATCATTCAATTTAACTGTATATAGGATGCAATTTGCAATTAATAAAGTTGAACAGTGGCCAATTAATGAGATTTTAAGCTTTCAATAGCTAAAATCCAAGTTTTATATTTTACAAAGAGGATCAATAGACATGCACTTGATTTGAAATTATATAGTCAACCTCTTGAAGAAGAGACAGTGCTGAGATTTCTTGGCATGTGGCTGGATAATAAGCTGACAAGGAAGCACCATATCAGTATGATAATTGAGAAATATAAAGGGGTATTAAATATCCTTAAGTGCCTATGTGGGTATCCTGGGGTGCCACACGAAAATCTCTGTTGACTTTATATATTTGTTTAATTAGATCGGTACTTGACAATGGCTGTTTAGCTTATGGATCAGCTTCATCTTCAAATTTAAAATTTTTGGGTGAGATACAAGCACAGGCTTTGGGGATGTGTTGTGATCCAGTAAGGTCGTCTCCTGTTTCAGCTTTATTGGTTGAAATGGGACAATTACCCTTACAGTTGCGGACGTTGAAGTTGTTAACATACTGGGTTAACTTGAGGGGATAGTGGAATGATCACCCTACTAAAAGTGTATTGGAAGACTTGGGAGCATCACAAGAAGAGTGATTTTAGTGGCTGGGCTCTTTTCACATTAGGAATATGGGTTTGTTGGATTATGTAATTTGTCCCATTGTAGTTTTTCTCGGTAACCCCACCATGTTTTTTCCCCAATGGCTTTAGTTGATTTTAGATTGTATGTTTTAATGAAATCCAAGGATCTTGACATGTCTGAGAGTCTGTTGTTTCACCAGTATGTTAAGAAAAAATATTGTGATATGTTAACCATTTTTACTGAAGGATCAGAATATAATTTAACAGGGAATGTTGGTGTGGCTGACTTTGTACCTGAATTACAGGTAACAATAAAGAAACATCTAACTATTTATCAGTATATACTGCAGAACTGGTTACCATCATTCTGAGCTTACAAGAAATCTCTTCTTGCAAAGTTATAAGTTGTTCAGATTCTTTTTCTGTTTTGAAGAGTCTTAAAACAGGTAATTCTAACAGTAGGTCAGATTTACTGCTAGAAGCTCTTCAAACTTTATTTCACATTCAAAATATTGGTCTACATTACGGCTTCTTATGGGTCCCCACACATACAGGTGCTGAGTGGAATGAACTGGTTGGTTGTTTGGCCAAAAAAGCTGTTAAAAGTTCATCTGTGGATATAGTCCTTCCATTTAGCAAATCAGAAGCTAAGGGGTCAGTGGGCCTAAGAATTAGGGGATTATGGTAATACTTGTTGGGATAATGCGCATGAGGGGAACAACCTTTACAGAATACATACAATTGTTGGATTGATGCAAAGAGGTAAAACAAAAAGGGAAGAAATTATATTGATTTGACTTAGAATTGGGAATACTAATCTTAATTATTCCTTGTACCTTGTTGGAGAACAACTCTCTGGGATGTGTAGGTTTTGTTGTTATGAAACAGTTTGTGAAGTATATAAGGTTGAAAAAGCAAATGCAGGCTGCATTGCTAGCTTTGTGAGTTGATGATTTTCATTTAAAAACTGCTAAGTTATGGAGTGACTTTAATTTAATTCACAATATTGTCTTTTGTTATTTAAAATCTATAAGGCTTTTGGGGTAACTTAGTTTTCAATTGATAAAGAACTAGTAGGTGTTTTATTTCCCAGCTCTCTACACCACACTCCAGTCTATTTGGTGGCGATAATAAACCTCTAAATTTAGACTACCAACTACCATTAAAAGTCAGAAGGTCCCTTAATCTGTTTCGGCAATTAAAGGGTGGATCTGGGGTGCCTAGGTTGTAGCATATTCTGGCACCTGAAGACAGGATGGTTAAGTCATGTAGGCCCTTGGTAAACTTCCAGGCTTGGGAGGCAGGATCTGATGCCCTTTTTGGCTCCATTACAAAAGGTGATAGTAATGTACCTTCCTAATAGGTTTGAGCCACTGTTATCACAGAAGTTTGGTCACCTCCCTGAAAAAGGAAGCAACAACAAACAGGATGCGTTAAAAAATGCCACTGTCCTGGAGTGTGCAAGTACAAACACGAGTGTTCATACTGCGTGTTAGCCTATCGTGTGCACCAGATAAGAATAGTGTCAGCAATGGCAGGCAGGGATATTGAGAATTACAGGGCTACTGGGGTGGGGGGTGGGGGGAGGGAGAAAGGAAGAAATTACTTGTGGCAGATCTGCTCTGTCATACCTGGCCATGCAACAGGTCAATTCTAGGAATATGCTGGAAGAATGGAGAAAAAGATAAACACTTAAAGCCAACCTCAAGAAAAAATAAAACTAAATTATCATTTTAAATTTGATATTGATTTAAACTGCACTTTCAGTCAATTAATTCAGAACTTGGCCATTATTTTTTGAGAGATATTGCACAACATTCACAGGTCTGATTCCATGTTTGTAACTGTGAAGCCATTTTACTTAATTATGGCAAATGCTTCCTAGAGCAGATCTTATACTGGTGGACAACAGCTGTTGGCTGGCAGGGGACATCGATGCATTGAACTTATTCCTTCAGAACAATGTACTTTATTTTATTCAGCCTCATTTCAGTTAATTGTGTATGATAGTCAGATAACAATGAAAATTAAAGGGGTAGACAAGTATTACTAGACTAGTAAATCAAAAAACCAGACTAATGATCCAGAAATTATTTGAAATCCCATCATGACAGCTGGAGAATTTAAATACTGTTAATTAAGTAAAAAACTTGGAATAAACAGCTAGTATCAGTTAGTGAGATAAAACTTACTTGATTCACTAATATCCTTTAGGAAAATAAACCTACAGTTTGCTCTAAGTGCAACTCCAGATCCAGATCGAATGGCTGATTCTTAATTGCTTCCAAGCACCTGAGTAAACCACTCACTTACATCAAATTAGTGTAAATATCCATAATAAGCATGATATTCAATCAGTTAGCCAGGTTAAACCTGTGGATCAAGTGCCACAATGAGACAGCTAGTTTGAATAATCTTACAAAGCCACCTCCAGAATATGAGGGCTTGGGTCAAAACTTGACAGTGTCATAAGTCAGGTGTTGAATCAGGACCCAACTGCAGGACACAGACACTGGAGTCCCAGAAACAGGACGAGACAGAACCCAAGGATGGGACAGGATGCAGTCTAGGGAGGGGAAGCAGGACCAGGATGATGGACTGGGAACAAGGACCTGGGGTAAACTCCAAGCCCAAGACTGTACAAGGACCCAGAACCTGGGTCTTGTCTCAGGCTTGGACCCCCAAACCCAGGTGAGGATGTGACAAGGCTTGGCTAGGGACTTGGGGTCTTGAGGCTGCAGGCTTGGGTTGAGGCTTGAGGTTTAGAGCTTGGGGAACTCAGGCTGGAACTAGGGGCAGACTAGGAGTTGTACATCAACATGGAGCCAGGACTTATCCTCCAACAAGCCAGGACTCATCTGTAACTCCACACCAAGGTGGGGCAGGACCATCCATCAGGTAACAATAGAACAGCCTGACCTACCACACAGAGGCAAGGACAGGAAGAGACAAACACCAAGGAACAACAGATAGTTCCACCTCTGTATCAGGGTAGCTCCAAGTAGCCATTACAGCCAGCAGTCTTGGCTGGCTACAGAAGAAACCAGATCCCTACCTAGCTCAGAGTGGCTGACAGCCACCCAGCTGGCCCAGAAAACAGCTGAATCCATACCACTGTGAGCACTCCAACTACTACCAGCAAGGCTCCCAGAAACCATGGCTCTCCAACACAGCCCCAAGGATGGCAAGAGCCCATTCTAGCCTTTCACCAGCCATGAGTGATATGACTTGACCAGACAGACAACCACCCACCCCCAATACCAGGGCCACTTATATTCCCAGTTCATTTCTTTTTTTTTCAATCTTTTTATTAAATTTCATATATAAAAAACATAACATAATAATGAGTAGATTATAAGTGCACTAGACTTGAAATTGAATTAATAATAAGATAACAATATCCTATTAAAATATCAACAAAAAAATAGTACATTAATCAATCAAGCCTATAATAATTATACATGAAAAAAAGTAAGAATAATCATCAAAAGAAGAAATTAAAAATACAAGAAAAAAATAATATAAAAAAGCAAAAGATCATTAATAAAAAGGGATAACCATTGAAGTTTAAAATAGTGTAATATGCCTTTAAAAAAAATTCCATATTCAAATATAAGAAAATGACATTTCAAAAACAGACTTACGGGAAGAAGAAACGACATTTTGAAAAGACCATATTACAGAATATAAATGTAAATTTACCAATCTGTTAAAAAATTATTTGAGGGGTCTATAAAAATAGACACACCCCTAATTTTGGCGGTACAATTCGAGTGAAATTGTTGACCCTTCCAGAACCTAAAATAAGCGTTGATTATCCTCCCTCCTAATATGGGTCTCCTGTGCAAAGATAATATTAGCATTTAGTCTATGGAATACTTTAAATATTTTTTTACGTTTAATCGGATGATTTAAACCATTAGTATTCCAAGAGATAAAGTTAATAGACTTATCCATCATGCCAATATTAATTGTATATATCATAAAAGGTTAAAAAGGCACATAACCCATAATTCAGGAAGAAGGAAAAATGATTCAGGAGCAACCGGAGAACATGACACCTCAACAATATTAATAATTTAAAGTTGGCCCATAAACTAAAAGCAAAAAAATAAAAAGCAAAAGCGTGAAAAAAGATCCCTCCCCCCTCCCCCAACCCCAAGAAAAAAAGCCAAGCGGCAGGCGCACAAACTAATACTAATATTACCCCCATTTTCAAGATGGCAACTTCATGAAAAGAAAAGAGAAACTATATAACACCCAGATATAAATACAGGGTTGTAAAAAGAAAGAATATATATCAATCAAAATGAAAAAAATAATATAAAAAAGCAAAAGATCATTAATAAAAAAGGATAACCATTGAAGTTTAAAATAGTGTAATATGCCTTTAAAAAAAATTCCATATTCAAATATAAGAAAATGATGTTTCAAAAACAGACTTATGGGAAGAAGAAACGACATTTTGAAAAGACCATATTACAGAATATAAATGTAAATTTACCAATCTGTTAAAAAATTATTTTTTAAAAAAAGGTCATCAAAATAAGATTAAAAAAGGATTCAATAACCACTACAATATATAAAAAAAGGTCCAAAAATTCAAAACATTCGTCCCATTCTCAAATACAAGCAAATAAACGCTTACGGAAAGCAAAGTCTTATGGGAAGAAGAAACGACATCTTAAAAAATAAATCATTATTACAAAGTCTTAACATGTATATCCAATCCAGAGGGAAAAAAATTATGAAAAAAACCATTATAGTAAAATTAAAAGAGCATCTGTAAATCATGATAATAAAAAAAAAACCAGGTCTACAGACCAAAGTAAAAAGCTATACCGCAGCTTCATAAGTTAAAGCCTAAAACGAAATGGCATCTTCTCTCCAAAAATTCTTCAACATAGCACATAGTTCAAATTGTACAAGAAGACCGATATTCTTCAATTAATTTCTTCGCTTCTTCCGGAGTATTAAAAAACGCTGACTGTCATCACTCAACGTAATTCTGAGATTCGCTGGGTATCTTAAAGCTTGTTTAAATCCAATCGAATGAATCTCTGCCATCACCAGTTTAAAAGCAATTCTCGCCCTCATCACCTCGAATGAATAATCCTCAACAATACGAAACTTGTTGCTTCTGTGAGAAATCATACCTTTCTGACGAGCTAATTGAACTAAAAGCTCTTTCTCCCGAGGATAATGGAGACGGACAATCACAGCTCGTGGCTTGTCTCTCGCAGCCGAAAATCTCAAAACTCTGTTGGCACGATCAATAGTAGGGTTAGCCCGCAAAGCGTCCTCACCAAAAATTTCCCACAATAAGTTAGAGAAATATTCAGTTAAGTCACCAGACTCAACGTTTTCGGGAAATCCGATAATACGCAAGTTCTGTCTGCGAGATCGGTTTTCAAGATCGGAGATTTTAAACTTATTCTGCTCCACTATTTTAGCAGTCGACCGTACCTGTTCCTCCAATGTTTCGATTGTACGTATTTTTTCACAAATTAACTTGTCAAGAGTCGCAAACTTTTCTTCATGCTGTTCAATATCTGCTGCCTGCGATTGAAGCTTGGTATCAAACGATCTAACGACTTCTTCAAGCTCAGACATTTTCGCAGTAAGTTTATTTTCCAGACTTGCAAGTTTAGTGTCCAGAAGACTAGAGATTGCATCGAGAGATAGAGGGTCTTTAGACGATTTCTTAGATACAGACATTTTAAGTTTGAAAAAATTAAATCAAGTATTATTTTAAAAAAGAAGTAAATCGTAAATATCAACCCATGTAATTAAGTACGAAAAGATTTGATTAAAGGGTGATTATAGTTTAAAAAATGAAGAGCACCTAAAAGGCAGATGTCTACTTCGCCATCTTGAAACTCCGCCCCATATTCCCAGTTCCAATATGAGCCTCAGGTGTTTCTGGTTAAGTCTAGCTGCAGCAAGGGACCGTTGGAAAACCCGGAGTCCGCGGACTGGACCACGGACTTCGGACTGAACCATCACAGACGAATAGTTCAGAGAAATTAAATAATTGAGTATGGTCACCCTTCAGCCAATATACAGTCACCCTCCATCATGATCCTTGGATCTGTCCTGTCATCTTTACAGCGGAGCTACCAGTGATAGAAGTGACACTGTGGTCACCAACTTTGGCTATCAAGTCACAGTTGAACAAAGAAATCTTCTAGTTGACTTATTTAACGTCCATCAACAAAGGTGGCTTATTGGCAGCAACACCTCTGAGCTGGCTGAGACTTAGACGACGCAGCTTTTTTTAAAAAAAAGGACAGTTGCAAGTCAGCCATATTAACTCCGTTGCCAGTTGCAAGACAACCAACATGATTAATTAACCTCTTCAACATTTTACTGTCAAATTTGTCACAGATGCATATGTCTGAGTCTGTTTTGGTGGGAGAGGTCACTACACATTTCCACTCCACCTCCCCACTACCACATCATGCAATTTGGCATTGTTTCAATGTTAAATGTGTTCAATTTAGGTTAAATGAGTGCATCTTAATACTGGCATCTGTGAACTGTAGTAGAGGGATCAGCGTAGTATTATGGGCATGGGTAAGAGAGCAGGTTATGGGGAAATGTTGTGAAGGAATAGAACAAAAGCTATTGCTAATTTGAAAAACCAATGTATATTGCTTGGGAGCTTCCTATATTGCTAGGAGATCGGCTAACTTTTGATGGGCTGAATGGCTTCTATTTAATCATTAAAGAAAACAAGGTATAAGAAATCACAGCAGACAATCCTCAGCTTATTTGCTTCAATCCATATAATTTTAAGGTAAGATTGAATGCACTGAATGCATCATAGACCATTGGTGGGAATGAAGTCCCAATTTAATGTGAAAAATTGCCCTGCCGAGCCATTTGTATCTCCAGCCAAGCAACAAAGCTCAGTACTGGATTAGCTCAGACTTTGTTGGAATGAATGCAGCCTGGCAAATGATTGTTACCAAATGGCCCCAACTACCTACTCAGTAGTTAAATGCTGTTGGCTTCTAAATAAAGATCTAATTCACCTGGAATGATGCAGTTGTGTTAGAAAGCCAACACTCTTAAAAAGTTCTTACAGAAAGCCCTATGTATTAAAAGGGTCTTTTGCATCATGACTCAATCACAAGAGGAGAGTAGGAGCAGGACAAGCCTTGGCAACAAAAGAGTTGAACGTTTTTTGTCATCTGCCTAATCAACATCACCGACTTAACCAGAAAGTCAGAGCTGCCAAATACTTACAGACATAAAAATTCATTGTTGCTCAGTAGTTGAAATGGTAGATTGTATATTGCTTTGAAAATTCATTCCTCCAAGGTCAGCGTTATTATGTAGTCCTACTGAGTAGGAATGGGGCTGAATTTTAAACGTTTTCAAGCTGCATTTACACATGCTGAAATAGTAGAAATTCCCCAGCACAATGATGGCACAGTGACTGTTTAGCCATTCATTGGAATAAAGGGAAATGCAATGTGGTGCATTTTAAATAATTTTGATACTTTAAGATATTTAGTTCATTTTATGTATATTAATATTCACTCTCAGTTTTCAGTGATTTTGAATGGTTCTGAATTTTCCAATATGTCACAAAAACTTTGACATTTCATAGTAACATTAAGCCATTGTATTCAACTACCAAGAGGTATTGCATCCACTTCCTTGAGGTACTGAAGTGTTGTTGTTAGATCGAACACTGCAGCTTAAGCACTTTTGCACTTGAAATCCCAAAGTTGTTGAAGGTTACACCATCTGTAACTGAATGGGAGAATGCTGGCTTTTATATACTGAAGCCATGGCACCAGGTTTAAAGATATTCACAGGTACTTGGAAGAAGATGGATAGTTTCTCTTATCTCCTGATGACCACAGCCAAACAGGCTTGCAATCCACACCTCCTCCCTTCCTTGTTTTATTTAACTCCTGTGCTCTATCAGCAGTGTGAAAAAATCTCTAATGTATAATTGTATTGAAACATGTGTAGCTTCGGAAGGTTTTCAGAATATTTGGATGAAACCTAGTTTTGGGACATCCTTGAGGTCCTAGTTCAAATGGTTCCATTTATTATCAGAGAGAATTCATAGTATCCAACCTGAAGTACCTGCCCTCTCAGACATCCATGAAAAACAGAAGAACCCTCCCCAAAAGAACAAACAACCGAAAATGTTAGAATCCCCAAAGGCCCCTCTCCCCTTCCCAGTTTAAGTGGCAGCAAGCATCAATCTCCCCCCCACCACCCACATCAGCAGAAAGCATATGCCCATCACCCACCAAGTCACAGTAAAGCACCCAAAGAGAGACCGTGATCTGCAGTCAACAAAAACTATTGTTTAGACGATAGTTCATCTTACCACAGGCTCTCTCTCTCTCACGAACAAGGAACAAAGAGATATCATTCATTTTCACAGCAAAGGGAGAGACTGACACACGCAGTTATGATTTAGCAGAGTGCTGCCTTGCTTTTCCAAACATCTGTCGCAGCAAAATCCTGATTTCCATTTCCCATGTTGCCTCAGTCGGCAACACCAGTCGAGAATCGGTCGTCCACAAAACCATGCAGGGCCGCACACCGGAGAATGTAAGAAAACAGTCAGCAAACAAACTCCAGGAGGAGTAACACATCCATCTTTAAAAAGATGCATTTTGAGTGTCACTTGCAGACTGGACTGGGACTGTGACAGAACCCCAACCACCTTGAAAAGAAAATAAAGGGAGTTTAAAGTGAGGAATTAAGTTGTTTTTTGCAGATGAGTTTGAAGAGGCAGCCACTTGACGCCATCTTAATCCTGCCCTGTTAGAGTGTACACTGGTTAGACAGATTTTCTTTCTTCTAATCTCTATCCACAAGGTTAATTGTAAAAATGGATAGATGGAGGATATAAAAATGTAAATAAAAGCACGTCCTCATTTTCTTCAGATAATTAAATTCTGACAGAATTATTTATTTAACTTGACCATCCTACGTATAAATATATTCTACTGGAGACACATGTTGACATAAATTAAGGGCAATGAATGATTGCAAAATATAATCTCTGCATAGTGATTCAGTTTAAAATTGTATTATGAAATGAAAATAGTGAAATTCAAGTGATTCAAAGTATATTTATTATCAAAGTATGTATGCAGTACACAACTCCAAGATTTGTCTTCCCCAGGGACAGCCACAAAACAAAATCTATAGCACCCATTCAAAGAAAAAAGTACCCTCCCCTCCAGATGTAAAAAAAACACATTCTGCAACAAAAAAGAACAAGTGAGAACATAGAATATAAAACGCATAATCAAAAGGCCACCCCGATTCAAAATTGACCAAACTACAACAAAAAAAGGTGAGTAGAAACCGGAACACATCATAAATATGAATTAGTGTCCACAATCTATGATTCTGAGATACATCCTGCGCGTTGCACTGGGACACATCATCAGTGATGTAACCTGGGGTCATCGGGTGTTTCGGGTCTTTCAACATCATACACTCTCGCCCAGGTGACCCGACAGGGGTTGATCAGACCCCAGCTTGAGTCCCAGCAGCATTGGCCCACGGATCACCCCTCCTGATCTGGAGCTCTCCCAGCAGCCCCAGTGACGGTCCTCTTGCCAGCCCCAGTGATGCCAAGTAGGGTGTAGACTCTGCAGAGTGAGCAGCCAGCAAAGCCCCTGCACCCTACTTCGATGGGCTCACAGCGAGCCTTCCAGCCCTGCCTCCAGCACTGCTCCACCAGCTCGTGGTACTGGACCCGCTTCCGCTCACTTGCCTCCTCAATGCAGTCCTCCCAGGGAATTGTTAACTCGATGAGGACACTGAAGAAAGGACCACATCCGGCCTCAGTGAAACTGTTGCTATTTGGTTGGGAAACTTCAGCTGCCTCCCCAGGTCAGCTTGAAGCAGCCGATCTGCTGCGGTGCTCAGCTGGTCTGGGCTGACATAGGGGCTGTGCTCCAGCTCTGACAAAGGTGATGTTCTCCCTCCGACCACTTTGTTTGCTGGTGGTCGTGGCCATCGCAATGCTCTCCGCCACTGCCTTCAGCACCTGGTCATGATGCCACCGGTAGCAACCTTCCCCCAAGGCCTTAGGGCAGGTGCTAAAGATGTGCTCAGTGATCCTCTTCCTGGGCAGAGAGGACATACTGGTGCATTGCTCTTGCCCCAGATATGGAGGTTTGCAGGGCTTGGCAAGGCATCATAGACAGCCTGGATCATAAATTTAACGTGCTGGGGTTCTGCCTGCCAGATGTCAGACCAGGAGATTTTCCGCACCAGCGCTCCTTCCCACCTTGTCCATGTTCCCTGTTGCCACATGCCCACCATCCTGCTGTTCCACTCTTCTTCAACGCCAGCCTGCACTTCCTCCAGGACTAGTTGGCATCTGTCCTTGCCTTTGGCCTTGTCATAGCGTGGATGTGAAACGGAGACCAGCCCTGCTTGCCCTACTGTCACCACCAGAGCCCTGTGTCTCAGCCGGGACTGCTACCACCAGCCCTTCCTGTACCCTCCACTTCCTGCCCATGCGCTCCTGTATGCCGGCTGCTGCCACTTTAGGGTCCTTGGAATCGCTATACTGCAGCACCTCTCTTGTGTGGGAAACCCTGAACTCCTCGTCCAGGCTGCTGAAGAGAAGTCGCAGCTTATTGCACATTCCGTACAGTGCTGTGCTGTTCAGACTATGAGGTAGGCCCAGCCACCTTCGAAGGTAGTTACTGACATTTCTCTCCAGCAACTCCACAGTTGTCACAGGCACCTCGTATACCAGTTGTAGCCATAGGATTCGGGGTAGAATGCCATGCTGGTAAGTCCAGGCTTTGAACCTTCTAGGCAAGCCTGACTTGCCCACTGTGGTGAGCCAGCTCTCAAGCTCCTTGGAAGTTGATCAGACGGCAGCTGCTTCTCTGAGGCTACAGTCCCCAAGCTCCTGATTGGCTTCTCGGTGATAGATGGAATTGTAGTACCATCCAAGGTAGAACAAAACTTGTCCACCACTTTGGGCTTCTTCAACATCGTGGACCTGGATTTAGCTGGTTTGAAGCTCATCCTTGCCCATGCGATGACCTTTTCCAGGCCCTGCAGGATCTACCTACTGCCAGGAACTGATGTTGTTGTGACAATGAGATCATCCATAAAAGCTCTGATCGGGAGCTGCCGACCACCAGACTTGGTCAGCGGGCCTCTACACTTGCCTCAGCTGCCTTGACTATCATATTCATGGCAAGGGCAAAGAGAATAATGGAGATTGTCCTTCTCCAGCCTATGCCATAGCTTCAGAAGTGACTCTTAGTCTGAAGTTCCCATAGTAGTTCATAATAAGGTCCTTGACCTTTCTGGGAACATGGTGTCGGTCCAGTGTAAACTCCACCAGTTTGTGGGGTATTGACTCATACGCATTGGCGAGATCTAGCCAAAGCATGACCAGGTCTCCCTTCCTCATGTGCTCCTCCCTGATCAGCTGGGTGACCACTCCAGTGTGTTCCAGGCACCCAGGCACTCTGGGAATTCCACCCTTCTGCACTGAGGTGTCGATGTAAGCATTCTTGAGAAGAAAGTCTATCAACCGGTGGGACAAGACACTAAAGGTTTTCCACTCTAAGTAGCGAGATGGATCTGAACTGCTCCAGGTTCGATGAATTTTCCTCCTTGGGGATGCAGACCCCCTCTGTGTACCTCCACTGGTTTGCCACTGTCTCTCTGCACCAGATCACTCGCGGGATCATCCAAAAAAATCTTGAGAAGCTGCAGGCGGTGCTTGAAGACACAATCTCCTGGACTTCCTACCAGGTGGGCTGGAATGCCACTATGGGGAGTGGGTGGCTTGTAAGGGCTCTGTGGAGGTTCAGCTCTGGCTCCCTTGCAGGGTCGCTCAGGATGTTATGAAGGAAATGGTCTACCTCTTGTTTAGAGCACAGAAGGCAGCCGATGCGTTTCTGCCCTAGGAGCTGTTTTGTAAAACCAAACGGATTGGTTATGAAGGCAGTTCACTTCCTGGCTCTTTTTCTCACTCGCCTCCTGTGCCATTCTGCTCTGCACAGGGTCATTAGCTTCTTGCTACAGATGTTTTGGAGCTCGACCAGGGGATGTTTCTCCTCCTCTGTTGCTACCTTGAACCGCCGAAGCAGGGACCGGAGCTCTTGGAGTAGTTGGTGGGTCTGGGCTGCCCTGCAGTTCATAGTGTATTGGGATCTGCTGGTCTTTCCCTCCTCTATTCCAGACCTCTCTGTGGCAAAGCTGACAATGATGGTGATCATTGTCTGAAGCCATCTGTCAACATCTCCCTTGGCTGTCAACTCTATGATCCTTGCTACATCCCCATCGGACTGGAGCCACCCTTTCTTGTTGCAGGCTGGGGGCAATTGATCCAGCGCTGTTGAACTATGTTGCTTGGGACAGCAGCTTCTGGCACTTGGAGGTTCTGGGCTCTGTGGGGGTGACTCCAGGCCAGGCTCTTCCTGTGTGTCACTGGGCATAAATCCTGTGCGTTCTCCTGCTCCAAGCACTTCATTCTGGCTAGGCCGCGCTTGTTGCTGCAAATGCATCTCTCTCTCATCTTCGATAATCCATTTGCCTTTGTCGTTGTTATTGACCAACAGCCACATTGATTAAACCTTGCTCTGGCACTATCCTCCGACAGCATTGAAAGAGAGAGAGAGAGAGATCACTGAACCCAAGTGCCTTCCCTCAGGAGCAGCAAGCATGAGGGTGCGAAAGACTGTCACACACAGACACCCTTCTCTGGCATCAGTGAGTGCTGAACAGTTGCTTACCTTCTGCACTCGTGACGATGATTTCATCATCCTTAGCTCTATAATCAGTGAAAAATAGAGTCGATCAAGGACTATGCTCCAAGCCTCATGGTTCCCTCTCAGAGACCACCAAGCACTAGTTCACCCAATCGGCCCTGTCAGAATGTAGATAACAGGCTCTAACAGTAGTAGAACCAACATGAAATAAAAGCGACAATATAAAAAAATCTCTCAAATCATATGAAATTTTTCTGTTTTAACACCTACAGAAATTTCAAACTCCTCCTCATGAAACCTCTCATTGTCGCAGAACACATCTTCCGCAGTTCAGAAAGCTCACCAAAGAATCTGCTTTCTAAGGTGGCTGAAGAGAACTGGTCTATGTACACCAATATTCACAACTTTCTACAGATGTGTAGTCAAAACATCCTAACATGCTGCGTCACTACATGGCACAGTAACTGTAGTGCAGCAGACAGGAAGACTCTACAATATGTAGTTAAAACAGCCCAAACATCTTTACCGGCTTACCTGCAATCAAGGACATATACATAGAAAGGCACCAGAAGAAGGCCAATTTTGTCATGAAGGATCCCATCCCTGCTTGCTTCTGGACCGTTTGTCCCACTCCCATCAGGGAAAAGGCTACGCAAAACCCACACCAGAACCACAAAACTCAAAAACAGTTAGTTCCCCTAAGCCATCAGGCTGATCAACAGCTCCATCCGTTAATCCACATCACCACACAAACACATCAATCAGCCACACCTTATGTACATATGGTTAAACTCTGTAGATAACAGTTACTTGTGCATTGTGTTTTATAGGATTGCTTTTATATTTATACATTGTGCTTTTTTTCTGAATTGTATTTTAAATTTATTTTGCATGCTACTTCAGCTCTGGAGTGACAATCATTTTGTTCTCCTTTGCATTCATATACTAAAGAACAAAAATGAAAAAAATCTTGAATCTTGAACATTGAATATTGAATATTGAAATGATTAAGTAACCAGTAAGGATAGTTGAACTTCTATGTAGATGAGAAACATTTGCAGGTTGACAGTATTTTGCCCGGATGTAAAAAGACAATGAATTTGAAAAGGCAATGACTTTGTCTGAGATGTTATCATTGTTGTTGGTAAAATCTCAGATAGTGATAAGGAAGCAAATAGGAGTGAGCTCAATTAGCAGATTGAATGGTGCCACAAGAACAACCTTGCATTCTGCATTAGCATGACCGAGGAATTAATCATGGACTTGAGGAAGGGGAAGCTGGGAGAATGCATACTAGTCCTCATTGAAGGATCAGCTGTGGAAAGGATGAGCAGTTTTAATTTGCTGGATGTCAACATGGTGGAGTGTTTGTCCTGGTTTGTCCTGCTGCAGTTGTTACCGACCTCATTAAAACCTGTGTGGATGAGTTGTATGCGCACAAAGACTTACTGTACATTCCCAAACCAAAAGCCGTGGATGAACCATGTGGTACGTCATCTGCTGAAGGCTAGATCTGTGATATTCAAGTCTGGCAACCCAGGCCTGTACTAGAAAACCAGATATGATTTGTGGAGGGCTATCTCAAGGGCAAAGAGACAATTTTAATCAAGGTTGGAGACGATAGCAGATGCATGGTAACTCTGGCAGGATCAGCAAGACATTACTTCCTACAAAGCAAAGCCCAATAGCATTAATGGCAGCGATGCTTCAATACAAGATGAACTCAACACCTTCTATGCCCGCATTGAAAGGGAGAACAAAACTACAGCTGTGAAGATCCCTGCTGCACCTGCTGACCCTGTGATCTCCGTCTCAGAGGCTGGTGTAAGACTCTCTTTAAAGAGAGTGAACCCTCGCAAGGTGGAAGGTCCTGATGGAGTACCTGGTAAGGCTCTGAACAGCTGTGCCAACCAACTAGTGGGAGTATTCAAGGACATTTTCAACCTCTCACTGCTATGGGTGGAAGTTCCCTCTTGTTTCAAAAAGGCAACAATTATACCAGTGCCAAAGAAGAATAATATGGGCTGCCTTAATGACTATCACCGGGTAGCACTCACGTCGACAGTGATGAAATGCTCTGAGAGGTTGGTCACCTGAACTCCAGCCTCAGCAAGAACCTGGGCCCATTGCAATTTGCCTATTGTCACAATAGCTCAATGGCAGACTCATTGGCTCTCTACACAGCTTTAGACCACGTCGACTACACATACACCTATGTCAGAATGCTGTTCATCGATTATAGCTCAGCATTTAATACAACTGTTCTCACAATCCTGATTGAGAAGTTGCAGAACCTGGGCCTCTGTACCTCCCTCTGTAATTGCCATGGAGAGCATTCTGACAGGTTTCATCACTGTCTGGTATGGAGGTGTTGCTACACAGGACTGAAAGAAGCTGCAGAAGTTTGTAAGTCTAGTCAGCTCCATCTTGGGCACTAGCCTACAAAGAACCCAGGACATCTTTAGGGAGCGGTGTCTCAGAAAGGCAGTGTCCATTATTAAGGACCTCCTGCACCCAGGGCATGTTCTTTTCTCACTGTTACCATCAGGTAGGAGGTACAGAAGCCTGAAGGGACACACTCAGCAATTCAGGAACAGCTTCTTCCCCTCTGCCATCAAATTCCTAAATGGACATTGAATCTTTGGACACTACCTCACTTTTATTTTAATATACAGTATTTCTGTTTTTGCACATTTTTAAAAAAAATCTATGTAATATACGTAATTGATTTACTTGTTTATTTATTATTTTTATTGCATTTATTATTGTTTTCCTCTGTTAGATTATGAACTGCAGCTGCTAAGTCACAAACTTCACGTCACATGCTGGTGATAATAAACCTGATTCTGATTTTGATTCATGTTATCATCAAGAAGGTATGCCAGAAGCTCCACTTCATTAGTATTTTGAGGAAATGAATTGAATTGACTTTATTGCTTACATCCTTCAAATACATAAGGAGTAAAAATCTTTACATTACATCTCTGTCTAAATGTGCAATGTACAAGTTATAGTAATTTATAATAAATAGTATGTACAAAAAAAACAGGACAGTCAATATAGCATAGAAATACAATTGTAACAGCAATTGTAATCAGTCTGATGGCCTGGTGGAAGAAGCTGTCCTGGAGCCTGTTGGTCCTGGCTTTTATGCTGCGGTACAGTTTCCTGGATGGTAGCAGCTGGAAGAGTTTGTGGTTAGGGTGATTTTGGTCCTTAATGATCCTTCAGGCCCTTTTTACACATCTATCCTTGTAACTGTGCTGAATAGTGGGAAGTTCACACCTAAGCTGCGCTGGGCTGCAGAGTCCTGCGATTGGAGGAAGTGCAGTTCCCATACCAGGCAGTGACGCAGCCAGACAGGAGGCTCTCAATTGTGTATCTGTAGAAAGGATTTGGGGGCCATACCAAACTTCTTCAACAGTCTGAGGTGAAAGAGGCACTGTTGTGCTTTTTTCACCACACAGCCAGTATGTACAGACCATGTGAGATCCTCGGTAATGTGTATGCTGAGGAACTTAAAGCTGTTCACCCTCTCAACCTCAGCTCTATTGATAAAAACATAGAAACGTAGAAAATCTACAGCACAAGACAGGCTATCCGCCCACAAAGTTATGCCAAACCTGTTCCTACCTTAGAAATTATTAGGGTTAACCATAGCCTCTATTTTTCTAAGCTCCATGTACCTATCCAAAAGTCTCTTAAAAGACCCTATCGTATCTGCCTCCATCGCTGTTGCTGGCAGCCCATTCCATACAGTCAGCACTCTCTGTGTAAAAAACTTACCCCTGACATCCCCAATCCAGGCAACATCCTTGTTAATCTCCTCTGCACCGTTTCTATCATTTCTACATCCTTCGTGTAGTGAGGTGACCAGAACTGAGCACAGTACTCCAAGTGGGGTCTGACCAGGGTCCTATATAACTGCAACATTACCTCTTGGCTCCTAAATTCAATTCCATGATTGATGTAGGCCAATACACCATGTGCCTTCTTAACCACAGAGTCCACCTGCGCAGCTGCTTTGAGCATCCTATGGACTCGGACCCCAAGATCCCTCTGATCCTCCACATTGCCAAGAGTCTTACCATTAATACTATATTCTGCCATCATATTTGACCTACTAAAATGAATCACCTCACACCTACCTGGGCTGAACTCCATCTTCCACTTCTCTGCCCAGTTTTGCATCCTATCAATGTCTCACTGTAACCTCTGACAGCCCTCCACACTATCCACAACACCTTCAACATTTGTGTCATCAGCAAACTTACTAACCCAACCCTCCACTTCCTCATCCAAGTTATTTATAAAAATAACGAGGTGTAAGGGTCCCAGAACAGATCCCAAAGGCACTCTACCGGTGATTGACCTCCATGCAGATTATGACCAATCTACAACCATTCTTTGCCTTCTGTGGGTAAGCCAGTTCTGAACTCACAAAGCAATGTCCTCTCAGATCCCATGCCTCCTTACTTTCTCAATAAACCTTGCATGGCGTACCTTATCAAATGCCTTTCTGAAATCCATATACACTGCATCTACTGCTCTTCCTTCAATAGGGGTTCCATTATTCCTGTAGTCCACAATCAGCTCCTTTGTTTTTACAACGTTGAGAGAGAGGTAATTCTCTTGACATCACTGTGCCAAGGTGAAGACTTCCTCTCTGTAAGCTGCCTCATTATTGTTTGAGATTAGACCAATTAGTGTAGTGTTGTCAGCAAATTTATTTAGCAGATTGGAGCTGTGGATATCGACAGAGTCATGGGTATATAGAGAGTAAAGGAGGTGGCTTAGGACATAGCCCTGAGAGGCACATGTGTTGAGGGTCAGAGGTGAGGGAGCCCAGTCTTACCACCTGTTGTCGGTCTGACAGGAAGTCCAGGCTTCAGCTACACAAGGCAGGGTGAAGGCCGAGGTCTCTGAGCTTCTTGTTGAGACCGGAGAGAATTATGGTTTTGAATGCTGAACCAATCGTCCAAGAACAGCATTTACACATAAGTATCCCTCTTCTACAGATGTGTAAGGGTGGTGTGTAGACCTGTGGTTATTATGTCATCTGTCCATCGGTTGTGTCAGTAGGCGAATTGTGGAGGGCCCAGTGTGGATGGCAGCATGCTGCAGATGTAATCCTTGACCAGCCTTTCAAAGCATTATTATTGAGGTGAGTGTGACAGGATGCCAGTTGTTCAGACATGTTACGTTGGTCTTTTCAGGTACAAGAGGAGGTTTGGTATGAGAGTATTCATCACGGCCTGGTATGGAAGTTCAGCAGAAGCTGCAGAGGGTTGTAGACTCAGCCAGTTCCATCGCAGGCTCAACCATCCCCAGCACTGAAGAGATCTTTAAGAAGCAACACCTCAAGAACGTGGCACCCTTGCCTCTTCTCATTACTAGCAGCAGGGACGAGGTATAGGAGCTGATGACCTACACTCAGTAATTCAGAAACAGCTTCTTTCCTTCCACCATCAGACAGTTCATTAACTATAAACTTTACCTCATGATTCTTTATCTCAACACTATTTATTTTGAAATTCATTTTATTTTAAATTTTATTCCTTTGCACTGTATTGCTGCTGCAAAACAACAAATTTCACATCATAATAGAGTTAATAAACTTAATTTGGATTAATTCCTACTTGTATAGATCCTTCCTTATTCTACACTTGATGTGCTTATTAGTTGTGTTCAATACTTTGGATTCTGAATTCCTCACATATAAGTGAAATCTCTAAAACAATGATAATAGTGTAGTGATTTTAATTAGAGCACTGTGCAAGAGTGGGTTATTTTATACAACAAACATCATATGATATAATAACAGGTTGCATAGCAAATGTAAAGGGTGAACACATTTTACTATAGTAATTATAGAGCTCAGGTGTGCAGGTACTGTTTATCCAGTTGTTAATGAAGATTTCCAGCAATGCTCATTCATTAAAATTGAACTGTATATCCAATGTGTCACTAAGAAAAAACTTCACCAGATGTTAGATTGATTCTGTGAAGTTCCGTGGAAAGCAACAAGATTTAACACTCATAATCCAGTTTGTCTTAGTTCTGGCATGTTAATGGCTGTGAGGTTATACAAGTCATGTGGATTAAATTTTGAAGATTTTTGACAGAGTGTGTATCTTCTTCAGTGTATCTTACCTTTCAATACACTTCCCAGGTTGTTTAGGAACTGGCTATTTGATAGGTTTTGGCCTCAAGCTTTTCAATGTATTTTCCCATTAGATAATAACACAAATGCAGATATTATCCCTATTTCATATTAACTGACAAATAAATTAAGGAACCAGATGATGTCATTGCATCAATTTGTTTGAACAATTCCAGTTATGACCCAGAAGGAAATGTGTACATTTTCTTTTGGGCATTCAGAGTTTTACAAGGAAATAAAACAGAATCAATGAAAAATGACACACAGAGAAAGATCAACAGACAGCCAATATGCAGAGGAGAACAAACTGTGCAAATATTAAAAAATCCTTAATAATCATCATCATGTTCGTCCATCATCATTACTGAAGACCTTGACACCATTTGATGATGGTGTCGAGACTGGTGCTTGATTTGGATTTAAGTGAGGTAGAGTTGCCTCACTCTCTCTTCCAAATTCCCACCTGGATCCAGTGGCAAGACAAAAGTTGAGACAGTTAGTATTAATAATAATACTAAATAATAGGTAATAAACATATTGAGAAAATGAGTTGTAGAGCCTACTGTGTTTCTTTATTTTTCCTGTGAATGTCTTCAAGAAAATTAATCTCAAGGTGTATTTTGATAATAGATTTAGTTGACTTGACTTGGATTTGAATTTCCATGAACCCAAATGCCTTGTTCTGATACAAGTCAGCTGTTTGAACCCAATCAAGTCTGTATGCACTAAACACACTCATTTTATTGTGTTTACATAATAGTGGTTACTGGCTGTAATGATTACTGGATGGAAGTAGCTTATGTTTGTGAGGAGGTTAGAAGTTTATTATTATTCATCAGTTGGTGGTGATAAAATTAATCAGCATAATTTTGGAAGTTGCCAGCTCAAGGCTGTAGTATGGAACATTGCAGTTGGTTACCAGTAAACTCAATTCAATAGACTTGACTTATTACCCTCGACGTTTATTGATTAGCTGCTATTTTGGATAAAACTTTGTTTTTGGACTTTACACTGTTACCGTGGAGTTTCTTGTTAACAGTAATTCAATTATTTCTATTTTTCTGAGTGATGCACAGACCTGTGGGACATGTAAGATGTTTCCTTTGAACACCCCTTTTCTAATAAATGTTTGACTCTGAGGCAGACCATCCGGAGGATCTTCCTTGTTAACAACATGCCTGCACTTGGCCAACTCTTGGATCACCTGAATTTGTACCCTACTGCCAATATATCACTAGTTTCAAAATTAACCAAATTGAGAGCAAGATTAATTGTATATTTGAATTGAATAACACTATTCTGTCTTACATAGATCTTGCCCCAAAACAACATCTTTATAAACCATGTTCATATATATGCATCCTAGAAGTCACAGCAGCCTTACATCATTCCCATAAATAGCTGTGATGTTGTTCATGCATTATACATGAGCCTGATTTGCAGTTAATATCAAAACAAATTCAGTGGCAGTATGTGCTACCATTAACGTTGAAGCCAGTAACTGTAATTCTTTTTTAACTGACACTAAGTTTGCTTAGCACTGTGGCAACCAGATTAGGTCACCATTGATTCAAGAGGAGTTGCATAATAGAAATATCTACTTCACTATACATAGGATGTCTCAAAACAACATCTAAAATTCCAAGACAGCCTGTGCATTTTCTATTCATGGAGCTGGCTGCACATTGAATACTTGTGTCTCTAGAATTTAAGTTAATGGAAATGTTGATTCCATTAACTGTCCGTTTCCCACTGAACGATTACATTTGTAAATCTAAATAGAAAGTCAAGTATGTAAACTACAATGCCTCCTGGCCATAGTTATAGTGAATTTAGATTTATTTGATCAAAGAATGAATTGACTATTTAGTTGTATTTGTTTCAAAATAACCATTCTGTGTCTGGTATCAGGGCAGACATTGAAAAAGAAAAAATTATATTTTCTCTTGATAAAAGATTTTGAAAACTATGTGGCTTTGTCTACAAATTTACAAGACTGGGTAAATATGAAATGAGAAGTTTCTGGTGTCTATGTCCTTTAGTACTTTTATGACAAACCTCCCTGTTCCATCTTCTTCATCTGAGGGCTGTGTAGCAGGGTATAATCATTTGTTATTCATTTGTTATGTGCCATGTCATATGAGGTGGGCAATCATGGTCTTTCCTTGACCATGATTGTTCTTGGCAAATTTTTCTACATAGGTCATTTTCCATTGCCTTCTGGGTAGTGTCTTTACAGGATGGGTGACCCCAGCTATTATCAATATTCTTCAGAGTATTGTCTTCCTGGCATCCGCAGTCACACAACCAGGACTCGCGATATGCACTATCTGCTCACACCACCATCACCAGCAGCTCCCACAGCCTCATGTGATCGTGATCAGGGAGCTAAGCAGGTGCTACACAAAGTACACCTTGCTACACCTTATCCAATATGATCTGCAGGCTAATAGATGTAAGGAGCTCCTTACAGCTCTTTTGGTAAAGATATATTGTGAACCTGCCACTCAGTACCCATAATATGATATATTATTTGCAGTGTTTCCCTAAAATTCTATCATGAAGATTGTTTTGTCAATCAAAGGATGAAGCAGTAGAAAATTATTAATTGCTTGTACTCAATTTGATTTAACAATCTATGCATACTGAACTCTGCTTCATTAAAGCTGAATTTCAAAAGCAGGTTGTAATGTTCTCCTGTTACTGCATGGCAGATAACACAGATAATCAAAGATCTACATATTTATGCATTGCAAATCATAAGCTCTTGTGCTTTCCCAACCAAACATGAGTAAACACTAACTCTTAGTTTACAAGAGCAAATGAGATTGTGAACTGAGATATAATGAGGGGTGTGGATGCATTAATTCTCAGGTTTCTATAAATTACCATTTTATTCAGTTACAGACCACTTTTTTGCCTGTCTCATGCTAGCCTGCAAGCTTTCTTTATTATAGCATTGATTGCTAAACGAATTCAGATATCAGTTAGTAGGTTATAGCCAGTTAGTCTGACCTCAGTGGTTGGGAAGATGTAGGAATTGATTGTTAAGGATGTGGTTACTGGGTACATGGAGGCACATGATAAAGTGGGCTGTAGTCAGCATGGATTCCTAAAGGGAAAATCTTGCCTGACAAATCTGTTGGAAATCTTTGAAGAAAAACAAGTAGGATAGACAAAGGGGAATTTGAACTTAGAATCTGAATTTATTCAAATCATACATCAGTCCCACAACGTGAGGGAGTAAAAATATTTGTGTTTTGACTCCATCGCAATGTACTGGCATGTGAATATATATAGTGTAATGGCTCGTAGAATGAAGCTGTCCTGTTGCCTGTTGCTCCTGGCTTTATTGCTGCAGTACCATTTGCCAGACAGAAGCAGCTGAAACAGCTTATGGTTGGGGTGACTGAGATCCCCGATTATCTTCCAAGTCTGGTGCTGTAAATGTCTTCAGTGGAGGGAAGTTCACATCCACAGATGCTCTGGGCTGTCCGTACCACTCTCTGCAGTGCCCAGCAACCAAAGTTGGTGCAGTTCCAGTACCAGGCTATGATATAGCCAGTCAAGATGCTCTCAATGGTGCCCCTGTACAAGGTCTTGGAGATTTGGGGGTTGATGTTGTATACTTGGATTTCCAGAAGCCCTTTAACAAGGTGTCATACATGAGGTGCTACATAACAAGTTATGAGCCCATAGGATTACAGGAAAATGTCGGCAAAGATAAAGCAGTGGCTGATGAACAGGAGGCAAAGAGTGGGAATAAAGGGAGCCTTTTCTGGTTGGCTCCCAATCACTAGTTGTGTCCCATAGGGATCTCTGTTAGGTCCGAGTCAATTTACAATGACTTGGATTTTGAAATTGATGGCTTTGTTGCAAAGTTTGCACACTCTATGAAGATAGGTGGAGGGGCAGGTAGTATTGAGGAAGTAGAAAGGCTACAGAAGGATCTAGACAGATTAGGAGATTGGGCAAAGTAGTGGCGGATGGAATACGGTGTCAAGAAGTGTACAGCTATGCAATTTGGTAGAAGAAATAAGAGATGACTATTTTCTAAATGGACAGAAAATACAAATAACTGAGGCGTAAAGGGACTTGGGATTTCTTGTGCAGGATTCCCTAAAGGTTAATTTGCAGGTTGTGTCTGTGCTGAGAAAAGCGAATGCATCAATTTCAAGAGGACCAGAATATAAAAGCAAAGATATAATGTTGAAACTTTATAAATTACTAGTGAGACTTCATTTGGAATATTGTGAACAGTTTTGGGCCCCTTGTCTTAAAAAGGATAACTGGAAAGGGTTCAAAGCAGGTTCAGAAAAATTATTCCAGGATTGAATGGCTTGTCATATGGAGAGCATTTGATGGCTCTGGGTCTGTATTCATTAGAATTCAGAATAATGTGGGGTGATCTCATTGAAATCTATCAAATGGTGTGTGAAAGGTCTTGATAGAGTGGATGTGTCAAGGATGTTTCCTATGGTGGGAGTGCCAAGGACCAGAGGACACAGCCTGAGAATAGAGGGGTGTCTTTTATAATGGAGATGGGGAGGAATTTCTTTAGCCAGAGAGTGGTGTATCTGTGGAATTCATTGCCACAGGCAGCTGTGGAGACCAAGTCTTTATAAATATTTAAGGCAAAGTTTGATAAATTATTGCATGGTCAAGACATAAAGGGATACAAGGAGAAGGTAGGAGCTGGGGCTGAGAGGAAAGTTGGATCAGCTGTGATGAAATAGCATAGCAGAGTCAATGGGCTAAATAGCCTAACAATTCTCCTGTATCTTATGGTCTTATCACTTCTGAGATTCAGTCACTTAATGTGATCTAGAGGTCTCATGTAAGCATCATATATCCCCTACTTAGAAAGATGTTAATGAACCATTTTTCTCTTATTTTGGCAGCACCCAAATTACCACTTGAGTGTCTCCTTCAAGTCAGTCCTTGTTTCTATCAGTCTGAAGACAACAATGATCCTCCATCTCATATCTCCATTTACATCACCCTCTCACTACATTTAAGCAGTTCACCTTACTAGGAAGTGTCTCCTCCAACATCACTTTGGTAGTAAGGGACATTGACAATTGTCTTGCCAGAGCCAGCAGTGCCTTCAGGTGACTCCAGAAACGTATGCAAGAACCACCAGCTGTGTCTGTCTGCAAAAATTCAGATAGACAGGGCTACCATCATCTCAACACTGCTATATGGCTCCAAAAGCTGGGTCTTCTACAGCAAGCAAGTCTGGTTCCTTGAGTATTTTCATTAGCGCTGCCTCCACTCCATTGGTGGGTATCAGCGGGCAGGATCATCTCTCTAACAACAATGTCCTGGAGAAGGCTCAAATTCCAAGCACTGAAGCCTCTTTGCTGCTCAAGCAGCTCCATTGGTCAGGCCATGAGTCTCCCACAGACCACTACAGGTTACCAGAAGCAGTACTCTACAGAGTGTTCTCTTGGCAAGAGATATCATGGTGCCCCACACAAGAGGTACAAAGACCATCTTAAGCAGCAGCTCTCTCAGGCAAATTTCAAGGTCAATAAGTGGCAGTAGCTGGCTTGTAACTGAGACCACTGGAGAACACTGATCCAAAGTGCAACCATGAATTCTGAGGAATCTAGACCTGTGACTGCTGAAGAGAAGAGAAAGCAGAGGAAAGATCCTACTATTCAAGCACCCATATTCCAGCTGTTCCCCTGTCCCTACTGTTCCAGAGTCTGCAGATCCAGAATTGGCCTCCTCAGTCACCAATGTTCATGCTGTCATGCCTGAGGAGTCTTCTTTCCTCCTGATCTTTACAAGTGAAGAACCAGCCATTATCATCATCACATTGATTGTCTCCTTCAAATTTCCTGAATTGTTTTGACACTCCCTAAAATCCATCTGCCAAAGCTGATGAGTTCCATTTTGAATTTAATTTACAATCTGCAGAATCCCAGCTTAGACTTTAATCAGGGGTCTATGCAACAAAGTCTGACTTCTCCAAAGATACAATACTTTGTTCACAAAATAGATTTACAGCTTACAATAAGCCAGAGGCATACCATGATTGATTTACACAATTTATCAATTCCTCTTTTCAGGGAAAGAGGTACTGTGCCCTGCGGGGCAGTGGGGCAATTGGGTTGATGGTCACTTTACTCAGCTCAGCTGTAAGCAACTTGCCCATTTCATTTAGCTGCAGGACCCAAAGTTGTGGTGGAATCTTGGAGAGTAAAGGTTCCACATTGGCAATGAACAACAACCCCCTACAACTTCCGGTTTAAAAGTTGCCTCTGCTCCTAATTGACTAGGGAGCAAAGAAAAAAGCTTTTACCTCACTGTATACTCTATCTGGTTGTTTCCAGGACCTTCTGTTGTGGCAGTCCTCACAGACCTTTAACCATTAGTCCAAGGTCTTTTGCAGCGTTACCACTGGAAACTGCTAGTGTTCGCTGGGGTTCCCTGTCCTGGGTCATGGTTCCGCTTGGTGTTCCCCCTTAACTCTCTTTTTTCAGCCCTAATTTCAGTCATTAGATCTCCAATTTCTGCTAGTTTACTCAATTTCAGTACACCTGGTTTCCATCAGAGACTGTGAAATAAGTACAATGGCATCCCTATCACAGGTTGCCGGTATGTTGGTCTATTTCCATGTGATAACTTTGATTCTGGACTGCTTAGAACTGTTTGTTCTAAGTTCAGCTCTTGAATCTTCCAGTTTCAAGATATTGCATGAAAACCCCGTCTCCGTGTCAAGACTCCTTATCAGAGCACCGTGTCAGGATTCCTCCGGTTTGCTGTTCAACGTTCACGTCTGCGCCCCCACCCCCAACTCATTTTCTGTGCCCGTGTCCTGCACTTGGGTTCTCCTCATTCACTCCGTGTAACATTCTCCTGATCTGAGTATTGTCCACTGAACCTTGTGGGGAAGTTGCACTGCTGCCACATTACGGGAATCAGCCACATATATTTTGGAGCATTATAGAACAATTTCCTTACTGATATAAGGGTCCAATTTCTGATGCGTATAAGAGTAATTTCCTGCCAAGTCATATTAATCCGTACAGTGAAGATAACAGTGCCACTTAGTGAGTTGTAGGTCAAAACAGAATCTAGAGAAATCTCTGGAAGATTTCAAGGCACTCTCCCAAAAATGTTCCGAACTCCTTGATAAGAGGGTTGTGAGTAATTGTAACTTATACAAAATAGGTTGACTACTACTGGAATAGTGTAGTCCACAATGACTCTCTGGTATATACATATTAAATTCATCAGGAGTGCAGGTAATAGTAGCTCCAACTTTACTCAATAAATCTTTTCCATATAAGTTTACAGGCACATTTGTAGAAAGCAGAAATCTACGATATAAATCCTGGTCTTCAATGTTCACCTACATTGGGTCTAATTTCAGGACATTAATAGGCTGTCCCCCTATTCTATTTGCACAGCTAATATCCTTACCAGACCTTGGAGTATAATCAGTTTCTTTCACCATAGAATTGTTGGCTCCTGTATCTATCAGAAACTGTTTGCTTATCTATTTAACCTATCTCAAAGGTTTCAAAGGTACATTTAATATCAGAGAAATACGTACAACATACATCCTGAAATGCTTGTTTGTTGCAACCATCCACGAAAAACAGAGGAGTGCCCCCAAAGAATGAATGACGGTTTAATGTTAGAAATGGAAAGCCCCAGAGCTCCCCTACCTCCTGTGTATAAGCAGCAGCCACTAAGCGCTTAAGCATCAGCAAAGACACAGACTTGCAGTACTCCAAATACTACTCATTCACCTGGTAATTCAACATACCACAGGCTCTCTCTCTCTCCCTAATAAGGAGAAAAGGCTGTCTCTCTATCACAGCACGAGGGGAGACATAACAAACAACTCGCTGGTTTACACTGTTAAAAGTCTGTTATGTCTAAGCAATTTGTCTGCTGATCCCTTCCCATGATTATTAAACATATACCATGCTGGTGTCCCCTTATTTGAGACAGTTACCATTCAGATTTTAGCTGTCCCTGTAACATTTACCATACTGATTTTAACTGTACCTGTCACAGCTATCATACTGATTTTAGCTGTCCCTGACACCCTTATCATTCAACTCTAATCATTTTATATAATCCAAAGCCATTATATTCTGTGAAGCTATTGTATGAATAGTTATTTCTGCTGACAACTTGGTTAATGCTTGTTGAGATCAGTCAAAGGCAAGGCAGCCTCATTCACTATTTACTCCAAACCCAATGCCAAATTAATCAGTTTCCAGTTTAGTCTAGCAGTCCTATATTCCAGAACGGCATTCATCCAGATTCTCACAGCCTCTGCTATGGAACACTGGTGCTGCCGGACTAGAGGTTGGTGAGGCAGTTTAGACAAGTGTCCCATGTAGGGCAGTACATAAGTAAGATAACAGGGCCACAGCTCTTTCCACTTTCCCTTACACTCAGAGGAGATGTCCAGCAGCCAGGGAAAGCCCAGTATCCACATACCCAAAGGTGCCATTCAACGAACGGGGTAAGGACTGAGACTTGTCAGTTGTGTACATGTACCTTTACTGCTGCCCAAATAGAGGCCCTTGCCCTTCCAGCTAAAGTGACACTTTACCTGATCAATGCCCTCAAGCCACTTCACCGGACTGGTTCATGTGGGGAATCTGGTCAGGTATTTCTTGTGGCTGCACCAATCATTGCTTAAAGAAGGGGAAACATACCATCTACTAAAGAACTCATAATGGCAATCAGTGTCTGTCCTGTAACTGGTCAGGGTTTTCAGTCTGACCCCACAAATCCCCAAGTTATTCCTGAATCTATACACTGAACCCTATTCACTGGAATTAAGGGGAACTACCCACAGCAGGATTCCTCCTTCATCATGGAAAGGAATATGGGTACAAATCCGACATGCTGAAACGTTCAATTGTTAGGCGTGTTCATAACCAAACGAAAGGAAAGAGTTATGAGCAGGGACATTGTGTGCCGAGACATTGCCAGTAAAAAAAGGGCGATCGGTGCAGTGTTGAGCGGTCTTATGTTTCTATTGGCTCGTAAGACTTTTTACAGTGTGAGGCATGTACTTACACCAAAGGTTTCTCTCTCATCTTGATGGTTGTATTAGTCACCAAAAGGTCACCATCCCCCTTTAAGCTTGTTCAATGTCACTTCCATGGCACCATCTGCAAGCCTGGGACTTTTGGCTGCAGCTATCAACTCAGTCTTAAAACAAGAACCACACCATAGTGGACACACACAGCAACCCCACTGGGTTTCTCACTTCATGAGAGGGCAAGTTTGCTGATGTCGCAACACGGTTAGCCTCCTCAGCATGAAGACAAAACAGCGTACAGTGAGGAGGTAGAGTGGCTGGTAGAATGGTGTGAGCACAACTTGAGTTTCAGCATAGACAAGACTAAAGAGCTGGTTGTGGTCTTTAAGAAAGTGTAGGTTGACTATTCCTCACTGTACAGAACTGGCCTCTCCATGGAGAGAGTTAGGAGCACGTATTGGACAATATCACCTGGTCCCTCAACACCATCTCATTAGCCAAGAAAGCACATCAGTGTCCCAATTTCCTGAAGAGATTAAGATGAGTGAGTCTCGCCCAACCGCTTTTTACAGGACACCCTGTCAGAGTGTCCTGACCAGCAGTCTCACAGTCTGATGACTGTGGAATTGCAAGGCATGTGACCACAAGACCCTACAAAGTATTGTGAGGACTGCTGAGAGGATCGAGGTCTCTCTTCCACCCATCTAGACATCTATGATAAATGTTGTAAATGCAAGGCCCTTAGCATTGACAGTGATCCATCCTTTCCATTCAACAATCTCTTTGACCTCATAGTGTCAGGCAGAAGCACAATAGTATTAGGATAAGGACAGCTAGGATGGGAAATAGCTTCTTCCTCAAGGCTGTGAGGCTACTGAACACCCTCATCACATATGAAGCATATACTGTTTACCTTTAGACTTGTGTTTGTTATTTGGAATTTATTTGTGGTAATGCTACTATAAGTGTTATGTACTGAGCTGTGAACCTTGGTCCAGTGGAACTTGGTTGTGTTTGGTTGTATATATGTATACAGTTGGATGGCAATAAACTTGAACCTGTATGTGAACTTGAATTTGAACTGATGAAACTACAGTCACACTGACAGCTCAGCTTGCAGATTAGTATGATGGCGAGCTTGGAAAATGGATCTGGACTTCAACTATTGGCCAGGTGTGATGGACTGTCCACTGCTTATCAGATTCAGTCCTTACTTGAAATTCATTCCTAATTAATTGAGTATAGAGAATGGAAAGGATGAAAAAAAGGGCATTGGTTAAATAAATTATTTAAAACAAATTACAAAAAAATGGACTCATGGCAACTTCATTGCCACCATCAGAGCTGCAGCTTGACTGCCACATGAGAATTCTTTGTACTTTTTAAAATGTAGTTAATTAGACTATCAGCACACTGATGTCCCGATGACATTCTCTGGTGTAAAACTGCTTGGAACAGTATCACATGTTGCACTTCCAGCTAAAATTAGATAGTCACATCTGAAACACTGAAAGGCATGGTTGATATTTAGATGTAACATGACATGGATATCATCATTAGCACAAGGAAGCTGAATCCTTTATGGAGCAGAACCATCAAAGAGATAAAAGTATTGCTGAGGGCAGTACAATATTTAATTACAGAGTTTTGTTGGAACAACTGCAGGATTGTATGTGTGCACAACTCTCCTACTTTGGCAGTGACAGTTAATATAGAGTCATAGAGAGGTACAACACAGAAATAGGCCCTTTGGGACATCTAGTCCATGCCAAAACTAGTTCAACTGCCTACTGTACTCCCATTGACCTGCAGCAGGACCGGACCACTCCATATCCCTGCTATCCATCCAGACTTCTCTTAAACATTGAAGTTCGTATGCACTACTCGTGCTGGCACATCATGCCACACTCTCCTGATCCTCTGTGAAGAAGTTTTCCTTCATGTTTCCCTTACTTTTTTCACCCTTAACTCATGACCTCTGATTGTAGTCCTACCCAACCTTAGTGGAAAAAGCCTGCTTACATTTACCCTATCTATACTCCTCACAATTGTGTATACCTCCATCAAATCTGCTCTCAATCTTCTATGTTCTGAAGAATACAGTCCTAACCGATTCAACCTTTCCTTATTATTCAGGTCCTCCAGACCTGGCAACATCCTTGTTATTTTTTTCTGAACTCTTTCAACCTTACTTACGTCTTTCCTTTAGGTAGGTTACCAAAACTGCACACGATACTCAAAATTAAGCCTCTAATACAACTTCAACATAACATCCCATCTTCTATACTCAATACATTGATTTATGAAGGCCAGCGTGCCAAAACTCTTTACGACCCTATCTACCTGTGGCATCACTTTCAATGAATTACAGACCTCCATTCTCAGATCTCCTTGTTCAATACCATACTATGGAATAGTTACTATAAAGTATAAGCCATGAAAGAAGTCTACCTTTATTTTATATATACCAAAACTAAAAATATCACATCATTCATTTTGCAGATTGACTCCAGAGTGGTTTATGCTGCAGAACCAGATAGAAAACAACAATGTAACTGTTTCACCTATTATACAGGCCAAAGGTCACTAATGAGTCTATTTTTCATTCTTTATTTCAACACAGTAAATTATTGACACTGATTTGTGTGCGGTTGCTGACTGAGAGACACAGAATAGATAAAGGAATGCTGATTGAAGTGATGTAAAGGATAATAGATGTTTGTATGCACTACAGCACACTTGAACAGTTCTACTGTCTGACCACAGAAGATGAGCTGTGGAACTTTGAACTCAGGATATCATGCTACAGTAGCACATCCAATTGCTTCATTTTGCTTTAGATTTTATCTAGCAATAATTTTAATTGTTATAAAAATGAAATTTGCTAGTCAGGCAGGATCTGTAGAGAAAAGTTATGGAGTAATGTTTCATCAGAAGAAGGTAATAATGGAAAACTGTTTTTAATTTGCAAAGATAGATGAGAGATGGAGAGAAGAAAGAGAATGTCTCTATTAGACCTTAAGAACATAAGACATTGAGAAAGAATTGGCCATTTAGCCCACTGAGACTGCTCTGCCATTTACAATGTTATCCATCTCTATGTTCTATATAACCTACTTCTGAGACTGTCTAGAGTTTCCCTACTGCATAGCCCTCTATTTTTCTAAGCCTCATGTACCCATCTAAGAGTTGCTTAAAAGACCCGATTGTGTCCATCTCCATCACCAACGCTGGCAGTGCATTCCATGCACTCACCACTCTCTGTGTGAAAAACTTACCCCTGACATCCCCTCTGTACCTACTTCCAAGAACCTTAAAACTGTGCCCTCTTGTGTAAGTCATTTCAGCCCTGTGAAAGCCTCACAAGATCAATGCCTCTCATCATCTTATATAACTCTATCAACTCACCTCTCATCTTCTGTCGCTCCAAGGAGAAAAGGCTAAGTTCACTCAACCTATTCTCATAAGGCATGCTCCCCAAACCAGGCAAGATCCTCCTAAATCTCATCTGCACTCTTTCTATAGTACCCACATCCTTTGTGTAGTGAGGTGACCAGAACTGAACATAGTTCTCCAAGTGAGTTCTAACCAAGGCCTTATATAGCTGTAACAATACCTCACGGTTCTTGAACTCAATCCCATTTTTGATGAATGCCAACACACCATACGGCTTCATAACAGCACTGTCAGCCGACACAGCAGCTTTGAGTGTCCTATGGACACAGACCCAAGATCTCTCTAATCTTTCACATTGCCAAGGGTTTTACCATTAATACTATATTCTGTCTTCAAATTTGACCTATCAAAATGAACCACTTCACACTTATCTGGGTTGAACTCCATCAGCCACTTCTCAGCTCAGTTCTGTTTCATCATGATGTCTGTTGTAACTTCTAACTACCCACCAGACTATCCACAACACCTTCAACCTTTGTGTCATCAGCAAACTTACTAACCCACCCTTCTGCTTCTTCAACCAGGTCATTTATAAAAATTACAAAGAGGAGCGGTTCCAGAACTGATCCCTGCGGAACACCATCTGGAAACCGACCTCCATGCAGAAATCAAACCTTCTACGAACACCCTTTACCTTCTGTGGGCAAGCCAATTCAGGATGCACAAAGCAAGGTCTCCTTGGATCCCATGCCTCCTTTCCTTCTGAATGAGCCTTGTATGGGGAAGCTTATTAAATGTTTTACTGAAATCCATATACACTACATCCACTGCTCTACCTTCATCAATGTGTTTTGTTCCATCCTCAAAGAATTCAGTCAGGCTTGTAGGACATGATCTGCCCTTGATAACATCATGCTGGCTTTCCCTAATCAGATTATGTTTATCCAAACGCTCATAAATCTTGCCTCTCGGGATCTTCTCCAACAACTTACCCACCTCTGAAGTAAGACTCACTGGTCTATAATTTCCTAGGTTATCTCTACTCCCTATTTTGAACAAGGGAACAATATTTGCAAACCTCTATCCCTCTTGTACTTCTCCCATCCCCATTGATGATGTAAAGATCATCACCAGAGGCTCAGCAATCTCCTCCCTTGATTTCCACAGTAGCCTTACAGCGATTTACCTAACAATGGTTTTCTAAAGCTCTAGCACATCCTCTTTCTTAATGTCTGTAAGCTCAAGCATTTCAGTCCACCGTAAATCATCCTCACAGTTGCCAAGATCCTTTTCCTTAGTGAATCTCCTGCCTTCTCCTAACAACCTTTGATGCGTTTGTTAATCAAGAACGTACCAACATCTGTTTTAAATATATCCAAAGACTTGGCCTCGACTACAGGCTGTGGCAATGAATGACTCAGAATCACCACCATTTGGATAAAGAAGTTCCTCCTCATCTTTCTTATAAAGGGACATCTAAAACCTTGACAAGCTTCTATAGATACACAGTAGAGAGTATCCTGATTGGTTGCCTCATGAACTGGTATGGAAATTCCAATGTCCAGGAACTGAAAAGCCTGTAAAAAATAGTGATATATTCTAGTCTGTCACACAAAAAGCCCTCCCCAAAGTGAGCATACCTACAAGGAGCATGCCACAAAGAAGCAGCAATCATCATCAAGGACCCCCACTATCTAGGCGATGCTCTGTTCTTTCTGCTGAAATCAGGAAAAGGTACAGGAGCCTTAAATTCTACACCACTAGGTTCCGGGAACCTTCAGCTTTCAGGCTCCTGGACAGGTATGGATAACTTCACTCAGCTCAGAACATAACCTATGGACTCACTTTCAAGGATTCTGGAAGTCATGCTTTTTAGATTTATTTATTTATTTATTTATTTATTTATTAATTATTTTTTGTTTATACTTGCACAATTTATCTTCTTTTGCACTTTGGTTGTTTGTCAGTTTTCGTGTTTTGTTGTACTACTGTGAATGCCTGCAAGAAAATAAATCACATATATGGTGACATATACACATTTTGATAATTATTTACTTTGAACTTTAAATTTTGAGTTTCATCGAAATCCTCTCATTCTGCTAAATAGCAGTGCGTACAAGGCACTAATATGCTAACCTTTTCATTCCTGTGATCTTTCTTGTAAATCTCCTGTCAGCCATCTCCAATGCCTTTCTTAGATAAGGGATCCAAATCTGATCACAATAGCCCAAATGTGATCCAACCCTCAGTATTACTTGTTTGCTTTTATACTCTAGGCCTCTTGAAATAAATACTAATGTTGCTTTTGCCTTTCTTACCACCAACTCAACCTGCAAGTTAACCTTTAAGAATCCTGCACTTGGATTTCCATGTCCCTTAGCACTGCCAATATCCGAATTCACTCTCCCTTTAGAAAATTGTTTATGCCATTATTTCCTCTCCAAAATGCAAAAAGTAGATTCCTCTACACTGTTTTTCATCTGCCACTTCTTTGATCTGTCCAAGTCTTTCCTCATACCTGCTTCCTCAACATACCTTTGTATTGTCCACAAACTTGGCCACAAGATCATCAATTCCGTCATCCAGTTTATTAGCATATAATGTGATGGTAGTGGATCCAACACTCAACCACTAGTCGCTGGCAGCCACCCAGAGAAGGACCCCTTCCTTCTCAGTCTTTTTTTTCTGCCAGTCAGCCAATCCTCTATTCATGCTAGTATCATTCCTGTAATGATTATCTTGGTTAGCATGTTCATGTGTAACACCTTGTCAAACGCCTTCTGGAATCCAAGTGAACAACATCCACTAACTCTCCTTTGTCCATCCTGCCTGTTATTTCTTCAAAGAATTCCAACAGATTTATCAAGCAGGACTTCTCTTGAAGGAAACCATGCTGACTTCGACTGTTTTAACATATGCCTTGAAGTACCCTGAGATCTCGTCCTCGATAATGAACTCTAACATCTTGTCAATCAACAAAGTCAAGCTAACTAGCCTATAACTTCCTGTCTTTTGCCTCCCTCCATTCTCGAAGACTGGAGTACAATGTGCAACTTTCTGTGGTCCAGAGATGAAAGGGGATACCTGTGATAGGGTGGAGAGAAGAAAGGGAAAGCCAATGTCTGTGAAATGGTGGAAAGGCAAAAGAAATGTCTGTAGTAGGGTGGAGACAAAAGGACACCAAATAGTGCAGATGGTGATGTTGGTGCCAGCTAAATGACAACAATGAAGGCTTGAAAACAGAAAGGTACAAAATAAGTGAGAATTGTGACACATAGAAAACTGTAGTTGCCGGGAACCTTAAATAGAGGAGATGCTGAAAATTCACAGCAAGTGAGGCTGTGGAGGGAGAAAACAGCGTGATGTGCCACTGTGATTGATAGTGAGTGATAAAACTATTTGGTCTTTTCCAAAATAACGATGGTAGATGCATTGACTCAGAATAATACTTGAAGACGTGACTGTCCTACAGTCCTAGAAGTTAGATTTCTCTCTTCACATTGGAAACATTTCCCCATCATGTTCTGTGGCATTACTGTTATGCTGAATAGATAGTCTCAAAACTGACCTGTAGCTCTGTTCTGGGTATCCATGAAGCTCTTCCACCAGCAGCAGTAAAAATGTACTTTCACAGTCTTATAACTTCATGTGATTCTACTGTTATTGTCAAAATGGGAACAACCCTATGCAATGAGGGGTACAGAAGGTCAGTCTAAACAAGATAGGCCAATCTAGAGAAAATGCAACATGGGACAGCACATACACTAAATAGCAAAGCTAGTTTGTGGGAGACCGATTTAAACAGTCTCACTATCAATAGATCAGATCAAAGCTTTGCAGTACTGCCACATCTATTTGTGAATGACAGTGGGCATTTAAACACAACTGTGGAAGGAGAGTTCCAAGGAAATTCTTCTGTCTTCAAGTCAATCCCGAAGCACACACAACCATGTTTGGTTAGGCATGAACTGGGTATTTTATTGAAGGTTTACCTGTTAGCACTGGTCATGCATTTAGCTAGGCCATTTTGGTAGAAATACAAAATTGGCACCTAATTCCCAATGTGACAAGTTCCCGGTTATGCCCTGTTCACTAAAATAGGACAAGTGCAATCCAGTTGATTATCACCCGATACCCCTCAAGTTTCAAAGTGATGGAAGTCACCATCAACAGTGCTATCAAGTGGCACAAACTTACTAATAACCTAATCATCTATACCATTTTAGATTTTGCCAAAGCCACTTAGCTCTACATCACATCATGACCTTAGTCCAGTCATTGAGCAAAAAAAGGATTCTACAGACAAGTTAAGAGTTACTGCCCTTGTCAAGAAGGCAGTATTTGGTTATTTATTTCATCAAAGAGCTATGTTGGAGGTGAAATCACTGGGCATCATGGAAAATATTCTTCCATTCTTGGAATTATCGCTATTTTACTTGACTCAAGGCAATATTTTACTTGTAGATTTTATTCATATTTTACTTCATTCGAAGTACAATAATTGTGAATATTAGAAGTTAATTATTTTGACCCCGTGCGTTCACTGCACAACTTTTGTAACTGAGACAGTTATGGTTAACACCATAATATGATTAAGGTTAAATCGCTTGAAATAACATAAATCTCTGTCAGAAGCTAGAAGTTGTAGTAGGATCAAAAGCACAAGGACAAGTTAATCAAACTACAAGGAGAAGGTAAGGAAAACACCATGAACTGTTTAACACCACAATCTTCAGACTTCACTGGTAACACAATGCTTCAAAGATCACTTTCTTACTTCGCATTGGAATGTGACTATGTTAGAATAAGTGCATAAAAGTTTTCAGCACTGTGCAAACAGAAAGCATTTTGATTATAATTGTTCCTAATGATCATTGTGAAGCCATAACCAATGAATAGTATACTCTTCAATTGTCACAGTATTATTGTCTTTAACCTGTCAAAGACCCAACCACCATCAGTGACATGCACTAGACCTCAAATCATAATCAGACACAGACTGTTGATGAGCAAATAACATTGCCAACATATTAGTACTATGCAATGGTTATCTCTAGGAAGAGAGAATATAACCATCCCTGATTAACATTGCTAAGATCCCTAAAAGGTCTGCATTAACTGGAAATTCAAGGTTCACATTTCAGGATTGTTTAATGTCATTTCCAATACACAAGTGTAAAGGAGAAAAAATAGTTGTTACTCTGGATCTGATAGAGCACAAAAAAACAACCCGATGAGATAAAGAATACAATAATAACAAATGGACAATAAATATACACAGTGGCATAATGGTTAGCACTACACTTCACAGTGCAGGTGATGTGGGTTCAATTCCCACTGCTGCCTGTGAGGAGTTTGTATGTTGTCCTCTTCACCAAGTGGGTTTCATCCCGCAGTCCAAAGGTGTACCAGTTGGTAGGTTAATTGTAAATTGTAAGTTGTCCTGTGATTAGGAGATTGCTGGCCTATGTGGTCTGAAGGGCCTATTCCATGCTGTATCTCAATAAATAAATAAATACCAAAGATAGCTGTTATACACAACAGTACAATGATTGATTATGCATAAAGTGACTCTGACAGGAAATGGTAAAGTAGTGATGATGGGGGTGTGTGGTGGAATGGTTAGTGTGTAAAGCAGTTTTAGTCAGTCCTGCTGCTTGTGGAATGTGAAACCTTTTGAGTCTGGTGGTTTTGGCATGGATGCTATGCAGCCTACTCCCAGATAGCTACTGTGACGAACAGACGTGAGCAGGGTGGGTGGGATCTTTTATTAAAAGGCCTTTTTCTCGTGCCTTTCTGTATGTGTCCTTGATAGTGGGTGGGCTGGTGCCAGTGATGTGTTGTAGTGCCTTCCTGTTCACCGCAGTGCAGTTTCAGTACCATGCAGTGACACAGTATATTAGGATGCTCTCTGCTGTGCATCTGTAGAAAGTCATTGGTATTGCATCATCCAGCTCTCTTCAGCTTTCTCAGAAATTAGAGTTGTTGGTAAGCTTAATTGATTGTTTAGCATCTGTTCTAGGACCACGAATGGTTGTATGAGATGTGCATTCTGTTTGAGTCTGAGTCTGCTCTCAGTTTACACTTGCTGTGCTGTCAATAAAATGAGAGTGAGTGGTGCAAGTTTCCCTGAAGTCAATAACCATTTCCGTTGTCTTGTGGACATAGCGAAGAGGTTAGTTTCCAAGCAATGGGCCTTGAGCTCTCCCGCCTCCTTTCTGTAGGCCATCTTATTGTTGTTGGTGATGAGCCCCACCACTGTTGTGTCATGGGCCTGATTACTGATAACTTGGATGCTTGACATGCAGTCACATGCATCAGAGTGTACAGCAGTGGGCTCTGCACACAGCCTGGGAGAGGGGACACTCATGTTGAGGACTATGGGAAGGAAGGAGTAGTTGCCCATCCTGATTCTCTGAGGTCCATTAGTTAGGAAGTCCAACATCCAGGTATATTTAGAGTGAGGGTTAGAGTTTGTACATCAAGGTCTGTGGGGCAATATTGTTTAATGCCAAATTGAAATCCATTCTGACATAAGTGTCCTTGTTTTCTAGGGTTGTCAGGGCCAGCTGAGTGACAGATGCTATGGATCTGTTGTAGAATATTTCTGTCAGTCAGCATATTGGTGAGTGTTCATTGTGACAGGAATAGAGTTTTTGATATGTGCCATTACCAGCCGTTCAAAGCACTTCAGGATGACTGACGTCAGTGCCACCCAGCGATAGTTTAACCCGAATAGGCACATAAATACCATGGCTACAAAAGTAGACCAGAGGCTGTGTATGCTGTGGGCGAGTGAGGCACCTCTGAAACCCCAAAGCTTTCTCATTCCAAGTTAGCAGATGATGGAATACTCTCAGAGATTCAAAGATACAAAATATATTTATAATCAAAGTATGTGTGCAGTATGCAATCCTGAAATTCCCCTTCCCCACAGACAGTCATGAAAGAAGGAACAATAGAACCAACCCATTCACAGAAAAATATCAAACGTCAACTTCCCCTCCGCGCGCACAGAAAAAACCTGCGAACAGCAACAACAAAAAAAAGAGTGAAAATACAGAAAGTAAAACACAAAATCAAAAGGCATAATTCCACTCAGTTCAGTTTTGCCTGAATGAAGGCAGCATCAAGAAAAGCAAGCCAGATCTGCTTCAATGCCAAAATTCATCAACATGCACCAAGACTTCACTTGGTTGATGTTGAGACGACCCTCAAAATCAGATCCTTCCTGAGCAGGTGACATATCACACCCAACACATGCATGCCAAGCTGCAACGGAGGAGAGATTCTCAACCTTCACTTTCACGGAGAAGGTGTTGAGAAGATACAGTGGTTCTTGTTTCAATTCATCAAGCTCCTAGGACTGAATATCATCAATAACCTGTCCTGGTTCAACCACATTGACACCATGGCCAGTAGAGCTCACCAATGCCTCTTACTTTCTCAGAACGCTAAAAAAATACTTGGCATGTTCCCTACATATGAGGTAGCAAAAGTGAGTGGGAAGTTGAATGATCGGGAAACTTTTAAAATCCACCAACAGGCAAATAAAAAAGACATAAGAAGAGAAAAGATGAAATATGAGGGCAGACTAGTGAATAATATAAAGCAGGATACAGAAAGATTTTTACAGTTATATAAAGAGTAAAAGGAAGACGAGAGTTGACTGGTAAGTTAGTAATGTGGGACAAGGAAATGGCAGATGAACTTAACAGGTGTTTTCTATCTGTCTTCAGTGTGAAAAACACCAGCAGTGTGCCAGAGATCCTTGAGTGTCAGGGAGTAGTAGTGAAACATAGAAAACCTACAGCACAATACAGGCCCTTCGGCCCACAAAGTTGTGCCGAACATGTCCCTACCATAGAAATTACTAGGCTTACCTATAGCCTTCTATTTTACTATGCTCCATGTACCTCTTAAAAGACCCTATCGTATCCTCCTCCACCACCGTTGCCAGCAACTTATTCCACGCACTCACCACTATGAGTAAAAAACTTACCCCTGACATCTCTTTTGCACTTACTCCCTAGCACCTTAAACCTGTAAACATCAGGAAATTTGTAGATGCTGGAAATTCAAGCAACACACATGAAATGCTGATGGAACGCAGCAGGCCAGGCAACATCTATAGGAAGAAGTACAGTCAACATTTCAGGCCGAGACCCTTCATCAACCCTATCCCTTCCTGACTGACCCTTTGTGAGTCCTGATGAAGGAGCTCAACCTGAAACGTCAACTGTATCTCTTCCTATAGATACTGCCGGGCATGCTGCGTTCTACCTTAAAACTGTGTCTTCTTGTGGCAACCATTTCAGCCCTGAGAAAAAGCCTCTGACTATCCACATGAACAATGCCTCTCATCATCTTGTACACCTCTATCAGGTCACCTCTCATCCTCCTTCGCTCCAAGAAGAAAAGGCCAAGTTCACTCAACCTATTCTCATAAGGCATGTTCCCCAATCCAGGCAACATCCTTGTAAATCTCCTCTGCACTCCTCTATGGTTTGCACATCCTTCCTGTAGTGAGGTGACCAGAAATGAGCACAGCGCTCCATGTGGGGTCTGACCAGGGTCCTATATAGCTGCAACATTACCTCTCTGCTCCTAAATTCAATTCCACAATTCATGAAGACCAATACACCATGTGCCTCCTTAACCATAGAGTCAACCTACGCAGCTGCTTTGAGTGTCCTATGGACTCAGACCTCAAGATCCCTCTGATCCTACATACTGCCGAGAGTCTTACCATTAATACAATATTCTGCCATCATATTTGACCTACCAAAATGAACCACTTCACACTTATCTGGGTTGAACTGCACCTGCCAATTCTCAGCCCAGTTTTGCATCCTACTAACGTCCCTCTGGAACCTCTGACAGCCCTCCACACTATCCACAACACCTCCAACCTTTGTGTCATCAGCAAACTTACTAATCCATCCCCCCACTTCCTCATTCAGGTCATTTATAAGAATCACGAAGAGTAAGGGTCCCAGAACAGATCCCTGAGGCACTCCGCTGTTGATCGACCTCCATGTAAAATATGACCCATCTACAACCATTCTTTGCCTTCTGTGGGCAAGTCAGTTCTGGATCCACAAAGCAATGTCCCCTTGGATCCCATGTCTCCTTACTTTCTCAATAAGCCTTGCATGGGGTACCTCATCAAATACCTTGCTGAAATCCATATACACTATAGCTACTGCTCTTCTTTCATCAATGTGTTTAGTCACATCCTCAAAAACTTCAATCAGGCTCGTAGGCATGACCTGCCCTTGACAAAGCCATGCTGGCAACTTCTAATCATATTATACCTCTCCAAACGTTCATAAATCTTGCCTCTCAGGATCTTCTCCATCAACTTACCAACCACTGAGGTAAGACACAGGTCTATAATTTCCTGGGCTATCTCTACTCCCTTTCTTGAACAAAGCAACATCCACAACCCTCCAATCCTCCAGAACCTCTCCCGTCCCCATTGATGATGCAAAGATCACCAGAGGCTCAGCAATCTCGTCCCTCACCTCCCACAGTAGCCTTGGGTATATTTTGTCTGGTCCTGGCGACATATCCAACTTGATGCTTTCCAAAAGCTCCAGCACGTCCTCTTTCTTAACATCTACATGCTCAAGCTTTTCAGTCTGCTGCAAGTCATCACTAAAATCAAGATCCTTTTCCATAGTGAATCCTGAAGTAATGTATTCATTAAGTACCTCTGCAATTTACTCCGGTACAATACACACTTTCCACTGTCACACTTGAAGTCCTATTCTTTCATGTCTTAACCTCTTGCTCTTTACATACTTGTAGAATGCCTTGGGGCTTTTCCTTAATTCTGCCTACCAAGGCCTTCTCATGGCCCCTTCTGGCTCTCCTAATTTCCTTCTTAATCTCCTTTCTAGTAGCCTTATAATCTTCTAACATTACCTAGCTCTCTGAACTTTTTGTAAGCTTTTCTTCTTGGGTGAGTGCCATTACTCTTACAAAAGAAAAAGTGTGAGGAAAACTCAAAGGTCTTAAGGTGGATGAGTCACCTGGGCCAATTGGACTATATACCTGAGTCCTGAGAGAGGTTAATTAATTGATCATGATCTTTCAAGAATCAATTGATTCTGGCATGGTTCTCGAGGACCGGAAGATTTCAAATGTCACTCTACTCTTTAAGAAGGGAGGAAAGCAAAAGAAAGAAAACTATAGGCCCATTAGCCTAACCTCAATGGTTGTGAAAGTGTTGGAGACCATTAATAAGGATGAGGTTTTGAGGTACTTGGAGACTATTGACAAAATAAGTCAAAGTCAGCGTGGTTTCTGTAAAGGGAAATCTTGCCTGACAAATCTGTTAGAGATCTTCAAATAATTCTGTGGTATTACAGGAAAGGTACTGGTATGGATAGCGGAATAGCTGACAGGCAGGAGACAGCAAGAAGGAATAAAAGGGGCCTTTTCTGGTTGGCTGCTGGTGACTAGTGATGTTCCTCAGGGATCGGTATTAGGACCACTGCTCTTCACATTGTTTGTCAATTATTTAGATAATGAAATTGATGGCTTTGTGGCAAAGTTTGTGGATGATATGAAGAAATGAAGATAGGTGGAGGTGTAGGTATTGTGATTGCAGCAGTACTTAGACAAATTGGAAGAATGGGCAAAAAAGTGGCAGATGGAATACAGCGTTAGGAAATGTATGATAATGCAATTTTCTAAAAACAACAAGTGTGGACTATTATCTAAATGAGAAGAAGGTTCAAAGTTCAGAGGTGCAGAAGGATTTAGGAGTCCTTGTGCAAGCTTCCCAGATAGTTAACTTACAGGTTGAGTCTGTGGTAAAAATGGCAAATACAATGTTGGCATTTATTTCAAGGGAAATAGAATATAAAAACAAGCAGATAATGCTGTATCTTTATAAGTCACTAGTCAGGCTGCAAGTGGAGTACTGTCAAGAGCTTTGGGCCCCATATCTCATCAGAGAGAGTCCCGAGGAGGTTCACGAGGATAATTCCGAGAATGACGGGGTTAACATATGATGAGCATTTGGCAGCTTTGGGTTTGTACTCACTGGAATTTAGATTGAAACCTACTGAATTTTGAAAGGACTGGGTAGAGTAAATGCGGAGAGAATGTTTTCTATGGTAGGTGTATCCAGAACTAGAGGGCACAGCCTCAAAATTGAGGGGTAATTAATCTGTGGAATGCAGTGCAGGCCAAGTCCAAACATATACTTAAGGTGGAAGTTGATCATTTCCTGATCGGTCAGGGCATCAATGATGAGAAGGCAGTTGTATTGGGTTGAGTGGGATCCAGATTCAGTCTTAATAAAATGGTGGTGCAGACTTGATGGGCTGAATTGCCTAATTATTCTCCTATGTCTTATGATGTTGACCCTTACCAAATTCTATCAATGCATCAGAATAAGTATCATATCTGGATGCATTTTGGCTTGGTGTGACAACTGTCCTCCCATGAAGCCAAGTAATAGCAGAGGTGTGGACACAATTCAGCATGTCACAGAAACAGCCTCCCCTCCATGGGCTCTGTCTATACTTTTCACTCTTTTGGTAAAGCAGTTGGCATTATCAAAGATCCCTTCCATCCTGGGTATTCTCGCTTCTCCCCCTCCCATTGGGCAGAAGATGCAAAAGCATGTAACACAAGACTGAAGAACAGCTTCTATCTCCAATATAAAACTATTGAATGGTTCCCTAGTGTGACAAGATGGAGTCTTGACCTCACAGTTAACCTTGTTGTGACATTACACTGCACCTAATCTGTACTGTAACACTTTACCTGTTCTTTTCCTTTGTACTACCTCAATCCCTGTAGTAACAAATTACTCTCTATGAACAGAATGCAAGACATGTTTTCACTGTACCTCAGTACATAAGTCAATAATAATCCAATTTGCCAATTTACCTATCTTCTGGTGCATCAGCAAGCAGCCTCTTTGCAGGAAATAATAACACAAGTTTTCCTTTCTGATAACGTCTCACTGTTTTTAGTTTCCTTGAACTGAATTTCCACAGCATCAGCAAAAAATATATTAAAATTTAAAGTTCCTGTAATTGCATTTTTATTTAACTTGATTAAAGGTTGCTGCAAACTGCGCGTGTTAACAATGTGTAACTCTGGTTAATTATATAGACGCACTGCTGAGCATAATGTAAACAATGGCACGTTTCTTTATTTCCCCAGCTGAGATGCTGGATTTACTCATAACCATATGCACAATCTTAAATAGGAAACACACACATGATTGGTGAAAGGTGAATGTTCCATACAATGTAAGAAAATAACTACTATGCTCATCTTTAGCTTAAATATGAGAAATATACTAATTTTCTTTGCTTTAATATCAGTTTCTTACAAAGTCTGTCTGATACAAGGAAGGATTCTGAACACATATTGCATACAAATTCCAGCTATGAAGGCAATGGTTGTTGGTCAACTGGTATTGATTAGTTTCTTTTTCAATTCCTATCTGTACAAATTCACTGTCAGTGGATGGTGTTTTAAAAGCTTTAATTAATAATGAACTGATTTCACAGCATATGGACTCACTTTCAAGGTCTCTACGACTCATGTCCTCTGTATTATTTATTTAGCTTTTTTATATTTGACAAGTTGGTCTTCCTTTGCACATTGGTTGTTTGTTAGTCATTAGCTGTGGGTAGGTTTTCATTGATTCTATTGTATTTCTTTGTTTGACTGTGAATACCTGCAAATAAAGTCAGGGTTGTATGTGGTGACATATACATACTTCAATAATAAACTTCCTTTGAACTCTGAACTTTAATGGCTCTCCGGTGACATTTTGCAGTCCATGCAATGCCATCATCATGCACTCTTTAGTAGTGATCTCTTCAATTGCTGGCAGCTCATATAAAATTGTCTGGTTGAAACATATCTTCATGTTTCACAAGAACTGCATTCCCAAGCTGCACTGGGGGTTGGTGTAGATCTGAGTTCCATGCCTTTCTCTCTATTAGTTTCAATGCCACTGCACTTGGTCTGGGTAGATACTTATGTTAGAGTACTACTGGTAAACATGTGCACACAAGTGTGCAAAAGTGAGTGGAATACTTAGTATTCCTACTGTTGAATGTGGCAATGATGTTTATTTTATTTCCATGGTATCCCTTTGGCAGGTGTGATGTTATGATGTGAGGAACTTAGGTGAATTGCAGAGCTGAGTCATCATTGAATTGTGGTCTTTTACTATCTACCTTCACTATTTATAGAACAACTAATGGTGTAATCAAATTGAGATGAAAGGATTTTCTGATATAAACCTGAGAATGTTAGATACAGTGCAGAGTAGGCCCATTGAGCCACACTGCCCCAAAACCCCCCCGGGAAACCCAATTAACCCTAACCTAATCATTGGATGATTTAAAATGGCCAACAAACCTAACTGGTATGTCTTTGGAGGAAACCGGAACACATTGGGGAAAGCACATACATTCCATGGGAGAACATACAGGAACTCCTTACAAAACTACAGCAGAACTGAACTCTGAACTTTGAGACGCTCCGAGTTGTAATGGCATCAAGCTAACTGCTATGTCTCCGTGACGCCCGATATCTACAATGAGGAATTATCTCTAGTTGTTGTTGATATTTACAATACAATTTTCAGTGCCCATCAGTTAACTCTAACAAACCTATTGGATTTTGCAGTTTTTACATTGTGATGTTACACATTAGTTTGGAATTAAAATAGTCAACCTGCTCCCAACAGAATGTCTTAGCTTTCATCGTTCTTTGAGCCGTGAGTATGTCAAACTCTCATTCCTTCAGTGACTTGGGCTGGCTAGATATTTATGGTGGAGCAAATGATAAAGTCTGGTACAGTTGGCAATCTCATTGTGATTATTGAGTAAATCTTGCAGTGAATTCTGTCAGAAATTTATATTTCCACAACCAGTTTCCATTTTGATGCTGAACTGCTGTCACACATCATCTATATTTGTTGCAGATATCATCACTTCACTCAGAGTCTTGGCTTTGGTTGTTTCTTTCACAATCATTTTACTGATATGCTGATCTGCAATAGACTTTTTTTCTGAGACTGAGTGAGTTCAGTTGGAAGCACTCTAAATGCGATATCCACCATGTTGGAGCTGATGTTGTGCCGAGCCTGAGAGAGGAAAAAACTATCAGTGACTTTAGAATATATGTTATAATTATCTGAGAGGCATGCCATTTGCAATAATGATGGTTTCAGAATGGTCAAACATTTGATGTCATTGTAAGGAAATATTACAGCATTTCCTTCAAATAGGAAGACCATGAAGCTTGTCTGATGGTGCATCATTTGGACACATTGACCCAAATTTTCTATCGGTGGCTGAGTGCTCTGAATAATAAATGCTCAACCCAGATCATTGGAATTGTACGTGATCTCTGCACTGACTTCATGCTTTGATGCAAAGGGCTTGTCAAAGAACAACTTTCATGAGTTCTTTACACTTTACATTGATTTTCTTGCCAGGATATTCTGCTTTGAGGAGGTAGCTACCAGCACAATAGCAGCACTTTTCCGAGTTCTGTTTTAGTCATGGAAAGTAGAGGTTGTTCTCTATCCATAGATTGAAAAGGAAAATTCTGTCTGCATTTTTTTCTTCTCTGATTTTATTCGCAGCAGTAATATTTTGCCTTTATGAACATAACTTCAAAAACTTTCAATATTTGATAAACTACTTCCTCTGCCCTTTAAGAAAAAGAATTTCAGAAAACTACAGTACTGAGAAGGAAAAATGAATATCCAGTGCTCATCCCAAATGCATAATCTCTTGCCAAAAAATGGGTTTTAGCTTTATCCCTCAAGAGGAAATATCCACTCTGACAAAACCCACAGATTCTAAATGTGTCAATCAGATCTCTTCTTTCTTCTAAACTCCAGCAAAGAAACCCCAGCATGCCCAATCATTCCTCTTAAGACAAACTGCTGATTCCAGATATTAGTCGAATACTTCCTCTGTATTTTGCTTCTAATGCATTAATATTCTTCTTTAAATAGAGAGCGCATTACTGTGCAGAGTAATCCAGATGTGGTTTCAGTAATGCCTCATCTTTTTAATTTGGCTGCTCCCTTCTCTGGAAATAATAATGGTCTTACTGAAGGAGTTTAATATAATTTTAAAGGGCTGTCCATAAAACTTACTTTGATATGCTTCCGTCCATGCACCACCAGCATTTTCAGTTCTCTCTCTAGAACAAAAATATGCATTTTGCAGCAAATCTTTTTTGGACACCTACTATCGATCGATTGTTCATCCTGACAACTGACATGCATGTTCAACAGAAATTAAGGAAGGAAAATGGTAACATGTCATTTATTAGATTGTTGTGGCATCCTTCGGTCTCGAGAGACCATGGATCTGCGCCTGGAGTTTCCAGGGCGAAGGCCTGGGCAGGGTTGTGTGGGAGACCGGCATTTGCCCAAGCTGCAGGCCTTCCCCTCTCCACACCACCAATGTTGTCCAAGGGAAGGGCACTAGGACCAATGCAGCTTGGCACCAGTGTCATTGCAGAGCAATGTGTTGTTAAGTGCCTTGCTCAAGGATACAAACACACTGCCTCAGCTGAGGCTCGAACCAGTGACCTTCAGGTTACTAGTCTGATGCCTTGCCCACAAGGCCACGCGCCAACACAAATTTTGCATAATAGAGTAAAACTGTTTTACTACAATTAGATGAGGCCTTGGTGAGATCCAGAGTGTTCTGTGCAGTTTTTGTCTTCTTTCCTAGAACAACATAGAGGAATGTTATGCTGATTCACAAATCTGTGTCAAGTGTAGGATTTCTATCAAATAAGGAGAAAGTTAATTTTGTGGAATATGAGATTGTCTAATTTTATTTTATTTAGAGATATAGCACGAAAACATGCCTTTCTGTCCCTAAAAGCCCATGCAAGCCATTTATACCTCCATGACTTATTAACCTACTAACCTGTACGTCTTTGGAATATGGGAAGAAACCAGAGCACTTGGAGAAAACCAACATGGTCAGAGGATGAGTGACAGACTCCTTACAGAAAGCAGCAGGAATTGAACCCAAGTTCCTGGAACTGTAATAGCTTTGTGCTAACTGCTACACCGCTGTGCTAATCCATGGGAGATCTCAACATTATATGAGAATGCAGAGCTGTGTATTGTACACTGTGGTTAGCAGCACAGGGGCATCTTATGGGGACTGTCCTGTCCTCCTGTTCACCATCTACACCTTGGACTTCAGATACAACTTGGATTCCTGCCACCTGCAGAAGTTTTCAGACAATTCAGCAGTTGTGGGCTATATCAACCGGGGTCAAAAGGCTGAGTCCAGAAGAGCAGTGGACAACTTTGTTGAGTGGTGTGGGCTGAATTACCTGCAGCTCAACAACACAAAGGCAAAGGAGCTGGTGGACTTCAGGAAATTGAAAACACCATGCATTCCCAATTCCATCAAGGGAATGGATGTTGAAGTCGTCTGGGACTACAAGTACTTGGGAAATCACCTGAGAAATAAACTGGACTGGACTAGAAATACCAAGGCTCTGTACAAGAAGGTTCAGATCTGATTATAGTTCCTGAGGAGGCTCTGGTCATTTAGCACCTGCAGTACTAGGCTGCAGGTGTTCTACGACTCAGTGGCAGCCAGCATTCTATCTACACTGTAGTCTGCTGGGGCGGCAGGGCGAGAGCAGCTGATGCCAGGAGGATCGATAAGCTCATCAGGGAGGCTGGTTCTGTTCTGGGGGTGGAACTGGACCACCCGGTGGGTGTGTCTAAGAGGATGGTGCTGCAGAAGCTTCGGAGCGTTATGGACAACCTCTCTCAACCCCTCCATGACATACTGGACAAATAGAGGAGCACCCTTAGTAACAGACTAATTCCACTGAGGTGCACCACTGAACGCCACAGGAGATCCTTTCTCCCTGTGTCTATAAGACTCTACAACTCCTCCTCCTTAAGTGTATAAGCATATGGTTTAATTGCATATCTGTATTTTACACTATTACTTTTTAATACACAGTTTGTATTTTTTCAAAACTCAGTGCTTACATTTTGGATTTTAAAGGATATATTTCTGACTGAACAACATTGCAACAATAATTTTTCGAGGTTTCAGAGGCAAATGCATAATTACATGTATGCAGAGGTGCAATGAAAAACTTACTAGCAGTCGCATCACAAGCACATGGCATCCTTAAAAAAGTTCACAAGAAAAACACAAACTAAACATAAACAAACAAAAGAGTAGGTTAGGAAGGTTGTTTCCACTGCCTAAGGTATCCAGAAGTAAGGGCCACAGTCTCAAAATACAAGGCAGGCTATTTATAACTGAAACGAGGAGAAATCTCTTCATCCCAAGGTTGTGAATTTTGGAATTTTGTATCTGGAAGACTGGGGTTTCAATAGCCCTTCAATGAAAACTGGGGTCAATCAGCTACGAGATATCTGTGGCATCAAGAGACATGGCAAAAGAGCAAAAGAATTATGTGAAGGTTGCAGTTCAGGATTAGTTTGAATGGCAGAACAGTCTTGTGAGTAATGGCCTTCTCCTGCTCCTCTTTCCTTTATTCTTATATCTTTATGTTCCTTGCCTTGTGTGATGAAGCACAATTGTTTCAAACCTGTGTTCTGCTGAGTGAATTATGCAGTCAATGTAACTTTTGCCCTGTGGTAGTTACTTGTAGGCAATAAAATTTGCTGATTATCTTGTAATTTTCTAGCACTCTACAGCAAAGCAAGTTATTTTTACATATGTCTTCAAACTTACGCCTCTAATTTTTTTCCAGTAATGGGGTTGCTCAGAAGGTATAAATAAAGAAGATGGCACCTTCAAATAAAGCAACCCAGGGTGACATCTTTCAGACGGTTTGTGAAACTACTTCTTTCACTTCTTTTATGTCTTCTTTTTCTTTCAAATGTGGTTCTGCTACTGTTGGGGCCTGTGATCTAGATTTTGGTGGTGTGTTTTCGGGCCGATTGAGTGATCTGGGGCTTTTCAGACTCTGAGGATGGTCAATAAAGATTTTAGCAAAGTATGAAGCCTCAAGGCCAAGAAGCCTAGAGATGGGGCATAAGCCCATGATCAACTCCATTTCTCACCTATCTCATTGGCTAGAGTGACAAGGAAGATTGAAATTATCGAGGCAGGCGAGTGTTTACGTTGTCTACCAGCTTTTTACTTGCTGCTTCTGGAGGAAGGTGGCTGCATGTGATTCTCATTCTCTCTCTCTCTCCCCCCGCTTCCTCCTGGAGGAAGGTTCTTGTGTTCCTGTGTTTGTTGTTGAAGGATGGTGCTGGAGTCATGGGTCTTGGGCAAGGTTTAATCGACATGATTTGTGGATTGAAGTCTGTAGTTCATGTTATGATGTGTTTCTGTCACACTGTGGGGGGCGAGGGTGCTGGAGGAGGACCCAAATGCAGGACACAAACATGTTTTTGTAAGGTTAACTAAAATAGAGTTTATTACTCTTTAAAACCAGAACTGTGACAAAAGGATAGAACAGGGAAATCAAAAAGAGCAAGGAGGAAATGGGAATAGGCGTAATGTATGAGGGCTCAGGCTTGGGACTAGGCTGGGACTCAGGGTCTGAGGGGTTTGGACTTGGAGATCGGGGATCAGAGCTAGAACTCGCAACACAGACCTTGGACTTGGAGACTTGAATACTTGGAATACCACGGCCAGGACTTGGAGATGAGGAATACCATGGCCAGGACTTGAATACATGGAACGCCATGGCTGGGACTTGGAGACGAGAAACACTACAGCCAGGTCTTGGGACTTGGATCTTTTGGACTTGGAACACCAGAGCTAGGACTTGATACTCAAACACAGGACATGAAACACTGAGGTAGGACTCCGCCTTAGGACACCAGGCATGGAGCCGGGACTCTTTAACACCGGGGTCAGGACCCTTCTAGGGTACAGGGCCAGGATCCTTCTTTAGACAGGGCATGGATACGGAGACCACACAACAACAGTCCATTCGAGTAGCAGCAAATGGCCTGCCTACTGAACTGGATACACGATGACCCAAGTTTTTTCCAAGCTGCAGGAGCTCTTAACTCACACTGGCGGGTTAACCTTGCCCGGACCCACTCTGGCAAGGGAAGGCGAATTGCTGGCACTTGCAGCGGGAGGACTCTTGGCTTGCTCCAGCAAGAAACATAGTTGGCTCCGGCTAAATGACTTTGGCTTGTGGTAGCTACTGTGACTTCGCTAATGCTCCATAATGATCTCGCTCCAAACAGCTGAAGCCAGGGCTTAAAAACTGCCGGTTTGGTCGAGAGTAAATTACCTTAAACATCAAGCTCGAGGGACATGTGAAACAGGGAATTAAAGGGGAACAAGGAGTCAACGATCCAGATCATAACACAACCTAGATAACTTTAAGGGGAAACCGATCTGGACCGTGACAGCTTCTGGTTTCTGGTCGCTCCTTTTTTAGGTTGCTATTTTTTGGCAATTTTGATCGAAGTGGCCTACAGATAACGAATGACTCAATGCTGGATTTAAGTGAACTGAATGTGCCTGGACCCTTTGGATGCCATTTGTGGCATGGTGTTTTATATTTCACTTTTTCTTAACCATTTGTACACTTTGGTTCTTCTTTTTGCATTGGGGGGTGGTTTTGATGTTTTTGTTTGTATGGGTTTCATGGTTTTCTTAGTTTTGTGGCTGTCTGTGGGAAGATAAATCTCAGGGTTGTATACTGCATATATACATTGATGATAAATGTACTTTGAATTTTTGAATCCTAAAGGCATGCGTTTTGGAAAACCTAGCACTACCTTACTGGTATTCACATGCACCTTTGGTAGACTTATTGAACTTGACTAATGCAGATTCATTTCAATTAGACTATGGGCATCCATGGTCTCCATGGCAGCTGTAGGGTTATATGTGGGCTACCTTGGTTAAAGACACAGCAGCAAGAAATCAGAAGCACAATCAAATATAAACAACAACATAACATGCATTGGATGTAGCATTTCCACTGCCAGAATTTTCCAAAGAAGTGCAGCTTTATTCCTGGGTCTTCCATCTTTGTTACCAGTGTAAACTGTGACTATCAGTCCCTGCATCTGCCATTGATTAGGTGGCACCATGAAAAAAGATGACGGCTTATTTTATTGAACTTAAAGAACAGTCCTGAGAAGGTAATGCAGAGTGTTTTCCAAAATGAAAACGTATTGATAGAAACTATAATGGTGTAAAAATATGACAGTTACACATGCTAAGTAGTCAGCTTTGTTAATTGAAACAATCATTCAGAGAGGAATACAATGTAGCACAATAATGGCACTGACCAAGGATGAGCTCTGTCTCATAGTGTATAATGTGCACAGACAAAAGTTCAGGTTGAATGACCCGAAGTTTGAACACATACAAACTTAAAGAAGAAATATGGACCAAATGCAAGTCTTTCCTTGAGCTCTGATGAATTTCTTGTTTGGTCATGTTCTAATGAGATTCAGAGGCAATTTCAACGTACCTTGAGATACTAATCTAATTTGGCACAAGATTAGTAGAATCAAGTCAAATATCCAGATTTGGTCCATATAGGAAATTCTTGGGCAATAAGATTCGATGATGAGATTAATAAAGCTACTTGCAACATTTTTAGAACTGAGTAAGAAGTTGCATCAGATGTCTGCTGAGAAAATTTGAGTCAAGAGACGAAACAATTAGAATTGTTAAAGATGTAGTATAGCACTGAGCAAAGCTCTTACAACATGCCAGACGAAACAATTGCAACCCTATTATCATGTTAATTTACTTTGTATCTGTTTAATGAATGTGAAATTATTACAGCATGGAATATGCAAGGAATATGTGAATACAATTCATCACACAAGGCAGTTTTGACTTTATTGCTAAATAATTATGCATTTTTATTTTTTAAATTATGTATAAGGAAACAAAAAGCTTCTCACGTGAAATTTAAGACTTAATTGTCATATTATTTAAGAAAGTTCTATGAATGTATTTATATAACCAGTGCATGAGAGTCATTAAAGTGTCATCATCAATACACCTTTAGCACTGCTGATCATGATTGATTTTTCAACTGGAGAAACAGCCTGACATTTTTTGATACATGAACAGTTCATGTTATCAGAAAGTGGAACTATGGGTAACTTAATGTACCAGTTTGCCTCTGAATCCACTGATTTCATTTATTGCTTTCAATATTTTCTACCTCCGTTTTCAGCTCTACAATGACCAGATGTGCTGAGCCCCAGTGCATTTTGTCATGGGTAGGTTGTGATACATAACCTTCTCACACTTCCTCCAGATTTTGGAAACAGATAATGATCTATCCAGCTCACATGCCCCTGTTCCAAAAGCACAATAATTCCACTTCCTCAGTTTTATTTTTGTATTTGTTCAGGTAAAATAATTTTACTGATATTTAAGCTATCATTGGCTAGATCATTATGGAATCACTAGGCAGGAATAAGGAACTGAGACCTCTGGAGAACTGGAACAGAATGGAGGATATATGACTTTATATTCTGAGACCAATCTTCTTACTTCAGTTGACCAAACACGAGCCTCCCTTGTTGCAAAACACCTGCAGCGAAGAGTAAAACAAGGCATCTTTGGTGTTTTAGGACTGTTAGCTTTACTGTTATTAATGGAATTTGCTTTCAATACATTTGTTCGTACTCAGTATTACCACCCATTTTTTACTTCTTAAGACCTTAAAGAAGGAAGGGAGCACGAGACCTCTGAAAGCAAAATTTCATTCACCAGTAGATCTTTGGCAACAATGACCTTGGGTTTTCATAAACACCTGCAAGCTTACTTTCTTTTTCTTGTCTTTCTTCTTTACTACTTTATGTGTTCTACTCCACTGATGTTACATGGCAAAGCATGGAATGAGTGAAGCATATACCTTCCCTATATCTGCAACAATAAATAATTTACGGATGAAGGAAGAAAGGAACATAGAAATAGAAGTAAAACCATGCAGCTTATCTAAACCAAATAATGAAAATTGTGCAAAGTGACTGTTGTCTAAGGTTTGCTTTTACTAAAACAAAACCCAGTTTTATCAAAATTGCTGCATTATTATTACTCAGAAAAAAATAAGATTTTACAGACTAACTACATAATTAGCCATATGGGCAAACACATAATTTTGTTGAAAATTATAAATTAAGACATTCCACTAATTTTAAACATGTAGGAGTTATAATGGAAGAAAAGCAACATTGAAATGATGCTGTGTGCTCACTTCCAGAACAATTTTAAATGAACTGATATGGAATCCATTGGATCTTTAAGTTGAGAAAGGATTACTGGAGCACTAACAAACAACGTAATTGAAGTCAAACCCATTATTGTTGAAACTATTGCAGAGTAATATCAAACCTGAGGGTTTATTAATGAGTTGGATTTCCAGCTTTGGTTGTGTTCATGAAGCTACTTTGGGTTACATTTGACATTGCACTGGATGAGTTACTTTTTACATAATCAAAGACCCTTCCTTCCAAATTCATTCTCTCTTCTTCCCCCTCTTGTCAGGCAGAAGGTACAAAAGCTTAATAAAATGTACCACCAGCCTCAAGGACAGCTTCTATCCCACTGTTTTAAAACAATTGAACACCGCACAATAAGATGGAGTCTTGACCTCAGAATTTGGTATAACCCTGCACCTCTTTGTCTTCCTACACTGCATGTTCTCTGCAAATTTAACTTTTTATTCCATTATGGCTTAACCTTGCACTACCTCAACACACTGTTGTAATGAATTGATCTGTATGAATGATATGCAGGTTTTTTCCACTGTACCTTTGTACATAGGACAATGATAAACCAATTTACCAATCTGAATTGTTCACATGAGAAGAGCTTCTAATTAGAATTTCTAACTTTATGTGGTAGATTCAAATCAATGAAAATGAGAAATTGCTAGAAAATTGAATGGTATATTGACTTATATACTGGTTTCAATGGTGTATGCTACTTGGTTTAGTAGTGAAGTAAAAAATTAGTGATTCAAGATTTTCTATTAACATGATGATAAGTGATCCTGATAACCCTGTTGCATGCAATAGACTTTGTCAGCAGATGTTTGATATCCTTATTACTTTGCTCTGAGGGAGCAGCTCATATTATGATCAGATGACCATTGAGCAGAATGATCTGAAATCATCAATAGTTGTGGGAACTCATTAGCTTTGACACAGCATATATTTAAGCAGACTGGATTTCACCTAGAGTTAGTAAATAAAATAAATATTGTGAACTGGCAACAAGTTTTTTTTAATAAATGAATTCATATATAGTAATTTGGGTGCAGAGGTAGGCCTGAGATAGGCCTCAGTAACAAAAAAGAGGCAGAAGGATGTGACATAAATAATAACAGATGTTCTATAAAAATTCTGGCTAAGGAAGGTCCTAGCTACTTTTCTGAGGGGTTTAATAAATCTGATTCTCAGCTATTTACAGCTTATGATCGACAATGGAATAATCTTTTCTGCATGAATATATTGTCAACTTTTCATGTGCCCAGTGCCATCTGTCTATGATTGTACTACAGTTCTGAAAAAATATAAAATAGTTGACATTTCAGCACATTTACTACAATAAAATGTGTTTAACCAGAGACTGCCCTGCTTACTTCAAATACACATGTGAAAATGTTCAGATGTCTTATTTACAGGTGGTCTATTCTTTTTCTGCTCACCATCACCTCTGAATGGTGAAGTATTACTGGGGAGACATTCAGGTAAAGGTAACAGCTGCTGACTAAACTAATAAATATATATTAAAGGTTTCATGAACTGTGCTCTCCTTAATTGCTGTTCCTGATTCTAGGTCTTGAAATTAATATCAACCACAAAATGAAACTGATCTTTTTTCTGAGTAATTCCAACTTTGGAATTGCATTGTGCGACATTTCAAGCCCACACAGTCAGCAAGCCTTGCATTAACTCTGCCGAAACCAATTTTGGTATCAGCACTATGTAGTAAATATTAATTAACATTTCAAGTATGAAGGTATGAGGTAGGATGTGTTGCCTGCTGATCAGAAATATGTCCTGTAAATTAAGAATTGAGTTGCTAATAAAATATAACTTAATAGTTTGTCTTTACAAAGCTGTATTTTATTTTTGCATTTATATGATAATAATTATTATTGATTCAAACTTTTTAAATGTAATAATCTTGAAATTTAAAAATAGTATTGTCATCCACAGAGATAACAATATATGTATCTTCCAACAGCATTTGATTCTCAAGCAGGTCAGTCAGTGTAGTGCAGAGAGTGTTTTAATCTGGGGTGATGCTGAGCTATACATAAGACATTAAACCAAAAAGCTATTTGTTTTCTCAGAAGGAGACGAGAGATCCCAAGTTGCAATTTCTTTTGTTCTAATTGTTCTCTCTTGTAAAAATAGTGCATAATTTATGTTGAATTTATGTTTCTCTTATGAATGTTCTTTATATAATGTTATGTGGTTGTAATGCTATGCATATAAACAGTAAACTTGGGTCTGGCTTTGAAGACGACCATTAACTCTGATATTCAGTCAGATGGCTCTTTCATTTAACATGACTACACTAATGAAGACACCTCAAACCGAAGAAAAATCACAATGGCTGTTGGAAATATGATATAAAAACATAATTACATGTTAATTAATTCAGGAAGTAACTGAACCCCTTAGGCCTGCTCCACCATTTAGTGGGATTATGGCTAAAACATCCTCTGAGGAAGAGAGTCTCTGAGAAATACAAAAAACTCCTTTCTCCTCTGTATTAAATGGATGACCAAAATTTCAAGAGCAAATCCCAGTTTCAGGTTTTCCCCACAAAAGAAACATCCTACTGGTCAAGTTCCTTGGGATAATAAATGTATCATTCAAGTCTGGTGGTCCAATTGAATCAGGAGCTGGAGAAGAGGCAACACACGGGTCCTTGAGTGAGAAAAGAAAGAGGTGTTTGTGGGCTTTTGGCATTTTCCGGCAGCCCAATCAAATAACAACTAATTAGCAAGGCCAAATAAAAATAAAGCAGGGACAAGCAGAGAAGTTATTATGTGAATGGACCAGTATTAGAGTGGGTAGGCTGAGGTGAGGTATGTGCCTGGTAAGTTTCTTCCTCTTCATTCTTCATTCTTTGTTAGTAGATAGGCAGAGCAGTGAAGATGGCTCCAGCCACTTCCAGCCTCCCAGATAACAACATTTGCGACAGGTGCACCAAGCTGCAGCTCGATGATCTTTAGCTCATACAGGAAACTGCAGAGGTGATCGGTAGGACCTACAGACAGGTGGTGATCCCTAAACTGCAGAAGGCACATACCCGGGTGACTGTCAGGGGAGGAAAAGGATATGGGCAGACAGTGCAGAGTACTCCTCTGGTTGTAACCTTAAATAATAATTACATCCTTTGGATAATTTTGGGGGTAATGTCCTACCAGGAGGGGGTTACCGTGACTGAGTATTTGGCACTATGGATTAGAAAGGAAGGGATGAGAATAGGGCTGCAGTAGTGATAGGGGATTCCATAGATAGAGTGATAGACACAATGTTATGTGGACGTGATATAGACACACAGATGGTATACAGCCTCCCAGGTGCCAGGATCAGGAGCATCTCAGATCAGCACCACAGCATTCTAAAGGGGAAGAGTGAGCAGACAGAACTCCTGGTACAAAGTGGCACCAATAAATAGGTAGGAAAAGTGAGGAGGTCCTGAGGAGAGAGTTTAGGGAGCTAGGTAGAAAGCTCAAAATCAGGACCTCGAAGGTAGAGAAGTACAGCACAGAAACAGGCCTTCGGCCCAACTAATCCATGCCAAAACCATTTTAACTACCTACTCCCATTGGCTTGCAGCAGGACCATAGCTCTCCGTATCCTTATTATCCATGTATCTATCTAAACTTCTCTTAAATGTTGAATTCGAGCTCACATGCACCATTTGTGCTGGCAGCTCTTCACACACTCACAACCCTCTGAGTGAAGCAGTTTCCCCTCATGTTCCCCTTAAACTTTTCACCTTTCACCCTTAAGCCATGGCCTCTAGTTGTTGTCCCACCTAACCTTAGTGGCAAAAGCCTGCTTGCATTTCCCCTATCTATACCCCTTACAATTTTGTATACTTCCATCAAATCTCCTGTCAGTCTTCTACGTTCTAAAGAATATAGTCCTAACCTATTTAATATTTCTTGAAAACTGAAGTACTCCAGATCTATTAACATCTTTGTAAATTTTTCTGTACTCTTTCAACCTTGTTTACATCTTTCCTATAGGTAGGTGACCAAAATTGAACACAATACTCTAAATTAGGCCTCACCAATATCTTATACAACTTCAATATAACCTCTCATCTTCTGTCCTCAATACATTAATTTATGAAGGCCAATATGCCAAAAAGTTTCTTGTGATGTCATTTTCAATGAATTATGGACCTGTATTTCCAGATAATTTTGTTCTTCCACATTCCTGAGTGCCCTATCGTTCACTGTGTAAGACCTACCCTGGTTGGTCCTACCAACGTGCAAAGCCTCACACATGTCTGCATTAAATTCCATCTGCCACATTTTAGCCCATTTTTACAGCTGCTGCAGATCCCACTACAAGCCATGATAGCCTTCTTCACTGTCGTAATCTCTGGTTTGCTGCCTGTGCCACATGCAGGTGAGGATAAGAATAGGATGATTTGGCAGATGAATGTGCAGCTGAGGAATTGGTGCAGGGACAGAGTTTCAGATTTCTGGATCACTGGGATTTCTTCTGCAGAAGATATGATTTGCACAGATGTGACAAGTTATAAATGAACCCAAGGGGGACCACTATCGATGTGGACAAGGTTTGCTCGAACTTTTGGAGAGATTTTAAGTTAATTTGGTAGAGGGATGGGAAACTGAGTGATATGGCAGTTGGTATACAAGCAGAGGCAGAGCATAGTTAGTCTGTCAGGAAGGACAAGCAGATGATAGGGGAAAACCGCAATAACTGCAGCAAGTTGAACTATTACAGGGAAACAAAATCAAAAAGGGTAGTGAATACAGAACTAAAGGTATTTTATTTGAATGCACAAGGTATCAAGAATAAGGTGACTGGTCTTATAGTACAGTTAAAAATTGACAGGTATGATGTTGTGGACATCACTGAGTTGTGGCTGAAAGACGATTATGGTTGAGAGTTTAACATCTAAGGGTAGCCATTGTATCAAAAGGAAAAGCAGGTAGGCAGAGGGATGGCATGCTGGTAAAAGATGAAATCAATTCCTTAGAAAGAGGTGACATATCATTGGAAGATGTTGAATTGTTGTGGGTAAAGTTAAGGAAATGCAAGTGTAAGGAGACCCTTATGGGAGTTATATACAGGTCTCCAAACAATAGTCAAGATGTGGCTACAAATTACAATAGGAGATCGAAAAAGTATGTCAAAATGACAATGCTCCGAAAGTCATTGAGGTTTTCAATATGCAGGTTGAGTAGAAAACTCAGATACCTGCTGATTTTGGATACCAAGTGAGAGAATTTGTAGAATGCCTATGGGATGGCTTTTTAGTGCAGTTTGTGATTGAGCCCACTAGGAGATCAGCTATTGTGGATTGGATGGTGTGTACTGAACTGGATTTGATTAGGGAGCTCAAAGTAAAGGAACTTAAAGGCAGTGATCATAATATGATAGAAATCTCCTTGCAATTTGAGAGGGAGAAGCTAAAGACAAATTACAGTGGAGTAAAGTGAATTAGAAAGGCACAAGAGAGCAAATGACCAAATTTGATTGGAAGTGGACACTAGTAGGGATGATGGCAGAGCAGCACTGGATGGAATTTCTGGGAGCAATTCAGAAGTGCAGAAGAGGTACATCCTAAAGAAGAAATATTTTGAAGGCAGGATGACATAACTTTGGCTGACAAGGGAAGTCAAAGCCAACATAAAAGTAAAAGATAGCAAAAGTTAATGGGAAGTTAGTGGGTTGGGAAGCTTTTAAAAACTAACAGAAGGAAACTAAAAAGCCATAAGAAGAGAAAAGATGAAATATGAAAGTAAGCCAGACAACAATATCAAAGAGGATACCAAAAGATCTTTTTCAGGTATATAAAGAGTGAAAGAGAGGTGAGAATAGAAATAAGACCATTAGAAAACAATGCCGGAGAGGTAGTAATGGAGACACAAAGAAACGTCAGATGAACTGTATGAGTATTTTGCTTCATTCTTCACTGCGGAACACAGTAGCAGTATGCCAGATGTTCGAGAGTGTCTGTAAGCAGAAGTGAGTGTATGAGACTATAAGATACAGGAGTAGAATTAGGCCATTTGGCCCATCAAGTCTGCTCCACTTGAATCATGGCTAATTCATTTCCCTCTGCCTTCTCCCTGTAACCTTTTATGACCTGACCTATTGAGAATCTATTAACCTCAACCTCAAATACACCAATGAACTGACCACCACAGCCACCTTTGGCAATGAATTCCACATTCGCCACCCTCTGGCTAAAGCAATTCCTCCTCATCTCCATTCTATTATGGATGTCCCTCTATTCTGAAATTGTGCCCATTGTTCCTAGACTACCCTACCATAGGACATATTCTCTCCACATCCAGTCTATGTAGGCCTTCCAACATGTGCTCCTAGCCTGTAGAGCTACACTCATAAGGAAATCAGAATATTCCAGGTACTATCTCTGAACAGCTTCCAATGATTCACTTCCTTTCTTGAGGGGGCATTCCTACACTCATTAATCCAGATATGTTCTCAATTATCTTAAAATAACTGAAACATAATTTCTATACTTATGTATGCAAATCAATGAGCAAAAAACGATTTTCTTTAGCTTTCCTAATAACGTGCTGAACTTGCAATTTAACTTTGTGCAAATCATTCTCTGGCATTCCAATATTCCTCTGTAGCTAAAAGCTCTGTAACATCTCACCGTTTTGTTCAGTATCATCATATTTTTGAAAAATTAATGAACAAAATCTCACTATGCCTTTTTTGCACTATTTACTTTTTGTTTGTTATTGTAGCTTGTAGTATTTTTTTAATATCTTGTACTGTACTTCTGCCATAAAATAACAAATATCACTTTGGTCCCCAGCTCTCACCTGCGGCTCCAAGTAACAGTTTACATGTGACAACGGCCACACCCTGGTACACCGCTTCGACAGTCGGGCTAAACCAGGCGAGGGTGACTGGGGGCCCCAGTAAGATAGGGATGCGCCTTACTCGGCAGTCTGGGTGGATGAAATCAAACACGAGATCCAATGGACAAGGAGGTGGTGCTGCAACGCTCCATGGAGAGTGAAAGGCACGACAAGGTACAGAAGGCGTCATGGCTATCCACTTGCAGCCAAGGAAGTCTCCAGACACAATGATTTTTCTTGCCATTGGACCAAGTTGTTTCAGGCGGAGAGAGTGGAGCCGCCCCAGTGCAATGGCTTTTTCACAATAAATCTTCTCCTGCACAGGTTTCACTGTCTGCAGCTCTATTCCAACGTCATAGTCAGAAATGACCGACAAACAACACATCATGATAAGACACTGGCATAGCTGATTTATAGTTGGCATATTTTAGTACTCAAAGTATTATCCCTCACAACTAATCCTGGGCATCTGGCTCTCTGTCTTCAGAAGCTTTTAGACTATCTGTGTCACGAGATACTCCCAACTGCACCAGATTCGAGGATTTAGGTTCTCTAACTCTCCAGAGTTTAAAGATTCAGGACAGTACCTCGAATTGGCAATCAGGTCTTGTGCACCAAGACTTAAGCATTTAAAGAGCATCTAAACTGAGGTTTGGTGCTTAAGCATAAGCCCTACTAGTGATATCACCTAACATTTGCTTTGAGCTCAGTTCTTCATCTAGTTCAATACTGTGTCTCAATTGTTGCTTCAGATACTCTAGCATTTGGGTCTAAGCCATTCTTGTCAAGGATTCTCGTCACAATCCAATTGAGTCAATATGGATCCAGAAGTGTATCAGAGTCTCTCTCGGCCACTGTGGCTAGTCACAGTGAAAGGATGTTCAGACAGAACCTGGAGGTACATGACCCCCAGCTGCTCTATACCAGCTTTTGCGAGGGTAAGGCTGTCAGTCGCTGTGTGAGCCAGTACATTGTTTGACCCTGGAGAGACTCAGTGGAGACTTGGGTTCTTGCCATGGCTTCCTCATTTAATGCTCTTTCATGCTCAAACTCCAGCCATCCCGTTTCCCTGTGGAGAGTGAAAAAGTGGGCTTCATGATCACTGTCCTGACCAGAAGAGCGACTGCACATTGAGAATGAAGGTCAGAGTTTTGTGGAAATTCGGAAGAGTTCATGGCTACCATGAGATATTTTATCATCCCGTCAGCGCAAGCAGAGCCTCAGACATTCTGATGAAGCTATATCAGGGAAGTCAGTCAGCAGCCACCTACTACTGAGTTCCAAGCTTCGGCACCAGAGAGTGCTTGGAATGGGAAAGCCTTGGCAACTCTGTACCACCACACATTCCAGGACGAACAAATGGAGAGAGCCAACAGGGGACTTAGAGGTCCTCGTTGACCAGTCCATCTGCCTTGATAACTGTCTGGTAGAGCATTTCGAGGCCTAGCCCAAACCCGGCCTCAATCCATTGTGGTTCCACAGCACCCCCACCCCCCACCTCCTCCTCCCCGCCCCTGATCTCCGATCATTACCAGCCTTTCTCCTACTCAGGACTCTATTGAGCCCATGCAGATCAGTTAAACAACGCTCTCCACTGATAAGAGGCCTAGTGCCAAAATCAGGGCTGCTTCTATTACTGTGGGGAAGCAGGTCACTGACGGGCTGAATTTACAAAGCAGCAGCCCCCTGGAGAACTGCTAAGATCATCCCATGTTGGGAGGACTGTGACAGTAGCAGCCAATACTCACAGTCCCATGGATATGGTTTCATGCTGAAGGCAGAGTTCACCAGGGCTAAGAATTTGAGGCAGGTGAAGGCTTTTTGTGGACTCTGGGGCAGAAGGTAATTTACTGGATTTATGAACCACCCATCATTTTGACACACTGTTGCAAGGCTTGAGACTGTCCATGCCTGCAACTGTCTTGGTCAGCTGCCCGTTAGGTTCCGGGCAGATCCAGCAACAGACTGTGGTTTTGCAAATAAGGGTAGGCGATCATGTGGCCAACATTAGCTTCAATGTTATTGACTCTCCACTCATACCCCTGATCCTTGGGTATCCTTGGCTGTATCAGCATAACCCATCTGCGGACTGGAGGGAGGGAGAATCACTGTAAGAGGGTTTGTTTGTGATGTGGTGTTCTGACACCCACACTCTCCTGAGACAAATAACCAATAAGGGAATGATTTTCAGTGCGAGGTAACCTGGGGCCTTCTGGAGACCTAGTACTGCCCTCAAGGAAGGACAAGCTGTTTCCAGCCAACGGGACTGTGAAAGTCCTGATGTTGTTTAGTTGGGATTGCATGGGAATAACAGAGAGGAATCTCTAGTTCAGGAGATGCCCGAGCAACTTGGAAAACCTGTAGCTAAGCCTAAGGAATCCAGCTGCCAGGTCTCAAGGAAAGGAAAGGCTCCTATATGCTGAAGCCTGTTCCCAGGGGTGGGGTGGTGTGTGGGGGCAAGGACCATCTGCAACACCTCACTGCCATTGCCTGAGGAGACTGACAGGAATTTGGATTCTGATTTGGTCACTGTTTCTACAAGTGAGCTTTGTGAGCCTAAGGAGGGGACTCTGAGGTCTGTCAAATCACCCCTGCCACCTAAGAAGCCCCAGGAGTTGTCTAGAAACTAGACACTAGACATTAGAATACTACAGCACAGTACAGACCCTTCAGCCCTCAAAGTTGTGCTGATCCATATATTCCTAAAAAAAAGTACTAAATCCACACATAACCCTCATAACCCTCTGTTTTTCTTTCATCCATGTGCCTGTTCAAAAGGCCCTTAAACACCCCTAATGTTTTAGCCTCCACCACCATCCCGGGCAAGTCATTCCAGGCACCCACAACCCTCTATGTAAAAAACTTACCCCTGATGTCTCCTCTAAACTTCCCTCTCTTAACTTTGTACATATGCCCTCTGGTGTTTGCAATTCATGCCCCGGGAAACAGGTGCTGGTTATCCACCCTATCTATGCCTCTCATAATCTTGTAGACCTCTAACAAGTCCCCTCTCATTCTTCTATGCTCCAAAGAGAAAAATCCCAATCCTGGCAAATCTCCTCTGCACCCTCTCCATAGCTTCCACAGCCTTCCTATAATTATGTGATCAGAACTGAACACAATACTCTAAGTGTGGTCTCACCAGAGATTTGTAGAGTTACAACATGACCTCTCTACTCTTGAACTCAATCCCCCTGTTAATGAAGCCTAGCATCCCAAAGGCCTTCTTAGCTATCCTATCAACCTGTGCAGCGACCTTGAGGGAGGCATGGACTTGAACCCCAAGGTCCCTCTGTTCATCCACACTCATAAGTAACTGACCATTAACCCTATACTCAGCCTTCTGGTTTGTCCTTCCAAAATGCATCACCTCACAATTATCTGGATTGAACTTCATCTGCCACTTTTCTGCCCAACTCTGCAGCCTGTCTATATCCTCTTGCAGCCTTCAACAATCTACACTCCATCCACAACACCTCCAAACTTCGTGTCATCCGCAAACTTACTCACCCATCCTTCCGCCTCTTCATTTAGGTCATTTATAGAAATCACAAATAGCAGGGGCCCCAGGACAGATCCTTGTGGCATTCCACTAGTCAGCGACCTCCAGCAGAATATTTTCCTTCCACTACTACCCTGTGCTTTCTTCCTGTAAGCCAATTTTTTATCCAAACAGCCAAGGTTCCACTGATCCCATGCCTCATGGCTTTCTGGATGATTCTCTCATGGGGGACCTTGTCAAATGCCTTGCTAAAATCCATGTAGACCACATTTACCACCCTACCCTCATCAATTTCTTTTGTTATCTCTTCAAAAAGCTCAATTAGGCTCGTGCGACACGACTTCCCTTCACACAGCCATGTTGACTATCCTTAAGTAGAATGTACTTCTCCAAATGCTTGTAGATCCTATCCTTAAGAATCCTTTCCAATAGTTTGTAAACCACTGATGTAAGACTCACCGGTCTATAGTTCCCAGGATTCTCCCTATTACCTTTTTTAAACAAGGGAACTACATTTGCCATTCTCCAATCCTCCGGCACCTCCCCGGCAGTCAAAGATGATTCAAAGATCATAGCTACTGCTCCAGCGATCTCTTCTCTCACTTGCCACAGCAACCTGGGGTATATCATGTCTGGCCATGGGGACTTATTAATCTTGTTGTTTTTAAGAAGATCCAATACTTCTTTTTCCTTAATCTCCACATTATCCAGCACATAGATCTGTTCTACTTTGAACTCACCCTGATCAAGATCCTTTTCACTTGTGAATACTGAAGCAAAATATTCATTTAGGACCTCCCCAACCTTCTCCACCTCCAGGCACATGTTGCCTTCTTTATCCTTTAGCCCCCCCCCCCCACCTTCTTTCTTGTCATCCTTCTGTTCTTCACATACACATAGAACGCATTAGGGTTCTCCTTAATCCTACATGCCAATGCTGTCTCATGCCCCCTTCTAGCTCTCCTAAGTCCTTTCTTAAGCTCCTTCCTGGCTACCCAATATTTCTCATGAGCCCCTCCTGCTTCCTGCTTCTTATATCTAACATATGCTTCCTTCTTCCTCTTGGTGAATTGCCTCATGTGTTTCATCAGCCACGGATCCTTTTCCCTACCATTTTTTCCTTGTCTCAGTGGGACAAACCTATCCTGAACTCAGCACAAGTGGTCCCTAAACTTACTCCATATTACTTCTGTGCTTTCACCTTTGAACATCTGTTTCCAATTTACTCTCACTAGTTCCTGCCTCATCCCTTCATAGTTTGCCGTTCCCCAGTTAAGCACTTTCCCATTTGTCTGTTTTTATCCTTTTCCATAGCTATGCTGAAGCTAAGGGAGTTGTGGTCACTCTCACCAAAATGCTCCCCCACGAAGAGGGCTGCCACCTGACCAGGTTCATTACCCAGAACTAAATCCAGTATGGCCTCTCCTCTTGTTGGCCGGTGCACATACTGTGTCAGGAATCTTTCTTGAACACACCCTGTATTTCCTACACTATTCTAAAATCTGCCTGCTTATCTGCTCCTCGGTGTCCCACGGGCTATTTGGGGGTCTGTAGACTACTCCCAGCCAGTGATTGATCCCTTCCTATTTCTGAATAGGACTCACCAACTCAGTGGGCTCTCCCTCTGCAGTGTCCTCCCTTTCTATAGCTGTGATACTGTCCCTGACCGGTATTGCTACTTCCCCCCTCCTCTTTTCTACCTCCTATCTTATTCCTTTTAAAACACCTAAACCCCAGTACCTGCATCAGCCAAATCTGCCCTTCCTCCAGCCAAGTTTCAGTAACGGCCACAACATCATAGTTCCACATACTGATCCATGCTCTAAGTTCATCCCCTTTATTCCTAATACTCCTACCATTGAAATAGACATACTTCAACCCCTCTAACTGGCTACATTTATGTTTTGTCCCCTGCCTGTCCTCTCTCACCAACTCAGATCACATAGCATCATGCTACCCTAATCTACCCTAATCTCTGCACTCACATTCTGATTCCCACCCCCCTGCCAAACTAGTTTAAACCCTCCCCAACTGCTCTAGCAAACCTGCCCACCAGGATATTGGTCCCTTTCCAGTTCAGGTGCAGCCTGTCCTTTTTGTACAGGTCAGACCTTCCCCAGAAGAGATCCCAATGATCCAGAACTCTCAACCCCTGCCCTCTGCACCAACACTTCAGCCACACATTCATCTGCCATAACTTCCTGTTCCTACCCTCCCGGTATTGTGGCACAGGCAACAATCCCAAGATTACCACCCTTGAGGTCCTGCTTTTTAATTTCTTTCCTCCTTATATTCCTTCTTCAGGACCTCCTCCCTACTCCTGTCTATGTCATTGGTCCCCACGTGGACATCTGGCTCCTCACACTCTCTCCTGAGAACTCAATCCAAGATGGAGCTCAATCCACCAGGGAGGCAACAGGCCATCCGACTCGATCTCTCCCAAAGAACCTCTTATCTGTCCCCCTAACTGCTGAATCCCCTATCACTAATGCTTTCCTCTTTTCCCTCCCTCCTTTCTGAGCTGAGGGTCCAGTCTCAGTGCCAGAAATGCAACCACTACAACTTGTCCCTGGTAGGTCGTCTCCACCAACAGTATCCAAAACGGTATACTTATTGTTGATGGCAACGGCCACAGGGGTGCTCTGCTCTTTCTGTCTATTCCCCTTCCCTCTCCTGACAGTCACCCAGTTACCTGTCTCCTGAATTTTAGGGGTGACTGTCTCCCTGAAACTCTGATCTATTACTGCCTCTGCCTCCCAAATGATCTGAAGTTCATCCAGCTCCACCTCCAGGTCCCTAACTGGGTTTGACAGGAGCTGCAGCTGGATGCACCTTTTGCAGGTGTAGTCATCAGAGACAATTGTGCTGTCCCTGACTTCCCACATCCTACAATCGGAGTACAGGACTGCTCTATCTATTGCCTCCATTACCAACTCCTAAGTTAATTAAAGAAACTTACCCGGCCTTACCTCACTGGGAGCAAGCACGTCCTCCGCCTCTTCTCGCCGAAGCCTCTCGAGCCAAAGCCTCAGAGCTCCACTCCTTCACTAGTGCACTCACTCACTGTCCTTGAAGGGAGGTCTGGAGGAGATAGCAACACCCAAACTGGTAAAAATCCCTTCCGTCTACAAGAACTTGGAGGATGTTTTCAGCAATGGAAAAACCTCGTCTCTTCTATTGCACCCACCCAATGACTGTTCTATAGATTGCTGCCCATTACTTGTTCCCCACAACATCGATTGTACACACTCTCTGCCCCAGAAAGAAGAGCAATGGATGAGTATATAAAGGAGGCTCTTGCCATGGGTTTCATTTGGTCCTCCACCTCACCAGCTGCTGCAGGCTTCTTCTTCAAACAAAAGAAAAATGGGAGCCTGCGGCCATGCGTTGATTATAGTGGATTAAACTGCATAGCAGCCAAGAATCATTACCCCATTCCACTCATGAGTGTGGCCTTCGAGATTCTCCAAGGAACAAGAGTATATGCCTGCTGAATGCATACAATCTAGTCCGTATAAAGGAGAACGATGACTGGAAAACTACATTCAATACACTGACGGGGCACTATGAGCACCTGGTTACACCCTTTGACCTTGTGAATGCCAAGGCTCCAACAGATTTTTAGGCATTTATAAATGACATGCTCCAGGAAACTCTCCATAAGTATGCATTCATATACTTAGATGATATCCTAATCTTCTTAAAATCTAGGGAGGAGCACATTGCCAAAATCAGGGACATTGTGAAGAGGCTCCGAGACCATGGACTTTATGTCACATTGAAGAAGACTGAGTTTCATTTTTTTTGGTATCATCATCTCTAATGGGAATCTCAAGATGGACCCTACCAAGACCCAGGCAGTCAGAAACTGGCAATAACCATCCAGTGTTAAACAAGTCCAGTGATTGTTGGGGTTTGCAAATTTCTACTGGAAGTTCATGTGGTACTTTACATCAGTGACAGCTCCATTGATAGTGCTAAGACATCCACAGGCCCCTTTGTCTGGACTACTGAAGCGGAGGCTGCTTAAACAGTGGTTCACATCAGCCCCCATCTCGGATTCTCCTAACCCAGACCTTCCTTTCATCATGAAGGTGGATGCTTCAGACATTGGAATGGGGGCCATGTTGTCTCAATGATATTCTTTGATTGGTAACTGCACCTGTATGCATTCATTCTTCTTCAGGACAGCTATCCTGGGCAGAAAGAAACCATGACATCGGGAATTTGGAACTTCTTGTGGTTGTTAGCTTTGGAGGAATAGCATCACTGGCTAGAGGGGGGCTAAGAACCCTTTTATCCTTTAGACTGACCACAAGAACCTAAGCTTATATTCAGGATGCCAGGAAGCTGAAATTCAGGCAAGCCAGGTGATTTTTGTTCTTTAACTCTTTTAACTTCATCCTGACCTATCAACCAGAGTCAAAGAACCAGAAGCTAGATGCCTTGTCTTATCAACTTGATGAACATGAGCAAGAGGAGCAGCCTACCACCATTTTGTCCCAAGCCAAGGTGGTAGCACCAATTCATTGGGAATCAACGCTCTTGTTTTCAAGTTCTAAATGCAAGGGGAGATGTCTAAGCCCTCCAGATCAGCAGTTCATCCCAAGTTCTGTCCGGTCCCAGTTTAGACATCAAGAATAACCATTCACCTAGCGTTTGGCAGGACGTTCAAGTTTATCAAGAGAATGTATAGGTGGCCCAGAATGATGAAAGAGGTTCACGTGTGTGGTGTGTGTCCAGAACAGAGTTTTCTAACTGACTTCAAGGTCTCCTCCACCCCCTGCCTGTTCCAGAAGCACCTTGGGCGCATGTCTCCATGGATTTGTCACAGGTTTGTCACCATCCAAGGGAAAGGCTGTCATCATGGTAAGTGTTGGCCAGTTTTCAAAAGCCTGCAAATTCATTGCCTTGGAGAAGCTATTGTCTGTGGTAGAGATGGCTGAAATTGTCCTGGTCCAGGTCTTCAGGATCCATGGATTCCCAGTGGACATTGTCTCAGGTCATGGTCCACAATTCATATTACATTTGTGTAAACTGATAGGGGCAATAACAAGTCGTTCTTCTGGGGCAGACAGTGAATCCAATACCATCACAAACCACACTCTTGTCCTTTTAATAACTAAAACTATCAGTGTTATTTTCAACCATTTCTGATCATCTCTGGTCATGGAGATTTAAAAATATTTGAAATATGGCTACAGTATATAATTAAAATGATATAAGAATAATACATATTTAAAAGCACATTATGCCATGCAAATGACGTGCAAACTGTAATAATGAATTAAGATAATCATTACCTGTTTCTTCCACTCTTGTTAGGTTAAAGTCATGGACTCAAATGTTGAATGTATCAACCCTCTCACTCAACATGACTGAACATAAACACCAGTACTTGATGCTTATCTTGTTTCTGACCTTTGGCCTGTTGTGAACTTTCACACTACAATGTACAAACATGGATATCAGGACCAAGAGGCATTGAGAAACAGTGAGAGCCCACCATTTTATCAAGAACATCATCCAGGCTAATGTTTATCTATTTCCACTAGATTGATGAAATTTCCAAATATAATTAGATCATATGTGAACCCTAAACTTTTGCTCTATCTTTGACATATACATTATCATCCAACTTTTAAAAATCTTTTTATTTTTTTCTATAATTGCAGATTAACATATACGGTAAATTCAATTTGTAGCAAATGGTAGGCTGAACTGAAATGTACAAATCCCCATCAAATGCTGTTCATGTTGTTTCATTGTTAGGAAGCAAATAAGTATTCAAAATTATTTGTTTTGATTGCCAAGTAAAGAATGGCACACTCGATGGGGCATCAGGATAATATCCAAGAATTTTAGTTGTATCAGTTTAATTCAGACCAGAAGCTCACTTTTTGATTTTCTGTGTAGAGTAATACAACAACACCTTTAGCCCAACTGGCCCATGTTGACCACAGTACCCTTCCTGCTCGTCCCAGTTGCCCATGTTCAACCCATAGCTCTCCCAGCTTCTTCGCTACATGTTACTACCTAAATGCTTCTTAAATATTGCAATTGTTCCTGTCTTGATCACTTCCTCTGGCAGCTTATTCCAAATACTTTTTACTCTCCGTGAAAATAAGTTACATTTCAGGACTCTTTTAAATGTGCTGTTGTATCTGTGTCCTCTAGTTATGGACTCCCCAACCCCGAGGAAAAGAAACCAATAACAGTCTACCATGTTCATGACCCTTATGATTTTATGAAGCATCTATGAGGTCACCCCTCACCCTCCTGCCCTCTTGAGAATAAAGATTCACTATGGCCAACTTCTCCCCCAGGCCCTCTAGCCCAGCAGCATCCTTCATATGCTGAATCTAAAACTTTTAACATACAAGGCTGAAGAGCATGTCATGTGCTCAACAAAGTGAAGCCTACAGTGTCTTGAACTAAAACTTGCATTTTAAAAACTATTCTTCATAATCACAGTCAAATAAATTGTTTTTCAGTATAAGAAACTATAGCCAAAGATAGCACAAAATCCCACAAGCAGAAATAGAAAATCATGTGAGAAGATGAAAGAGTAGGCCAAACAACCTCACAAGTCATTCAATCCTGAAGTCTATCCAGTGAATCTGAGATGAGATATATAGGAGTGATGATATCCTGACATGTCCTAGCAAGCATATCCAAACAAACAAAGTAGGAAGTATACCTTCCTTAAATATAAAGGCACACCAGAAGCTTTGTGTAATTGAAGCAGGAAACTCCAGCCATCTTGTAATAAAGTGCAACATAAAATTTGCTTTCCGAATTGCTTCTAATCCCCACACATTTACATTTTGCTTTTCACAAACTAATATGCCAAGATCCTGAAATACACTAACATGTACTCATTTCTTGACATTTAAAAACATAATGAATGTTCATCTTTCCAAAGTTAATGAGTTAAAACTTTCCCGCATTATACATCTCATCTACTCACTTAACCTCTACACAAACCTTTGAAGATTCTTTTTATCTTTCTCCCAGTTCAAATTACCATCTAACTTTAAACTATTGGTAAACTGACATAGAAGATACTATGATTTTTCTTCTGTCACTGTGAACAGCTGAGATTCCTACTGATGTCTTTGACTAACAACTGATATAGGTTAGCCAACCTGTGAAATATTATCATATTTGTTCTGATTCTTATCCTCCAACTGATGCTCTATTTTAGGCATTATCCTGTCTCAACACTAATCACTTGCCCATTAGTCTTCTACTCAGTACTTCTTATCTAAATTGGGCATCCTTAAAATAAGCTTCACCAGATTTTTTGCTGTCCAAGTTCATTCATAAGATGTCAACCTTATCCATCTATTCCTGAACTCAGACTTTGTGTTAGTGTGTTTGGAGTCAAAGAATGGCAGCGTTGAGCCCTGAGGGACACCAGTGAACCAGCTGTGTTATTTTGATGATCCTGTAGTTTCATAGCTGTTACTACTTTAATTTCATATTTATTTAATTACACAAATTTAAATTTTCCAGCTGTTGCGGTGGGATTTAAATGCATGTCACACATCTAGGCTACTGAATGCTATTCCAGCAACTCAACTACAATGCTCCAAATCCCAGAAAATCAAACAGCCAGAAAACATGTTTACATGTTTACATAATGCTCAATGCAGGATAAATATTGGGCAGGTAACATCATGCAGCCCTATATTACTTTTATATTGATGAGCAAAGATAAGTAAAATAACCCATGATCAATATAATGTCACCAAATTAATTCCCTTTTTTAGTCTAGATTCCATAGTGTATATTGTTATAGTGGAACAATTGTCTCTAAATCAGAAGAACATGGGTTCAGGTCCCAGTCCAGGATGTCAATAGACAATAGACAATAGGTGCAGAAGTAGACCATTTGGCCCTTCGAGCCTGCACCGCCATTTTGAGATCATGGCTGAGTAAACTACTATCAATACCCGGTTCCTGCCTTGTCCCCATATCCCTTGATTTCCCTATCCATAAGATACCTATCTAGCTCCTTCTTGAAAGCATCCAGAGAATTGGCCGCCACTACCTTCCGAGGCAGTGCATTCCAGACTCCCTCAACTCTCTGGGAGAAGAAGATTTCCTTAACTCTCCTAAATGACCTACCCCTTATTCTCAAACCATGCCCTCTGGTACTGGACTCTCCCAGCATCTGGAACATATTTCCTGCCTCTTGTCCAATCTTGTCCAATCCCTTAATAATTTTATATGTTTCAATCAGATCCCCTCTCAATCTCCTTAATTCCAGCGTGTACAAGCCCAGTCTCTCTAATCTCTCTGCGTAAGACAGTCCAGACATCCCAGGAATTAACCTCGTGAATCTACGCTGCACTTCCTCTACAGCCAGGATGTCCTTCCTTAACCCTGGAGACCAAAACTGTACACAATACTCCAGGTGTGGTCTCACCAGGGCCCTGTACAAATGCAAAAGGATTTCCTTGCTCTTGTACTCAATTCCCTTTGTAATAAAGGCCAACATTCCATAGCCTTCTTCACTGCCTGCGGCACTTGCTCATTCACCTTCAGTGACTGATGAACAAGGACTCCTAGATCTCTTTGTATTTCTCCCTTACCTAACTCTATACCATTCAGATAATAATCTGCCTTCCTGTTGTTACTCCCAAAGTGGATAACCTCACACTTATTCCCATTAAATGTCATCTGCCAAGTATCTGCCCACTCACCCAGCCTATCCAAGTCACCCTGAATTCTCCTAACATCCTCATCACATGTCACACTGCCACCCAGCTTAGTATCATCAGCAAATTTGCTGATGTTATTTTCAATGCCTTCATCTAAATTGTTGATGTAAATTGTAAACAGCTGTGGTCCCAATACCGAACCCTGTGGCATCCCACTAGTCACCACCTGCCATTCCGAGAAACACCCATTCACCGCTACCCTTTGCTTTCTGTCTGCCATCCAGTTTTCTATCCATGTCAATGTCATCCCCCCAATGCCCTGAGCATTGATTTTACCCACCAATCTCCTATGTGGGACCTTATCAAATGCCTTCTGAAAATCGAGGTACACTACATCCACTGGATCTCCCTTGTCTAACTTCCTGGTTACATCCTCAAAAAACTTCAATAGATTAGTCAAGCATGATTTACCCTTGGTAAATCCATGCTGGTTCAGCCCAATCTTATCACTGCTATCTAGATATGCCACTATTTCATCCTTAATAAAGGACTCTAGCATCTTCCCCACCACCGATGTCAGGCTGACAGGTCGATAGTTCTCTGTTTTCTCCCTCCCTCCTTTCTTAAAAAGTGGGATAACATTAGCCATTCTCCAATCCTCAGGGACTGATCCTGAATCTAAGGAACATTGGAAAATGATTACCAATGCATCCGCAATTTCCAGGGCCACCTCCTTTCGTACCCTAGGATGCAGACCATCTGGACCTGGGTATTTGTCAGCCTTCAGTCCCATCAGTCTACTCATCACTGTTTCCTTCCTAATGTCAATTTGTTTCACTTCCCCTGTTACCGTATATCCTTGGCCCATCCATTCATCTGGGAGATTGCTTGTGTCTTCCTTAGTGAAGACAGATCTAAGGTACTCATTAAATTCTTCTGCCATTTCTCTGTTTCCCAAAACAATTTCACCCAATTCATTCTTCAAGGGCCCAACATTGTTCTTAACTAGCTTCTTTCTCTTCACATACCTAAAAAAGCTTTTGCTATCTTCCTTTATATTCCTGGCTAGCTTGCGTTCATACTTCATTTTTTCTCCCTGTATTTACTTTTTAGTTAAGTTCTGTTGTTCCTTAAAAACTTCCCAGTCATCCGTCCTCCCACTCACCTAAGCTCTGTCATACTTCCTTTTTTTTAATGAAATGCAATCTCTGACTTCCTTTGTCAACCACTGTGGCCCCTTTTCCACCTTTGAATCCTTCCTTCTCTGGGGGATGAACTGATTTTGCACCTTGTGCATTATTCCCAAGAATACCTGCCATTGCTGTTCCACTGTCTTTTCTGCAAGGCTATCCGTCCAGTCAACTTTGGCCAGTTCCTCCTTCATGGCTCCATAGTTTTCCCTGTTCGACTGCAACACTGACACCTCTGAGCTGTCCTTATCTTTCTCAGATTGCAGATAAAAACATCATATTATGATCACTACCTTCTAATGGCTCCTTTACTGCAAGATCGCTTATCAAATCCTGTTCATTACATAACACTAAATCCAGAATAGTCTTGTCCCTGGTCAGCTCTTGTACAAGCTGTTCCAAGAATGCATCCCGTAGGCACTCTACAAATTCTCTATCCTGGGGTCCAGCACCAACCTGATTCTCCCAGTTCACCTGCATGTTGAAATCCCCCATAACTACTGTGACATTACCTTTGCCACATGCCAATGTTAACTCCCTATTCAACTTGCACCCAATATCCATGCTACTGTTTGGTGGCCTGTAGACAACAGCCATTTGGGTCCTTTTGCCCTTACTGTTCCTCAGTTCTATCCACACAGACTCTACTTCTCCTGACCCTATGTCCCCCCTTGCAAAGGACTGAATCTCATTCCTCACCAACAGGGCCACCCCACCCCCTCTGCCCACATTTCCGTCCCTACGATAGCACGTATACCTTTGTACATTCATTTCCCAGGTCTGATCTCACTTTAGTCATTGGCTAAAGTGTTCCATTCTACCCTGGTGTTTCAGTACAGTATATGGAAGGAGTCTACCATTCTAGATAGACAGTTGAATCAAAGTTCTGTCAGCTATTCAGCTTGCCATCAAGAAAATCAAGAAAGCCATTTGATATTTATTTATTGGTTGCATTTTAAGTTACTTTCTATGTGTGAAGGCAACAAGTTCCCAACTTTAAATGGTTATCTGTGGCAGAAAGTTGTAAAAGGAACAGAAGATAGCATTAGGTGTGAATGCTATGTTTCAGCAAAGAATGGTGATGCTGCAAATGACTCCCATCAACACAAATATTTTGTCAGATATATTGTGTATACAGCAATTGCCCAGTCAGAAACTTCGCAGAGTGTTTTATACTTTAAAAAGTTTGTGCTGACAACTTCACCTATTTTATCTGTGTAAATTAGCACTCTGCTTTCAATTTTCAAGCATGCATAACAGAATTCATAAAATGCCATCTCTTAGTAGATTATTGAAAGTTAATATTTCCCCTTCCACTTACAATGAGTGAAAAGCTTTTGAATCAGACTTGTAATGAAGAATAATAGTAGTTAACAAGTTATAATAGATTTGAAGGCAACACGAGTGAATCTGCAGATGCTGGAAATAAATAAAAACACAAAATGCTGGCAGAACTCAGCAGGCCAGACAGCATCTATGGGAGGAGGTAGTGACATTTTGGGCCAAAACCCTTCATCAGGGGTGAAGTAACATGGGATGGTCGAGGGGGGGTATAAGAAGTGGGGGGAGGGATAAGATAGGGAGCTAGGAAGTGATAGACTAGAGCAGGGGTCAGCAACCTTTACCACTGAAAGAGCCACTTGGACCCGTTTCCCACAGAAAAGAAAACACTGGGAGCCGCAAAACCCGTTTGACATTTAAAATGAAATAACACTGCATACAACGTTTTTTTTGCCTTTATGCTATGTATAAACAAACTATAATGTGTTGCATTTATGAAATTGATGAACTCCTGCAGAGAAAACGAAATTACATTTCTGCATGCAACAAAAACATTTTGAACTCCGAAAAAAAGACGTTGGGTTGAAAGTTACTTTTAAGTAAAATACTCAATGTCTATTTGAGTCCTTCTTGTATTTATGAAAAACGCCGAACTTAAATTTTCCGCCAGCAGCAAACCAAAAATATCATCAGCCAGCTGTCAGCCTGAAAAATAAAAGGACTATTTCACTGAACAATGAAAAAATATGAATATACATAAAATAATAGGCAATTAAAATATTTATCATACTTGGTTAATGGGATTTCTGCTCCTGGACCTCAGCGCACAGCGTCTGCACATCAGGGCTGTATGACGTCACCTTCATCTTTACACAGGATCGCAAGCTGTCATCTGTGAGGCGTGCGCGATGTTTGTTTTTAATAAAGTTCATGTTGGAGAACACCTGCTCACATACATATGTGGATCCAAAGATCGACAGGACTCCAAGCGCATACTTTTTCATGTTTACATAAATGTCGGGCACAGCATTCCATGTTTCAAACACAAGTTGGTCCGGATTTGGAAGGTTTTCAATATCACTCCATTTGTGATTCTGAGCAAGAACGGCCTTCTGACGGGCAACATCTTCAAGGTCTGCTGTCAAGCGTCTAAACTTGGACACCCATATGTCTTTGTCGGCTATGTCGGCCAGTTCCATCTCAAGATCAGGTTGACTCACACCTGCCAATGCAGTCGTATTCAGTAGGGAAGGATCGATGCTTAAGGGAGTGACCGGGAAGGATAATGTGTTTTTTTCCTCTCTGAACTCACAGAAGCGTTTCCCAAACGATGTTTGCATTGCGATGATTGCAGAATGTAAATACTCCGAAATTATCATGTCGTGACCTTGTTTGAACTCTCTCAAATTGGGGAAGTGAGACAAAGTGCCTTTCTGTAAATCTCTGGCAAGCACTGTCAACTTGCGCTCGAATGCCAAGACATCCTCCAACATGTGCAGGGCTGTGCGTCCTTTCCCCTGAAGAGCTGTGTTCAGCGTGTTCAGGTGCGCTGTCATGTCTACCATGAAGTGTAGCTTTTCCAGCCACCCTGGCTGTTCCAGCTCAGGAAAGTTGAGCCCTTTGCTGCCCAGGAAAGTTTTCACTTCTTCCAGACACGCGACAAAGCGTTTCAGCACCTCCCCTTTGGACAGCCACCGGACTTTGTTGTGCAGCAGGAGATCAGAATATGCGCTTTCCATCTCGTCCAGTAACAAACGGAATTGACGGTGATTTAAACTTTTTGCCATTATTTTATTGACAATCTGAATGACAACATCCATTACTTCTGTGCATTCCGGAGGAAATGTTTGAGCGCACAGTGCCTCTTGGTGCAAGATGCAGTGAAAAGTCAGCAGCTTTCTGTCCAGCGACTTCTGCAGTAAAGCCACAAATCCCTTGTGCGTTCCCGTCATATTCGGAGCCCCATCAGTAGCTACTGACACCAGATGGGTGGTCTTTATTCCTTTGGCTCTTAAACAATTCAAGACAGCCTCACAGATGTCCTCCCCCCGTGTTTGGTCTTTTAGAGGTATCAACTCAATCAGTTCTTCCTGTGGCCCGGCAGAGTTTACATACCGGCAGAACAACGCTATTTGTTCAATATCGCCTTTGTCTTTAGACTCGTCACAGGCAATCGAGTAGGCCACAGCTGAATTGATGTCTTTAATTTGCTGTCTTGTGATGTCTTCTGCCATTTTTATGGTTCTGTCTTTGACAGTCTTTGCAGAGAGGGGCATATCCCTGATTTTCTGCACAATTTCACTCTTGTTTTTAAAGTCCGTGAATAGATGTTCTGAAATCTTAATGAAAGATTCTTTTATATATTCACCATCTGTAAACTGCTTCCCGTGCCTGACTATTTCCTGAGCGGCAATATAACTGGCGTATGTCGTTGATTTTCCTGACTTCATCCATTTCTGGAAATGATTTTTGCTCAGATCAACCTTCCGCATCAGTTCCGAAACGGCTTTTTTTCTCTCATCTCCATCCGGATATTTTTGAGCAAAGGCTGCGTGATTACTCTGGAAATGCCTTGCGACATTTGACTTTTTGTTGTTTGCTAGTTTCTCATTGCATATTAAGCATACCGGTAAACCAGTCTCGTCAACAGTGAAAGCAAATGAATCTGTCCACGTATCATTAAACGTTCTGTTTTCTTCAGTCACTTTTCTTTTTTTAGACTTCTCCATAGTTGGCTTACCTTGGATCGAAAAATTAAAGAAATCGCGCACTGGCGGGTGTCAGGTATTGGCAGTGGTGACGTATATTAATAGCGATAAAAACACGTTGCAGCGGTGTGTTCAGGCAGTCAGTAAACTGCAGTCGAATAACTTTATTCGAACTAAACAGCCTTGCTTCTAAGCCTCCCTCAACCCAGCCCCCATGGACGCAGATGCTGCAAAAGACACGTACTCACAAACCCCCGTAGGCAATCTCCCTTAGCCGGAATGCTGGCTAATTGAGAGCCGTTTCGGATGTGTCAGAAAATGTGTCGCCACACTTACATTGTACAAGATCACCATAATCTTCAAATTTAGAATTACATTTCAAAAGCTAACAAACTAACATAAAATACATTTTAATTAAATACTGACCAATTATTTCCCAAAGCCACAGGGAGCCGCAGCACAGAGGTGAAAGAGCCACAAATGGCTCGGGAGCCGCAGGTTGCCGACCCCCGGACTAGAGGGAAATGGGCTAGGCCGCTAGGGGGAAGGTGGAGAATTATGGGAAATAAAAGAGAAAGAAAGGTAGGGCTGGGGGGGGAGATAATAGTGAGGGGGGAAAAAGAGAGAGAAAGAGAACCAGACTAAAATAATAGATAGGGATGGGGGTGAGGGTGGGGTGGCAGAGGTATCAATGGAGGTCTGTGAGTTGAATGTTCATGCCGGCAGGAAGGAGGCTCCCTAGGCGGGAGATAAGGTTTTGCTCCATCAACCTGCATGTGGCTTCATCTTGACGGTAGAGGAGGCCATGGACAGACATGTCGGAGTGGGAGTGGTCTGTGGAATTGAAGTGTGTGGCCACAGGGAGATCCCGCCACTGCTGGAGGACTGAACGCCGGTGTTCGGTGAAATGGTCTCCCAATCTGCGGCGGGTCTCCCCAATGTATAAATGGCCACATCGGGAGCACCGGATACAGTATATCACCCCAGTTGACTTGCAGGTGAAGTGGTGCCTCATCTGAAAGAACTGTCTGGGGCCTGGGATGGTGGTGAGGGAAGAAGTGTGGGGGCAGGTGTAGCACTTCTTCCATTTGCAGGGATGAGTGCCCAGAGGGAGGTCGGTGAGGAGGGATGGGGGGGATGAATGGACAAGGGAGTCGCGTAGGGAGCGATCCCTGCGGAAAGCCGAGAGTGGGGGGGGGGGGGGGGAGGGGAAGATGTGGCTGGTAGTGGGATCAGGTAGGAGGTGGCAGAAGTTACGGAGGATTATACGTTGGATCTGTAGGCTGGTAGGGTGATAGGTGAGGACCAGGGGGATTCTATCCCTGGTGGGCTGGCAGGGGGATGGGGTGAGGGCAGAGGTGCGTGAAATACGGGAGACGCGATGGAGGGCAGAGTTGATAGTGGATGAAGGGAAGACCTTCTTTAAAAAAGGAAGACATCTCCTTTGTCCTAGAATGAAAACCATAATTTTATTTTGTATAAAACTATAATGTATGTTTCACTGGCAAGACTCATTCCTAAATATCTTTGGAAAGCTGCTCGTGAGGCATCTTATTCAATCAGCAGTCCTTCTGATGAGTATACCCTACAAAGCTGGGTAGAGTAATCCAGAATAAACACCAATGATGAAAGAGGGACAATATATTACTATGTCTGGACAGAGCAATGAGAAAATGAACCATGCTCTAATGCACTTGCTTTCCTTGTCCCTTTTCTGGTTGTAGTCATCAAAGTTGGGAGCTGGTATCCAAACAACTATAGTTGGCACTCTCCGCAGTACAGGGTTTTCCACTTGTCCCTCTATTTGAGATGACAGAGGTTGTGGACCAGGAACAGAAGCTTTAACTTTCCAATACCTTCAGCTACTGAATGCCAATACAACAGACAAAGTAATAAAATGTGTAATTCTGTTTTCTGAACTCCAAGACTATTTTTTTTGCTACTGTTTTGATCAGTGTCAACTTGAAGCACATCTGCCTGACAGCACTGCTGAGCAGAACAGCTTGCCTTTAATGATCTTTAATAGGGATTATTAAAAAAATACAGATTGCTTCCCACAATAAATTGACAACAATACCACCTTCATTTAAATTTTATTCACTAAACTCATGATAACTTTAAATCAACAATAATGTGTTCCTGCTGGCATTTCACATTCTTCATTATCAAGGTTGCTAGATAATCATAGCAACCTTGCTAAATCCTATAACCATTTATTTGACTGTCTCCCAAATAGCATGAAACTGTGACCATCAAGTATAATAGTACGTGGGAGTTAAATGTAAAACATAATCTTAAGGTGCAAATAACCTGATTCAACCAATTTATTTTCTACCTATTTTGGCTTCAACAGCAGTTGAAGCTTTGACCCAATGATCCAGACATGGTTCGTCTCAGTACTTTCAGTGCTATTCACAATTTGCCCTTTGTCCTGTAGAAATTAGGTAGGTTTATTAAATCAGTAAATACCGGTGTTGAAGTAACTCTTTTTTGAATCTACTACTAAATGGATACAACCACAATGCAAAGGAAAGTTGAGCACAATCCTATCTAATAGCTAATATGAATCATTTTTTTCTTATCACTTCTAATTGTCTTATGAATTATTCCAAATATTGATTTAAATTTCAACATTTCCCCTTAAATTCAAGCTTATCTCCTCTTATCCTGCTTTATTTATCAAACTTATTGAAATCACTTAAATATTCTGAGATTTGAAGCAATCTGCTGCTGATTTTGGAGATTTCAACCCACTAAGATTACTTTTTTAACTGACCTCTGCTGCAGATATCAAGGAAAGAACTCAGTCTGTGTCAGAATGTGGAACATTCATTGTATTTGACATGATATTGAAAGCAGTGGAGGAGAGTGGATAGAATAAAGCCTACAGAGCCACACAAAACCTTGGCCAACACCTTGTTCACCAGAGTTAGCCATGCTTTTATATAAGCTATTGTAGTAGCAATAAAACTGATATATACTCTGCTCTCAATCTGGAGCAAAGTGCTAGCAATTGCCATTATCAATGTTATTGAGGGTAGCTACTTACCAGTTTGGGTTTCACCATGTACATCTAGATTTTCTTGGCAGTTTTGTTTCTTTCATGGACAACTCATGAAAAATTCATTTCTCATTTCATGAAAAAAAACATTTTTCAAGATGTAGCCACACCTTAATTACATCTTGAGAAGGTAGTGTTGAGCCATCTTCTTGAACTATTGCATTTCTTCACAGGGAGGCTTTCCATATAACGCTGTTGGGAAAGAGGTTCTGTGATTTCAAAGTTCAAAGTAAACGTATTATCAAAGTACATACAGGTTACCATGTTCTACTTTGTGATTTATTTTCTTGTGGACATTCACAGTAAATACAAAGAAACACAATAGAATCGATGAAAGAGCATACACAATAAGATGGACAAACAACCAAAGTGCAAAAGACAAAATGCTGTACAAATCCAAAAAAAGAAAAAAATGCTAATAATAAATAAATAAACGATCAGTCAATATTCTCTCAATTGTGTATCTATAAAAGTTTGTCAAAGTTTTAGATGTCATGCCGAATCAGTGCAAGCTTCTAAGAAAGCAGACCTTCTTTGTAATGACACTTGCATGCTGGACCCAGGACAGACCCGCTAAAATTATAACGCCAAGGAATTTAAAATTGATTACCCTCTCCACCGCTGATGTCCTGATGAAAACTTGCTCACGGACCTCCGGTTTCCCCCTCCTGTAGTTAATTGCCTTTGCTGACATTGAATGAAAGTTTGTTGTTGTGTCACCACTCAGCCCGATTTTCAATCTCCCTCCTACACGCCAATTCATCTCCATCTTTGATTCAGAAAATGATAGTAGTGTTATCAGCAAACTTGAATATGGCACCGGATCTGTGCTTAGCCTCACAGTCAGAAGTATAAAGCAAGTAGAATGGGGGGGCTAAGCACACAACCTTGTGCAGCTGTGCTGATGGAGATCGTAGGGGAGATGTTGTTGCCAATCTGAATCGATTGGGGTCTGCAATTGCAGAAATCAAGAATCCAGTTGTACAAGGTGGTTTTAAGGTCTAGTTCTTGGAGCTTATTGATTAGTTTTGAGGAGATGATAGTATTGAATGTTGAGCCTTGGTCAATGAAGAGCATCCTGATGTATGCATCTTCACTGCACAGATGTTCCAAGTTTGATTGGAGAGTCAATGGAATTTTACCTGTTGTGAAGGTAGGCAAATGAAAGCGGCTCCAAGTTGCACCTCAGGCAGCAATTGATAAGTTTCATCATCAACATTTCAAAGTACTTCATCATACTGGGTACCGGTAAAATTGAAGCCTGCCTGAAGCAGGTGTGTAGCTGCTGAGTGAGAGGTTAAAGCTATCAATGAACACCCCAGCAGTTGATCAAAGCAGGTTTTCTGTACTTGAGAATGCACCCTGTCTAGGCCAGATGTTTTTCAAGAGAACCCCCCCCCCCCCCCAGATGGATGCTCTCATGTCAGGCTTAGGGACTGAAATCACAGTGTCATTGGGGACTGTGGGAGTTCATTAAGGCGCCTCTATGTTTTGATGGTTAACGAGAGCTTAGAAGGCATTCAGTTCATGTGGTAGCAAAATCTTCTTGTCACATATGTCACCAGCTTTTACTTCATAGGAGGTGATAGTATTCAACCACTGACACAGTAGTTGAGCATCCTTCTGTGGTTCCAATTTAGACTGTAATTGCCCCTTCACATGTGAGATGGCTTTCCAGAGGTCATACCTGGAACTCTTGTATTTTACTTGGTTGCCAAACCTAAATGCAACTGATATGGCCATCAGCAGAGTGTGGATCTCTTAGTTCATCCAATGCTTCTGGTTAGGAAGACTCTAAGTGATTTTCTGGGAACACACTCATCCATGACTAATTTTAAAAAGTCCATAACAACCATAATGTATTTGTTCAGATCATCTGATGAGTCACTGAAAGTGAACCAGACCACTGATTTAAAGTGGTCCCAAAGCCACTCCTTTGCCTCCCCCAACCACCTCTTCAATGTCCTTAATTCTGTGGCCTTGCTCTTTAGCCCTTAGTAGATTTAGACACAGTGTCAATGGAGAATGAGCAATACATTTCCAAGTCAGGATCATATAACTTGCAGGAGAACAAGCAAGAGGCGGTTTTGCCACTAACCTGCCGTACGTATTCATTGAAGTACTGCTGATGTGAGAGGCAATCTGAGACTGACTGCCCTTAATATCAAAAGGACCATTTAATAAGTGCAACACCAAATCCTCATTAGAACTGTAGCTAAATGATATGGTAATTATGCCCTGGTTTTTGTCATACTTAACATAAAAACGAATTATCAGACAATTGAAAGTGCTAATGATGGTCTCATTCTCCATCAGGATAAAATAAGGAGGACCTTTATGAAAAAAATATGGCCTAATGTTATCTTATTATGCACCTCTTTATACTTCAGAATCAGTTGTCGCAACATTTCGATTTAGTGATCCAGATACAACACGTTCATCATTCTTTTAAACTTTCTGCACTCTTAATGCAAAGATTTGTACCCACCACGTTACTTACTTACAAGAAAATATCTGCAGATGATGGACATCAAAGAAATATACACAGCATGCTAGAGGAACACATCAAGCCAGGCAGCATATGTGGAAAAGATACAGTCAGCATTTTGGGTGGAAACCGTTCATCAAGAATAGTAAAAAACTCCATCCTATTACTGCAATTTTTGGATTACCAATGATTGATTCTGGTTATTTATCATCTTCAGCCTGCCATTTGATAGCACTTGTTACCATTTGATGGCCAGAAAATCCATTTTATTTAAATCAAAAGATTTTGATCCCCCTACTACACTTCAATGGTTCTTTCATACTATAGCTTGTTCAAACCTAGAAAAAATTAGGAGTGGCATGGTTAATTCCTCGATTAAGTTTGAGGAAATTTGGGAGTCTTTTATTCAATATTTTCATACAAATGACTTAAGTTGATTTTTTTCTTTTTTTGAATCTGTTTTCCTCATACTTAACCATTTTTGGAAGGAGGGATGGAGCCAAGGACAGAATAATTATAATTAACAAATTATGGCAGCCCAGTCTTCTTTTTTGTTTTGTTTTCTGTTTAGTTCAGCAGATTTTTGTTTTTTTCTCCCTTCTGAACAAATCTTTTGAATGTTTTCCTGCTTCAGTTATCAGGAGATCGGGTGGACATGTCAGGATATGACATTTGGAACTTATGTTTGTATGTGTTATAGCTATTATTGTAATCCTGTTCTCTTCAGATTCAGATTCAGTCTGTCGAACCTTCGAGGTGACAACCATTCCCTCCGGCACAGCTTCTCCAAGCACCATCCTCTGCCAAGCATATTAAGACGGCCCCGCCAACTTACAACGGCAACGCGACCCCAAGGACTGGGGGCCTTTTCTTCCCAGCAGAGTTCTGAACCTCACAGCAGCAGCAGCAACGAAGAAGGTCTTCCTGGAGATTTCCCAATGTTCCTCCATGCTCCTACGTCCATTTTCAATCGATTATGATTGCGCACGGCACCCTGCTTCACAAATAACAGATAATCAGCTCCGGAGTGGCCAATGCAAGCTGCATCGCGCCGCCATCTTGGAAATAATCTTGGAAATCTTGATATTGTTATTATTGATATGTTCATTTAACTGATTATAAAATAAAAAAAAGAATAGAAAAAAGAGATGAGGTCAGAGTAAGAAGGTGGGGAGAGGAGAGGAAGAAGTACAAGGTAGTAGGTGATAGGTGAAACCAGGAGAGGGGAAGCAGTGAAGTAAAGAGCTGGGAAGTTGATTGGTAGCAGAGATAAAGGACTGGTGAAGGGAGAATCTGATAAGAGAGGACAGAATGCCATGGAAGAAAGGGAGGTGATGGGCAAGTAAGGAGATAAGTGAGAGAGGGAAATAGGAAAGGCGAATGCCGAAGGAGTAGAATACCGGAAGTTCAAGAACTTGATATTCAGCCATCAAGTTGGAGGCTACCCAAATGGACCATGAAGTGTTGCCCCTCTAACCTGAGAGTGCTCTTTTCATGGCAGTAGAGGAAGTTATGGACTGACATGTTGGAATGGGAATGGGAAGTATGAGAATTGAAATGGGTGGCCACTGGGAGATTCCCCTATTTCTGACAGATGAAGCATAGATGCTCAGCGAAGTACTCTCCCAATCTACTTTGGGGCTCACCAATAAGAAGAGGCGGAGTGGAGTAATGATGGTGCTACATGGTGACTCCTTTGCTTGCATCCTTGGATTAATATCTTTATTTTTCCCTTCCAGGGTTCTTTTGAAGACCCTGACCTGGAGGTACACATTGTTAGTAGGTGATAGGTGAAACCTGGAGAGGGGGAGGGGTGAAGTAAAGAGCTGGGAAGTTGATTGGTAAAAGAGATAAAGGGCTAAAGAAGGGGGAGTTTGATAGGAGAGGACCGAAGACCATGGAAGAAAGGGAAGGTGGAGGAACATCAGAGGGAGATGATGGCATGTAAGGAGATAAGATTGGAGAGGGAAATGGGTATGGAAAACGCTGAATGAAGGTGGGGGCAGGAAAGAACAACTGGACAAAGGAGTCAGATTAAGAATGATCCCTGTAGAAAGTGCAGTGGAGGGAAAGATGTACTTGGTGGTGCAATCCCATGGAGATGGCGGAAGTTACAGAGAATAACGTACTGGATGCGGAGACTGGTGGGGTGGTAGGTGAGGACAAGAAGAACCCGATCCCTGTCAGGGTGGTGGGAGGATGTGCTGAGGGAAGATGTTCATGAAATGGAAGAAATGCAGGTGAGGGCAGTGCTGACTATGGAGGAAGGAAAGCCCCTTTCTTTGAAGCAAGAGTTTTGGATATTGAAAAGCCCTACCCTGAGTGCAGATGCTGCAGAGATGGAGGAATTGAGAAAAGGGATAGCGTTTTTACAAGTGTTAGGTTCGGAAGAGTTATAATACATCTAGCTATATAAAATATATCAGTGGATAAACTGTCTCCAGAGATAGAGACAGAGGGATCAAGAAAGGGGAGGGAGGTGTCAGAAATGGACGAGGTAAATCTGAAGACAGGGTGGAAGTTGGAGCCAAAGTTGATGAAGTCAACGAACTCAGCATGGGTGCAGGAAGCAGCATCAAAACAGTCATTGATGTAGCATAGGAAAATCTGGAAGTGACACAGGTGTAGGCTTGGAATATAGATTGTTCCCCAGAGCCGACAGAAAGCCAGGCATAGTTGGGACCCATGTGAGTGCCCATGGCTACACTTACTGTTTGAAGCAAGTGGAAGGAGCCAAAGCAGAAATTATTGAGAGTGAAGACCAATTCTGCCAGATGGAGGACAGTTGTGGTAGAGGGGACCTAGTTGTGTCTTGTGTTCAGAAAGCAGCTGAGGATGATGAGGCATTCCTGATGGGAACGGAAATGTACAGGGACTGGACATCCATAGTGAAACTGAGACCATCAGGGCCAGGGACGTTGAAGTCATTAAAAAGATCAAGAGTATGTGAAGTGTCACCAATGTGAGTAGGAAGGGACTGAACCAGGGCTGGGGAGGGTATAAAACAGAGTCAAAGTATGCAGATATAAGTTCAGTTACGATCTGGTTACCCTCTGGGCACGTATCCTTGCAAATGTAACAAATGCTACACCTGTCCCTACACCTCGTCTCTCATCGGTGAGGTCATTTACTGGCTGCCTGTATTTCAGGGAGACCCAACGTAGACTGGAAGTTTGCTTCGCCAAGCACTTATACTCTGCTGGAAAAAGTAGACCTTCTGTCCTTTCCTCTCAGATTACCACTTCTCAGCCCTTTATCTCTTTCACCAATCGACTTTATTCTTCACCCTCTCCCAGTTTTATTTTTCACCTACAACCTTCTTCCCTCCTCCCATCTTCTCACTCTGGCTTCTCATCACTTCCCTCCAGTGCTGACGACGGGCCTTGGCCTGAAACATTGACTGTTTACTCTTTTCCATAGATGATGCCTGGCCTGACAAGTTCCTCCAGCATGTTGCATTTATTACCTTATTTACTTATTTATCCTCTCAAACTCCAAGGTGTAGAAAGTCAGAGTTACACGTGTAGAAGTAGGCTCTCCACCCTTCATGACCTGATGACCATTAAGAAGCTACCAATACTAGTTCCACTTGTCAAAATTTTGTCTGCAGCCGTTTCACCAAATGCTTCAACAGAATTTCCTCAAACATTCCAAAAAGGTTTAATTAACAGAATAACCCCATGAAATTGATCTGGAGGTGAAATCGTTTCTGCAAACTTGGCAAAGGTGTAGGTCAATATGAAGGTCAAGTTCAAATTCAAGTTCACTTTATTGTCTTTCAACCACACAGATGTATAGCACCAAGTGAAACAACATTCCTCCAAACCAAAGTGCCCAATACAGTATATATATCTAATACACATAACACATAAAGTATTATAACCACAAATAAATTAACAAATAAATTAAGATGAATCAACAATACAACTTATAATGTAAAATGTATAATGCCACTGGCACTTCATTTGTGATGAGACCTAGGAGGTGGCAAAGGAGTTCAGTAGTCTTATGGCCTGTGGGAGAAAGTTGTTTCCCATCCTAACAGTTCCTGTCCTGTATCATATACAAAAAAAAATTATACAGTACCAAAATCCTTGGTTTTTACCCTTGTGCAAATCTAGCATTATTTCATGAAGGCACACGTAATCATTGCCAAGTAGACCACAGCATTCTGCCTCTGACTTCCTACTAACTCAGCAACAGAGTGTAATGATATTGGGAGCAAGGGCAGGAACTGGAGAGGGGGTGGGTATGTGGTGATGTTAGGGCTGCGGCAAAAGCATGTCATTTCCACTGACTTTGCGATATTTATATTAAGAAATTTACTTGTTAATGCTACACCATATTAGTTTGGTCTCGAATTCCTTGAGCCCAAGCAATTGAATTAACAACAGTTGAGAAGAAATATAATTTATGGTTTCTTTCTTCATTTAATTGAGTCATTATTGCGGTATGTTTATTTTCTAGTACTTTTAATTCTTTCTTTCAAAGGTTTTATTAACTACCAAAGATAGGTATTTCATATTTTACTAATGTTTCAAAGTTTGCAAGCCACAACATTCAATCCCATTGACAACTTTTACCATCTTGGTGGGGGGGACGGGGATGGTTGTGGTGGTGGGGCACAGCTTAAATGAGGGTGGAGCCTGTCATTTTTGGATTTGGACTGTCTCCGCACTGCTGGTCCTGCTGATTTTGGAAGCGGATGTCCTAACCATAGTCTTCGTCAAGGGATCCACTTCAGGTAAGAATGGGTTTCATGGGCAGGAACTGATGGACAACTTACACAACCACATGTCTCTAATGAACACCGTGAATCTCACTTCCAGCAGCTGTCTCACAAGATACCATTAAACTCCCATTTTGAACAAATATAATAACATGAAATTGTGATGTGGAATTATTATACTTTTTCAAAAAATGAACAAAGGACATCACCCAATTATGTTGGACTGATTACTTGAAGGCATAACCTGTCTTGAAGGGTTCCTGCCACCTTCAGCACTTTAATCTACAGTATTATATGGCTCTTAACGATTAAGCGTGTTAGCTCAAAAGAATTATTCATGGATTCATGGACTTAACCAATATCTTCCCTCATTATCTCACTCAATCCATATAACATTCCACTCCTTACTGGTACATTTTTCTTAAATGCAGCATTTCCTTAAATGCAGCATTAATATTTTCTTCAACTATTCCTTATGTCACAATATTCCAGTTCAACTATGCTTTGGGAAAAGGATTTCAGATATGACTTTATTAAATTTACATCTTGGAGTTTCAGAAATCAAAGTTGAACTGGCTTTGCTACTTATTTTCTTTTGAAGGTTTTAGTTTATTTGGTATAAAATATTAGCAATGTGAAAAAAAATAGTCTGTTAATTTACAGCTATGATTACCCTAAATGGTAAAAGTACTTCTTCATTTTATAAATGCCATCATGAGAAATATGTTCTGTGTGACCCAAGGAAAGGAGTTGGATGCAAGATTGTATTAACAGGGTGGTCCTATGTTAAACCACTTGAGAAACGTTTGACCAGAGCTGGTAACCCCTTAGAGAATGCCAGTTAAAAGAATTTTATGAGTATGATGAATACTATACTTTATAAATGGCATCTTATTTCATCATGTGCTCATATACTGATCTGGAGAATAGAACACCAAAGATGATTTTTAATATAGGGGCAAGTAAATGTTGATTTGTAAAGTGTGAAGTGTGAAGCTCAAAGGAATAAACACCATGAACATCTAGACAATTCAGCTAAATAGCTGAAAAATTGCAAATAACAATTGCTGCAAATTAATTCTAATTCCACGAAAGTGTTCGGCATCATTCAAGCAGATGCAGTGTGGTTCACATAATTAATCCTCTAGGCAAGTAAATAGCATTAACTAGAGGATCTGAACATGGATGAAAGCATTAAATTAAAATATAGGCTTTATGGTAATATGTTTGTTGAGAAAATTATAACAGACAGAATTAACTAAATGTTAAATGTGGACAAGAACAGTTATGAAGGAGGAATGGTCATAAATTGCAAGTCTTGGGAAGCTAGCAGAATAAATAGCTAAGGCTTTTAAAGATAAAAAGAATGAACAGATATTGACTCTATGGCTTTATGGAGAACGAAAGCACAAAAGTTGTATCAAATTATAAAGCTCTTGCTTAATGTTAGCTGGACTGTCAGGCCAATTATGCTCGGGTACTGCAGTCAATTCCACATGGAACACACAAAATGTCTGCATTGCTCAACAGCTTCAATATTTTTGCTTGAGTACACATCAGGTGCATGGAGTTTCTGTCAGTGATTTCACTGGAAGAGAACAGTAGTGTCAGAATAAGACTTATTATTTTTCATTTTCCTTGAAGGCCTTAATTTAAATTCTTTGAAATGTTTTCAAATAAAACCTGGAAACCACTCAGATAGTCAAACAAAATCTGTGGAGGGAAGTGATGCCAGTCACAGCTGAAAATTTTCAGTTTTTTTTGCTGTTTTCAGATTTCCACCTTTTGCAGTATTTTGCCTTGCAAATTAAATGCATTGAGCTGAGCTGAAACTGAACGTTCCTGCAGTGTTCCACTGATTTGTGGTTTGATGTTTTATATCTTGTGTTTCTCGCTTATTATCTTATTTCCCTTTGTGCAATGTTTTGTTTATTTTTACACACTGGGCATTTGATGTTTTTCTTTGAACAGGCTCCATGGTTTTCTTTGTTTCATGACTGACTGTGGGAAGACTGCATACATACTTCAGTAATAAGTGTACCTTGAATCTTTGAAATATTTGAGTTTTAAATTGCTTTAAGCCATTTTCCATTTCATTATGTATATTTTCCATTGTTTTAATAGTTTGATTAATTTTAAGAGCTATGGAACATTCCTGAACAATGTTATTGAAAGCTTTTTCTTAGCTTCACATGAAAGTTGCACACTTGATGCATTCAGTACTGAGTAGACAACTTCAGTTAGTTAAGTACGATCCCACTAAACAGGTTCACAAGTTCAGCAAACATCCCCACTTCAGGGTTCTTAGTAACATCTGAGTTTATAAGCACATTACAGACCATACCACTTCAGCTTTCCTCTTTCCAGTTTTGTTTATATGCTTTGTGGCAGTGAGGACCACAAAACATGTTGCCTTTCTGCACCATTTGCTGGCATTGTTACAGAGGGACAGGCTTTGCAGCCAACCATCAGGTGCTAAAATATATGTAAGAGGTATGGGGCAGGAAAGGTCACTCCCAGCATTAGAGACATCACACCCCCTCGATGGCACAGACTTTGAAACTAACAAAGGGTGAAATTGGAACAGATTGCAGGTTGCCATGCGTTGCCATGGCATCCTGTGACAGAACTAATAAATGATCCTCCAACTAAATGAAACATGGTACAATTAGAATAGCTTGGTAGCTCTTGACACCCATTCTTTTGTGGAAAATAAACACAGCCATTTTTTTGTCCTATATAACTGTCACAAGTTAATTTTGTCCATGTCATTTCAGAAAAGATATTTTTTCAGTCAGTCAAAAGTATGTCTTTTTTTAGTCAATCTTCCTGTGTAATTTGACAGCATGTTAATGAAGGTTAATAACAAAAATCCTACACAGCATGCATCCTGCATCCTTATGTGGCACTTTACATAGATGCTGAACACATCATCATGTTACAGGAATTGTTTAAAATTTAAATATGTTAACCACTCTAATTAATATTCATAGTACATAAGCATACATGGATAATATTTTGTTTTGATTGTTTTCAGAACATATAATGAAGTGGCTGTGAAGAAAGATGTTGTTAAGCCTACAAACTAAGTCAGGAATCAAAAGGTGGCAATAATGCCCTGATCTACTTATGTAAGCAGTGCTACAGAAAAGCTGCTTGAATTTAGGGCATGGACCAGCATGTGGAATTATGACATTGTAGACATTAGCAAGAACCGGTTGCAGGAGCAACAGTACTGGCAGCTCAATATTCTGGGGTTCCGTTGCTTTAGACATGACAGAGCAGGAGGGTTTAAGGGGGAGAGGTGGCATTAATAGCCAGGGAAAATGTCACAGCAGCACTCAGTCAGGACAGACTGAAGAACTCATCTAGTAAGGCTTTGTGGATAGAACTGAGGAATAAGATCATTATTACCACGCTAGTGGGATTATTTTATAGACCACTCAACAGTCTGCAGGATTTAGAGGAGCAAATTTGTAGAGAGATCACAGGCTGTTCCAAGGAACATAATGTTGTGAACATAAGTGATTTTAGCTTTCCACATGTAGAGATCCTAACTTGGAACTTTGATGGTATCAGAATGGATATGGCATGTATGAATTGGGACAGGTTGTTTTCTGGCAAAGGTGTACTTGGTAAGTGGAAGACTTTCAAAAGTGAAATCTTGAGAGTAAAGTGTTCGTATGTTCCTGTCAGAATAAAAAAATAACAAGTTTAGGGAACCTTGGTTTTCAAGAGATGTTGAGGCCCTGGTTAAGAAAAAGAAGGGGGTGCATTGCAGGAATAGGCAGGCAGGACAAATAAGGTACTCCAGGAGTATCAGAAATGCAAGAGAACACATAAGGCGGGAATCAGGAGGGATAAAAGAAGGCATGAGGCTGCTCTAGCAAACAAGGTGAAAGAGAATCTGTGGTGAACTACATATACCTGACTGGACACGTCCCCCCCTCCTGACTGCTCCTGTGACTCCTCCCACAGACCCCGGTAAAAAGGCAATTGGAGACACAGCCCCGGCCTCAGTCTCCAGGATGTAGTGTGGTGGTCATTTGCCGCTTGTTCTTTCTTCCAGCCAATAAAAGCCTATATCTCGCCTCATGTCTCCGAGAGTTATTGATAGTGCATCAGAATCTTAATAGCTTCTACAGATAAATGAAGCAAACAGATAGTAAGGGACAAAATTGGTCCTCTGGAAGAGATCAGAGACATTTTTAATGGAATTTTTACGTCTCTATTTGCTCAGGAGATGAATACAGAGCCTATTGAAGTGAGGCAAAGCAGCATGAACCCTATACAGATTAAAGAAAAAAGAGGTGTTTGCTGTCCTGAGGTCATGAGACAAATTAGGGTGGATAAATCAGCAGGGTCTGACAAGGTGTTCCCTCAGACCCTGTGGGAGATTAGTGCAGAGATTCCAGGGGCCTTAGCAGAGACATTTAAAGCATTCTTAGCCTTGGGTGAGGTGCCAGAGATTTGGAGGATAGATAATTTTGTTCCCTTATTTAAGAAAGGCTGTACGAATAAGCCAAGAAATTTTAGGCCAGTGAGCCAGACATCCATAGTATGAATGTCAGAATCAGAATCAGAATCAGGTTTATTATCATTGGCATGTTATGAAATTTGTAACTTAGCAGCAGTTCAATGCAATACATAATATAGAGAAAAAGGAAAATAAATAAATAAATTACTGTATAGGTATATTGAATAGATTAAAAATTGTGCAAAGAAACAGAAATAATATATATTAAAAAAGTGAGGTAGTGTTCATGGGTTCAATATTCATTTAGGAATCGGATAGCAGAGGGGAAGAAGCTGTTCCTGAATCACTGTATGTGTGCCTTTGGGCTTCTGTACCTCCTACCTGATGGTAACAGTGAGTAAAGTGCATGCCCTGTGTGTTGGAGATCCTTAATAACGGATGCTGCCTTTCTGAGACACCTCTCCTCGAAGATGTCCTGGGTACTTGGTAGGCTAGTACCCACCCCCCCATACCAGACAGTGATGCAGCCTGTCAGAATGCTCTCCACGGTACATCTGTAGAAGTTTTTGAGTGTATTTGTTGACATATTAAATCTCTTCAAACTCTTAATGAAGTATAATTGTTGTCTTGCCTCCTTTTTTAACTGCATCAAAATGTTGGAACCAGGTTAGATCCTCAGGGATCTTGACACCCAGGACATTGAAACTGCTCACTCTCTCCACTTCTGATCCCTCTATGAGGATTGGTATGTGTTCCTTTGTCTTACCATTCCTGAAGTCCACAATCAGCTCTTGCATCTTACTGACATTGAGTGCCAGGTTGTTGCTGTGACAATGTTATTGAAATGTATTCTAAGGGACCGGATATATAAATCTTTGCAAAGATAGGGTCTGTTTTGGGATGGTCAATAGGGTTTTTGCATGAGAGGTCATATAGTGTTTTTTGAGTATGTTGCCAGAAAAGTTGATGAAAGTTGTTGCAAGGCGGTGAATGTTGTTTACATGGACTTCAGCAAAACATTTGACAAGGTTATGCATGAGAGGTAGGTCAAGAAGGTTCAGTTGCTTGATATTCAAGATGAGATAATAAATTGGATTAGACAATGGCTTTTTGGGAGAAGCTAGAGATGTTTGCCTCTCTGGTTGGAGGCTTGTGACTAGTGGAGTGCCACAGGGATTGATGTTGAGTCTGCTGTTGTTTATCATCAAAATCAATGTTCAGGATGATAATTTGGTAAACTGGATCAGCAAGATGGGGATGTAGTGGACAGCAAAGAAGAGTAGCAAAGCTTGCAGCAGGATCTGGACTGACTGGAAAGCCTGGCTAAAAATTGGCAGATTAAATTTAATGTAGACTAGTGCGTGGTGCTGCACTCTGGGAGGATCAACCAGGGTAGGTCTTACACAGTGAGTGGTAAAGCAGTGAGGGTGTGGTAGAACAGAAGAACTGAGAATATAGATCCACAATTCTTTGCAAGTGGAGTCAGAGGCACTGTAGATAGGGTCATAAAGTAAGCTTTAGCCTTCATTAATCAATGTATTAAGTACAGCAGTTGGAATGTTATTTTGAAATTGTCCAAGATGTTGGTGAGGCCTAATTGGAAGTATTGTGTCCAGTTTTGGTCAACTACCTACAGAAAAGATATAAATAGGATTGTAAGACGCCGAGAAAATTTCGAAAGATGGTGTTGGAACAAAAAGACCTGAGTTATAGGGAATGTTGAATAGTTTAGGACTTTGTTCCCTAGAACATAAAAGGCTGAGTAGACATTTGATAGAGGTAAACAAAATTTTGAGGCTATAGATAGTGTAAATATAAGCAGACTACTTCCACTGAGGGTAGATGTGACTACAACTAGAGACTAAAGGTGAAAGGTGAAATGTTGAAGGGAAACATGAGGAGCATTTCTTCATTTAGAGGCTGGCGAGAGTGTGGAATGAGCTGCCAGCAGAAGTGGTGGATACAGGTTTGATTTCAACATTAAAGAGAAATTTGGATCGATGGAGAAGTATGGAGGATTATGGTCCAGGTGCAGGTTAATGGGACTAGCTAACGTATTAGCTTGGAGCAGACTAGATAGGTTGAAAGGCCTGTTTCTGTGTTGTACTGTATGATTCTAATAAAGAGAAAATCTGTGATTGGGGGAGACCAAGAACGACCAGGTGACACAAGCATTGTTAATGTAGTATGACAGATAGTGATCAATGCATGTTAATCAGGCCTGACCTATCAGGATTAGTATAAATAGAGTGTGGTGAATGAGAGCAGTAAAAAAGATAAAATAATGCAATCTGTAAGCAGTGGAACAGGCACTTGTTGGAAAACAGAACTAAAGAAAACCTGGGCAAAATTACTCAGTAAATCAGAGAAAAGCAGTGGAGAAAGAAACACTCAATTGATGTTATAGTTAGATTAACCTGCTTCATGCATTATTCTCATGCAAATGTGAAAGGATGACTATCTGAAATAGTTGAATTTTATATTGAGTCTTGGGGCTGCAACATGCACGGATGGAAAATGAGGTATTGTTCCTCAAGCTGAAAGACTGTGAAGCATCAAATAGCTGAGAAGTCAGAGTGGGAGCGAATGGAGAATTGAAGTGACAGATAATGGGGTCATTTTAGTAGAGTACAGTCAAAATTCTGGAGCAATGACGTGAGCTGATTGATCAGAGGTGTTGAGTGAAGTCACCACCCAATCTGGACTTAGGTTCTAAAATGTCAAGATCAAATTGTGATCACCAAACGGACCACTAGATTAGGGAAGTGTAGGGGTTAACGTAGTGTGAAACATGTTAATTACTGCTTAACCCTTACATACTGTAGGGATCCAATTTGACCTGTTTTGACATTTGACAGCAGTAAAAACACCCTAAACACCATTTTTTTTTAGCCAAAATTTGATGACTTTTCCTAAAGTGACCCAAAATGCGCAAAAATGAAAATATCTAAAAATTTGAAACTTTTCTACAGGTGCTACAAATGTTTGTACATTGAGGCTGTTCCAGATCAAATTTGACCCATATCTATTGAAATGGATTTTAGATCTCTGAAACATTAATTAAGGATTAATTACCCATTTATTAATGTCAGATAGGCTATTTAAACATTCTAAATAGATCTGTGGTTCAAAATTTGGTATAGACTCTTGCTATGAGGGGATTCTTGGGCCAGATCAAAATTGACCCGGACCATACTGTGAAGGTATAGAATATGAACAGGTTGCCTGGACTAAAAACTGTAAGCCTGTTTAGGTCCTTGACTGATGGGAAGTCTACAAGGGAGCTTCCATTTCCCTTTCACTTTATCCTTCATCCAATTCCCACTTCAACCTCCTCAGCTGTTCCAACAAAGCCCATTGTGAGCTTGAGGAAGAGTATTTATTGTTCTAATTCATTTGTCTCTAAATTACATCCCTCCAGATGGTTCAATTCTGATTAAGAAGCATTCATTACCATTGCATAGATAGTAGCATCAGTAATTCTGTCACCGAGATAATCTCTGTATCTATCACATTGCAGATGTACTCTTTGTTGCTTGCACATTCTTGCAGCTTAACTCACACTTTTTCATTTTTTCCAGTTCTAATGAAAAGTGATGTTCTTTTTCCCTCCCCACACATGCTGCCTGAACTACTGAGTGTCCCCAACACATGACTTATTTCAGATTTACAACCATGGTAGTTTTTTAATGCTTTTTATTAATGCAGCACTTGCTAACCCATTTCCCATTGAAAATGTACTGAACAAACTAAATGCTTCATTCTCACTTAACCCTAAATACAATCTCACATTGCCTTGACTGCTTTATGTTTAATCGCCAAAGAAAGAGGTATCCTTAATTTTCAAGCCTTTGGATCATTCAAGACTTTTGCTCCTGAGGTCGGTCACATGTTTGATAGGTTTGTGCTAACTGCTGCCTCATGGAGGTCACCCAGTCTTCAGGGAAAAAAAAAATTCAGCTTTGCTAGAAAGTGAAAGGAGGGGTATAAATCAAATTTATTCATTTCACTCATAACTTCTCGATATTTCCTTCTTTCGGCAAAGATTTCAGGAGGATAGTCTTCAACTATACGAATCTGAGCTGAATTGAAGATTAATTTCCGCTTCTTTCTGGCTTCTCGAAGAATAGCTTCTTTAGTTGTATAATAGTGCAAAGAAGGTACAACTGGTCGAGGATGTAATTCAGATGAATGCTGAGAAAATGGAATTCTATGGGCTCTGTCAATTAAAGGGCGAGCTTCCAGGGTCTCATTAAAAAGTGAGTACAACGTATCTGAGAAGAATTTTAACAGATCGCCAGCTTCAGTATTTTCAGGCAGCCCCAGAATACGCAAATTCCTCCGATGCCCTCTACTATCTAAATCAACCATTCTTTTCTTAGTTTTAGATAGTTCTGAGGTAATTTCATTGATTTTCTTTTCCATCGAAGATATCTTCATTCCTTGATCTTTAATAGTTTGCTTGAATAGATCATGCTCAGTCTTCATACCTAAGGACAGAACACTTCATCTACTTTTCCTTCAGCCCTAAAAATGAGATGGAGCAGTCATAGGCCTTTGGCTACATTACAGGCTAATCCAAGTTGATTGTTATGGGCAAGTATACCCATTAAGATGTCACACAAATTGCTCTTTGCAGCAGTGCCCTCCAAGAGGATCACAAACTTGTTGTAGGGTTTGGGGTCTCGAGTGCCTCAATGACCCAAAAAGCTATGTTGGCGAGTCAGGGTTTTATATTTTGGCTCTTGCTAGGATCACCTGTGCCAAAAAGGTCAAAGAGTAGAGGCCAGAGTAACAGTGGTCCTCCGGTCCTCCTGGTTCAAGGGTTCAGCTCAGAGCTAACAACCCTGACTGGTAAAACAAAATTATTAAGGTAACTGCAATGAAGACTCCTTCTGCATCAGAGTGTGATGATATACCTGGGTGTCCAGCATGGACTTGTATGACAGATAGTAGTGAAAACTGAGACAAACGTACTGACATGATGCAGGAACTCTGCCAGAGATAGAGGACCTTCTTGCTGTCTTAAATGCCAGTAGGATAACAGGCAATAAGTAAATTGCAGCTGGCATTCAGAGTCTGCACTGTTGTCCATACAGACACTTTCTTGGTGGCCTCCTGTGAGGAGTACCTGTGACCCTCCTGCACAAAGTAGATAATTGTTGCAGAGACTTCTTCACTGAACTGTCTGGGTCTCTTTGACCTTAGATCATCTTCCCACTGCCCTTACCTCTCTCCCATCCATCAAAAGTGTGCCTAGTCATCATGTAATGGTACTCTCCTATAGCCTGATGTGTGTTTCTTGTGATGTGCTTTATTCTTTTGAGAGCTGGCTACAAAAATGCTGAGATGATATACAATAGATGAATAGAGTAGACACTTTGCTGAAACTGACAAAATGCAATGTTACGCTTCAGGGGAAACTTGCACTTGATAATCTCAGATTTTTTTTTTAATTGCTATTTTTGCACACAGCATTTGGGTTACTAATAACACTACTTCAAAGCCATTGAAAGGAAGCGACACAATGTCTTCATCTGATGCTATTGAGGACAACACAAAGATGACAACTATAAAGAGGACCAGCATAATATTTATTGCAGAATTACAAACAAGAGAAAAGCTGCAGATGCTGGAAATCAAAGCAAAACACACAAAATAATGGAGGAGCTTAGCAGCCCACATAGCATCGATGGAAAAGACTAAACAGTCGACGTTTTGGGCTGAGACCCTTCATCAAGAGTGGAAAAAAATGATGAGATGTCAAAGTAAGAAGGTGAGAGGAGGGGAGGAAGAAATACTAAGTAGTAGGTGATAGGTGAAACCGGGAGAGGGGGTTGTGTGAAATAAAGAGCTGGGAAGCCGACTGGTGAAGAAGATAAATGTCCGGAGTGGGGGAATCTGATAGAAAAGGTGAGAAAGCCATGGGACGAGCACCAGGGGGAGGTGATAGGCAGGTAAGGAGATGAGGTGAGAGAGGGAAATGGGAATAGGGAATGGTGAAGTAGAGGTGGATGTGGGCAATTACCATAACTACAAGAAATTGATGTTCATGCCTTCAGGTTGGAGGCTTCCCAAACAGAATATAAGGTGTTGCTCCTCCAACCTGAGGGTGGCTTCAGCACAGTAGCAGAGGAGGCCATGGACTGACATGTCAGAATGGGAATAGGAAGTAAAGTTGAAATGGGTGGTCACCGGGAGATCCTATTTTTTCTGGCAAATGGACCGTAGATGCTCGGTGAAGCAGTCTCGTAATCAATGTCAGGTCTCATCGGTATACTAGAGGTCCCAACAGCTTCACAGGTGAAGTGTCATCTCAGCTGGAAGGACAGTTCGGGGCTCAGAATGGTAGTGAGAAGGAGGTGTAGGGGCAGGTGTGGCACTTGTTCCACTGGCAAGGATTATTACCAGGAGAGAGATCAGTGGAGAGGGATGAATGGACAAGGGAGTCAGGTTGGCAACAATCCCAGTGGAAAGTGGTAAGTGGGGGAAGAGAGAGGTATGCTTGGTGGTGATATCCCACTGGAGATGGCAGATTTACTGAGAATTATACGCTGGACGTGAAGGCTGGTGGTAAGGTAGGTGAGAACAAGAGGAACCCTATCCCTGTTGAGGTGGCCTCAGATAGGATGAGGGAAAATGCGTTATAGATTCATCCCCCATCAGGAAGGGCACAAAGCTCTCCACATCTTTCTGGACACCAGACTCAACTATTTTCCCTCCACCACTACTCTGCTCTATCTGGTGGAACAGGTCGTCACTCTCAATAATTTCTCTTTCGGCTTACGCGACTTCCTTCAAACAAAAGGTGCAGCCGTGGGCACTTGCGTGGGTCCCAGCTATGCCTGCCATTTTGTCAGCTACTTGTAACAGTTTATATTCCAAGCCTACACCAGTATCACTCCCCAGCTTTCCTACACTATGTCGATGACTGAATTGGTGATGCTTCCTGCACCCATGCTGAGCTTGTCAACTTCATCAACTTTGTATCCAACTTCCACCCTACGCTCAAATTTACCTGGTCTATTTCTAACAACTCCCTCCACTTTTTCTGTCTAGGAACAGTTTATTCACTGATATTTTTCATAAACCCACTGATTCTCACTGTTACCTGGATTGTATCTCTTTCCACTCTGTTACTTATAAAAATGACATCCATTTCTCTCAACTCCTCTGTCTTCAACACATCTGCTCCAAACAGGCCTTCCAGGAGAAGCAACACTTCAGCTGTGAGTCTGTTGTGGTCATCTGCTGTATCCGGTGCTCCTGGTGTGGCTCCAGTATATTGATGAGATCTGACAAGAATTGGGAGACTGCTTCATCAAGCACCTACGCTTCATCCACTGGAAAAAGTGGGATCTCCAGGTGGGCACCCATTTCAATTCTACTTCCCATTCCCATTCCAACAGTCCTTGGCCTCCTCTACTGCCATGATGAAGCCACATTCAGGTTGGAAGTGTAACACTTTATATTCCATCTGGATAGTCTCCAACCTGATGGCATGAAGATCGATTTCTTGAATTTACAGAAATTGCTCCATTCCCCCCTGGCCTTCCTTCAGCATTTCCCATACCCATTTCCCTTTCCCACTGTGGTGAACTACATATACCTGTCTGGACACGCCCTCCCAGCTGACTGCTCCTGTGGCTCCTCCCACAGACCCCTGTATAAAGGCGATCAAGGCCTGAGCCTGGCCTCTCAGTCTCCAGGATATAGTATGGTGGTCACTCACTGCTTGTTCCTTCTTCCAGTCAATAAAAGCCTATATCTTGCCTCATGTCTCGGAGAGTTATTGATGGTGCATCAATTTTATTGGCTGGAAGTTTAAAACATGGGCAGCATTTTATGTCCGGAAAAGTTAGACCTTGGTCCTCAAGACTCCGAAGAAGCTCTTGCCTTTGAACTCTAGCTTGCATGCTTCCAATCATACCTGGAACAGATTCCAGTGACTGAGCCTGCCACGAAGTACAAAATATTACTATCCAGAGTAAGTCCAAAAGTATTCTCCCTTATCAGGGACCTACCGACCTACCAAGGGGCACTGGACGCCCTTAAAAGACAGTACCTGCGGCCGGTGAACACCATCTACGCAAGAAATCGCTTAGCGACGCGGTGGCAGCGATCTGGCGAGTCAAGCACCGTGTTTCTCCGAGCCCTACAGACACTCGTGCGAACTTGCGACTGCAAAGGACTGACGACGGAACAACATGCAGAGCTGCTAGTACGAGACGCCTTCGTTATGGGGATCAGGTCAGTGTACGTGTGCCAGCGGCTGCTGGAAAATGCTGATCTTACCTTACGCTCAGCGATCGAGACGGCCGACACGCTGGAGGCTGCTCTGCACAACGCCTACGCTGTCCAGCCGCACGATCCCCTGCCGGTTCAGTGGACACTGCAGACCCCGCTGCCGCCGCCCGCGAGCGAATTCACCAAAGCCGCTGCCAGACACGATTCCACGAACTCTCCGAAACCGACCACAGCTGCTGCCAGTTGCAAGTCTGTGCAGTGTTACTTCTGCAGACTCGAAAAGCACCCCCGAAAACGCTGCCCGGCCTGAGAAGCGACCTATACCAGCTGCGGGAAGAAGGGCGATTTCACCAAGGTCTGTAAGTCTGAACCACGAGCGGGGACGGGCAGCGCTGCGTGTGAGGCATGGGGGCCGCCATCTTGCCGGCCCGCCTTGTGCAAGACAAGGGGGCGGCCATCTCACCCCGCCCCCGACCCACCGGTGCTTACCGGGCACCAAGATGGCAGGTCAACTCTGTCCTCCGTAACCCTCAACCAAAGCGCCCCACACCAGCTTGCAAGGTCAATGATGGACATCCTGGTGGAGGGGCACAGGATTAGCTGCCTGTTTGACATGGGCAGCACTGAGAGTTTTATTGACCCGGACACAGTGTAACGCTGTGGACTCGTGACACGGACGGTAAGCCAGAGAGTCATCATGGCTTCTGGGTCGCATTCCACAGACATCTGGGTGGGTTGCGTAGCGACATTGGTGGTGCAGGGCACAGAATATCGGAATTTTGCGCTACTGGTCATGCCTTAACTGTGCGCGCCTGTGCTATTGGGGCTGGACTTCCAGAGCCATCTCGAAAGTGTGACTATGGCATATGACGGGCCCCTCCCACCACTCACTGTCAGGAATCCTCAGTTTTGTGGGACTTCGTCATATACCCCGCTACTGACCACACACACACACCGACCCACACATCCCACCCGGCACCATGCCGACAGCTGCGCTACTGACATCACTTGCAGCCTCTCCACCCTCAAGATCCCTTCCCCACCGCTGTTCGCCAACCTGACTCCCGACTGTAAACCTGTGGCAACTCAAAGCAGGAGGTACAGCGTGGGGAACAGGGCCTTCATTCAGTCTGAGGGGCAGCAGCTGCTCAGGGAGGGGATCATTTGAGCCAAGCACAAGTCCTTGGAGTGCCCAGGTGGTTGTTGTTGGGACCGGGCAGAAAAATAGGATGGTCGTGGACTATAGCCAGACCATCAATAGGTTCACGCAGCTTGACGCGTACCCCCTACCCCGCATCGTGGATATGGTCAACCAGATAGCTCAGTACAAGGTGTACTCGGCAATAGATCTGAAATCAGCTTATCACCAGCTCGCCATCCACCCAGAGGACCGCCCCTACACTGCCTTCGAGGCGGGCAGCAGGCTTTATCACTTCCTGCGTGTCCCCTTCGGTGTCACATATGGTGTCTCTGTCTTCCAGAGGGAAATGGACCGGATGGTGGACCAATGCCAACTGAAGGCCACAATTCCCTATCTGGATAATATCACCATCTGTGGTCATGACTAGTCGGATCACAACACCAGCCTCCAATGATTTTTCCATGCGGCCAAAGCCCTGAACCTTACTTATAACAGGGACAAGTGTGTGTTTGGAACCACCCGACTCGCTATCCTTGGTTATGTCTTGGAGAACGGGGTAATTGGCCCTGATCCCGACCGTATGCGCCCCCTATTAGAACTCCCTCTTCCCACCACCCTCAAAGCCCTCAGACGGTGCCTGGGCTTCTTTTCCTATTACGCCCAATGGGTCCCCCATTACGCAGACAAGGCCCGCCCCCTGGTCAAGTCAATCACTTTTCCCCTCTCTGCCGAGGCCTGCGCGGCCTTCAGCTGCATTAAAGGGGACATTGCCAAAGCAACGATGCATGCGGTAGATGAGACCATTCCCTTCCAAGTAGAGAGTGACGCCTCCGATTTCGCGCTTGCTGCTACCCTCAATCAGGCAGGAAGGCCAGTAGCATTCTTTTCTCGTACCCTTCAAGGCTCTGAAATTCGGCACTCCGCGGTGGAGAAAGAAGCCCAGGCCATAGTGGAAGCTATTAGGCACTGGAGGCACTATCTCGCCAGCAAAAGGTTCTCCTTGCTGACCGACCAGCGCTCAGTTGCGTTCATGTTCAACAACCAACAGCGGGGCAAAATCAAAAATAATAAAAATTTTGCGGAGGAGAATAGAACTCTCCACCTACAACTATGATATCCTGTACCGGCCTGGAAGGCTCAATGAGCCCCCTGATGCCCTATCCCGGGGAGCGTGTGCCAGCGCACAGCTCGACCAGCTATACGCCCTCCATGCACATCTTTGACACCCAGGGGTCACCCGATTTTTACCATTTTGTGAAAGCCCAGAACCTGCCGTACTCCCTTGAGGACATCAGGACGATGACCAGGGACTGCCAAGTCTGCGCTGAGTGCAAACCGCACTTCTACCGTCCTGAAAAGGCGTAAGTTATCAAGGCCATCCGCCCCTTTGAGCGACTGAGTGTTGACTTTAAGGGCCCCCTTCCCTCCACCGACCGCAATGTCTATTTTCTCAACATTATCAACGAGTACTCGCGGTTCCCCTTTGCCATTCCCTGCTCCAACACCACTACCATGTCCGTCATAAAAGCCCTGCGCCAGCTCTTCACTCTGTTCGGATATCCCTGCTATATCCACAATGATAGAGGGTCCTCCTTTATGAGTGACGAGCTGCGCCAGTACCTGCTGGCTAGGGGCATTGTTACTTGTAGGACCACGAGCTATAATCCCCGGGTAAATGGACAGGTGGTGAGGAAGAATGCCACAGTGTGGAAGGCCACACTTTTAGCCCTTAAGTCAAAAGGGTTGCCGGTCTCTCACTGGCAGGAGGTCCTCCCTGAGGCACTCCACTCTATCCGCTCCCTGTTATGCACGTCCACCAATGCCACCTCTCACGAGCGCCTATTCTCTTTTCCCATGAAGTCTGCCACTGGGACCACCCTACCGACTTGGCTGACGTCCCCAGGGCCAGTGCTGCTCTGGAAACATGTGAGGAGCAATAAATAAATAAATGTGAGAAGCTGGTCGAGAAGGTTCACCTTCTACATGCAAACCCCCAGTATGCCTACGTGGTCTTACCTGATGGGCGGGAGGACACGGTCTCCGTCCGCGACCTGGCGCCCGCAGGAGCAGCAGACCACTACCCCGAACACTCCACGGTAACTATGAACCCTGTACCCGAGGTGACACCGCACACACCAAGCCCTACACAGACTCCCCACGACACTCCTATACCGGGCATCTCGCACGCGCATATACCAGGCGCATCACACACGCATGAGGGATCACTGACGCCTAGTGGGCTGACACCTCCAGTTAGGCCAGAACCAGCACAACCACTGGCACCTGTGCAATCACAGCCGGTGCTACGTAGATCGCAGCGACAGATTCAACCACCTGATAGACTTAACCTGTAAATATACTTGTAAGAAACTTCGCCCCATGGTGACTCTCTTTTAAAACAAAGGTGGGGTGAATGTGGTGAACTACATATACCTGTCTGGACACACCCCCCTGTGCTGACTGCTCCTGTGGCTCCTCCCACTGACCTTGGCTCCTCTCACAGACCCCGGTATAAAGGCAATTGGAGCCTGGGCCCTGCCCTCAGTCTCCAGGATGTAGTATGGTGGTCAATTGTTGCTTGTTCTTTCTTCCAGCCAATAAAAGCCAATATCTCTCCTCACATCTCGGAGAGTTATTGATGGTGCATCACCCACCTTACCTCCTTATGTGCCATCATCTCCCTCTGATGCTCCTTCACCTTCCCTTTATTCCATGGCCTTGAGTCCTCTTCTATCAAATCTCCCCTTCTCTAGCCCTTTACCTATTTTACCAATCAACTTCCCTGCTCTTTAATTCACCCCTCCCTTCTCTCAGTTTCACCTATCACCTACTTCTTCTTCTCCTCCTCCCAACTTCTTACAATGACTTCTCATCTTTTGTTTCCAGTCCTGATGAAGGGTCTCACCCCAAAATGTCAACTGTTTACTCTTTTCCATAGTTGCTGCCCAGCCTGCATTTTTTGTGTGTTGAATATATTGCTGAATTGATGAGGTTTTGGATATTATCCTCATTAATATCTTTCTTGCTGAACTAACTATTCTATTTTTGGATTAAGTACATATTTTAAAATGGAAAGAAAATTTCCTCGCTCCAAAGAAGGTTTTTTTTTGCTAAAACTCCAAGGATTCCAATCTGGTGTAGCTGGTCTCATTGAAGTTGGCAAGTACTTTAACCATTAAGATAGAGGAAATGATTTTTCTACAGCATGCTGTGAAAGCACACTTTATGGATAATATAATTTCACTTTCAAATTCAAATGAGAGGAAAGATTCAAAGGAGAAAGCTCCTGGAGAGAGAAAAATAAAAGATCAGAGAAATATACTTTCAATTGATTCTAACTCTTGTTTCTATCTAAGTTTATCATAATATTATCCTACTGTGGGGAACGTAAAGATAGTACTGAGCCAAATACTAATTGTGTAATGAAAGATGACCCAGTTTTTAGTCCATCCACTTCAAAAGCACAGCAACTTGCAAGGTTGGCTTGCTCCTATTTAAAAATAACAGCATTTTATTTTGGCTTTAATCAATATTAGGCAGAACATTGGAATGTAGGAATAGGAGCAGGAGAACACTACTTGGCCTTTTGAGTCTGCTGCAACACTTATTAAGGTCTTTTACTTCAAAGCCACTTTCCTCAATGGACAGCATGTCCTTCAATGTTCTTAAATATATTTATGCTTAAACTTTCACAGGTTGACCTAGTAATGAATTCCAGAGATTCACTATTAGAGTGGGTGAAGAGATTTCTTGTCTCAGTGCTAAATACCCTATCTCATACGTTGTGATCATTGGTATTAGATAACCAGCGAAGGGAAACATCAGACTTACCTCTTCCATGTGAAGACCTGTAAGCATTTTTTATGTTTTCAGTGATGCCATTCATTTTCTAGGCATTGTCTTATTCTCCAGCGGGAGGTCTAATTATGTATTATCTTCTTAGGACCGCTATGTATTGATTAAGGAAACTTTCCTGAGCACAGTTAACAAACTCTATCCCATTCAGCTCCTTTACAGTATGAAATTCTCGATCAATATGTGGAAAGTTAAAATCACCTATTCTCACAACCTTATGTTACTTGCAACAGTCACAATTTCTCTACAAATTTTCTCCTCTAAATCCCATGGACTGCTGGATGACCTATATCATCCCATTAACAAGGTCATCCCTTTCTTATTCCCAGTTCTATCAACATAGACAAGCACTCCCCTCTGAGCACTGCCATTGCTCCCTGACCAGTAATGCCACCCCTGCCCCTTTAAAGCCTCCTGTTTTATCACGTCTAAAGCAATAGTTTCCTGAAACATTGTTCCACCAGCCCTGCCCCTCCTGCGACTAAGTCTCACTAATGGCTACAATGACATAACTTCACGTGCTGGTCCATGTAATTAGCCTTTCCTATAATACTCCTTGCATTGAAATGTACACAACTCAAAACTTTAGTCCCAGGATGCTCAACTGACTTTGTATGTAGGTTTAACAGCATCTTTCCCCACAACCACTCCACTATCTGTTCTGGTACTCTGGTTCTCATCCCCATGCAACTGTAGTTTAAATGTCCCCTCCTGCTCTGCCACACTAGCAAACCTTCCTGCTAGGATATTAATCTCCCTCGAGCTGAGGTGCAAACCATCACACCTTCCCTGGAAGAGAGCCCAATGATCTAAAGATCTGAAGCCCTCCATCCTACTCTAACTCCTTAGCCATGCGTTAAACTGCATGACCTTCCTACTTCTGGCTTCACTAGCATGACATGGGCAGCAATCCCGAGATCACAACATAGGAAGTCCTGTCCTTTAACTTTGCACCTAACTCCCACTTTGCAGAACTTCGCCCCTCTTCCTACTTATGTCATTGGTACCTATATGGATACGACCTCTGGCTGTTCACTCTCTCACTTGAAAATGCTGGGGACTCAATCCATGATGTCCATGACGCCAGCACTTGGGAGCAGTGGAAAGCTTGTTCTCATCCAAAGGCCTTCTGTCTGTTCCCCTATCCACTGAACCCTCTATCACTACAGCTCACCTCTTTTCTCCCTTCCCTTCTGAGAGACAGAGCTGGACTCGGAGCCAGAGACCTGACCACTGTGCTTTCCTATGCTGTGACAGTCCCACTCCCCCCAACAAATATATATCCAAAGCAATATACCTGTTATTGAGGGGAATGGCTACAGTGATATTCTGCATCGCCTTTCCCCCTCCTGATGGTCACTTAACCTCTTTTGACAGGCCTCTGCCTGATGTAAAATTATGCAAAATCCAATGTCCCCTAGTGATACTTGGCATGTAGAATGTCCCCACTGCTCTGCTTCCTTCTTTGGAAATCTCTTGTTTCGCAAGATCCAGTACCTCCTATCAAAGTGTGGTGTGTAAAATGAAAGACTAAACCATGGCTACATATTCATGCCAACCACTATGACCTCATTCCCCCAGTTGGTTTTTCATGTTAACTTGTCCAACTATATAAATATACTGCACTACATAAAGAGGAAAACAATATTTGATATTCTGATGTGTATAACTCAGCTGTTGTGCATTACAGATTTTCTACCACAGATTGCATTATTCAATAGCATGATTGTACCTATTTGCCCCGGTAAGAGTATCTCAGAATATCAAAGTCATGTTTGTTAAAACAAAGTCATGTTTTGAAATTTGTTATTATGTGGCAGTAGTACAGTGCAAGACATAAAAAATTACTAAAAGTTACAAAAATAAATAAATAGCGCAAAAGCCGAATAATGAGGTGATGTTCAAGGGCCGTTCAATAATCTGATAGTGGAGGGGAAAAGTTGTTATTACAACATTGACTGTGGGTCATCAGGCTCCTGTACCTCCTTCCCATGGTAATAACGTGTAGAGGACATGTCCCAGATAGTGAGGATTTTAATGATGGATGCCACATTCTTGGGATACCAGCTCTTGAAGGTGTCATCAATGACAGGGAGGATTGTGCCCATGATGGAAGTAGCTGAGTCTACAGTCCTTTGTTGCTTCTTGCAATCCTGTGATTTGGAGGCTCCTACCAGGCAGAGATGTAACCAGTCAGAATTTTCTCCGGTGTAGATCTGTATTTGCAAGAGCCTTTGCTGATACCAAATCTGCCCAAACTTCTAATGAAGTAGAGCAACTCGTATGCCTAATTCATGATTGCTTCAATAATGTGCAAGGGATTTAGAACTAAGCAGGACAAAGCAGTCAGGTTGATCATCAGCCTACCTACCATCTTCAACATTAACATGGTCCAACTTTGAGGCTGCTGTATGAATTTGCTCAGAGATGCATTGCGCTTATTCACCATAATCTCCTATCTTCTCTGTCTCTACAATCCAGAACAAGAGAAAGAAGCATCACCAATCCAATATCCCCTCCTAAAGGCACTTCTTGAATAAATTAACCCTGTGGACTGGAAGAGCTGATGAACCATGGCTACGACCAGCAACACAAGGTAAATAAGGTTCAACAATAAGTCAAGCCTTTGTTAGCAACACTCTGGATGTAAAATTTAAATAGCTAATTAGAAACTTACACAACTAGAGACTTACAACTGGTAATGAAAGTATATTCCAAATATGGAGAAGGAGACCAAGACCCAATTACAGGGGAGCAAACAAAGTTATGTGGATGTGAACGAGACTTACAAATGGTATGTTGTTTACCATTAGGGTCAGAGATGCAGTATCTCAGGCCAAGTCCAGAGCATTCTTAAGGTGTACAATGAGCAGTCACAGGTCATGGTACACTCGGATACCAATGACATAGGTAGGAAAAGTGATGAGATCCAGCAAAGTGAGTTCAGGGAGTTAGGTGCTAAGTTAAAAGACATGACCTCCAGGTGGTGATGTCAGGATCGTTTCCCATGCCTGATAGCAGCAAGGCAAGAGATCAGAAGATAATGAAGTTTAATGCATGGCTAAGCAAATGGTGCAGGAGGGCGGGCTTCATATTTTTTGGAACATTGAGCCAGGGCAGTTGGTAGCTGTGCAAAGGGGATGGTTTGTAACTGGATTTCAGGGAGACCAATATCCTCACCAGAATACTTATTAGTGCTATCCGGGGTTTTTAAACCAGAGATGGCGGATGAGATGTTTATCTATGCATGGAGCTGATAGACATGGGAAGATGTTAGATGAATTTTTTGAATATGTGTTTTACTCAGGAGACAGACACTGAGTCTATAGAACAGAAACAAAAAGAAAGAAGAGGCATAGACTCATTAGGATGCATAAATCCCCAAGGCCTGACAAGGTGTTCCCTCGGACTCTATGAGAGGCTGGTGCACAAATTACAGGGATATTTAAAACAACCTTTTCCGTGGGTGAGGTTCCAGAGGTTTTGATGACAGCTAATGTTGTACTGTTGTTTAAGAAAGCTTCTAAGAATAAGCCAAAAATATATCACTACTCATCCAGACAAGATATTCCTGATTCCAGACACATCTTGTATGAAAAAATATCTTCCTCCAATTCCTCCTGCACCATTTGCTTAGCCATGCCTTTATCCCTTAACTTAAAAATATACTCTCTGGTTTTAGATACCTTTAGATTTCCTTCAATCCATTCTATTAATGCCATCATGAATGTGTATATATCTCACAGGTTCCCCCTTCAGCCTAATTTATTACAAGAGAAATAAACCAAATCTATCCAGTCTCATAAATGAAATGCTCCATCCCAAGCAACTTCCTGGTGAATCTCCTCTACAAACAGTTTATTACAACAATGTCTTCTGATACCGTAATAACCAGAGCTGTGTGCATTACTTCAGCTATTACAGCACCAATGTTTTATAAAGTTTCACGATAACATCCATGCTCTTATATCCTATGCAATGGCTAATGAAAATGTGAACCCCATGTGCTTTCTTCACCACCCTCTCTATCTGTGCTACCACCTTCAGAGGTCATTAGATGTGTCCCCCTGTTCCTGTGTCTATTATTATTTTAGGTGCCACACTTCAGAAAAGATATGAAGGCTATAGAGATCACATAAAAGAGATTGATCAAAAACATTCCAGGCCTGAGGTGCTTTAGTTATAGGGACACTTTGGAAAGGTTGGGGAACATTATTTCTGGAATGGAGGTCGATGAGAGGAGATCTAATAGAAATGGAAAATAAAGAGTCATAGAGCCATAGAGCCTTAAAGCACATAAACAGACCCTTTGGTCCATCTAGTCCATGCCTTGTCCCATCTATTAGCACCTGGTCATAACCCTCCATACACCTCTCATCCTTGTACCTATCCAAACTTCTCTTAATTTTACAATTGAACCTACATATGCCAGCAGCTTGTTCCACACTTGCCCAATACACTGAGTGAATTAGTTCCTCCTTGTATTCCCCTTAAATGTTTCACCTTTCACCCTAAATATGTGACCTCTAGTTCTAGTATTACCCACCCTGAGGGGTAAAGAGCTACATGCATTCAAACTATTAACACTCTTTATAATTTTGTATACCTCCAGTTTAAAATCTTAGCCCGAGGACAAGTCATCTCTTACTCCATAATTATCTTGAAATTAATTGAATTACACCCCCAGTCTTGTTGTCATCTGCAAATTTCCTGATCCAGTTTACCACATTATCAGTTAAATCAGTAATAAAGATGTTAAACAATATTGGACCCAGCACCAACCATTGCAACACACCACTAGTCACAGGCATCCATTTAGAGAGACAACCATCTAAAAACCAATCTCTGGCTAGTCTTGCTAAGCTATTGTTGAATCCAATTGATGACTTCATTCTGAATACCATCTGACTTACTCTTCTGGGTCAGTCTCCCATGCAAGACATTGCCAAAAGCTTTGGTAAAGTCCATGTAGACAATGCCCACCGCCATCCCTTCAGCAACCTTCTCAGTAACCTCCTTGAAAAACTGTAGATGACCTGCCACAAGGAAATTATAACCTAACACTGATGTCCAGTTTATTAATCCATTATGCCTTATTTTATTATATTAGGTACTCCCATGTTGTAACTTACAAGAAATATCTAGACTATCACTTAAGTTGCAAGCACATTGAAAGTTCTGTACATTGGCTGGTAAGTGGGATTAATCTTTGATGGGTACTCGATATTTCAGATGGACATGGTAGGTCAAAGTGCTCTTTCTGTGCTGTATGACTCTGACTCCATTTGCAGTAGAACCAGTGACTTATTGCAACTCCTTGCGCTCTTATACCTTAATGCTCAACATAAGATTGCAGTATTCCATATGTTTTATAATCATTTTCTCAAAATATGATACATGCCCATTCAGAATCAATATCAGAATTAGGCTTACTATCATGGACTTACATGACACAAATGTTTTTGTTTTGTGGTATCAGTACAGTTTGAAGATATAAAAGTACTATAAATAAATAAATTGTGTAAGAAGCAGGAATAATGAAGCAGTGTTCATGGATCGTTCAGAAATGTGGTGTGACAGCGGAAGAAGAAGTTGCACCATTGGTCTTCAGGCGCATGTACCTCTTAACTGATGGTGGTAATGAGTAGAGGGAATGTCCTGTATGGTGAGGGTCTTTAATGACAGACCACTCAGCAATTATGCCCATTCATCCACCAGTTCTCTCAATTCTTCTACCCTTGTTTGAATTGTGTCCTCTGGCTTATATTGGCTGTTCTTGTACTTCCTACCAAAATATAATACTTCATAAGTTGCAGCCTTCAAGTTAGTCTGCCACCTGTCGACTGATTTCCTCAGCCTCCCTATATCTCCCTGAAGTTAATTATTATTCCCCTCACAGTTGATTGTCTCTCAAAGCATTTTGTCATTTGCAAATTTGGAAATTATATCTGAACACACGTCCAATCCATTAATATATATTAAGAAAAGCAAAGGTCATGGTAATAGCCCAAGGGAACTCCATTGTTTATTTCCTTCCAGATCAACAAGCTTTCGCTACTACTTTCTCTTTCCTCTTACTTGACCAATTTTCTGTGTCATTTTGCCGCATTCCATTTTATTCCAAGGGCTTCAATCTTGATGGCAGGCTGATTATATATCACCATATTGAAGATTTTTAAAATGCATCTACCACATCAGTGGCATTTCTCTTACTGACATTTATTATATTATCAAACATTTCTATCAAGTTATTAGTACTGACTTTTTCTAATTAATCCGAAAGACTGCTAATTCTGTTTATGTTAACTGACTTTAGAACCTTCTCTCGCAACAAGACTAGACTGGCTGGTCTATAATTCTGTGTTTGTCCCTACAAAGTTTTTATGAACAAGGATGTAACTTTTGCAATGTTTCGGTCCTGAATCAATAAATGTGAGAAGAGTATGGCCAGGGCTTCTTCAGTTTCCTCCCTTATTTCTATTAGCATTAACACCATCCAGCTGAGGTGAATGATTCATTAGCCTTGCTTGCACCTCTTCAGTAGCAATAATTGTCCATTCCACAATTTTAATCACATTTTCCTTAGCTGAGTTACTAATAGCACCACATAAAACTCCTCCTTTTGTTCAGCAAAGTATAGTCAATTTGCATCAAGTAAAATGCCTTATATCTTGATATCCAGACTAAACAAGCTTGTATTATTTCAGAACAATGGATTGTTTCCAAATTCCAGTTTAAACATTAATTGTTAGATAATTTTCATTTTAAACTCTGCCTATGTGAAATCAAATTGCAGAGAATTGCATTGAAAAATCTGACCAGGTAGACTTTTCTTAATACATGGTTATATGGTTATATGTTTATGGATTGGGCTTATGCGTTCAGATATAATTTCCAAATTTGCAAATGACAAAATGTTTGGGAACAAAATATTTGAAAATGTCTTCCTAAAATTAATGTTAAGGCTCTTGACAGTGTGGTGGATCAGAGGGATCTTAGGCTCCGAGTCCATAGGACACTCAAAGCTGCTATGTAGGTTGACTCTGTGGTTAAGAAGGCATATGGTTCATTGGCCTTTATCAACTGTGGGATTGAGTTTAAGAGCCAAGAGGTAATGTTGCAGCTATATAGGACCATGGTCAGACCCCACTTGGAGTACTGTGCTTAGTTCTGGTCGCCTCACTACAGGAAGGATATGGAAACCGTAGAAAGGGTGCAGAGGAGATTTACAGGGATGTTGCCTGGATTGGGGAGCATGACTTACGAGAATAGGTTGAGTGAATACAGCCTTTTCTCCTTGGAGCGACAGAGGATGAGAGGTGACCTGCTATAAGTGTATAAGATGATGAAAAGCATTGATCATGTGGATCGTTAGATGCTTTGTCCCAGGGCTAAAATAGCTATCGTGAGAGGGCACAGTTTTAAGGTGCTTGGAAGCAGGTACAGAGGAGATGTCAGGGGTAAGGTTTTATGCAGAGAGTGGTGAGTGCATGGAATGAACTGCTGGCGGCAGTGGTGGAGGCGGATACAATAGGGTCTTTTAAGAGTCTCCTCGGTAGGTACATGGAGCTTAGAAAAATAGAGGGCTATGGGTAACTAGGTAATTTCTAAAGTTAGGACATGTTTGGCACAGCATTGAGGGCTGAAGGACCTGTATTGTGCTGTAGGTTTTCTATGTTTCTAAAATATTTGTTGGCCATTTTTATGTTGCGTTTGTATTTTAATTGTAAAAATACTAATAAGTATTTGTATATAAAGATGGACAGCCTTTAAAATAAATATTTTACCACCAGGATCTGTGTAGATTGACATTCATTTTCATTCTAAACAACCATTTGGTTCAACTTTACATTCCTTCTAAATTTATTATTCAGTTCTGTATTAATGAATAATATACATCTAGTGGCCACATTATTAGGAACCTCCTATACCTAATAAAGGGCTTGCTGAGTGTATGCTTATGATTTTCTATTGATGTAGCCCATCCACTTCAAGGTTTGATATGTTTTATGTTCAGAGTTGCTCTTCTAAACACCATAATTTAACATGTGGGTATTTAGGATACTGCCAACTTCCTCTCCTTGGGTTGAACCAGTCTGGCAATTCTGCTGTAGCCTCTCTCATTAGCCAGGTGCTTTTGCCTATTACACATTCTCTGTAATCTTTAAAAACTGTTGTGTATGAAAATCTCAGGAGGTCAGCAATTTCTGAGATACTCAAGCCACCGTGTCTGGAACCAACAATCATTACATGATTGAAGTCACTTAGATCACATTCTTCCCCATTCTGATATTTGGTCTGAACCTCAACTGAACCTCTTGACTATGTTTGCTTGCTTATGCTTTGAGTTACTTCCACATGATTGGCTGATTATCTGTTTGCATTAGACAAACATAGGACACAAAGTGAATACACAGATTTCCTCTCCAGCCAGAAACCTCTTGATGGCTCTGACCTATTCTCACTGGAATTCAGAAGAATAAGGGCGATCTTATTGAAACCTATTGAATGTTGAAAGGCCCCAACAGAGCTGATGTGGAAAGAATATTTACTTCAGTGGGGGAGCCTAGGACCAGAGGACACAGCTTCAGAATAGAGGAATATCCTTTTAAAGCAAAGATGAGGAGGGATTTCTTTAGTCTGTGGTGATTCACTGCCACAAGTGGCTGTGGAGGCCAAGTCATTGGGTATATTTAAGACAGAGACTGGGAAATTCTTGATTAGCCTGGACATGAAGGGTAACGGAGGAGATTGGTGCTGAGTGAGAAATGGATCAGCCATGATGAAATGGTAAAGCAGACTCCACGGGCCAAATGGTCTAATTCTGTTCCTTATGGTCTTATGGTTCAGAAATCCCTACATTCAGAAATCACTGTTGTATGCTGGGCATTCAATTAAGTCTTGGGCTTTGCATAATCATATCACCACAACTTGTAACAATGTAACCTATGGAATCAACAAATATTCAAAACACATATTAGCAATATAATCAGATCACCTTTGTATTTTCTGAAATACTTGCAATGCTTGCAATTCAAATTTTGCATTTCTAACTGATCTGATTTATTAGCATAAGAAACATCAGTATTTTACTATCTCTTCCACTAAATCATGATGGTCACTTTACTGTTGTGGGGCTTATTCAATCTTGCTTGTGCTATCAACTGAGGGCCAGCAAATTTCACAACCGTTCCTGGTCTGTTAAACCATTTGGCAGACATTAAGTGGCTGAAAATAACTGCACACAGCTAATTGCTTTGCTGCTTCCTTGTGTAGTCTTCACAAAGCTGTTTAGATGCCAATGCTTATCACCTGCAAGCTGTTGCTGAATTCCTTTACTCCACACCACCCATTTATTTGAGTCTCCCTCATTCATCACCTTTAGAAGTCCAGTTGCTCATTACACAATGTCTCATTAAAGTGGCTTACCACCTTTTGTTCCAGTGACCCAATCAAATTGAGAGAAGAGGCTACACATGGTTATGGAGAGAGATTTAAAAAGGAGCACTCTGGGCCTTTGTCTTTTTCTGGCTGCCCAATTGAATTGAGATTCATTAGCAAGGACAAATAAAATTAACGTAGGGACACGCGGTGAGGACTTTGTTGGAATTGACCAGTGTTAGAGTGGGGAGGATTTGGCACAAAAAGCTTTGGTGAGAACAGGCTTGTGTGAGTGAAATTGCTTCTGCATCATTCTTCATCTGTTAGTGCATAGTCAGTCCAGAGAGAAAAATTCTAGGAGCTGTGTTGTGTTCTTTGTGTGAAATATTGGAATTCTGGGAGGCTTCCCTCTTCTTGGATAACCACATCTGCTCCAGAAGCACCAAGCTGCAACTCCTCAGAGAACATGCTAAAAGAAGTGGAACTGCAGATCAATGACCTTCGACCATTAGGGTGGCCTGAGAAAGTGATAGGAGCTACTGGGAGGTTGTCACTCCTAAGTTGCAGGAAGTGAGTGACTGTCAGGACAGGGAAGGGAAATGGGCAACCAGTGCAGAGCAATACTGTGGCCATTCTCCTCAATAATAAGTATACTGCTTTCGATACTGTCGCAGGTGCACATCTTATCAGGGTAAGCTGCATGGACTGGGTCCCTGGAACTGATTCTGGGTCTGTGATTCAGAAAGGGAGAGGTGCAGTAGTCATAGGGGTTTCCATTGTTAGAGGAGAAGACACAAGTTTCAGTGGATGTGAAAGAGACATCTGGATGTTTTGTTGCCTTCCAGGTGCTAAGGCCAGTATAATGTCAATTGGTTCCACAGCATTTTAAAGAGGGAAGGTGAGCAGCCATAAGTCTTGATACATATTGGCACCAATGACATAGGTAGGAAAAGGAAAGATGTGTTGAAAAGAGAATATTGGGAGTTAGATAGAAGCCTGAAAAACAGAACCTCCAGAGTAGTAATCTCTGGATTGCTGCCTGTACCACGTGCCAGTGAAGGTGAGAATAGGATGACTTTGCAGATGGAATGTCTGGCTGAGGAAATTGTGCAGGAGGGACAGGTTACATGTGACCATGAGGTGTACCCATATCCTTGCGGACAAGTTTGCTAGGAGAGTTCAGGAGGGCTTGAAACTAATTTCACTATGCCACTCTCAATCCATCTTTGTTGTGACTTAATAATCCCTATGCGCTGTTATTTGTCTCCACAGATGTGTCATTTCCTTTGCTGCGTTAATGTAGTGTACTTTAGACAACTCTGATCTATGTGTTCATTTCTTTCATGTCCTGCAAGGATCCTATCTGTTCCTCTGTTCTTGTTGTTGCTGTGTGATCATAATTCACTCCAGATATCCACGTGATCTGTGAGTCTTTGCGAAGTTCCCTCTGAGTCTATCTCAATTCACAGAGCCTCTTCTGTTGGCTGAGTATCATATATAGCAACTCCTCCTGTTGTTTTGTGTTGAACTGTTGCTGTTGTTCTGACCTTAGGGAGAGTGTGTTCTCCCCATCTTCCTTTTTATTTTTCCTCTTTAATTTCAGTGAGGATCATGGAGATATTTTTGATTTCCTGTCAATAACTGGAAGTTGATGAGAGACAGATTTTGAACCACAGCTACATGACATGAGAGCAAGATTGGTGACTTCTTCGTCGTGATCAGTCTGTTCAGCACTGGAATCCTGACTGTCATGCTGGTGTAGATGTTACAGATGTCTATGGAAGGTGGAGTTCCTGTACTTCTCTAGGATATCCACTGTGGAGCTCTCATAGATGCTGTTATTATGTTTCATGAGTTATATGAGGTAAGCATCTGAGCCTCTCCACGACATCTGCGTACTCTTTATTGAGTGCTGCCTGGTCACCTGTGGTCTATGAAGCCTCTTTTCACCAAAACTCTCTTTACCAAGTTGAGCTTTATACGTACACTCAGACCTAACATTGGCTGTACCTTACTTTTCAACAACCAGTAGCCATGCCTTTGGTGAATCTGTAGAATTCATTGCAACAGGCAGCTGTGGATGTCAATTTGTAGCATATTTAAGTCAGGGGAGATAGATTCTTGATTGGTCAGGGCGTGAAAGGATACAGGGAAAAGGAAGGAGAGTGAGGCTCAGAAGAAAATTCGATCAGCCTGAATGAAATGGTGGAGTAGACTTGATAGGCCAAATAGCCTAATTCTGCTCTTATATCTTCTGGTCTGATGGTCTTTAGGTGCTGCCCCTTGTGCTTGAAAGTTACTTTACAGCCTCCTTTTACTGGAACATTCTTTCCATTATAGCCAGTCACCTTTAACTTCACTGAGTAAATCTTGCTCTTTACTTTGTGAGTCTTGTAATCATCCGTAGACAAGATTCCCTTGGCTCTGATGACAAGCTTAAATGGAATTACTGTACTATTCACAGCCAATGGAATGATCCATTCTGTTTTACCAGCACCAGTAGACCGTGAAGAATCCACAAAATCTTTTTACATTTCCTCAGCAACTGTGTGCACCATTCTCTTGGTAGCTCCAGCTTTGTAGCACTTTGAGAAATGTCTCATCTTCCAAGATTTATTGCAGGACTTTCCATAAGCAGGGCACTGCTTTTATGATGTGATTATCTCCATTTGCTGCATTTACTGCTTGAGCTTCTCTCTTTGGCTTGTGGTTGCTTTGTGAAATGCCTTGTGTTCTGCCACTCTGTTTTCCCAGCATGCATTGTTTTGTCAACCTTGTGCAGCTCTTTAGCTTGTGTCCTACACATGTTCAGTCTTCCCTAACATTAAATCTGATGCACCATCAATAACTTTCTCTGAGATGTAAAAGCAGGATATCGGCTTTTATTGACTGGAAGAAGGAACAAGCAGTGGTTGACCACCATACTACATCCTGGAGACAGAGAGCTGGGCTCAGACCTCAATCACCTTTATACCGGGGTCTGTGGGAGGAGTCACAGGAGCAGTCAGTAGGGGGCGTGTCCAGGCAGGTATATGTAGTTCACCACAAAATTTTTTCCACAGAGCAGACGTTCTCCAAGTCCTTTATTTGGGATTCCTCAAACTACTTCATCAAGGCTGACACTTTTTTAGTAACGGAAGATATTACATCTCTCTTAAAAGTGATGTCTCTACTTGGGACAAAATGCTCATCAAATTTTGTCATCAAACTGTCCAATTTAACATCTATCTCATCAACTTAAAAGCTGTTGTAGATGTCCAGATCATCTTCACCAATTATGTGTAGAAAGATGGATGCTTTCAATTTTTCCTCCACTCTACCAGCTCTACTTCTGCTGAATATATATTGAATTGCTATTTGAAGCATTTCCAATTATCAGCTAGATTACCAGTAAACTATATAGGCACAGGTGGGCTTAGGGAGGCTGCAGAAGGATGTAGATAAATTTGTTACGTGCAGAGGAAATTGGAAATCCTTGGACAGGATTCCCTAAAGGTTAATTTGAAGGTTGAGTTAGTGGAGAGCAAGGCAAATGCAATGTTTGCATTCATTTTGAGAGGACTAGAACATAAAAGCAAGGATGAACTGTTGATGCCTTATAAAACACTGGTGAGGCCTCACTGGGAATATTGTGAACAGTTTTAGATACCTTACCTAAGAAAGGATGTATTAACATTGGAGAGGGTTCACTGATAGTTTATGAAGGTGAATCTGGGAATGAAAGTTTTACTGTATGAGGACTATTTGATGACTCTAAGACTGAAAGGCGTAATGAGAAAGATTAGCTTACTTGTAGGTCGAAAGCCACTTCTAATGTGTGGGCCATCAATTTGTCCATTGAAGGGTGCAGGTGCTATTTCTCATTCACTGCCTTGTGTGTCTTGGCACCAGTGTGTGGCTTCAGGCACCTTCTGCTGTCTTTAGGGCATCCATCTTTACACTGAGGATACGACCAGTGCTGAGGGACCACCGGGAAAGTTTGCTGCAGAGTTAGGAGGGCCCACTCACACTCTTCACTAAGTGTCTGTTTGTTGAATGTTTAGTTTTGTAATTGTGTAACTTGGGGAGATTTAATGAAGTTCCTGTTGAGTTTGAAGTGTTACTGAATATTTAGTATCATAGTTGTGTAACTTGGTGTGGCTTAGATGTCTGGTCAAATATTTTACTGTTTATCTGTATATAAATGATTAATAAACTTATTCGCAATCAATGCCTTCTCTCCCACTTACAAAACCCATGAACCTGCTGCTGCTTAACAGGGTGATTGCACTGAAACCTATTGAATTTTGAAAGGCCTAGATACAGTATGTGTGCAGTGACATCAGTGCTGGACTCCAGAGCGAAGGTTCCCGAGTTTGAATCCAGTCGAGCCACTCTCGGACACGCTTTCCATCCATGCTGGATTGAGTGTTGAACTCGCAACTCAGCCTCATTTAAAAAAAAACTGTGCTGTGAGAAGGACGTGAGGGACCACTCACAGAATCTTTCCTCCAAGACAAGCACTTTGAAAAAAGTGGTCGCCAAGGCTCTGGCAGAGTATTGCACACAAAAAGAAAAAGATACAGTGGATGTGGAGACGATGTTTCCTATAGTGATGGGAGTTTAGGACTTGAGGGCACAGCCTCAGAATCAAGGCATGTCCATTTAGAATGCAGATGAGAAGGAGTTCCTTTACCCTGAAAGTGATGAATCTGTGGAATTTATTGTCACAAGCATTTGTTAAGGCCAGATCTATGGATGTTTCTAAGGCAGAGGTTGATATGTTCTTGATTAGTGTGTGAAAGGTTACAGGGAGAGATTGAGAAGGAAACTGGATCAGCTGGCAATTCATTACAGCTGGAGATACAGCTGGATCAGCTGTAAAAGGTTACAGATTGGAGATTGAAAAAAGAAAATGGATTAGCCATAATGAAATGGCAGAGCCAACTCAATGGGCCAAATAGCCTAATTCTGATGCTATCTTTTACAGTATTATGGTTAAATAATGAAAGCACAACTACAAATGCCAGCAGTTCTGCAGGTACCTTGATGGCCTTTATACCTCATGAAAATGTACTGCCTGTAAGATATCTCTCAGGAGTCTAGATGGCCACAACAAAATATGATCATAATTATTGTGTATTTAAAGAGTATTTAAAGGTACTACACAGCTTTTGACATAAAGAATTCAGGCCTGAATAAACAGGCCACAGCTGTCGCCAGCTTCATCAGGAGCTGTGTTGACGAAGATGTGTCTTCAACAACATACCAAGTCTTCCCAAATTAGAAGCCCTAAATGAACTGAGATAGACTGCTAAGAGACAGATCAACAGCAATCAAGACCAGAAATCTAAAATGATACGTCCAGATACGACCAATGAAAGGTCAACATGAGAGCAAAATTCCTGAAAATTTCCATAGATTATGGTGGAGAGCATTCTGACCTGTTAGAGAGGCTCAAATGCATAGTATTGGAAGAGGCTGCAAAAGATTGCAGACTCAGCCAGCTTCATCACAGGCACAACCCTGTCTGCCATCAATGATATGTTAAAGAGGCTATGCCTCAAAAAGGCATCATTAAGGACACTCACTCACCATACAGGATATGCTGTCTTTTCATTACCGCCATCTGAGAGGAGGAACACAAGCCTCAAGGCCTACATTCAACAATTCAGAAACATAATCTTCCCCTTTGCAATCAGTTTTCTGAATGGTCCATGAACAGCATCTTATTATTTTATTTCTTCAACTATTCATTTATTTTCTAATTTATAGTAATTTTATTTCTTTGCACCGTAGTGCCTCTGGAAAGCAACAAATTTTGCATCATTTAAGACGGTGATAGCAAACTTTATTCAGGTTCGGAAGAAAGATTATCTTGTTTACTGGTAAATAGAGAAAGAAATAACTCACTGATTTGTTATCTTCATCCTGGAAAACACAAGAAGTAATAAAAAGAAATATGAAGATGAAAGTAATAATATGAAGAAAGGAAATGCTTTCAGTGGGAGCTAATTATGTCTGACCTGAATTGTTAGAAATCTGTGCCAGCAATTAGCTAGAATATAAAAATAAAATTGAAGAGCACATTATGCTGGGGATCTCATTGCTCCCCACATAGAACTTTGCCATATTTGTTTGTTCTATTTATCCACCCTTAGACCTACTATTCTTTTACCTTTTGTTTTCTGATGAGGTTGTTTCTCAAGTCCTGATTTCTTTTTTTTTTGCTTCTGTTTCATCCACACACTGCTTCGCAGCTCTCAGCTCATTTGTGCACCTTTTTGATTGATACTATTTAGTTAGTTTTCTACTCGGACCTTTACTTTTACGTGACCTTTATTTAAGAGATTTATATCTTCCTGGGATAAATAGTAATTTGGAAAATAAATACATGCACAGTATGTATCTATTCTAAAATAGGAGATTTGGTGTGGTGATTGCTGACTGTAAACACCTGCAGCACCTAAACCTCCAACAGGTGATACTTGAATGGATATATTTACCAAAGTAAGTGCCAAAATCTAATAGCTATTGGTTTATACAGTGATCTGAATGTTTGTATCCTATAAAATGTGATAATTTGAGGGGGAAAAAGAGAATGATTGAGACCAGGGATCGTGTGGAAGAGATGAAAGAAGAGAGAAAGATAAAAGAGAGCTCTGAAATTCGGCTTGTTGGGAGGAAATGGATTTAGACAGATTGACAGTGTGAAAATAATCTACATTTTATCATAAGTATTTACTGTTATTTCATTTTTCAGAAGAAAGTAACAGTTGGAATTTTGATATCAGCTAGTTACCTTTAGAACTGTCTACCCAGGAGCTTTGATTTGAGTTATTCCATAAAATATATGGTTGAAAAATCATTTCCAGAAGCTTGGATGTGTTGGCTGAAATCAGAGAGGCTGTCTGTAAATGGAAGAAGAGAAAAGCTTCAGCTATGTGTTCTGAATTTCAGGAAGTACTTTAAGTTGATGGGGACAAAAGGACTATGAGAAATGGGGGAAAAGAAATGAGAGGGAGGGAGAAGGAGATCATGTCTGATCAATTTCCAAATAAAGCCATCTATTGAATTTTTAAATGTGTTACTGGTTGTATGACTTTTGCTAGATAAAAGTAGATCAGCAATGATGATTTATCGTTTGTTGCTACTGCATCATAAAGGGAGGAGTGGATGAGATGGATGGAGTGATATACTAGCTTTTTTGTATGGAATTACCTTGGATTTGGGCCAACAAATTTGCAATTGGACTCTGCAGGACCGAATCTGCCACAATTCCCTTTTATATATCTATTTGCAAATATTGAAGATAAATCCCGATTGGATCAAAATATTATCCTTGAAATGACTAGAAGATTAAGTTTGACTGGATTGTGGTAGCAATTTGACCAATCAAGAATATTGCCATTTGCTTTACCTTTAGGGGGGAAAAGATCACGAAATATTCCCTAGCTGTCGAAGGCAGCCAGGCTAACTTCATAACACAAATTTACATTCATCCACTCATTATGAAAGCAAGCTTAGATACACTCCACAGCTGATGTGTCTACATTCCCTGCAGTAAAAGGATCACAAACATCCTATGAAGCTTCACATCATTTCTGTTTTGACATAGCTTCATAACTGCCAATCTCATTCCAAATCAGATGTGTACTTATTTCAGATTATTTATTAGGGAAGTATTGTTCTAACAATGGAAGTATACTAAGTCTCACTTGTTATATGGAGATTATATGGCCTGAACTCTAGATGTATTTGAGATCAGAGATACAGTTTCTATTCTGAATAATTACAATCATTTGTGATATGGTTACTGAAAATATAAAATGCATTGTGTTTATCACAGATACTGTCTATCTGCAGACTATTTCCAATATACCCTTCCTTTCTTTCAACAATTTTAGGCAATGGTGATTATAATATGTTATTGTTTCAAAAAATAATTATGTTCCTAAATGATTTGTGCAACATACTGAACACAGGGTGATTTTTAGGTGCAGAGAACAGAACGTGGGAAAACAGGATAGACTGGTAATGATGCAGAAAGCAATGGGACACCTTAAAGCCTTCAACAGGAGCAGGCACAGACAGAGTAAAGAGCAACTAATCAAGGACTGCATGACAGTGATCGGCCACAGTGAAGCAGAGAGAGCAGATGAATGCAAGATGACCAGGCAATACCAAGATGTTAAGGGTGAGGAACCAACGAAGTAGGCTGTGGAGGTGGGCAGGTGGGGTATGCAGAAGGAAGTGAGGGTGAACCATATGCGACACAAAGGTACCGGGCAGCAGGGAGAAGTGCAGAGGCAGCAAGTGAATCTCAACTGGATTTAGTAAATCCAGTGCAGACCTGAATGGGAAAAGGCAGGGTGGAACACACGCGGAACTGAAGGCCATGCGTACCTGAAAGGAAGAAGGCAAAGTGGAGGTCATGAAAACCAGAAAGGCATAGAGCAGTTGACATGAACCTGAAAGGAAGACGGCAAGTTGGAGCTTAGGCAGACAGACCTAAAATGCTTACAGCCCAGCAGTCCATGTGGGGTGAACCAGGAGCAGCAATGGGCAGAGCAAAAGGGGCGACAAATCAAAAGTAATAAGCAGCAGTAATAGGCTGAAGAAGAGAGAGCAGAGTGATTGGACCAGGCGAAGTGAGAAGGGTCGGATACAGCAAGAGTGAAGCAGAAAACTGCACCTGCAAGAAGTGCATCAAACTGCAACTTCTAACAATTCGCATTAAGGAGTTGGAACTGGATGAACTCTGGATCATTTGGGAGGCTGAACGGCTGATAGTTAGGGCAAATAGAGAGGTAGTTACATGCAAGATGCAGGACACAGGGTGACATTTATGAAGGCGAGAGGTTAAGGAACTAGTGCTGAATACCGTTGTAAACATCCCCCTCAACAACAGGTATATCACTTTACTGTCGGGGATATGACCTAACAGAGGGAAACCACAGTAGTCGGGTCTCCGGCACAGAGTCTGCCTCTGTGAATGAGGAAGGAAAGGTATACTGATAGGGGATTCATTAGTTAGGAGAATAGACAGGAGGTTCTGTGGGTGAAAACAAAATTCCTGGATGGTATGTTGCCTGCCAGGTGCCTGGATCGGGGATATCTCCGATTGAATCTTCAGCGTTCTTAAGTGGGAAGGTGAACAGCCCTATGTAGGCACTAATGACATGGGTAGAATGAGTGATGAAGAGCTCTGGGAGTTAGGAGCTAAGTTAAAGGGCAGGACCTTCAAGGTTGTGATCTCAGGTTTGCTAGCCATGCCACATGCTTGTGAGGCCAGAACTATGAAGATAATAGTTTAATACATGGCTAAGGAGTTGGTGTAGTAGAGATCATTGGGCTCTCTTCCAGGGAAGGTAGGACCTGTAGAGAAGGGGATGGTTTGTACCTGAACTGGAGAGGGGCTAATATCCAAACAGGAAGTTTTGTTAATGCTGTACAGTCATGGAGACAGATGTCGGTAATCAAACGGATGAGTATGGTGTGACTAGTGTCCTGAGCTGCCCAAGTTTAAATGCAAAAAATATTATAGAAAAGGCTGATAATAGTGCAGAAGATGAGGCAATGTGGAATGAGGAGAGACTGTTCATAGGGGAAGATTCAGTCAAATGAATGAGTTTCAACATAAGGCAGACAAAATTGAAAAAGGTGAATACAGGACTGAAGATGTTCTACTTAAATGTGTGCAGTATGCAGAATAAGATATTATTGTAGATGAGGTAGTTGGTTTATGTGTAGTGAAGAGAGGTTGTTGATAGGGAAAAATTGCAGTCAACAGGATGAGTTGCAAGGCAAAAGGCAGACAAAATCAAAAAGGGCCAATACAGGACAGAAGGTGTTGTACTTGGACGTGAGCAGTATGCGGAATAAGGTAGATGAACTTGCAGCACAGTTGCAAATTGACAGGTATGATGTTGTAGGCACTATTGAGTCATGGTTGAAAGATTATAGCTGGGAGTTTGCTATCCAAAGGTACACATTGTATCAAAAGAACAGGCATGAAGGCAAAGGGGCAGCATTGCTCTGTTGGTAAAATATGAAATCAAATAATTAGGGAGAGATAACATATGGTTGGAAGGTGTTCAATCATTGTGGATTGAACTAATGAATTGGAAGGGTAGAAAGACCCTGATGGGAGTTGTATACAGATCCCCAAACAGTAGTAAGGATGTAAACAACAAATTACAACAGATGATAGAAAATGCATGCCAAAAAGGCAATATTTCAATAGCCATGGGGGGCTTCAATATGCAGGTAGATTAGGAAAATCAGGTTGGTACTGGATTCCGGGAGGTGGATTTTCTAGAGTGCCTATAAGATGGATTTTTAGAGCAGCTTGTGGTTAAGACCAAGTTGGGGATCAGCAATTCTGGATTGGGTGTTGTGTAATGAATCAGAATTTAAGAGAGCTTAAGGTAAAAGAACCCTCAGGGAAAAGTGATCATAATATGATCTAATTCACCCTGAAATTTGAGAAGGAGAAGCTGAAGACAGATATATCAGTATTACAGTGGAGTAAAAGGAATTATAGAGGCACGAGAGAGAAGATGGTCAGGACTGATTGAAAAAGAACACTGGTAGGGATTAAGGCAGAGCAGCAATGGCTGGAATTTCTGGAAGCAATTCAGAATACACAGGATATTTGCATCCCAAAGAGGAAGAAATATTCTAAAGGAAAGATGCCGTGACTGTGGCTAACAAGAGAAGTCAAAGTCAACATAAAAGCCAAACAGAGGGAATATAATAGTGCAAAATTTAATGGGAAGTTGGAGGATTTATAAGCTTTTAAAAACCACCATAAGGCAACTAAAAAGTTATTAAGAAGGTAAAGATGGAATCCAAGAGAAAGCTAGCCAATAATATTAAAGAAGATACCAAAAAATTCTTCAAATACATTAAGTGTAAAAGAGAGGAGAGAGTGGATATCAGACCATTGGAAAACAATACTGGAGCAGTAGTGATGTGGGACAAGGAAATGGCTGATGGATGGATGAGTATTTTGTATCAGTCTTTGGAAGACACAAGAACTATGGTGGAAGTTTCAGATGTCAGGGGTCATGAAGTGTGTGAAGTTACTGAATGTAGAGAGAAAACTTTTGGGAAATTGAATGATCTGAAGATAGATAAGTCACCTGAAGCAAATTGTGTACGTCCCGGGGTTTTGAAAGAGGTGGCTGAAGTGCTCATTGAGGCATTAATAATGATCTTTCAATAATTCTGGAATGGTTCTGGAATACTAGAAAATTGCCAGAGTCATGCCACTCTTGAAGATGGGATCAAGACAGAAGAAAGGAAATTACAGGCTAGTTAGTCTGACTTCAGTACTTGGGAGGACATGGGAGTTGATTATTAAGTTGAGGTCTCAGATACTTACAGGCACAGGATAAATAGGCCATAGTCAGCATGGTTTCCTCAAGGTAAAATCTTGCCCGACAAATCTGTTGGAATTGTTTGATGTTGTGTACTTGGGTTTTCAGAAGACCTTCAACAAGGTGCCACACATGAAGCTGCTTAACAAGCTATGAGCCTATTACAGGAAATTACAGCTATGAGTATTACAGGAAAGCTGCTAGTAAGGATATGCAGTTGTTAATTGGCAGGAGATAAAGAGTGGGGATGAAGGGAGCCTTTTCTGGTTAGTTGCTGGTGACCAACGGTGTTCCTCAGGGTTCTGTGTTGGGACTGATTATTTTTGTTGGTCAATTATTTGGATGATGGAATTGATGGCTTTGTTGCAAAGTATGCAGAAGATATGAAGAATGGTAGAGGGGCAGGTATCTTTGAGGGCATAGAGAGGCTACAGAAGGACTTAGAAAGATTAGGAGAATGGGCAAAGAAATGGCAGATGGAGTACAGTGTCAGGAAGTATATGGTCATGAACGTTGGTAGAAGAAATAAAAGGTTGACTATTTTTTAAACGGGGAGAAAATACAAAAAAAACTGAAGTGCAAAGTGACTTGGGAGAGCTTGTGCAGGATTCCCTAAAGATTAACTTGCAGGTTGAGTCTGTGGTGAGGAAGGCAAATTCAATGCTGGCATTCATTTCAAAAAAACGAGTATATTAAAAGCAAGGATGTAATCTTGAAACTTTATAAAGCACAGGTGAGGCCCTAGCTGGAGTGTTGTGAGCAGTTTGGGGCCACTTATCTAAGAAAGGATGTGCTGATGCTGCAGAGTGTTTGAAGGAGGTTCACAAAAATTATTCCAGGGTTGAATGGACTGTCATATCATGAGTGTTTGATGATTCTGGGCCTGAATTCACTAGATTTCAGAAGAATGAGGGCCGTCCTCATTGCAACTTTCTGAATGGTGAAAGGCCTTGTTAGAGTGGATGCGGAGAGGATGTGGAATCATCCTCATGTTTCTAATGGTGGGAGAGTCTAGGATCAGAGGGCACAGCCTCAAAATAGGAAGAGGTCCTTTTAGAATGATGATGAGCCAGAGAGTAGTGAATCTGTGGAATTCTTTGTCACAAGCAGCTGCAGAGGCCAAGTATTTATGTATGTTTAACGTGGAGGTTGAGAGATTCTTGATTGGTTAGGGCATGAAGGGATATGAGGAGAAGGCAGGAGATTAGCGCTGAGGGGAAAATAGGATCAGCCATGATGAAATGGCAGAGCAGACTCAATGGGCCAAATGGCCTAAATTCTTTTCCCGCATCTTCTGGCCTGAAACACCTGGTATAACTGGAAGCAATATTGAGTAGCAGGGCTGCATGGACAGTTGATTGGCTTGTTTCTGTTTTGTAGTGATGATGACGATGGATGGTTCTTCACTTGTGAAGATCAGGAGAGAAAATCTCCATTGCTGTGGAACTTTTCTTCCTGCCTGCGCTGCATAGGTTTACAGTGAGGACTGGTGTGCCCAGATCGATTCCACTCCTTACGCCGGGAGATGTCCCACAATGGCACAGCGAGCTGTGATGACTGTGGCGACTGCAAGGCTGCAGGTTGAGTACTGGAGTTTTCCTTCTCCTAAATAGACTACCTGGCAAGGCTAATGAGTCCCATCTACCCGGGTTTGGAATTGGAGTTGACCTTCAAGGCTGGCTGCCAACCAAGGCTGATGGGCCCGGCTTGCCTACCCAGTTATATCACTGAACACTCGGTCATGCCATGACTTAGCAAATTCAGTTAGAATAGAGACACCATGCAAAGGCATTGCTGTGGGCACAGAGTAGGAGAGCCCATATGCAAATTACCTCCGGCATGGCAAGCCAAACAATAGCCCTGTGGCAATCTCTGCACCTGGAAAAGCGAGACTTTGGAAGACCTTCCTTATCTGAGCAGGACATCCAGCCCAGGACTTGCCCATCCTCAGTTCCATAGGAATAATAATACATTAAAATATCCAATAAAAATCATCATATTAATTGTTTGCAAACTACATATAAAATTGCCATGCATCTCTCAATTAATCACTGTTCATTTAAATATCAGCAATGTACTTAGAGAAGAGCAGAAAGAACGCCGTAAGGGAATTAAAGGGTGTAACGAACAACTGATAATAGATTCAGTAATTCTATATCAAGCCTCGTGGAAAAGCATAAATCTCTCATGTAATTATATTCTACCAAAAGCATTTGACTCTGTCCACACTCATGGTTAGCAGAAGTTCTTTATATAAACTACACCTAATAATTGTGAAATTCCTACAACATCTGAAGAATCATTGATGCACTATAATCAGTTGGTGGAAAAAGATAACAATGACCATTGTCAAAATATACTGAGGCATGGTCCAGAGCAACTTTAAGCCCACTGTTGTTTTGTGTAGCTTTAAAACTGCTCTCTAATTTACTGAATCAGATAAAAATAAGGTATCAAATCAGAGAAAACCTAACAAATGATACCTTGACATATTGTCTATACATGAACAATTTGAAATTATACACTCCATCAGTAAAGCAAAAGCAATTAATTTAAATAGTAGATCAATTTTCTAAAGATATAAACATGAACTTTTGACTATTAAGTGCAGAACATGAAACATAAGGAAAGATGCAATGGAGCTAATAGAATACAAAACAAAGCAGCAAGATACAATACAACTGATGGACGAATATGAAACATAAGTGTTTGGGATATCAAAAAGTAAAGAAAATAGATCATACTGTGCTAAAGGAGAAACCTTCATCAGAATTTACTTCAAGACGTAAGAAAATCTACTAATCAGAGCTCAATAGAGGAGCTGAGTTAACGACAAATTATAATTTTAACTGATGAAATATGGCAGCCCAATCTTTGTTGTTTTTTTAGTTTAGGGTTTTCTCTCTTTATAAAATATCTTTTTCATGATTAGTTACTAAGAGATTGGGAGGCTAAACTCCATATGTTACTTGGAGTTTAACATATGTTATCTGTGTTTGTACATGATAACCGTTATTAATGTAATCCCGATCTCTATATATCATTACCAATATTGCTATATTTATTAATTTGAAACTTAATAAAAAGATTGAAAAAGAAAGAAAGGGCTCAATATTAAAATACAGCAAAATTAATAAACACTATACCTATATGAATGTATTCTTTGGCATAATGTCCTGGTCTCAAACTGAATGGGAACATTTACAAAGAAAATAAGATCTGAAATGACAAATTTTGGAAAACACGATGTATATGCAAACACAGTTAGATTAACACTATCTAGGACTGAAGGAGGAAGAGGAATAGCAGACATAAAAGCTTTTCACAACAGTCAAGTAAAGATTCTATGGAAAATAGGATTCAGCACTCCATGCAAGCATATGTAACTCTGATAAGAAAAACACATTATTAAACTTAAATGATAAGTACAACGCAGAAAAGTGAAGAAATTATCACTATTGAAGAAAAGGTTAATCAAAATGAAGACCATTACTTTGCATGGAAGACATACCCAAGATCCAAGTAGGCTAGACATTGACAAGGAAGAGTTGAATGCCTGGCTCAGAGTTGGAGACCTCTTTGTCAGAAACAGAGGTGTTCCTTGTGGCAATACAGGTGGCTAACATAGAAAATCAAAAACACATAATAAAAGACCAACAAATTCAAGATGATAAATGCAGAAAAATGCCAAGAGAAACCAGAGGAAAAATCCACCACATCACAGGATCCTGTACAGTTTAACTCAATCTGATTACATACACAGGCAAAATTAAATGGCAAACATCATTCACCAAAATCTTGCGTTAAAGAACAAACTTATAAAAGACACCATATCTTCCTATAAATACAAGCCTGATCCAGCTTTGGAATCAAAGTCCTACAAAGTATATCTTAACTGATTCATTATTAAAGATAGGACAATCCATATTAACTATCTGGATATAATAATACAGCATAAACAAGCAAGAACAACTTATTTAATAGATGTAGCCATTCCAGACACACATTACTTAACACCAGAAATAGGCTGAATCAAAAGAGGAAATTGAAAGACTATGGAATGTGAACAGGGTATACATTGCTCCAACAGTAACATCTACAACTGGTATCATCTTAAAGTCACTACTCAATAACATTAAATAATTAGGCGTACACAGCAATATTTATGCAAATCTCCAAAACGCCACAATACTAAACAGCACTAAAAGTTCCTTGCTGTTGAGAAATGAGTGTGCTTGGCTATGCCTAAACCTCAGATTTTAACAGTTTGACCTGAGAATAAAATATAAATACAATACTAATAACATTAATAATAACTTAATGATAGAGCATTTTTCTTCCAAGAAATGTAGTTCAAAGTCTTTTACGATGGTATAAAGTGCAAACATAAAAACTAATACCTCAGACTTTACATACAACACTGAGGCATGTCACCTGCAGAAATTCTCTGATGACTCAGCAATCGTTGGGTGTATAAAGGGAGGACAGGAGGATGAAGACAGACAGGGCCCTGCTGGAGAACTTTGTCAAATGGTGCAAGCTGAATCATCTGCAGCTCAACTTTAGTAAGACAAAGGAGATGGTGATGGACTTTGGGAAGACTGAGCCTGTATTGCTCCCTGTTACTAATGATGGTGAGGGTAATAATGTGGTGAGGTCCTAGAAGTACCTGGGGGTGAACCTGGATGGCAGATTTGAGTAGAACACAACACAGAGGCTGAGTACAAGCAGGGTTGGAGTTTCCTCTACATCCTGAGGAGACTGAGGTCCTTTGGAGTATGCAGGCCTCTCCTTCACAGTCTACCAGTCTGTTGTTGATAGTACAATCTTCTATGTGGTGGTGTGCTGGGGCAATGGCATCAACATGGGTGATACCAACAAGCTCAATAAACTGATTAGAAAATCTGGCTCTGTTGTCAGAATCAAAGTGGACATACTGGAGGCTCTGGTAGAACAAGGAAAAGGTTGCCCAACGGAAAATCCTGGCAATTTTGTACAATGTTTCTCTCCCTCTGCATGCCAACTTGCCTGAACAGAGAAGCACTTTTAGTAATAGACTAAGACAACTGTGCTGCTCCAAAGAGCAGAATATGAGATCATTCTTACCCTCGGCCATTAGACTCTATAATAAGTCAACTTATACCTGGGGAAGTGATGACCCCCTTCTGTTAGACTGTTTGAGATAACTTTTTTTTTATTATTTCTACTTCTCTTCTATATCTGTGCACTTCTAATACCACTGCAGCACTTTAATTTCCTTTGGGATTAACAAAGTATCTATCCATCTGTCTATCTGTAAAAAACAAAGTGATGTTAGCTAAAAAAAAGGTGAAATAAATAGGTTTTGAGCTGGTGTTTAAAAGTGTCATCTGAATCTGCATCCCTCATAGATTTATGTAATGAGTTCCACAGTTCAGGAGTATGGTTATAAAAAGCTAACCTAGCATTTTTTTTTGAGGGAGATTATTTAAATTTAAGAGACTGGCAGAAGAAAACCTGCGAGGTTGAGCAGAATTATAAAACAAAAGCGATTCTGTGATGTACTCTAGCCCCAGATCCTTGAAAGCTTTAAAAGCAAGCAATAGAACTTTAAAATCAAGTCTGAATGATACAGCAAACCAACAGAGAGTAGTTAGGATAGGAGTGATATCCTCCTTCATCCTTGGTTTAGCTAAAAATCTCGCAGCAATGTTCTGAATAAGTTAAAATTTGTAAATAAGTTGCTTTGGAAGGTCAGTATAAAGAGCATTGCAGCAATTTAGTCAAATAGATATAAAGGCCTAAATTCGTTTACAGCATCATTACGTAACACAATTCCATACCTTTACAATACTTTTTAAGTGTGGAAATGCTCTGGTTACTCTCTTTATATGGGATTCAAAACTCAAAACTGAATCAGGGATAATACCAGGTTTGTTACTTTTGATTTTACAAGAGAAGCCAAGTTTATCAAGAAGCCTATCATTGTTGGCTTGGGACTAATTAAAAGTTTTTCTGTTTTAACTTCACATAGATTTTGAAAATTATTGCTCATCTATTTTTCCTTTATCAGAGAATATATGGTGTTATCAAAGTCAAGCTCAAATAAGATATACAATTGTGTCATCTGCATGCTTGTGAAAATCAAGTTTATGCTTATTAATGAAGTCTCCTAAAAGAAACATGTACGATGTGAAGAGTAGGGGACTAAGGCAGCTTCCCCGAGCAATACCAAAAAGTACATTGTATCTCATTTAAAAAATTCTCCCCATTCTTCTCTCTACAATATATGAGAAAAACTAATTAATAGTGCCACAAAAAAGGCCAATCCAGTTCTCAGAGTGCTCTGATGTGACAATATGAAGTAGTCCTGGATAGTACATTTCATCTAAAAGTTAAGACAATGAAAGCATTAGAAACAAACCACAAATGAATAAAGAGATGAAACTGAGTGTGAGAAAAGTCAATGTAAACCATGTTAGCAAGCAATTAGGAAAGTATGACAAAGCAAAATGCAAGAAAGATAGAGTATATTTTTAAGTTAGGAAGGCAAAGAGTAATAATGATACAGTATTATAAATAAAAATAAAATAATGCAGTGAAGTATTCTTCAGGCACTTAAATTAAAAGTTCACACAAGGGTAGGAAGAATAACACGAGGGTAGGACAAAAATTGTGGACAGCTTTGCAAAATGATAGTAATATTGTACAAACATTCTAATTCAGAATTTAAGAGGAACAATCATACAAAGGACATGATATTAGAAGATTAGATTAGAATTGAGTTAACTACATTTCAAGTGAAATACAATGGTGACTTGAGTATTTAATATTTTAGTAATATTGTAAATATATTGTTAGATTAAGCATTCATTGTTGTTTACATAATTCATTATGGGTTATAAGTGCTTGAATGATATATGTCATTATGTACCATGTCATTATGCTACGCTAGAATGAAGTAGACATCCATCCATCTTCCAGCTTTGTGTTTTTCTTTCAATTAGTTTCATGTTTCAGAGTTACAAAGCATAATAGTGGCAACGAGTAAGTTTTAAAGTGAACCCAAGTTGAATTCCTTTATGTTCAAATGCAGCAAGCTCTTTCTTCACAAGGGAGGGAGGGAAGGAGAGAGGAGATGGAACAGAAGAGGGATATTTGAATTTTAAAAAGAGCAGAGTACTTTGTTTTCTTTGGAAGTGCAGCAAGATTGAGTTAATAAAATGGTAGAAATTGGACAATATTCGTAGGCTCATTAACAGTGAGTACAGGGTGATAATAATAGTAAACTTAAAAAAGCTGAAATGACTGAGTACATCATTATGAGAGACCTGTTCAATTGCACTACAGATAACTGGCTGGGGTTTACTGAATGAATGGAGCAGCATTTTAAAGCAAATGGAATCACCAACAAAAAACTAGTGCCAGATTTTCTGAGTGCATTAGATGGAAGAACATACATTTTGCTTAGATGTTTAACTTCTCCAACCAAACCAGCTGAAATAAGCATTGCTAATACCATGAGAGTAATGCAAGAACATTTAGAACTGAAACCATTGTTGATTGAAGAATGTTTTAGATTTCATAAATTGAATCAAAAGGAAGAATGTCCATTTCAGCATATGTGGCTGAATTGAAGAGCTTGTTTGAACATTGTCGGTTTAGCGATTGCCTTGATGATTTACTGAGTGATCATAACATATGCAGAATTTTACAAGAAAGTATTCAAAAGCAGCTTTCAACTGAAGTGCAACTCACATTTAAAATATCAGTTGAAATCACTGTTCCAATGGCAACAGCAGGCAGAGATGCAATTGAGTTGCAGTCAAGAATGAGAGAGAGAGTGAACAAATCGAAAAGTCAATACAGAAACCTGCCTGGCTGAAAAAAAAGTGTGTTACGATTGTGGCAGGGGCTTACATATTGCAGACCAATGCAACTTTAAAGGCAAGAATTGAAGAAAATAGGACACATGGAAATAATCTGCCAGGCAGACCAAAATAAATGGACTGCACAGGGAAGAGAAAAAGATAAAATGATGTTGCCTGGATTGGAGGGCATACGTTATGAGAATAGGTTGATTGTACTTGGCCTTTTCTCCTTGGAGTGACTGAGGATGAGAGCTGACCTGATGGAGGGATATAAAATGATGAGGGGCATTGATCATGTGGATAGCCAGAGGTTTTTTTTTTCCCCAAGGCTGAAATGACTAACACAAAGGGTCATAGTTTTAAGGTGCTTGGAAATAGGTACTGAGGGGCTGTCAGGAGTAAGTATTTCCACTGTTACAAATGTGCAGCAACTCTGAGGGGCTGAAGGGTACAGAGTAGCCCCCTCCTTCTTGAGAATCGCAAGATCGCTATTAATTCGGGTCTAGGACCCAGGAAATGAGAGAGAGACGTCCAGAATACGCAGGGTTTGGAATGTGTCCTGGCCTCAGCAAGACGGAACCACTGATAACGGCTATTGTCTCTTGGAGACGGAATTGTGTATTGAGTACTATACTATTCATTGAAGCCCCTCAGGGGATGAGCAGAGTGGGCTGGTTGAGGGATTGCATCATCCCAACCTGATTGACATCTGAGACCCTGTGAGTAAGGATAAAAGAGGGTCTGGGGAACAACCCCTTCAGACACACCAGGAGAAACGTATGAGACCGGTGGGGACTTGTGTGTGTGTCCATCCTTGCCCGGATGACAAGTCTTCCATGGAACGGCCTCGCTAAAGGACAAATACGGATCAAGATCGGATAAAGGAAAGCCGGCAAGTTTCTAAAATCTGTCTCTCTCCAACCAAAAGGCTGCAGCCTGAATGAACTGAGTGACTTTTATATTTCCATCAGGTAATACATTATCCCCAGACAACGATAGAGCTTGTTTCTTATTGATTATTATTATACCCGCACTTTTAGATTTAGTATTGACGACGTATATTATCTGTATGTTTGCATTGATATTATTTTTGTGTATTTTTACTAATAAATACTGTTAAAAGTAGTACCATCAGACTTCAATGGACCTCTCTATCTTTGCTGGTAAGTGACCCAGTTACGGGGTTCGTAACAACTTAGGGATCTCGTCTCAGGATTTGATACCAAATTGGAGGGCCAGTGAATCGGGCTTGTAAGTCCAAACTTGGATCTGGTTGTGCGGGTAACCAGATGGGAAACCAGCAAAGATGGACGTGGATGAATTTATAGAAAACCCATCTCTGGAGGTGCTAGAGGCGGCCACAAAGTCGGAATTGATAAATATTGTGAAAGGACAAAACCTCGCAGAGGTGATGTTGTCAATGAAAAAGCGGGAGGTGCAGAGGGCTATAACTCAGTATTATATTGTGAAGAATGTGTGTTCAGCTGAGGTATTGGAAAATATCCCCGAAAAGGTACCAGCTAGTGGGATGGCTCAGTTAGAATTGGAGAAATTAAGGTTGGAACATGAAGTTAAGTTAAAGCAGCTGGAAGCAGCTGAGAAGGAAAAAGAGCAGGAAAGAGCTGAGAAACAAAGGGTGCATGAAATTTAGTTAAAACGGTTGGAAGCAGCTGAAAAAGAAAAGGGAAGAGCCGAGAAAGAGAGGGAGAGAGCCGAGAAGGAGAGAGAGTATGAGGAGGCAGAGAAACAGAGGCAACATGACTTGGACATGGAAAAGTTAAGGCAAGAACGAAGAGCTCAAGGGTCAGACTGAGAGGAGTGGTTTAATGTTAGTCGGGAGTTTAGGTTAGTACCTCCGTTCGAGTAGACGGATGTTGATAGTTATTTCTTGCATTTTGAAAAGGTGGCAGTGAGTCAGAAGTGGCCCAAAGAGCAGTGGGTGGCGTTGTTACAAAGTGTGTTAAAAGGGAAGGCACAACGGGCATATGCGGCATTGTCCATGGAGGAGGAAGAGTTGGAGAATTATGAGAAAGTAAAGGAGGCCATTCTTCAGACCTATGAATTGGTACCTGAAGCCTATAGACAAAAGTTCAGAAATTTAAACAAAGGGTGGAATCAGACATATACTGAGTTTGCCTATGAGAAGGGTGTGCTCTTGGATCATTGGTGTGCAGCAGAAATAATGGAAGAAGATTTTTGGCATCTCAGGGAGTTAATTCTGATCGAGGAATTTAAAGGTTGTGTTTCGGATGATATCTGGATGTAATTGAATGAGAAGCTGAATAAGTCTATCTCTGAATTTGTTAGGTTTGCAGATGAATATGCCCTAACCCACAAGACAAAGTTTTCCTCAAATAAAAGTTACCAGAGAGACCGTGGGAACGGTAGAGAAAGCCCGCCGGCTGAGGCAGAGGTCCCGCCGGGAGCTAGTGGTAAAATTGAGGAGGAGAGGCAAGACGGCAGGAGAGGTCCTGGCTTGACCTGTTTTAATTGTGGAAAGGTGGGTCATATTGCATCTAAGTGCCTTGCTCCGAGGAAGGAGACAGGAAAATGGAAAGCAGCAGTCCCTATAGGATGTGCTGTGGTGATCAGTAAATCGATGAGAGAGCCCCAGGCAGACAGAGTATGAGAAGGGTCTGAGACATGTATTTCAGAGGGAACCGTGTCTGTGAGAAAGAGAGACACACCAGTTCCAGTGCGGATCTGGAGAGAGACGGGAGCTGAACTGTCATTGATTAGCAGTAAGGTACTAGATTTTGGTCGCCAGACTGGAATGGTAGCTTTGAGAGGAATAGGAAAAGGGACAGAAGCGGTGCCCTTGCATAGGATCATTATGAATTGTGAGCTGGTATCTGGACCAGTTGAAATAGGGGTGCGATCAGAATTCCTGAGAACTGACATGGACGTCCTTCTTGGTAACGATTTAGCTGGTGGTAAGGTTTGGCCAGCAATGAAGCTGACGAGCCAGCCTGTGAGTGTTGAGGTGCCGCCCCCAGATTCCAAGATCTATCCCGCATGCGCGACCACTCGCAGCATGTTGAGAAAGGCAGCTGAGAATGAGACCAGTTTAAATCAGGCCAGTATCGATTTGGCTGAGACGTTTTTACCTACCCTGTACCAAGAGGGTGGTACTCTCTTGGTACAGGGTAGGTAAAACGGAGAATAGCAAAGTGAAAAAGAGTAAGGAAGAGGAGGTAGTCCTGCCCTTTGCCAGGAGGAAATTTATAGAGGCATGAAGTAAAGATGAGAAACAGATAAGGCTGTTAAAAGGTCCAGGGTTGGACATGGATGATCTGTCTGGTTTGGCAGAACTGTTTGAAGAAGTTGAAAATTCTAAAGGTGTTCCCCATAATGAAATGAGGGCAGTCCTAGATGAAAAGGATGCCATTACCTTGAAGAAGTCTGCTGGGTTGGGAGATGAGGTTGTTTTAGCCTGCGGGGTTGAGTTTACTCCAGAAGGGAGTTGCCCAGAGAGTAGCTAGGAGGATCAGGGGAATTTAGAATTTGAACAGGGTACGGGTATTGAAAGCCTGGAAGAGACAAATGTTCCATTTGAGTGTGTTCAAGATGTAAATGTACGTGGTACTGAACATAGTAATGGAGCTCAGAAGAAGTCTGAGGTATTTGATTTAGTTGAAAAGGAATGCAGTCCTTGTGGGTTAGATGGACTTAGTTCAGTGAAGAAAGGGTTAACCTTGGTAATAGTGGGAAGTGAGAAATCCCAGTTGTTTGTGTTCCAAGGTGTGTTAAAAGTTAGTGAGGAGATAAAAGGTGGTGAGATGAACATTATTGTTGAAGGAAAAGGGAAAAGTGTAGTTCCAAAATTGAATGAAGAAAATTGAGTCTGGATTGATGTCAGAAGCAGCAACCAGGCTACAGAGACAATGGCTTGGTAACAGGATGCCTGCGAATCAATTACAGGTTGAGTTGGAATGTAAAGGTGCCCCAAATGCTATTGTTATTCAAGAGTGTGCTGTGAAGAGGCAGAATTCAAAATGCTGTTTGGACAAAGAGGGATCACTTGCAGATCTTAAATTGAGAACTAATAGCATGGAGGGTCCTGAAGAGAAAACTAGCAACTTGCTTAAAATTAAAGGATTGTGTGGAAATTTGGAAAATGGTCTACGTTTGGACCACATTGTTGATAAAATAGCTCCTATGACAGGAGCAGGCAAAAACCTATTCCACACTGGTGCACAAGCTCACCACCTAGGAGTTAACTGGAAACAGGGCGAGGGTTGACGGGATGTCATTTTAACTAACCGGATCCGGTTTTAAGGAATTTCGACAAAGCATGTGAATAATAAAGACAACCCCAATGGAAGATTAACTGTTAAGTTTGAAAGTAAAATAAAGATTAGTATTTGCATGAACTTTTGTAGTATACCCATAAGCTAAGATCACAACTCTTTAGTTTTTGTCTGCTGAAGAAAAGGAATAAAAATAGGTAGTTATTAAATTGGAGTCTGATGCTACAAGACTTTATTAAGGTACAAGATGTTACAATATTAAAGGAAGTGTCAATGTAAACGTTAACTATTTAGATGCTGAATTGAATATATAACTGTATTACTCTGGAGTGAAAAAAAGCTCTTTTGTATTGTGTTAGATTCTAAAATCCTGTAAGACTCCGTATTAATTCATTTTTACCGATGGTAAAAAAAACTTTGAAGGAAGGGGGTGTTACGAATGTGACGCAACTCTGAGGGGCTGAAGGGTACAGAGTAGCCTCCTCCTTCTTGAGAATAGCAAGATCGCTATTAATTCGGGTCTCGGACCCAGGAAATGAGAGAGAGACATCCAGAATACACAGGGTTTGGAATGTGTCCTGGTCTCAACAAGACGGAACCACTGATAACGGCCATTGTCTCTTGGAGACAGAATTGTGTACTGAGTACTGTACTATTCATTGAAGCCCCTCAGGGGATTAGCAGAGTGGGCTGGTTGAGGGATTGCATCATCCCAACCTGACTGACATCTGAGACCCCGTGAGTAAGGATAAAAGAGGGTCTGGGGAACAACCCCTTCAGACACACCAGGAGAAACGTATGAGACCGGTGGGGACTTGTGTATGTATCCATCCTTGCCCAGATGACAAGCCTTCCACGGAACGGCCTCGCTAAAGGACGAATATGGATCAAGATCGGATAAAGGAAAGCCGGGGCAAGTTTGTAAAATCTGTCTCTCTCCAACCAAAAGGCTGCAGCCTGAATGAACTGAGTGACTTTTATATTTCCATCGGACAATACATTATCCCCTAGACAACGATAGAGCTTGTTTCTTATTGATTATTATTATACCCGCACTTTTAGATTTAGTATTGACGATGTATATTATCTGTATGTTTGCATTGATATTATTTTCGTGCATTTTTACTTATAAATACTGTTAAATATAGTACCATCAGACTTCAACGGACCTCTCTATCTTTGCTGGTAATTGACCCAGTTACGGGGTTCGTAACACCACACACAGAGTGCTGGATGCATGGAATGCACTGCTGGTGGTAGTGGTGGAGACGGATACAACAGGGACTTTTAAGAGCTTCTTGGATAGGTATATGTAGCTTCAAAAAGTAGAGGGCTATGTGCTAGAGAAATTCTAGGCAGTCTCTAGTGTAGGTTACATGGTTGGCACAACATTGTGGGCTGGCGTGCCTATAATGTGCTGTAAATTTCTACGTTCTAAGAAATCAAGGTGCAGTTTCAAAAAGAGCACTAATCTGCATGTGATTGATGATAAATCTGATAATGATGAAAGTGACCCTGGATTGGGTATCCTTGAGATTTACAAAGTGAAAACTAACAAGAGAAAAGGAATATGGCTTACATCAGAAGTGAACAGCAAATTGATTAAAATGGATTTGGACACTGTCTTGTCTGTATCAGTCATTTCACAAATTGAGCTTGAATGACATTTCAAAGACACTAAACTCAAGCCTGAAGATATCCAAGTAAGAACCTATAATGTAGAAAATGACATCTATATCAGTGAAACACTGCAACCAACAAACCACATTGGGCTTGTATATGGTACAAACACAAGGACCAGCATTGTGAGGCCATAATTGGCTGAGGGAACTACAAATTGCTTGGAGATCTATCCACCATTTGCATGCCACATCCCCTGCAGTAGAGACAACCGAAAGAAAATTAAGAAAGGTACTGGAAGATGCCACAGCAAAGTTCAAGAATGGACTTGGAAAACTCAAACATATCAAGGTTAAAATAGTATTAAATGAAAATGTTACACCCAGGTCTTTCAAAGGCCATCTTGCTCCTGATAGAGTAGCCAGTGAGCTAGATCGCGTGGAGGTTGAAGGAATTCTTTCCGAGATTGAATAAAGGCCAACGGCCATACCTATGATTCCAGTTAGCCAAGAAGAAGGGGTCGTTCAGGATCTGTGGTGATTTTAAGGTAACCAACAACCCAGTACTGAAAGTAGATCAATGCCCTCTGCCGAGGATAGAGGATATCATTGTAAACCTTTCTGTTGGAAACACTGCAGCAAAGTGGACTTGGCTGAGACCTACCTACAGATGGAGATGGAGGAAGAGTTCAAAGTGTTTCTCATCATAAACACACACAAAGGGCTTTATTGCTATAATAGACTTACTTTAGAAGTAGCCTCTGCACTGGCATTCTGGAAGGAAGCTTACTGCAAGTCTGCTCAGGCACTCAGTGTTACCTCAAATACATCATTGTTACCAGTGAGGATGACAAGGAACATCTTCAAAATCTCAAGACAGTGTTAAAATGATGAGAAGATTATGGGTTCAGAGCATGGTGCAACAAGTGTGAATTATCCAGACCAAGCGTCAATTACAATTGACAAACATGTATAACAGAAATGTACTGAGAAAATTCCAGCATTGGTGGATACCCCAAGGCAAAAGTAAACATCACAGTTGTGGTCCTTTTTATGATTTGGCAATTACTAAAACAGGTTCCTGCCAAAGCTGGCTACTGTGCTACACCTCTTGTACAGATTGGGAAGAAATGGCAATGGACAAAGCAGTGTGAGGTGTCTTTCCAAAAGACATAGGAAATGGTGACATCAGACATTGTATTCACACATTATGATCCACATCATCCAGTGAGGCTTCCCTGTGATGCCTCGCCATATGCTATCAATGCAGTTATGTCACATGTTATGAGTGATGGAGACTTTGAATCACATTCCCTTACCACTGCAGAGGAAAATATGCATAGGTTGACAAAGAGGTGTTGAGTCTGGTTTGGGGTGTAATATGTTTCATTTAGTGCATGTATGGGATAGAATTTACCCTCATTATTACCATAAATGTCCCTTTTCAATCTACAGAAGGGTGTTCCATTTACAGCAATAGCACAAATGCAGAGTTGGGCTCAGTTTCCTGGAGGACGAAGTTACATGATAGAACTCAGGAGCACAACTAATAATGGAAATGCTGTTGAATTCTCCTGTTTACCCTTGGAGAAAGGGAATACCTGAAAAATATACAAAAGAGTTCACTCCTCTTTGTATTCTCCCTAATGAAAATTAAGTTTACATATTACAGCAGAGATGATACAAAGGGAAACTAGAAAAGACCCCACCCCAGTATATCTCATTTACATGGACACCTAAAAATGGCTGGAATGTGCAATAATACACTTAGTCAGTGGCAATGAACCACAGTTTCTGAAAATTAACAGAAAAAGACATATCACAGCTGCACCGTACCAGTCAGTACAAATGTCTTGAGGAAAGGTTTGTCCAGAAACTAAAGAGTGCATCTCAAGCAAAGTCAGTGGAATGCGCTTCACTTACACAAAATCAGAATCTCACCGATGTTTTCCTTACATAGCACAATGCAGCCCCACCCACAATTAACAACACACAAGCTATGCCATTCCCGGGTCATCCTGTGTGCTCATGCTCAGATCTCCTCAAATCCAACCTCAGAATGAGTACTCAGGACAAAAAGCTGAGACAAATTGAGGACTCCTCAAACAAAAAGTATCAATGTTTCCTTCCTGGGCAAGCAGACCTGCTGAAGGATGGGTACTAGGGACAGAACTGGACCACTCTCCTGCACAGTGGAGATTGTGTCTGATGTCATCTGGTGATGACATATCAATGAGTTGAGAAAAGCAGTGTCAATTGTTTGACAAGAAAGGTGTGCACGGCTGTCAGAACCACTTCCTAATAACACTGTGGAGGAGGTTCCAGCACCTGAGGTGATTACATGAATGGCATATGTTAGTATAGCACCATGTCATAAGTGCGTGCCTTGATAAAGAAGACAAGCACCTCTCAGCTCCCGTTTCTGTTTTGATCAGCTTTATCTTTTGCAGTTATAAAATACAACAGATACATAGTAAATAATTAAAGTTATTTCTAAAAGATTAAAGCTCTTCATCCGGTTCCATTATATATGCATTTTAAAAGAATCTCAGAAAGAAAGGTACAATGGTACATTTTCAATAATTCATTAGAAAATGGTGTAGTTCCTGGCAACATTATAGTCAATGTTATACTATCTTCATAGATAAAATTTATCAGAGATATGAGGGACTCAGAGAATAAATTAGGGACTTGTTTCAATTTTAATAGCTGATCACCAGCATTTTTGATTAGAAACATCAGCAAAAATGAATACTTCAGTATTCACTATGGAAAAGGATCTTGGTGATTGTAGTGATGACTAGCAGCAGACTGAAAAGCTTGAGCATGTAGATACTAAGAAACAAGATGTGCTGGAAGGCATCAATTTGGATAAGTTGCCGGGATCAGATGAGATATACCTCAGGCTACTTTAAGAAGCAAGGGAGGAGATTGCTGAGCCTCTGGTGAAGATCTTTGAATCATCAATGGGGATGAAAGAGGTTCTGGAGGATTGGAGGGCTGTGGATGTTGTTCCTTTATTCAAGAACGGGAGTAGAGATAGCCTAGGAAATTATAAACAGGTGGGTCTTACTTCAGTGGTTAGCAATTTGATGGAGAAGATCTTGAAAGGCAGAATTTATGAATATTTGGGGAAGTATAATATGATTAGGGCCTGATTGAATTTTTTGAGGATGTGACTAAACACATTGATGAAGGAAGAGCAGTAGATGTAGTGTATATGGATTTCAGCACGACATTTGATAAGGAACCGCATGCTAAGCATATGGAGAAAGCAAGGAAACATGGGATCCAAGAGGACATTGCTTTGTGGATCCAGAACTGGCTTGCCCACAGAAAGCAAAGAATGGTTATAGATGGGTCATATTCTGCAAAGAGTTTGGTGACCAGTGGTGTGCCCCAGGGATCTGTTGAGGGACCTTTACTCTTTGTGATTTTTATAAATGACCTGGATGAGGAAGTGGAGGGATGGGTTAGTAAGCTTGCTGATGATACAAAAGTTGGCGGTGTTGTGGATAGTATGGAGGGCTGTCAGAGGTTACAGTGGGACATTGATAGGATGCAAAACTGGACTGAAAAATGGCAGATGGAGTTCAACCCAGATATGTGTGAAGTGGTTCATTTTGGTCAGTCAACTATGATGGCAGAATATAGTATTAATGGTAAGACTCTTGGCAGTGTGGAGGATCAGAGGGATCTTGGGGTCCAAGTCCACAGGACGCTCAAAGCAGCTGCACAGGTTGACTCTGTGGTTAAGAAAGCATACAGTGTATTGGCCTTCATTAATTGTGGAATTGAATTTAGGAGCCAAGAGGTAATGTTGCAGCTAAATAGGACCGTTGTCAGACCCCACTTGGAGTACTGTAATCAGTTCTGGTCACCTCACTACAGGAAGGATGTGGAAGCTATAGAAAGGGTGCAGAGGAGATTTAAAAGGATATTGCCTGGATTAGGGAACATGCCTTATGACAACAGATTGAGTGTATTCGGCCTTTTCTCCTTGTAGCGACGGAGGATGAGAGGTGACCTGATAGAGGTGTATAAGATTATGAGAGGCATTGAGCGTGTGGATAGTCAGAGGCTTTTTCCCAGGGCTGAAATGGTTGCCTCAAGAGGACACAGGCTTAAGTTGCTGGGGAGTAGGTACAGAGGAGATGTCATGGTTAAGTTTTTATGCAGAGAGTGGTGAGTGCGTGGAATGGGCTGCCGGCAACGGTGGTGGAGGCGGATATGATAGGGTTTTTTAAGAGACTTTTGGACAGGTACATGGAGCTTAGAAAAATAGAGGGCTTTGGATAAGCCTAGTAATTTCTAAGGTAGGGACATATTCAGCACAACCTTGTGGGCAGAAGAGCCTTTATTGTTCTGTAGGCTTTCTATGTTTCTGAAATCATCACAATCTGGATCACTTTTTAAGCACCTCACCTAAAGTCTATAAATCTTGTGTATTTCTGGCATAGGAAGTTTCAATAAGCTGCTAACCAAAACAGTCGTACATTTTTTTTGAATGGTCAAATTGTAGATCCCAAACAATATTTCTGCATTGTGTATCGGTTTTATACATTTCATCTACTGGATGGAATTGGAAAAAAAAATTTACAACAAATTGATTATTTCATATTAAATTGAATATATCTAACTATATTGCTGCACACAAGTTTGAATTTTTATGGTGTTAATATTCTACGCTGGATTTTCATTAATCTGAAAGCACGAATGGCTGGCTATTTGAAAGCAACCACTGACTAATTTAGTAGGTGTGTCTGAACTACAAGTACTTGGCCAGCAGTTCAGGTTAAATGTAACTGGAATATAAAGTCTATTTGCTAATGTAAGTAAATGCCTACATTTTTTTATTAGTTCATTTCCTTTCAGTTGGAGCTTCTCTAACATCAATAGTTGTTTCTTGGCTGAATTTGTTTAATTAATTTAATGGCAAAGAAACAACATCTTCAGTTTACAATGGGATCCATCACAGTAAGAAGAGTGGACTTTGTTTTTTTCCCAGTAAGAAAATAATGCAAAGTTTAAGATGCATCCATCAAAATTAACAGGTAAAGAACTGTGTTGTTAGAAGCTGCCAAGTCTTTGAAACGAGGGACATGTGGAATGTTCACTTTCTCATTCATTTTGAGCACCAGCAATTGAAACTAACAAAAGGAACATCTGACTAAACTGCAAGCATTTCCTTCCAGAAATTCAGCTTGTGTCTTAGAAATGGTTAGGAGTATTTTCTACTGACAGTCAAAATGAATTCACAAATTAATCTAAACTTCAATCTATGCAAAGAGCACAGACCATTTCTCATTTCCATATTGCTAGTGAACTTACAGCAGCACTAACTCTGGTAATTTTTGTTCCATATATTAGAAAGAAGGAAGTCAGGCTGGAATGTGGCTTTTTAAAGCAGCCTTGAGATTTGTTAAAGTTCTGGTGAAGGGTCTCACCCCCATACATCGGCTCTGTATTCCTTTCCATCTCTCCATGATTTCAGCCTGACCGGCAGAGTTCCTCTACATTTTGTGTATGTTATTCTTAACCTCTGTACCTGCCACAATATTTGAAACTATTCAAAACATCTGAATTGCAAACTGCAACTCCCTGGTTGTGTGTGTGAGTGTGCAAAGTCTTCTTCAACTCTCTGGTCATTTTTAAGAGATGGAGGAAGTGTGGTAGCTTACTCCCCTTTCATATCTTTGATACCTGGCTTGTTTTAATAATGTAATGTTGCTGCCCCTCTATACAGGTCTCTTCATAAGCTTTCTGTTTTACAGTGGAAGTACAAAGCATGCAGTACAATATGGTGGATCAGGAAAGTCTGTCAGGAATTCATGCAGGACCTTAACTTTAGGATACCAATTGCTTGCTGAAAGCTCTTAAAGGACCACAATATTGATGCATATCTCTTCTCTGCATGGTTTCCTTAGAGATATGAGTAAAAATGAAATCCACTATCTTCAAACAATCAGCTTCCAGCAAGATGATTTGAGTGGAACAAAGATGAAAATTAAGGATAGATGCAAAGCGAAGCACTGAGTAGGAATTCTGCAGATTTTCTGCTATTAGTTGTCAGTGAAGTGTTTAGTCAGAAGATTTCTTTACTGGCCATGAACACTGCACTGTCTGCAAAGGAACAGGAAAGGTTTTATGGTACATTATATTTGGGAACATCTTCTTGTTTAGCCCAAATGCAATGAATTACTAAATCAGGTTAGATTCATAGAGTCATAGAAAAGTACACCACAGAAACAGGCCTTCAACCCATCTAGTCCATGCTGCAACCATTCACCCATTGACCTGCACCAGGACCATAGCCCTCCATACCCCTGCCATCCATGTATGTATCCAAACCTCTTAAATGTAGAAATTGAGTTTCCATGCACCACTTGTGCTGGCAGCTCATTCCATCACTTCCTGATGGTCTCCTTAAACTTTTCACTTTTCACCCTTAACCCATGACCTCTGGTTGTATTACCACCCAATTTCAAAAAGCCTACTTGCATTTACCCTTCATAATTTTGTAAACCTCTATTAAATCTCCTCTCAATGTTCTGCATTCTAAGGAATACAGTCCTAACCTATTCAATCTTTCCTCATAACTCAGGTCCTCCAGACCCGGGGACATCCTTATAAATTTTCTCTGTACTCTTTCAACCTTGTTTACATCTTTCTTGTAGGTAGGTGACCAAAACTGGCCACTATACTCCAATTTAGGCCTCACCAATATCCTATACAACTTCAACATAACATCCCATCTGCTGTACACAATTCATTGATTTATGAAGGCCAATGTGCCAAAAGCTATTTTGAGACCCTATCTACCAATAACACCACTTTTAATGAATTATGTTCCCTTTGTTCTACCACACTCCTCTGTGCCCTACCGTTCATTACATAAAACCTACCCTTTGGTAATACCAAAGTGCAAAAACTTGCACTTCTCTGCATTAAATTCCATCAGCCCTTATTTCCAGCTGATGCAGATCCCTCTGCAAGCCATGATAGTCTCCCTCGCTATCCGCTACATCCCCAAACTTGGTGTCATCTACAAATCTACTGATTCAGTTAACCACATTATCATCCAGATCATTGAAATAGATAACAAACAACAATGGACCCAGCACTGATCCCTATGGTGCACCCCTAGTCAAGTCAAGTCACTTTTATTGTAATTTCGACCATAACTGCTGGTACAGTACATAGTAAAAATGAGACAACGTTTTTTAGGACCATGGTGCTACATGACACAGTACAAAAATTAGACTGAACTACGTAAAAAAACACCACAGAGAAAGCTACACTAGACTACAGACCTACACAGGACTGTGTAAAGTGTACAAAGAAAGTGCAGGCATTACAATAAATAATAAACAGGACAATAGAGCAGTAAGGTGTCAGTCCAGGCTTTGGGTATTGAGGAGTCTGATAGCTTGGGGAAAGAAACCGTTACATAGTCTGGTCGTGACAGCCTGAATGCTTCAGAGCTTTTTCCCAGATGGCAGGAGGGGGAAGAGTTTGTATGAGGGGTGCATGGGGTCCTTCATAATGCTGTTTCCTTTGCAGATGCAGAGTGTAGTGTAAATGTCCGTGATGGCTGGAAGTGAGACCCCGATGATCTTCTCCGCTGACCTCACTATCTACTGCAGGGTCTTGCGATCTGAGATGGTGCAATTTCCAAACCAGGCAGTGATGCAGCTGCTCAGGATGTTCTCAATACAACCCCTGTAGAATGTGATGAGGATGGGGGGGTGGGAGATGGACTTTCTTCAGCCTGCAGAAAATAGAGATGTTGCTGGATTTGAGGTGAGATTCTCTGCCAGGTGAACACCAAGAAATTTGGAGCTCTTAATGATCTCTACTGAGGAGCTGTCGATGTTCAGCGAGAAGTGGTCGCTCTGTGCCCTCCTGAAATCATCAACCATCTCTTTTGTTTTGTTCACATTAAGAGACAGGTTGTGGGCTCTGCACCAGTCTGTTAGTCGCTGCACCTCCTCTCTGTAAGCTGACTCATCGTTCTTGCTGATGAGACCCACCACGGTCGTGTCATCGGCGAACTTGATGATGTGGTTCGAGCTGTGTGTTGCAGCCCAGTTGTGGGTCAGCAGAGTGAACAGCAGTGGACTGAGCACACAGCCCTGAGGGTCCCCGTGCTCAGTGTGATGGTGTTGGAGATGCTGCCCCTGATCCGTACTGACTGAGATCTCCCAGTCAGGAAGTCTAGGATCCAGTTGGAGAGGGAGGTGTTCAGGCCCGGTAGGCGCAGCTTTCTGATCAGTTTCTGAGGGATGATTGTGTTGAATGCTGAACCGAAGTCCATGAACAGCATCCGAAGGTATGTGTCTTTTTTGTCCAGGTGGAAGGTGGTTTCAATGGCATCATCTGTTGAGCGGTTGGGACGGTACGCAAACTGCAGGGGGTCCAGTGAGGGGGGCAGCAGGGTCTTGATAAGCCTCATGACGAGCCTCTCGAAACACTTCATGATGATGGATGTAAGTGCAACGGGACAGTAGTCATTTAGGCAGGACACTGAAGACTTCTTTGGCATGGGGACAATGGTGGCGGCCTTGAAGCACGTTGGAATGGTGGCGCTGCTCAGGGAGATGTTGAAGATGTCAGTGAGAACATCTGCTAGCTGGTCTGTACATCCTCTGTGTACTCTACCAGGGATGTTGTCTGGTCCAGCAGCCTTCCGTGGGTTGACCCTGCACAGGGGTCTTCTCACATCGGTCATGGTGAGACACAGTACCTGGTCATTTGTAGGAGAGGTAGACTTCCTCGCTGCCACGTCATTTTCCACCTCAAATCTGGCGTACAAGTTGTTCAGTGCATCTGGGCCTCCAGTCAGAGAGGCAACCATTAACTACCACTCTCTGGTTCCTCCCACAAAGCTAATGTGTAATCCAATTTCCTACCTCATCTTGAATGCCCAATGACTGAAACTCCTTGACCAACCTCCTATGTAGAAACTTGTCAAATGCCTTGCTGAAGTCCATATAGACAGCATCAACTGTCTTGCTTTTATCAATTTTACAGGTAACTTCCTTGAATAGGTCTATAAGATTGGTTATACATGATCTACCATGCACAAAGCCATACTGACTATCATTAATTAATCCATGTCCATCTAAATACTTAAGTATCCAGTGCTTTGGAATACCTTCTAATAACTTTCCCACTACAGTTGTCTGACTCAAGGGTCTATATTTTACTGGTTTATGTTTCGTGGAACAACATTCAATCATCTGGTACCTCTCCTGTCCTAAGGATAATTCAAGTACCTCTGCTAGGGTCCTGGCACTTTCTGCACTTGCCTTCCATAGGGTCCAAGGGAACACCTTGTCGAGTCCTGGGGATTATCCACCCTGATTTGCCTCAAGACGGCAAACACCTCCTGCTCTGTAATCTGTGCAGGTTCCATGAAGTTGATACCACTTTACCTCACTTTTGTAGACTCTATGTCCATCTCCTGAGTAAGTACAGATGCAAAATATTTATATCCTATTTTCCCCATCTGTTTTAGCTCCATAAATAAATTACTATTCTAATCTTCCAGAAGGCCAATTTTGTCTCTTCCAAACCTTCTGCTCTTAACATATCTGTGGAATCCCTTAGGATTCTCCTTCACCTTGTCTGCTAGAGCAACCTCATGCCTTCTTTTAGCCTTCTTGATTTCTTAAGTGTTGTACAAATTTTTACAAAATCCAATTCTCAGACATCCCAGGGATTTACTGTATTGGTTTTCTTTTTTTCCTGGGAAAGAGAGATTGTTTACTTTGAAGTATTTATCCAGAACCTACAAATGAATCTTAATTTAGACCAAATACTTACCTACTTAATATTTACTGTATCTCCTTAATTCTTCATTAAAAAGGTGTAAGTGTAACATGGCGAGCATTCTAACTGGCTTTATCACTATCTGGTATGGGGGGTGGGGACCCTACTGCACAGGATCAAGTTGAAGAGAGTTGTAAAGTTGGTCAGATGCATCATGGGCACTAACCTCCATAGTATCCAAGACATTTTCAAGGAGCAATGTCTCAAAAAGATGGCATCCATCATTAAGGATTCTCATCACCCAGGTCCTGCTTTGTTCTCATTGCTACTATCAGGAAGAAGATACAGAAGCTTGAAGGCACACACTAAATGATTCTGGGGCAACATCCCCCCAGCAATTGTTTTTGGAATGGACATTGAACTCATGAATACTATCTCACTGATTTTGATTTCTATTTTTGCACTTCTTTCTTAATTTAGCAATTAAATATATTTACTGTAATTCACAGTTTTTTAATTTATTATTATGTATTGCTGCTTCAAAGTTAACAAATTTCATGAAATATGCTGATGATAATTAAACCCGAACAATGGTATTCAATTAAGGGAAGTTGATTCTGAAGGGAATAGGAAATCTAGCATTCAGCATTGGATGATCATGTCATGGTTAGAGACAAAATTAAAAAAAAAACTAAGAGACACAAAACCAATCTGAGTCTTACTAAAGATTACACAAAGCAAAATGAATTCTCTCACTTGAAAGCTACAGCTTACTAAGTGTCTGAAGCATCTTCAGAACCCAAGTTGCCAGAAATGAGCAGAAAAGATTAGAATCCATTCAGAACAAAATATGAACTAGCAGCAGTTGATGATTATTTTACTGTCCACTAATATGACCCTGTGAGTCCTACGCAAGAATTGTGCCTTGTTTTGAATCGGCCTCCCAATACTGAGGAAGTGAAAATGAGTAGAGGATCATAAAGCAGACAACGCAACCTTATTAGCATTTATCCTCGAGTCACCTGCTTGTTTAACCCAAGTGCAATGGTTGACTAAATCATGCTTGTCTCAATTTTTTGAGTATTTCTGACAGATATCAGTGAGCAAAATCACCACCATACATTTGGATGTTTAATCTACCCAGTTTGAAGCTTAAACTTACAGTGAGTAGACATTAGTTCAAACTTTAAATGAAACAAGACTTTAAACAAAAGGAATCATTGAATACACCAAAGTCAACATCTTCAGCCAATTGACAACAAATAAATGCTTCCTGCTGAAACAGTAAATTAATTTTCCTTCCCACTCCAGAAGTAAATATTTTAACGTGTAATTTCACACCTTTTCTTTTTTTTCATGCTATGGTGTTATAGAGTAAAAGAAAGATACAGCACAGAAATAAGCCCTTTAGTCTACATCTCTGCTGACCACCAAACATACTGTATCTTTAGGCTAAACCCATGCTAACCCAACTTATTCTTCTCACTCCCCCATGAAATCTTCCATAATTCTCATCTATGTATTCCTTGAGTACACACTTTAAAGTGGTGAATCACAACTAAAAAATATCAAACACGGTATGTCAACTTTAAAGGGATTGTCATTTTGTAGGAATATGTCACATAACAGATGGTCTTTTTGTACAATACAAGCAAAAGAAGCTGGAAATACTCAGCAGGTCAAGCAGCACCAACAGCGAAGCTTTTATTCACACATTTCATCAGTATTTTATTTGTTTTGATGAAAGTCACCAACCTGAAAAGTTACTTCTGTTGCTTTCTCCAAGGTGCCCCTCTGCCTGCTTAGCATCTCTGCCATTTAATATATTTTCTCTTTTAAGATTTTTGCCTTAAATGAATATGGATGCGTACAAAGGTTCACTGAGTGAGGACATAAACAACTACATTTCATTTATGTCTAGATAATTAAAATGATCTTTTTGGTACACAATTCCCTCAGAGCAAAAGTTCACTTTACAATAGATAAGAGACCTGCCAGGATGGGAGTGAATTATGGGTCTTTCAAGCATTTGAAAAAAGAGGCAATAACTCACTGCCACCAATAAAATATCCACTGCATTATCTTTTGTGTACAACCAAACAATAGAGAAGTTTCATTTATGCTTGCTGACTGCTCCACCTATCATATGTCATAAATAGTTCAGAGTGTATTCTATTAAGGCAGCTCTTTATTTGGCCTACAAGTACAATGAAACTGTAAAAAAGAAGTTAGTAAAAATAAAATGTTAAATGAAATGACCATCTGGTACCATAAATTTCAAGATACTCAAGACACTGCTTTGGGCAATGTGATTTCAAGGATATGAGACTCACTCCTTTGATTAAAAAGATTTCTGTCCAATATCTGCAGATTATTTTTGCTTTTTTATGCAATCTAATACAGATAATAAATAAACTGTCAAAATCATGCTTTGTAAGGTTTTAGTAATATATATATTATCAGTTATATTAATTTTTACAGGGATTTTAGCTATTACAAATAATGAAAAGTTAACCAATGTTCAATAGGGTAATTATTGACTTTACTGGGAGAGATATTAGTATGGAAAAGGATCTGAGGCCTTGGGTAGATAAGCCATGATCATATTGAATGATAAGGTATGCTTTAGGAGCCAGGTGGCCAACCCCTACTCTTATTTTCTTATCTGAATTGGGTAGGCAGAAAGTGAGGCAAACATCACATTTCTCTGTTTATTGAATGTTGCTGTGTTAAACCTGGGTCATATTTTTATTACAGAGCCTCCACCACTCACTGTTAGTCCATCAAAATTACAAAGGCGGTCAAGAAGGGGCAGATGACTGGCAATAGAGGACGGAATTCTATTTTGCAACATACATAACCCGTGGAGTGAGAGAGTGGCTGTGTGTTCCTGCGGGAGGGTCTTGCAGGGCTTGAATGGATCAGATCAAACACGTGTTGTTGGTTTGGAGGAATTAATCTTGCTCCTTTTGGTCCCACATTGGATTCCATGGAATAGAAAGCCAATCTGTAGACTTGAAGGAGGAAGCTATCTACTTCAGAATCAGCTGAAGTCGACTTTGGCTCTGTGGTAAGTTGGTTAGTGATAGTTCACAGGCCTCTGGTGTGATGAACTGAGTAGTCAAGCAAAGTCTTTAGTTCCAGAGAAACCCAAGCACTGCAGGACAAGCTACTCAATTGACAGGCTCAGGAGATTTGAATGTACTTGTTGTGGCAGGTGTGAAGTATAATTGTGAACATCATTGGTGAAATACAAACAGCTTTCTGCTTAAACACTATCAATGAGCACACTACGCCAGAGAGCAGGGCAGGTGGACAGTTACAAGGTCAAATTTCTGTTGTTAAATTTTCAGCTCATTAAAAACTGAGGCAAATATAGCCTGGAGAGAGGATCATATAAATGACAAAAGTCAAAGGAGGACCAATACCATGATTGCCATGTTTGTGACTATTGCCAATTCTTGTGGGTATTCTAATGATTCTTGACAATTTATTGTATTTATTATGAACATTAATGACAAGATGGAAATCCACATGTATACATTTACTAATGAGGCAATGATGACAACATTGTGAGTTGTGAGGATGGAAGCATTAAATTACAACTGTTTATTAATAAGTTCAGTAAAGAGGCAAAGTCCTAGCAAATGGATTTTAATGTAAGTCATGGGAGTCATTCATTATCCACCTAGAAAGAACAGAAAACTTACAGAATGGTGCAGTGCAAGAAACAGTGGAGACCTAGAGCATCCTGTGTACCTCTGAACATCAGTTATTAAAATGCCAGGGGTAGAAGATAATCAAAAAGTTTCAGTGCATTTGGTATTTAAATGTAGAGAACTGAAGCATCCCAGGGTAGAAGTTGTACAAAAATTATATAAAGCTTGACAAAACTACACCAGGAGTACCGTGATCATTGTTAATTACACAAAATGGAAGCATATATTAGTTTCGGACAGATCTCAATGTTTAGGGTTTGATTTGATTTAAGTTTACATAATAATAAATGATATCAATAGACTAGTTAGGGAGAAACTGCTTCTGTTATTTAGGATGTTTATGGCATAGTGTAGAATTGGAGCAGAAACATTTCTGAGTTTGAGGATGTATTTACATGCAAAGTGCAGTAGAAGCTTGGGGCTCATATTTTCTGTTAATAGATGTTAGGTCATTGATTGATGTTAAATCTGATTTTTTGTTAAGGAAGTCTATCGAGGGAGATGGATAAAACAATTATCTATTTGTGTGGCCTGCAAAATATTCATGGTGTAATATGAAGATTATTATGATTAAGGCCACCACATACAGGGCAGATCAGTATGGGGTTAATAGTATAGGCTGGGTGGGCCCCATCAGAATTTCAGTTTGTGAGCACGTGGCCACCTTATTCTCAGACTGGCATTAGACAGTTGAGGATTGACTATGGTTTCCTGAAAGCTGACAACCTGGGACTTCATGGTTCAGATAAGTTAACAGGATGCAGTGTGCCTTGTTTATTGCCAGCCAAGAGTAGTGCTTGACATGTGTTCCAATAGGGGATGTGGTATTACAAATGGATCCTTGAAGTGGGGGAGAAAAGGTTGCAATGTAAGGCCTTTTGTTAGTGGGTGTGTTCCACAATTGGCCAGTTTAGTGCATTTCAAGGAAAATGTTTTTCCTATTAATGTTCAAATACACATTGTGGTCAAGCACAGGGAAGCCGTTGAGTTGTGGTAATATCCATCTATATACTACTAAAACTCTCATACTCTGTCTGTCTGTGACCTCCAATTAGCTCTAATGGCGCATTACAACGGCACTACTTTTGGCTAAGTCGACTTAAAATGCACTAACTTACAGAATGCAGGCAAAGTTCAAGGTTATATACATGTATAAAATTGTTCACTCGCCAAAATCAACTGCCCCGTTTTCACCCTAGAGCCGATCCGCCATCATGGAAATCAGGACGCGACACCAAGACACATGCGCACAGCCAGCCTCAGCGGTGACGCCAACTGGAGCAGAAGAGCAGGGCAGGGCAGCTCTATTTCAAGCCATCACATTCTGCTAATCACCTTCACCATCAGATTGTGCAGGACTGAGACGGATCCAACTGCCACGCATCAATAAGAGATACATAAATCTTATTGCAATGACGTGCTTCGAGACACCCATAAAACCATTTGCTGCAGACAAAGGACAGCGGTCACATCCATTTAGGAGAGCACCAACCACATCATCAAAAATAATCAGCATCTTGGAGGCTTTGGTGTTACTGCTTCATATCTGAGTATAGTGAAAGGTTTCAACGGGACATTCAATTACGTAGAAACAGTATCAGGGCAGCTGGAATCCATCGATGCTGCCTAGTTATTATTAGATATGTAAGCAAAAAGACTCGTGCACTGAGTACAAACGAAAATAATCAACAAAACATTTTTAGCTTAGTTGAACTATTACAAAGCATCAGCACCGTTGTGCAATTAAACACATTATATTCTATGAAAGTTAATTTCTTGTTTCTCTTAATTCCTATGTGGTGCAAGTAGTCTAAAATTATATTAGTGTTTAGCTTCAAGCAGACTATCATAAACGAAAAAAATCTGAGGGGGCACCACTTAAAAAAATTGATGTTGGAGCTGCAGGACAGAAATGGGTCCATGATTGAAAAGCAGATTGCAGTCGGAGCTAGGGACGAAACGTGGAAAAACTGAACAATTTTTCCAAAAGTTTAAACTGGAAAATGCTCAACCTCACCAAATATATCACGAGATAACCCGTCAACAACACCCACCCCCAACAGCGGAAAGGGACTGCATCTGTCACTCCCGACGTGCATTGTGGGAGCTGTAGTTCCTATAGTTGAGTTAAAACCCGGGTTAGACAGTAAGTAGGGACGGCTGATAGCAGTTCTGTGGTGGGAGGGAGAGTTGGGATGAGCAGTCAGCCAAGTCTCCAACCCATCAGAGGAAAACTAGAAATGTTGCCATCAGAAGTATCCATCATTAAGCCAGGAGGAGCTATATTTGCCTTGCTACGCGCCTTTCTTCTTTAACAAACTGAGTTTTTCATCTTCAATTTCCAAAGCAAAGCAATACCAATAGTATTCTTGAAAATTTAATGTTCATTCTGGTCACATCAAACTGCACTACCTTTCTCTCATCGAGTGCCCCAATGGGTCACCCCATTGTCTAGTTTTTGTGGCAGATCATGTGTGAGGCAGAACACCTATTGAAAAGTTGGTTCACTCTGAGGTTAAGAAAGTCAAGAAACAGAACTCAGAACAGGATTACATCAACTCACTTAGACGGTGTGATCCGAGTACAAACTACTCACAAAGGAATCTGATGACGGCAGTGTGGATATTGTCCATTTGCAAGAAATCCGTCTTGCAGATGACCTTAGCTGAAATCATACATATCATGTAATCTATGCATCAGTGGAAGTCCTGAAGAAGAGCTTGACCTGAAACATCGACTGTTTATTCATTTCCATAGATTCTGCCTGAGCTGCTGAGTTCCTCAGCATTTTGTATTTGTTCCTGTGTATCAGCTTCTTGGGAGCAGGGGTGAGCAGATACATGGCCAAGCAACTTGCTGTAGATCAAGGAAGAGTCTGAAAACAAAGCGTCAGATAAACCACCCCAGTTAATATCCATTAAAGTAAGCAATTTGACTAAAGTCAAAGTCAAGTTTATTATCATATGCATGAGTGTGTGTATATATTTAAAATATGTGTATATGTATATATAATATGCATATATAATATGCATATATACATAGGTGCAATGATTATACCTACTTGCAGCAGCAACACAGGCACAGAGCATCATTTAGGCAACATTCTTAAGAATAATTAACAGCAATTATACAGAATTGGGGTGTGCAGACTGATTTAACAACTAAATAGTTGAAAGGAAGTAGCTGATGTTGAACCCACAAGTACTGACATGGTGAAATGCGATCTCTGACCTAAGATTATTTGCTTTTGGTGCATCCAACTAACATGTTTTGTCACTCCAAAACCAATCAAATGAAAAATATGGGAGATCAAGGATAACACATGCACTTCTTAGTTTCACTTCTACTTTAAGTGAGGCGTGGTGACGTGGTGGTGTAATGACATTTGCCATTCTCGTGCTTTTACATATAACCCATAATGAATTATGAACACAAAGGATGCTTAATCAAACAATATATTCATAATATTACTCAAATATTACTGAAATATTAAATACACAAAATGCCTCCTTGCTTAGTTAATATAAACTCCAACTCAATATAGAATACTTCTCAACTTATATACAGTATATATAAAATACTCAGTTTCCTCTAGAGTACAAGTACTATACAGTATAGACTTCCTTAGCATAGTAAATTTTAAATTGTCCCACTCAAGACTAAAATTTAATTATTGTGGAGGATTTCTTTCTTTTGTTGTATAATGTCTTTCCTGACAAGGGTGGTCACTCTACTTAACAAATGAGACTCTTGGCTGCGAAATATCTCAGGTTCTGGGGCCTCCTCTGTGGTGGTTGAAGGAGTTACTGAGGTGACAGGAAGTGGTTCTGCACCATTTTCTTCTGGAGGTGTTGGCATCCTGAACAGTTCATGGCAAGCAGCTTGATCTGCTGATCTGTTCCAGGTCACCAGACAAAGCTTTCTGCCAATGCTTTCATTTCCACCACGCCTGGATAACTGGCATCTAGCTCTGCCAAAATTTCAGCTCTCAGTCTGGATGATACAAATTTCAGTCACCATATAAGGGAACCTTCCTCCAAGTTCATCCTGATGGTGGTAAAAATGTGGAACTGGAATTTCTGCTGTTTATTGCAGCCATTTCGGGATGTCATGAGACTTGAGAATCTGTGGGATCTTTTCTGGTTCCTCTTTGGATCATCACTTCTGTAATAGGAAACTTTAGAATTCCATTAGGGAGAATACGTCAAGAGGAATGTCCACATTTGTAAAGTTTTCAGGTGTTTCCTCTTCTAAGGGTAATTAGAACAATCCATCAGAATTTCCATTAGTTGTTCTCTTCTAATTCTGTGCTTCTAGAAACAGGCATTATCTCTGCATTCATGCCACTGTTGTTAGTGAACATCCTTATGTGGATTAAAAATGGATACTTGTAGTCAATGTTCAGTAATGACGGCAAACTTTCTCCTATACGAGCCCTGGTGAAATGTTTTACACCCTAAAACAGGCCCAAGGCTTTCTGATAATCCATGTGTAATTTTTCTCTGCAGTGGTAAGGGAATTTGATGCAAAAGCTTTGGGACATTTCCTTCCATCATATAATATGTGACATGATTTACTTTTGGAAAGCCACTTCATATGGTTTTGTCCATCGATATTTCTTCCCAATCTGTATTAATGAGTTGAATGGGTGGTGCACAGTAGCCAGGTTTAACTGGAACTTATTATACTAATTGTCAAATCCTAAAAAGGACCACAGCTGTGATATATCTGGTGTGTTGATGCTGTAACTGCAGTAAGAGATGCTTGGTTTAAAGAATTCACAATCGTTGCATTGTACTCTGAGCACATAATCTTATTTTTAACTCTCTCGTGAGATTTTGGAGATGATCCTTGTCATCCTTACTAGTAATCCTGAGTGCCTGGTTGCCTGGTAGCCTTGCAGAGCTCCTGGCCCACATGTTTTTCCAGAGTGTAGGTGTAGATGCTACTTGCAAAAAAAAAACCATTATATCAATAAAGCCCTTTGTGAATGCTTATGGTGAGAAACACTTTGGACATCTTTTTCATCTCTGTCTGTAGGTGGGACTCACTTTGCTGAATTGTTTTCCTCTAAGAAGAATGGCAAACATATCCTCTGTCCTGGGCAGAGTGCACTGATGTACTTTCAGTACTGCGATTATGATTACATTAAGAACAGCTCAAATCCTGACAGACCTATTCTTCTTTGGTACTGTGATCACCAGGAATGCTTATGGGCTCCACTCAGCATTGGAAAGAATTTCCTCTGCCTCCATGCAATCTTGATTACTTGCTATTTTTTTCATGAATGATGTAAGTTACCAGTTGAGCTTGGTAAACACTTAGACGTAGCAATTTCATTTAATGCCCTTGATATGTTTGAGTTTTCCAATGCCATCCTTGAACACTGCTGTAGCACCATCCAGTACCTTTCAATTGATTCTATTGCAGAGGGTGCAGCATGCAAATGGTAGATGGATCTCTAAACAATCTGTTGTTGTCTCAGCCAGTCATGGACCTACAATGCTGATCCTGCCGAGCCTACCACATACAAGCTCAACGCAGCTGTTCTAAATGTCATTCACATAGGAGAGGTCTTTTCTCTCGTATAAGTTCTTAGTTGGATATCTGCAGGCTTCAGTTTAGTATCTTTGAGATGCCATTCAAACTCTTGTTGTGGAATGTTTGAAACAGTTGAGCCATTATCCAATTCCGTTTTAATTAATTTGCCATTCACTTCTGGTGTAAGCTTGTCTCTTGCTAGTTTTCACATTGTAGATCTCAAGGCCACGCAGTCCTGTGTTACTTTCATTATTATCAAATTTTTCAGCATCAGCATGCAGATTAGTACTCTTTTTCAAGTTGCAGCTTGGTGTTTTTTAACATTTTCTCTTCCCTGTGCAGTCCATTTATTTCGGTCTGCCTGACACGTTTTTTGTATGCACCTTGTTTCATTGCATTTTCCGCAAGTTTCACCTTTAAACCTGCATTGGTCTGGCATTTGTAAGCCTCTGCCACAAAAATAACACAATTTGTTCGGCCAGGAAGGTTTCTGTTTTGACATTGCTATTTTGGTTGTGCTCACATTCACTGTTAAATGCAACTCAATTGTGTCTCGCTCGGCTGTGTCCATTTTCATACAATGATTTCAACTGCTCTTTAAAATGTGAGTAATGCTTCAGTTTGGAACAATTTTTGAATGCTGTCTTGTAAGTTTCCACAAACTTAATGATCTCTCAGTGCATCATTAAGCATATTGACAATTAGACAACTTCTTCAATTCAGCCATGTAAGATGAAAATATCTTCCCTTCCTTTTGGTTCAGCTTATGAAACCAAAAGCATTCTGCAATCAACGATGGTTTTGGTTCTAAATGTTCCAGAAATTACATTCACAATATCAGCAATGCACATTTTAGCTGGTTTGGTTGGAGCAGTCAAACTTCTAAGCAAACTCGATGCCTTTCCACCCAATGTACTCAGCCACACTGGCACTTGCTTTTCATTGACGTTTTCATTTGCTTCAAAACACTGCCCAATTTGCTTAGTATCCAGTTATCAATATACAGTTATCTCTTGTGCAATGAAACACATCTATCTTTCCAATTCACCTAGCCATTTCTGCTTGCTTTTTTAAATTTAGTAGCATTATCACCTGGTATTCACTGTATATGAACCTGTGAATGTTGTTTGTTTTCTGATTTTTTTAACTCTACCATATTGCTGTGCTTTTGTTTCTAACTCAACCATTTCACTATGTTTCTTTTTAAACACAAATATCTTGCTGCATTTCAACAGGTAGGTAGTTGTCTTGGGTTTGTTGAAAACTTCCTCATCACTACTGCTATGTTTTGTAACACCAAAACTAGTCATAAGAGAAACAAACATGACCCGGGATTCAGCATGTTCTTTTTTGTTCCATTTTTACTTCAACTGAAGTGCACACTTATGACGTGTTGGTGTCATGACATATACCATTCATGCACTTTGACATATAACCTGTAATGAATTATCACAATATTACTCAAACATTAATGAAGAATTAAATACACCATACCTGTTATCTGCACTGACAAAATCAACAAGTGGCTTTTTCCAACAACAATGATCAGATTGGGCAGGCATATGGAACTAGGCAATGATCAGCTATAATGTCAGTAGGTCTCAGAACAAACCCGGGTCAACTAAACTAAATAAAACAAACTAAATAATTTATTTTTAATCTACAATTCCAACATGAACATTTCTTGATTTGAGATACATTATCAAATCATCCAGCCTTCTTTGAATGAAAGCAAATAACTCTAACTTCTATGATAACTGCACCTACTGTATAACCGTCTTTACTGACACAGTCCTGGGAAATATATTTTGTACCTTTGTGTTCCTCATTATGTGTGCTGTCCAGAAATGAAAAGAAAAATATAGATGGAATAAAGCTAGTGATTTATATGAACGATACCACAGACTCTGGAACTCTATGCAATTTATAGAGTCTTGTATTCCATATGCATTGTTCGCACTATTGTTTAGGAAATCCGTTACCTAGATTTGTGTACGAGTAACAGCTTGGTCTCTCACACAACACTTCAAATTGTATTATGCATCACCTTTCATTCTTTTCAGCAAATTTTAGCACTTTGCACTTAGCTGCATTTAATATTATCTGGCATCTGTCCACTCACTTTCTTTTGAGACAACTTGCTGCTTCCTCACTGTTTATGACACATCAACATTTTATGTCTTTGGCTAATATTGAGATGTTGTCTTTAATTGCCAAGTCCATGTCATTAATGTTTATCAGAAACAGCAGAGGGCTGGATAATAAATCCCAAGGAACATTACTGTGCACCATCCACCAGACTGATAACAGGCACTTGCGTCAGCACTCATTTTACTCTCACTTGGATAACGTTAGGTCCATGCTGCCGCTGACTCTCTTATGCCATGGGGTTTCTATTTTGCTAACAGGTACTGAATGATACTAACTACACTTTTCATTATATTGAAGAAGGATTTGAAAAATCTGGAAATCCAGAATGGCAATAACTCATTTTCAAGGGGAACAGGGGAACTTGTCAGCAAAGATTTTAGGTGAGTTCGTGGAGGACTCCCTTCATCAGTAGCTGGCATTGCTGCTCCATAATTTCAATTCAGAATGTAGAATGAAGTTAATTGAAGTTAATTGAATTGACTTTATTACTTACGTCCTACATATACGAGGAGTATAATTATTTATGTCATGTCTCTGTCTTATTGTGCAATGTGCAATTTATAACAATTTATAATAAATAGTATGTACAACAGGACAGTTAACATAACATAGAAATACAGTTGTGCCAGCATGGATTAAGAAATCTGATGACCTGGTGGTAAAAGCTGTCCCGGAGCCTGTTGGTCCTGACTTTTTTGCTGTGTAACTGTTTCCCGGATGTAAGCTGTTGGAACAGTTTGTGGTTGGAGTGACTTGGGTCCCCAATGATCCTTCAGGCCCTTTTTACGCACCTGTCTCTGTAAATGTCCTGAATAATGGGAAATTCACAACTACAGATGCAGCAGGCTGTCTGCACCACTCTCTGCAGGGCCCTGCAATTGAGGGAAGTACAGTTCCCATACCAGGCAGTGATGGCAGCCAGTCAGGATACTCTCAGTTGTTCCCCTGTAGAATTCTAGGGAGAAAGCATTATTAGCTTTAATCTGGCCACAGCCCTGATTCTGTCATTCTACATTGAAGATCTCAGGCAATACAAGACCAGAGCTCCAATGCTGCAGAACTCTAATCTCTTCTTTTTCATGTCAGCCAATAATACAAAGTCAATATTGCTGTAATCTAGTCTTGTATTCTTACTGTGAGTGCCTTAGCTTTCTCATTTATTTGATTTTTTTTTAAAAACTACTAAAACATAATACACAAGATGGGCCAAAATGCATATACCTTTTATTATGATGGAATGGAACAAAAGTGTCCTTGAACTCCTGTTGAATGAATTGCTTATATAACATTTGAGATGAAAACTTCCCTGATTGTTGTTTGTTCAACAGTTTCGTTTACATTCATTGCAGCTGTACTCCCCTCTCATTCTGCACCAGGTCAACAAAGCCGTAGACCAGAGAAATGATACCCTTTGCAGCCCAACCTCAGTGTGGCTGTAGCATCACAGAATGATGTTTTACCAGGGTATGTACCCTATTATTCACCCTGAGACATTACCAGTATCTAAAGCTGTAAATTATTATAAAGTACTTGATAAAAACAGCTCAAGCAAAAGCTGAGGAAGAGACTGCAAGCATTCATTGGAGAAGGGTAACAATAGAGTTTGAGCTATTAAAAGACTATTGTGGTTAGTAAAATTCCTCTGGAACTCCTGGAAAAGCAATACCATTGAAAGAAGGTTGTAAATTAATTCTTGAACATAATACAATAAAATAGTGGCTGGTAGATTACTTGGTGGATGGAAAAGTGGATGGTTGCATCTTTAAACACAGTGTAAAATGGCAGAAACATTTAACTCAGAACAGATAATTGAAAAGCAGTTTTTGAGGATGCTCTGCTCTTATTTACATACATTTTCAATTTAAGATTTTACGAGAACCGCTTTTGATATCCTGTCTTAATAAGATCCAGGAAATGAGGTAAGCTAGGCTTTCCAGACCCACTCCAATCTTCTGGTAAATTCACCTTGAAGCAGAAGAAAGCCTTGTGGCACTTCTGGCTGGACACTGAGATATCAGTGCATTGATGAAATAACTATCATTTGGTAATGCATCATGAATTGCACAAAAAGAATGGGTCAGACAGGATAATTACTTGGAAACAGCTGAATGGGGAATAGCATGTGTTAATCAAAGACCTAATAAAGCCCAAAGACAAATTGATTATTTTGTTCTTGCACCAGTTAGAGGAATTCAGGGGATATTAAAATTACAAAGCAACATGGAGTTTTGGTTCACAATTAATGATCAAAGTTAATTTATTCTAGTGATAATTATTTTAAAAATAAATAGAATTAAAATGAAAACTGCAGGGTTTTTTGAGGGATTTGTGTGTTAAACCTATGTTGCTGCTCTATCTGAATCTCCAGTGCCTACAAGAAGTATTCACCCCCTTGGGAGTTTTCATGTTTTATTGCTTTACAACATTAAATCACAATGGATTTAATTTGACATTTTTTGACTCTGGTCAATGGAAAAAGACTCTTACCTGTAAAGTGAAATCAGATTTCAACATGTCAGAGGCTATATGTCGGCATCATACTTCTCTTATTAAAGATACTTTACTAGTTGATAAAGTGGAGTTTGTGATGTTCATAACAAATATGGTGAATTGTACTGCTCAAACATCTAGTCATACTGAGAAATTTAAAATTATTGTGAAATATGGTGAAAGCTGCAGAAAAGTATCTAGGTATAATGTGGGAAGCTATAAATGAAGCTTCAATGGGTGGGGTATCTGTATTTCAGTCTCCTTGTGAAGGTAGGTAATGGGCATTAGAATACTATAGTGGAATGCAAGAAGTCTGATTTCTAATGGTCAAGAGTTCAAAGAAGTTTATTTCTGTTTTATCAAATCCATTTCATATTATATGTATTCAGGAAACCTAGTTGTTGTCACATTTAAGATTTTTCTTGCAGGATTATATTGGTAATTAGACATGATAGGTTAGCTGGTGGGGGGGGTGGTGTTGCAAGTTTTATAAGGAAAGGAATAGGACATAGAGTTGTGGATGTAAATGAAGCACTTGTAGTAGAAGTATTTGATTCCACAGGTAAAGGTATTAAAGTGGTAATTTTTATAAACCTTGTGGAAAGCTCTCAATTGATTTGTTGGAAAGTATATGTAGCTCTAGCTCACTAAAGATTGTCCAGTGTGGGGATTATCATCACAGAATGATGATAATCGTTTGATTGTAGAAGAAATTTTAGATAATTCACATTTGTGTGTTTTAATGTTGGGAGAAATATGAGATTTAATTTTCATAGTAGTTTCTGAAACTGCAATAGGATTTAGTTTTGAACATTCTGGCTGGAGTGAATGAGTGGGATGACACACTGGGAAGTGACTATTTTCCTATTTTTAAATGCTTGGGTGTGGATACTGATTTATATAAGGGACAGAAGGCTAGTTTTAAGAGGTAGAATATTGGTAAAGCAGATTGGGAGGGGTATAAGGTTTTATGGGACGAATGTCTGTCAGTGCCGAATGTTGAATATAATGTGGATTTCTGCAATGAAAGGTTATGTCACATTATTCATCAAACTGTGGTGGAAGTGATTCCTATTAAAAAGGGCATTAATAGGAGGAAGGTTGTATCGTGGTATACTGAGGAGTGTGCAAAGGCCACCAGGGAGTAAGATAAGACATTTAGGGAAGTTAGGAAGTATCACTCTCTGAGTGACCTTAAGTATAAAAGGGCACAGGCTATGGTGAGGAAAGTAGCGAAGGTTGTGAAAAATTTTTACTGTAGGTTATATTATGATAGTATTGGAAGGGATATTAAACTTGGAGATAATTGAGGAATGATTAAAAAATCGGAGGGATTTATAGGGCTAATAACAATCCAGTATTGATTAAAGACAGTAACACGGTTCTTTACAGAAGGTAACATGATTGTTACTGGCTCAGTCATTTGTTGCAATTCATAATCAAGATAATTTAAGTGTAATAATAGTGTCTATTCTAAAACTGAGAAGAAAACCTTGTTGGATCCTCCTGGTTATAGAGACATATCAGTAACATCCCATTTGTGTAAACTTATGGAACGATAGGTAATAGAGTGGTTGAATTATATTTTAGAAAAAAGAAGTGATATAGCCTTTTATTAGAGGGGATTTCAAAAGAGTAGAATGGCATTGGATGCAGTTTTGCATTTGGAAGATGATATTGAGAAAGCACAGGTAAATAAAGAAGTTATAATAGCAGTATTTTTGATATAGAAAAACCATATGTTAAGTTATGTTATGAAGGAAGGGTCTTTTGATTAAATTAAGGAAATTAGGAGTAAGAGGAAGGCTATATAATTTTTTTCCAAGTTTCTTATTTGGATGGTCTATGCAGGTAAGGGAGGGAAAGGTATATTTGGGGTTCTATGAGATAGAGAATGGGACCTCACCTAGCAGTATTTGTAGGCCTTTATTGTTTATTATGATTAATGATATTTTCTTCAATATAGGTACTTGGGTGGGTAAATCACTTTTTGCAGGTGATGCTTTATGGATCAGAGCGAAAAAACTCAATTTAACTGTATATAGGACTCAATTAGCAATTAATAGAGTAAAACAGTGGGCAAATTGATAGGGTTTTAAGCTTTCAGAAGCTAAAACACAAGTTACATGTCTTACAAAGAGGATCCATGGACAGGTACTGAAATTGAAATTATATCGTCAAACTCTGGAAGAAATGTCGGTGGTAAGATTTCTTGGCATGTGGCTGGATAATAACCTAACATGGAACCACTATATCAGTAATGTAGTGACGTACTACATACAGAGCTAGAGACAACAATATGCAGTCAGTAAGTCGTTTCGAGACTAGTTTATTCAAACTTCGCGGCGCTGGCATTTAATCCCTAGCGCCCACCCTCTCCAGGTGGAATTGACATCAGAGGTGCATTACCAAAGTCTCTCCCCGCGTGCTGGCTATCTGTAAGCCAGTTCACCTGTGCAGAAAGTGGGTCGCCACAATAAGATAATTTATAAATGTAAAGAGGCATTTAATATCCTTAAGTGTCTACACGGGTATTCTTGAAGTGCTACACGAAAATCTCTGTTGCTCATATATATTAGTTTAATTAGATCAGTACTTGATTATGGTTGTGGAGCTTACAGATCAGTGTTGTCTTCAAATTTAAAATTTTTGGATGTGATACAAGCGCAGGCTTTAAACCTGTGCTGTGGTGTAGTAAGGTCATTTCCTGTTTCAGCTTTACTAGCTGAAATGGGACAATTAATTACCCTTACAGTTGCGGAGGTTGAAGTTAATATGAACATACTGGGTTAACTTGAAGGTGGCAGAGAAATGATCACTGTGTTAAAATGTGTTGGAAGACTCTTGGGAACATCACAAGAAAAGTGTTTTTAGTATTGGATTGCTGGGTTCTCATCACGTAGGAACATGGGTTTGTTGGATTATGTAATTTGTCCCACTATAGCTTTTTCGTTAACCCCACTGTAGATTTTTCCCAATAGCTTTAGTTGAATTTAGATTGCATGATTTAATGAAATCCAAGGATCCTGATATGTCTGAAAGTCTTTTGGGTCATCAGTATGCTAAAGAAAATTATTGTGATATGTTAACTGTTTTCACTGATGGATCAAAAAATAATTCAGCAGGGTAACAGGGATTGAAGAGTTCTGTTTACTCTCGATCTCCATGCAATCTGACAGAGTTGGAGTAGTTTTGTAAGGAAAAATGGGAAAAATATGCAGTGTCTAGATGTGCAAAGCTGATAGAGATCTATCCACACAGACTTAAAGCTGTAATTGCTGCCAAAGATGCATCTACTAAATACTGATTTGAAGGGGGTCAAAAATTATGTATGCAATTATTCTGTGTTTAATAGTTGTAATATATTTAGATCAATTTGTTGAAACTTGTTTTCACTTTGACATGAAAGAATCTTTTCTATTGATCAGTGTCAAAAGGTCAAATTAAATCCATTGTGATTCAATGTTGTAAAACAATAAAACATGTAAACTTCCAATGGGCTGTATACTTTTTTAAAGGCACTGTATATTTGCTTTTGAAATGTATTGTAAATTGTGATGTAACCATTTGAAGATGTATATTCTTTTGCTACATCAATGAGTCACTGATCTTTGATAGAGGTTTATGAGAGGATGTTTGACATCAGGATCTGATCTCTCCTAGATGACAGCAATTGCATGTGGTTTGACTGAAATAGGGTATCTGACTGATTACAGGTGATGTAACTAACATATTATGAATTACACTAAAGGAGAGGCCTCATTCAGAAAATTTTCCTGAAAATTGCTTCTCCCCCACAATATCTTGTGGCCTGGTTATTACTGGGATTTCCACCAGGAATGCGAAGGAGTGCTTGTCACTCTGTTCACTTTTCTGGTACTGTATTAAGCACTTTAATATACCAATACCAAATCCATAAATCATGGAGAGTCATTGAGTCATCAAGTATTCCAGCACAGAAACAGGTCCTTCCGCCCATCTAGTCTGTGCCGAACTATTACTCTGCCTAGTCCCGTTGACTTGATTCCAGACTACAGTGCTCTTCTAATCCAGGTACCTAACCAAATACCTTTAAACCATTGAAATCAGATCACTTCCACCACTTCCCCAGCAGCTCGTTCACACTCTAACTGTCCTCTGAAAGAAGATATTCCCTCTCATGTTCCACTTAAACATTTCACCTTTAACACTTAACCCATTACCTCTAGTTCTAGTCTCGCCCAAACTCAGGGGTAAAAGCCTGCTTGTGTTTATCCTATCAATGCCCCTCAGAACCTTGTATACCTCTATCAAATCTCCCCTCATTCTCCTACACTCATTGGAATGAGGTCCTAACCAATTCAACCTTTCCCTTAAACTCGAGTCCTTCATTTCAGGCAACATCCATGTAAATATTCTTTATGCTCTTTCAATCTCAGTTACATCTTTCCTGTAGGTAGGTGATGCAAACTGGAAACAATATTCCAAGATAGGTCCCACCGGCATCTTATACAACTTCAACATAATATCCCATCTCCTGTACTCAATATTTTGATTTATGAAGGCCAAAGTGTCAAAAGACTTTTTACGACCCTGTCTCCTTCTGACTCCACTTTCAAGGAGTTAAGGATTGTATTCCCAGACCCACTCTTCTACTGTACTCCTCAGCACCTTACAGCTCAGTGTGTAACTCCGACCCTGGATTGTCCTCCCAATGTGCAACACTTCACACTTGTCTGCATTAAAACTCACCTGTCATTTTCCCTCCCAATTTTTCAGCTTGGCATTGTCCACTACACCCCAGTCTTGGTGTCACCTGCAATTTTGGTGAACCAGTTTACTACTTGATCATCCAGATCATTGACTTAGATGACAAACATCAATTCACCCAGCTCCGTTCCTTGGGGAACACCACAAGTCATAAGTCTCCAATCAGAGAGGCAACTATCTACAACTACCCTCTGGCTTCTGTCCTGAAGTCAAATGCAAAGAGAGTGAACCTTCTTAATCAACCTCCCAAGTGGGACCCTGTCAAAGGCCTTGTTAAAGTCTATTTACACAACATCCACTGATGTGCCTTCATCAAATTTCTTAGTAGCCTTCCTGAAAAACTCTGTAAGCTTGGTTAGACGTGATCGGCCACACACTGTTGCTGAACAGTTTCTAACTAGCATCAGTCATGTTTGCTTGTGTGGTTGTTAGGCACTACACCATGCTTAGATGATCAGTTTTTAAAAAAATCTTTTGTGTGTTGTGTTCAAAAAGCAGTGATTTTTGTCAATGATAGTTGGTGAGAAATAAGCTTTAGGAAAATTCTGAACTGTTTTGTTCACTGTGGTTTTAATTTTTCAGGCTTTGAAATGCTAGGAATGGGCATCAGACATTATGGAGCAAACATTTTTTATATAGTGTCATTTGCATGTGCTTGTCTTATGTTATCCATTTGGGCTGATGGACACTGATTCAAAAAGCAGTAATTTTTAATAATTTTGTGATTTATTTAGACTTTATGCAGGAAGGGAATGCAGCTAGTCCATTGTCTGTACCAGATATCCGTGCTGATTTTGTTCATTTGCAGTCATTCAAAAGAACATGTCAGTGGTATTATTTTCCATTGATAACTATTGGAACAAACACATAGTTTTATAATACTGTAGTAGTATTGGCAGGGTGGCAGCGTGGCAGAATCTGACTCTATCAAAGAAGGGGAAAGGCACCCTTTCTCTCCTCTAGCCTAAATGTCACCCTTGGGCCAGGTGTAGCCCCTGCTTTGCCACCTACTCAGTGTCATGTGAAGTCATGAGAGTAGGTGGTGGATGATTATATGAGCAGCTACTGCATATCCTAGTTATGTGGCCACTGTCACCAGACAGACAATCTTTGAAGAGTACTGACAATGGTCAGAGTTACCCATCTTGTAAAGACACTGTCTAGAAGAGGGCAATGGCAAACCACTTCTGTGGAAATATTTGCCAAGAACAATTATAGTCAAAACCATAATCATTCATGCCATACAGCATGACTCATAATGATGATGTGTAGTATTGGGGTATTCTAATTTGTTTGCATTTCATTTTATTTGAGTTTTCTCAGTTAACTGGCAGTTTGTCTTTGTTATGACTTTTAACTATTTCCAAGAAGCTTCATTTAATTGGGACAGCCAATTAATTTTCCAAAATGTATTGGTCCAGATGTGTCCCAATAAACCAGAATCCACTATACTTCTACATATATCCAGCTCTTTAGAATACCTTCCAATAGCTTACTCACTACTGATGTCAGGTTCACTGGCCTCCAATTTTACTACTTATTCTTAGAGACTTTCTTAAACTTCGAGACAGGGTGCGAGCCAATGTTTGGCTGCATTTCACTGATTAAAGCATTGAGGAAGATTGAGACATTGAGACAAATATGGAAAGTGAGCAGGAGTTAAGTGCTGAGAGCCTGCATTTAGATCGCTGCTGGAGAAGGAATCTGTGAGAGACCTATTGCAGGGTGTGGCAGGCGGGAAGGCCTCTGTGCTCATGAGGTGACCCACACTTTCAATGATGAAGAAGAATGGTACTGTAGTTCTGCATTATGCATTGGACTGTGGCGTTGATGGACTGTGGGATTTTTTACAGATTTATAGTTTTTATATTCTGTGTTTTTCACCTATTCCTTTCTGTTTTGTTGTGCGAGGGGAGGGAGTTTCGGGGATGTTATTCCTGTTGAGTTCTGTTAATTTTGTTGAGTGGTTGTGAGGGGTTTGAGGGGGTGGTTGATGTTCTTGTGTTCTGAGCAGGAGAGGGGACTTGTGGTCAACGCTCTTGTTCCTTTTTTGTGCTGGGGAGGGGGATTTGGGGGTTGATGATCAGAATGCTGTTCTTTTCTGGCTCGCAATGGGTCTAGAAACAGAAAACCATAGAAAACCTACAGCACAATACATGCCCTTCAGCCCACAAAGCTGTGCTGAGCATGTCCCTATCTTAGAACTACCTAGGCTTTACCCATAGCCCTCTATTTTTCTAAGCTCCATGTAGCCATTCAGGAATCTCTTAAAAGACTCTATCGTTTCTGTCTCCACCACTGCCATCGGCAACCCATTCCATGCACTCACCACTCTCTGCGTAAAAAAGTTACTCCTGGCATCTCTTCTGTACCCACTTCTAAGAACCTTAAAACTATGCCCTCTCGTGCTTGCCATTTCAGTCCTAGGGAAAGGCCTCTGGCTATCCACATGATCAATGCCTCTCATTAGCTTGTACACCTCTATCAGGTCACCTCTCATCCTTCATCACTCCAAGGAGAAAAGGCTGAGTTCACTCAAACTATTCTCATAAGGCTTGCTCCCCAATCCAGACAAAATCCTTGTAAATCTCCTCTGCACCCTTTCTATGGTTTCCACATCCTTCCTGTAGTGAAGCAACCAGAAATGAGCACAGTACTCCAAGCGGGGTCTGACCAGGGTCCTATATAGCTGTAACATTATCTCTCGGCTCTTAAACTCAATCCTATGGTTGATGAAGGCCAATGCACCAAATGCCTTCTTAAAATACAAAGTCAACCTGCGCAGCAACTTTGAGTGTCCTATGGACTCGGACCCCAAGATTCCTTTGATCCTCCACACTGTCAAGAGTCTTCCTATTGATGCTATATTCTGCAATTATATTTGACCTACCAAAATGAACTACCTCACACTTACCTGGGTTGGACTCCATCTGCCACTTCTCAGCCCGGTTTTGCATTCTATCAATATCCCACTGTAACCCCTAACAACCCTCCACACTACCCACTTCATCCCTGACCTTTGTGTTATCATCAAATTTACTAACCCATCCCTCCACTTCCTCATCCAGGTCATTTATAAAAATCACAAAGAGTAGGGGTCCCAGAACAGATTCCTGAGGCACACCACAGGTCACAAGCCCCCATGCAGAATATGACCCATCTACAACCACTCTTTGCCTTCTGTGGGCAAGCCAGTTCTGGATCCACAATGCAAAGTTCACTTAGATTTCATGCCTCCTTACTGTCTCAATAAGCCTTGCTTGCGGTACCTTATCAAATGCCTTGCTAAAATCCATATACACTACATCTACTGCTCTACCTTCATCAATGTGTTTAATCACATCCTCAAAAAATTCAATCAGGCTCGTAAGGCATGACTTGCCTTTGACAAAGCCATGCTGATATTCCTAATCATATTATGCCTCTCCAAATGTTCATAAATCCTGCCTGTCAGGATCTTCTCCATCAACTTACCAACCACTGAAGTAAGACTCACTAACCTATAATTTCCTGGGCTATCCCTACTCCCTTTCTTGAACAAGGGAGCAACATCCTCAAACCTCCTATCCTCTGGAACCTCTCCCGTCCTCATTGATGATGCAAAGATCATTGGCAGAGGCTCAGTAATCTCCTCCCTCAATTCCCACAGTAGCCTGGGGGTACATCCTGCCTGGTCCCGGTGACTTATCCAACTAGATACTTTCCAAAATCCGCAGCTCATCCTCTACTTTAATATCTACATGCTCAAGCTTTTCACTTCACTGCAAATGGATACATCCTTTGATAATAAATAAACTTTTGAAGCTTTAAATCAATGGAACTAAATTAGTGGTCCTCCAATCCTCTGGTACCTCTTCCATTGCTAAGGATATTTCCAGTATTTGGGCTGGGGCCCCTGCAATTTGTGCAATAGCCTCCCACAAGGTAAGAGGGAGCACCTTGAAAGACCCTGGGGATTTATCCACCCTAATATGACTCAGGACAGCAAACACCTCTTCTTCTGTAATCCGTATAGGGTCCATGACCTCACTGCTGTTTTGCCTCAATTCTATACAATGTGTCCATCTCCCACATAAATATAAATACAAAAAATCCATTTAAGATCTCCCCATCTTTCTTGGCTCTAAATGACCACTCTGAAATTCAAGAGGACTAGATTTGTTCTTTTCTATTGTTTTGCTCTTAAAATATCCTTAGAAGCTCGTCCTAATACACGCATGCCAGATGTTTTCTGGTACCATCAGAATGGGCTTTTCTTCAAATCAGAATCTCAGCCTGAGAACCAGACCAATGCTTCTCCATAATTATCTTGAAATTAATGGCATTATGATCACAAGATCCAATTATTCCCCTGCACCATCTTCTGTCAACTATTCTGTCTCATTTTCTACCAGGAGATCCAGTATAGCATTCTCTCCAGCTGAGCCTTCTAGGTATTGGTTAAGGAAACTCTCCTGAACATGTTTGGCAAACTTTATCCCATCCCTTTTATGGTATGGGACTTCTGGTCAATATGTGGAAAGTTAAAATCACCTTGTATCACAAAGTTATGTTTCTTACAATAGTCACAATTTCTCTACAAGTTTGCTCTTCCAAATCACATTGACTATGGGGTGGTTTATAAAATAATTCCATTATCATGGTTATCCCTGTCTTATTCCTCAGTTCACTCATTTGCCTCAGTAGATGAGCTTCAAGTCTGTCCTGCCTGAGTACTTCAACATTTTTCATGATTAGTAATGCCACCCCTCCGTTTTTAATCTCTCCCACTCCATCACATCTAAAACAACAGAATTTCAGAAAATTCTAGATTGCAGTTCTTCCCCTCCTACAATCAAGTGTTAATAATGGCTACAATGTCATAATTCCATGCACTGATCCATGCCCTAAGCTCATCCACCTTTCCGCCAATACTTGCACTTACGTATACAAAACTCAGAATTTTAGTTGCAACCATGCTGAACCTTTTGATTTCTGACTTTGTAGGTAGACAATAACATCTTCCCTACAACCACTTCAATATCTGCTCTGGTGTTCTGGTACCCATTCTCCTTCAACAAGAGTTCCATGCAGCACTAGCAAACTCTCCTGCAAGGATATTAGAACTCCTCCCGTTCAGATGCAAACTATCCAGCCTGTACAGGTTCCACCTTCCCTGGAAGAGAACACAATGATCCAAAAATCTAAAGCCCTCTCTCCTACACCATCTCTTTAGCCACATGTTAAACCTTATGATCTTCCTATTTCTGGCTTCACTAGCGTATGGCATAGGTGGCAATCCTGAGATCACAACCCTGATAGTCCTATCCTAGTTGCAGGATCTCAGCATCCTTCCTACCCATGTCATGGATCACAATTCTGTCTTCTCACCTTCCTACTTAAGAATACTATGGACTCAGTCTGAGATGCTCCTGACCCTGGCATCTGGGAGGCACCATACCGTCTGAGAATCTTCTCCTTTAAACACTGTACCCTTCATCTCTTCTCCCTCCTTTCCTTTATACATAGACCTATATGTTAGGACACGCTTTGGGTGATGGTGATCCTTGATGAATGCTGCCTTTTGAAGGTGCCCTGAATGTTGAGGAGGCTAGTGCCCATGACGAAGCTGGCTGATTTTACAACTTCCTGCAGCTTTTTCTGTTCTTGCGCAGTGGCCCTTTAATATCAGATGTTGATGTAACCAGTTAGAATGCCTTCCATAGTACATCAGAATCCTTTATTATTGCCAAGTATGAGGACACATACAGGGAATTTGATGCCGGTTTCCCTGAGCTCTCTCTGTACAGAATTAAAAGCAAACAAAATATCTGTAGAATTTTGCAAGTTACTTTGGTTACATAGCAATTCGCCTCAAACTGCTAGTAAAATATAGGTGCTGACATTTCTTCTTTGAAATTGCATCAATATGATCTTCGGAGATGTTGACATCCAAGAACTTGAAACTGCTCACCCTTTCCACTGCTGATCCCTCTATGAGAACTAATGTGTGTTCCACATTCTGAAGTCCACAATCAGTTCCTTGGTTATTTTGATATTAAGCACAAGGTTGTTGTGACACCACTCAATCAGCTGCTCTATTTTGCACCTGTGTGCCTCCACGTCATCATCTGAAATTCTGCCAACAATAGTGCCATCAGCAAATTTATAAATGACATTTGAGCTGAGTCTACCTACACAATCAAGGGTGTAAGCAGAATAGAGAGGTGGGCTAAACATGCATCCTTGAGGTACACCACTGTTGATTGCCAGCAAGGAGGAGATTTTATTTTCAATCTGCACAGATTGTTGTCTCCTGTGAGGAAGTCAAGGATCCAGTTACAGAGTAAGGTACAAAAGACCAGGTTTTGAACTAATTGTTCAGAATTGAGGGTATGATTATGTTGAATACTGACCTGTAATCAATAAATAGTAGCCTGATATTGGTATTAGCATTATCGAGTGGAGAGCTAGTGAGATTGCATCCTATTATGGTGATAGGCAAATTGCAGCAGGTCAAGGTCTTCACTTGAGCAAGAGTTGACTTTAATCATAACCAACTTCTTGAAGCACTGGAGATCCCACATCCTGTAAGGATTCCATTATCCTGCTTGGCATTCCCAACTGCTCAAATTATGAAGAAGGAAGGAAAGAAGGAAGGAAAGAAGGAAAGAAAGAAAGAAAGAAAGAAAGAAAGAAAGAAAGAAAGAAAGAAAGAAAGAAAGAAAGAAAGAAAGAAAGAAAGAAAGAAAGAAAGAAAGAAAGAAAGAAAGAAAGAAAGAAGGGAAAGGAAGATTCACTGGAGCACTGGTTCCCAGCCTGGGGTCCTTGCTTAATGGTATTGGTCTATCACATAGAAATGGTTAGGAACTCTGGTTCTAGACCCTTCACCTCTCCTACCAGAGCTTTTAAATTTCAGCACCTCAACTCCCCACTCTAACACTGGCCCATCCACTCCATGGGTAACTCCCACAATGGCTGCTCTGCTTAAACAAAACTTTTTATTGGCCTTTGCCAAGTGCCAAATAAAGCAAATTCCAGTGTCTTCTGGTGATGTGTCCCAACTGTCCCCAGTCACTCCCTTTGGCTACACAAAATCCAATGTCCCTTAATGATGTGTGATGCACAGAATATCCAAAAAGTCCCCACTTGTTTCTTTTGAAATCTCTCTCCTGTTACACAAAATCCAATGTCTCCTAATGGCATGTGGCATACAGAATATCACAAGAAGTTAAAAAATTAACTATTCATTAAATAATTTGAATATCACTAAGCCAGCAAATATACCTATCTACCTCATCATTGACAGTCTCAAAAGACTGAGGATAACTTAATTCCAAAGTTATGAAGTATATCTCTGCATCCTGAAATGGCTGACGCAGCCATTGCTGAACACACAACTCTTCTACAAGTGGGGCAGCAACTGGAGTAGATCCAGTTGGATTCTGGATGGTCTTCATTGGCCAGGTGTTCCAGAGCTGAGTGAAGAGCCAATGAAAAAAATGATAGTAAAGATGAAAAAATTCAACGCCTCTCACAGGCTAAGATTTCCAACACTAATTTTCTAAACACACTCTGTCAGCTGTGTTGAACAAGTCATATATCTTCCATGCACACCTCCACACTCCTAAAATGAATGCTGCCTTTTGAAGGTGCCCTGAATGTTGAGGAGGCTAGTGCCCAGGACGAAGCTGGCTGATTTTACAACTTCCTGCAGCTTTTTCTGTTCTTGCGCTGTGGCCCTTTAATATCAGATGTTGATGTAACCAGTTAGAATGCCTTCCATAGTACATCAGAATCCTTTATTATTGCCAAGTATGAGGACACATACAGGGAATTTGATGCCGGTTTCCCTGAGCTCTCTCTGTACAGAATTAAAAGCAAACAAAATATCTGTAGAATTTTGCAAGTTACTTTGGTTACATAGCAATTCGCCTCAAACTGCTAGTAAAATATAGGTGCTGACATTTCTTCTTTGAAATTGCATCAATATGATCTTCGGAGATGTTGACATCCAAGAACTTGAAACTGCTCACCCTTTCCACTGCTGATCCCTCTATGAGAACTAATGTGTGTTCCACATTCTGAAGTCCACAATCAGTTCCTTGGTTATTTTGATATTAAGCACAAGGTTGTTGTGACACCACTCAATCAGCTGCTCTATTTTGCACCTGTGTGCCTCCACGTCATCATCTGAAATTCTGCCAACAATAGTGCCATCAGCAAATTTATAAATGACATTTGAGCTGAGTCTACCTACACAATCAAGGGTGTAAGCAGAATAGAGAGGTGGGCTAAACATGCATCCTTGAGGTACACCACTGTTGATTGCCAGCAAGGAGGAGATTTTATTTTCAATCTGCACAGATTGTTGTCTCCTGTGAGGAAGTCAAGGATCCAGTTACAGAGTAAGGTACAAAAGACCAGGTTTTGAACTAATTGTTCAGAATTGAGGGTATGATTATGTTGAATACTGACCTGTAATCAATAAATAGTAGCCTGATATTGGTATTAGCATTATCGAGTGGAGAGCTAGTGAGATTGCATCCTATTATGGTGATAGGCAAATTGCAGCAGGTCAAGGTCTTCACTTGAGCAAGAGTTGACTTTAATCATAACCAACTTCTTGAAGCACTGGAGATCCCACATCCTGTAAGGATTCCATTATCCTGCTTGGCATTCCCAACTGCTCAAATTATGAAGAAGGAAGGAAAGAAGGAAAGAAAGAAAGAAAGAAAGAAAGAAAGAAAGAAAGAAAGAAAGAAAGAAAGAAAGAAAGAAGAAAGAAAGAAAGAAAGAAAGAAAGAAAGAAAGAAAGAAAGAAAGAAAGAAAGAAAGAAAGAAAGAAAGAAAGAAAGAAAGAAAGAAAGAAAGAAAGAAAGAAAGAAGGGAAAGGAAGATTCACTGGAGCACTGGTTCCCAGCCTGGGGTCCTTGCTTAATGGTATTGGTCTATCACATAGAAATGGTTAGGAACTCTGGTTCTAGACCCTTCACCTCTCCTACCAGAGCTTTTAAATTTCAGCACCTCAACTCCCCACTCTAACACTGGCCCATCCACTCCATGGGTAACTCCCACAATGGCTGCTCTGCTTAAACAAAACTTTTTATTGGCCTTTGCCAAGTGCCAAATAAAGCAAATTCCAGTGTCTTCTGGTGATGTGTCCCAACTGTCCCCAGTCACTCCCTTTGGCTACACAAAATCCAATGTCCCTTAATGATGTGTGATGCACAGAATATCCAAAAAGTCCCCACTTGTTTCTTTTGAAATCTCTCTCCTGTTACACAAAATCCAATGTCTCCTAATGGCATGTGGCATACAGAATATCACAAGAAGTTAAAAAATTAACTATTCATTAAATAATTTGAATATCACTAAGCCAGCAAATATACCTATCTACCTCATCATTGACAGTCTCAAAAGACTGAGGATAACTTAATTCCAAAGTTATGAAGTATATCTCTGCATCCTGAAATGGCTGACGCAGCCATTGCTGAACACACAACTCTTCTACAAGTGGGGCAGCAACTGGAGTAGATCCAGTTGGATTCTGGATGGTCTTCATTGGCCAGGTGTTCCAGAGCTGAGTGAAGAGCCAATGAAAAAAATGATAGTAAAGATGAAAAAATTCAACGCCTCTCACAGGCTAAGATTTCCAACACTAATTTTCTAAACACACTCTGTCAGCTGTGTTGAACAAGTCATATATCTTCCATGCACACCTCCACACTCCTAAAACAGACACTCTTTTCTGAGTTCTGTCACAGAAAGATTAGAAAGTGTCAGAAGAAACGATCGAAGCATGTTCTGAAACCTCCTAGAAAAACAATGACATCCTCACTTACTCTGGCAAATCCCTGGCCCAAAACCACACAATGCACAGCAGAATGAGCAGAATTCTCATTCAGGATCAGAAACAAGTTTATTATCAGTATGTTAGATGATGTGAAATGTGTTATTATGCAGCAGCAGTGCAGTGCAAGACATAAAATTACTATAAATTACAAAATAATTAATAGTGAAATAAAAGGAATAATGATGTAATATTCAATAGCCATTCAGAGGTCTGATCAGAGGGGAAAAAGCTGTTTCTATATTGTTAAGTGTGGGTCTTCAGAGTCCTGTACCTCCTCCCTGATGGTAGTAATGTAGATATGTTCCAGATGGTGAGGGATGTTAATGATGGATGTCACCTTCTTGAGGCACTGCCTCTTGATGATGTCCTTGATGATGGCAAGAGTTGTGTCCTTGATTGATTAGGCAAAGTCTCCAAACCTCTGCATCCTCCTGTGAAGCTCCATACTGGGTTCTGTTGCAGCCAGTCTGAATGCTCTCAACAGTACATCTGCATGAGTCTTTGGTGACATAGCAGATCGTCTCAAACTCCTAATGAACTGGAGCTGCTGCAGCATCTGTTTTATGATAGCAGCAATGTGCAGGGCTCAGAATAGATGTGGGAATGCAGTGTCCATCATCAAGGATCCCCCCCCCCCCCTCCATCCAGGCCATGCTCTTTTCTCGCTCCAGTCAATGGAGATCACACCACCAGGTTCAGGGAGAGTTATTACCCTTCAACCCTCAAACTCCTAAACCAGAGGGAATATTTTCACTTATCACAACACTGAACTGATTTCACAACTGACTCACTCTTAAGCACTCTTATTTATGTTTGTTTTGTATTTGCACTTTTTTATCTTTTGCACATTGATTGTTTGACTTTGTGTGCAACTTTTCATTAATTCTATTATGTTTCTTTGCATTTACTGTGAATATTTGACAGAAAATAAATCTCAGGTGGTATATCATGACATACAGGTACTTTGATAATAAATTTACTTGGAACTTTGAACTATAAGAAAGATGCTTGACACCCAAGAACTTAAAGCTGCTCACTCTTTCCACTGTTGACCACTCATTAAGGACTGGTGTGTGTTCTCCTGACCTCTCATTCCTTAGTCTTACAGACACTGAACGCAAGACTGTGATTGTGATACCATTCAACTTTCTAAACCACATCCCTTTACATTGCCATCTGAGACTTGTGATGTACTTGATAGTGATCATGGAGGAAATGTTGTTGCTAATACATAGAGGTGGAGTTTTGCAAGTTAGGAAATTCAGTTGCACAGGGAGTTATTGAACATGGGACTTCGAATTTTTTGTCCAGTTTTGAGGGAATGGTAGTGTTGAATGCTGAGGTGTAGTCAATGAGGAACATCCTCATGTAAGCACCTGCAGTGTCCAGGTGTTCCAACTATGAATGGAGACCCAATAAAATAGCATCTGCTGTTGACCTGTTATGACTGTGGGCATATTGGAGTGGATCCAAGACACTGCTCAGACAGTGCTTCATGATCAACCTCTCAAAGATCTTCATCACACTGGATGTACGTGCTATTGGACAATAGTCACTGAGGCAGGTAATCACATTCTCTTGGGCACTGGTATGGTTGAAGACTACTTGAAGCAACTGGTTATGTAAAACTGCCAAAGCAAAAGATTGAAGATGTCTGTAAACATCCCAGCCCATTGATTAGCACAGGTCTTCAGTACTCGACCAGGTACGTCATCAGGGCGAAATATTTTCTGTGGTTCACCCTGCAGAAGGATGCTTGTACATTGGTCTCAGAGACTGAAATCACAGAGTCATCAGCTGCTGTGGGAGTTCATGAAGATGCCTCCATGTTCTGTTGGTTAAAATGAACATAAAAGGTGACTCTCACAGCCACCTAGACTATTCCTCCTCCCACCCTGTCTCCTGCAAAAATGCTATCCTTTTCTCTCAATTCCTCCGCCTCCGCCGCATCTTCTCTCAGGATTTGGCCTTTCATTCTAGGACAAAGGAGTCGTCCTCCATTTTTAAAGAAAGGGGCTTCCCTTCGTCCACTATCAACTCTGCCCTCCATCATGTCTCCTGTATTTCACGCAACTCTGCCCTCACCCCATCCCACCACCAGCCACCAGGGATAGAGTCCCCCGGGTCCTCACCTATCACCCTACCAGCCTACTTTGCACATGAGATGGCTTTCCAGATGTCATATCTGGACCTCTTGTACATTCCTGGATCACCAGTCCTGAATACTACTGATCCAACCCTCGGCAGATAGCAAATCTTGCTTTCATCCAAGGCTTCTGGCTGGAGAAGACTCAAAGTTTCTATGGGTACACACTCTTACATGAGGGTCTTTCTAACAACTGTGACAACTGTGATGTATTCATTCAGGGTCTCTGAGTAAAAACAAGGTTTAGTCCACTGAGTCAGAGCAGTCCCATAGTTGCTTCACTACCTCCTGTGACCACCTTTTGGTTGTCTTTACATCTTGTGCATTGCCCTTTATTCTGCCTATGTGCAGATAGGAGGAGGAGGAGAGCCTTGATGCATTTATATTCCAAATTTATTTAGGGTTAATCTGGATAATTACATTCAGTTCTGATTGCCTTATCATAGGAAGGATGTGGAGGCTTCAGAGAGGGTGCAAAAGACGTGTACCAAGATGCTGCCTGAATTATAAGGAATATGCCATAAGGAGAGGTTGGAGTGGCAAAGTTTGAGGAAAGATCTGAAAGACGTTTATAAGATTGAGAGGCATAAATAGAGAAGAAGAACCAGTATCTTTTTTGCCATGGTTGAAGTATGTCTAATACCAAAATGCATGCATTTTATGTGAAAGGGATAAATTCATATGATATCTACAGGCAAGTTTTATTATACAGAGTGATGGCTGCCTGAGGAGGAGGAAGGCACAACAGAACTATCCGTGAGTCTCTTTGGTAGGCACATGAATGTAGAATGTGTAGAAAATGGAAGGATAGGGACATTGTGTAGGCAAAATGGATTAGTTCAGCTGGCCATTTTGTGGAACATTATGGAACAAGGCGCTTGTCACTGTGATGTACTGTTCTATGTTCCATGCAAATATTCTTTAATAGTAATGTTACTGCTGTACATAAAAGGGGCAGTAGAAGAAATCCTAGATGCTATAGGTTAACATCAACACATGAAAGACGAATAGAGATCTGATTCAAAGATGTGCAATAATCAATATATATCTGGTTCAGAGCAAAATAAGAAAAAATAGAATAGGACAGATGAGGAAAATAAAAAGAAAACTAATTAATTTATACAGCAAGCCATTCTTCTGTGGTCCTACAACTATAATTTTTTTCATATACTCTGATACTAGTCTGATATTGATATAAAGGAAAAAGCGCTAGGCAAACTCAAAAGTCTTAAAGGGGATAGTCACCTGGGCCAGATGGGACTACATCCCAGAGTCTTGAGAGAGGTTGCTGAAGAGATAACGGATGCATTGGTCATGGTCTTTCAAGAATCACTTGATTCTGGCTTGGTCCTGGAGGAATGGAAGATTAAAAATTCACTCCACCCTGTAAGAAGGGAGGAAGGCAAAAGAAAGGACATGATAGCCAGTTAGCCTAACCTCAGTGGTTGGGAAAGTGTTGGAGTTTATTATTAAAGATGAAGTTTCAAGGTATTTGGAGACTAATAATAAAATAAGTCAAAGTCAGCGTAGTTTCTGTAAAGGTAAATCTTGCCTGACAAATCCGTTAGAGTTCTTAGAGGAAGTAACAAGCAGGGTGGATGAAGGAGAGGCAGTGGATGTCAATTAGTTGCATTTTCAGAAGGTGTTTGATAAGTTGCACACATGAGGCTACTTAACAAGGTAAAATCCTATGGTGTTACAGGAAAGATACTGGCAAGGTAATGGCTGACAGGCAGGAGGCAGCATGTGGGGAAAAAAGGGGGCCTTTTCTGGTTGGCTGCCGGTGACTGGTAGTGTTCCTCAGGGGCAGGTACCACTACTTTTCACGTTGTTTGTCAGTGATTTAGCTGATGGAATTGAAGGCTTTGTGGCAAAGTTTGCGAATGATACAAAGATAGATGGAAGGGTAGGCAGTGCTGAGGAAGCAATGCGATTGCAGCAGGACTTGGACAGATTGGAAGATGGGTTAAAAAATAGTGGCAGATGGAATACAGTGTTGGGAAATGTATGATAATACATTTTGGCAAAACTAACAATAGTGCAGGCTATTATCTAAATGGGGAGAGAGTTCAAACATCAGAGGTGCAGAGGGACTTGAGAGTCCTTATGCAAGACTCCTAGAAGATTAATTACAGGTTGAGTCTGTGGTAAAGAAGGCAAATGCAAAGTTGGCATTTATTTGAAGGGGAACAGTATATAAAGGCAAGAAGATAATACTGAGCCTTTATAAAACACCAGTCACGCCACATTTAGAGTATTGTCAACAGTTTTGTGTCCCATATTTCAGATATGCTCCACCATTCCATCATAGCTGATCCCGGATCCCAATCAGTCCCATATACCTGCCTTCTCGCCATATCCTTTGATGCCCTGACGGATCAGGAAATGATCAACTTCTGCCTTAAGTATACGCATGGACTTGGACTCCAGCACAGTCTATGGCACAGTATGCCACAGACTTACTACACTCTGGCTAAAAAATCTCCTCCTTACCTCTATTTTAAAGGGTCGCCACTCAATTTTGAGGCACTGCCTTCCAGTTCTGGGTACGCCCAGAACTGGGTACCTGCCCCTGAGGAACACTACCAGTCACCGGCAGCCAACCAGAAAAGGCCCCCTTTTTTCCCCACATGCTGCCTCCTGCCTGTCAGCCATTACCTTGCCAGTATCTTTCCTGTAACACCATAGGATTTTACCTTGTTAAGTAGCCTCATGTGTGCAACTTATCAAACACCTTCTGAAAATGATATGCTGTCATCAGGATATGCTGTCATTGGAGAGGGTCCAGAGGAGGTTCACAAGGATGATTCTGGGAATGAAGGGGTTATCATATGAGGAATATTTGGCAGTTTATGGGTCTGTATTCACTGGAACTTAGAAAAATGCGGGTGGGGGTGGATCTCATTGAAACCTACCAGTTGTTGAAAGGAGTAAATAGGGTGGATGTGGAAAGGATGTTTCCTATAGTAGGCGTACCCAGAACTGGAAGGCAGTGCCTCAAAATTGAGTGGCGACCCTTTAAAATAGAGGTAAGGAGGAGATTTTTTAGCCAGAGAGTAGTAAGTCTGTGGCATACTGTGCCATAGACTGTGCTGGAGTCCAAGTCCATGCGTATACTTAAGGCAGAAGTTGATCATTTCCTGATCCGTCAGGGCATCAAAGGATATGGCGAGAAGGCAGGTATATGGGACTGATTGGGATCCGGGATCAGCTATGATGGAATGGTGGAGCAGACTTGATGGGCTGAATGGCCTAATTCTACTTCTCTGTCTTATGGTCTAAAATTGATGATTCAAAGATTTTCCAGCTTTCACTCTTCAAATGTCAAATTTCTCTTGAAGTTGCTGGGATAATTGCATTAATGGAAATTGAAAAAGTCATACCATGAGGAATCATTTTATGATGTTGCAATTGCCTTTAGTGTTTTTGGGTATGATTTCTTCCATACAGACATATTGATTGAGGCTATTTATTGAGTGTATAAATGCCATGCTGTTTGACTGCAAATTATTTAAACAATGTTTACTCACTGAATTTAAATTTCAGATTGTTCTTGAATGTTATTTGCTGTCAAGGTCTTTTCTGACATTTAACATCTTCAGTAATATATTAATAGATTTTAAAAAGAAACAAATTTATTGTATTACATAAATGAATGCAAGCTATTTTCAAACATTGGAATTTTAAATATTTCTCTTTTCCATTTACAGTATAAACTATTACTGTTCAGATGAATTCCCTATTACAGAGTCCAGAATTGAGTACATTCT